>NC_083697.1:31250000-31875000 GCF_033118175.1 Dama dama
GGTTGAGAGCTTTCAATTCAACACTGATATTTCCCCCTTCTGCATCCTTCCCTTCCCCTGATCAATCAGTCAATCAGAAACTAGAAAGTGACTACAAAAAGAGTAAGTTAAGGGTTTTCTCCCCTTTGCTCTGGCTTCTTGTTTGTTTGTTTTTTTTTTTTTTAATTTTTTTAATTTCACTTGGGTCTTTCATTTGGAAGGTCCAGGATTGTACCAGACACTAGGGGAGATGCAAAGATTTCAGTAGTTGATTCAACACATATTTCCTGAGCTCTCCTGAGTGCCAGGCATTTGTCTAGATCCAGGGGATATACCAGCAGACCAAGGAGACATAGCATTCACTCTCATGGCTGCAAAGACAGAAACATTTTGGAAAAAAAAAGAAAAGATAGGTGAGAGAATTGTTATGAAAACCCTAACAAAGCAAAGTGAAGGAATGAAGGGTGAAAAGAGAAAGGGGTCTGGGTAGTGTGATATTTATATCAGGTCAGGGAAATCTTCTTTGATGGGGTGACAGAAAGCTCATAGAAAGTATAGACTTTGAATTGGAGTGAAAAAGAGGCAATGAGGAAAGGAAAATACCTCCTCTGCAGTTTAAAAAAAGACCCGTAATAATAATGATAAACCCACAAACAAAGCAAAATCTTTCTGTGAGGTTTGAGTATAGACAATGAACTGACTGCAGAAACGAACAGTGCCTTCTGACACGGGGCCCAGTAACGCCCTGCTGGAAAGTGAAAAGGGGCATTGCGGAAAAGGGGCTCTCTTCTTGGCCCCCAAACTGTGGCCTGCTCCTCGCTCTGCACCCAACTCATCTCAGGAGCACTGGGATCACAGTGAAAAGTGGCTTTTGCTGTTCTCAGAAGGCCCAGTCCTGCTCTTGCACACGGCCTGCACCCGCTTTTGTTGAAGCGATTCTTTCATGAGGACAGATCCAGTCATATTGGGACCAGGGGCCGCTTACAGGCTTACAGTCATAATGAAAACAGCAACACCTAAACCAAGAGCAGCCGTTGTGCGGGCCCAGGGGCCATATGGATGCAGCTGTGACACGGCAGATGCTCGGTGAATTTGGGACCAGTTTCTCAGTGACCTACGCGAGAGAAGCACTTTCTGGCAGCCACCCTGGCTTTGTGGAAAGAGCCACCGTGGCCACTCAGCCCCTGTTCCTTTGGACATTCTACTCCAAGCATCTCTTTCTTCCTCTGACAAGTGGGAATGATTACCCTTTCTCCATGAAGCTGTTTTAAGCACCAAATAAAGAAGGGCTTGTGAAAGGATTATAAAAATGTTAGATGTTGTTACGTTCTGATATATTTTTAAAGTCTTAAGTGAAATGCCAGTGAGCACCATCTTTGCAAACATGGATTTTAAAATTAGGTAAAAAAGACCTAAATGTAACTATGTGCTAAGAATAACAATGGCAGTAGTCTGGATAGTCACTGACTATAGCACTCAGACAGACAAGTGCCTCTTAACACTTCCGTCTGACAATGGAGAAGAAGACCGGAGCTCAGGGCTCAATGCAGCTCACAAATTAGAAAAAAAAATGTGAAACCTTGTGCCTCATCTTGAAGTGAAGTGAAGTGTTAGTCACTCAGTTGTATCTGACTTTTTGCAACCCCAGGGACTGTAGACTGCCAAGCTCCTCTGTCCATGGGATTTTCCAGGCAAGAATACTGGAGTGGGTTGCCATTCAAATTCAGAGTTGATGCTAAATTATCATCCTATTCATATGCTTAATATGAAAATAATATTTTAAATTATGCCCTAGAAAGATGCCCCTGGTCAATCCTCTGTCCTTTTGCATAGAACCAAGCATCACCCAGGTATATAGTTGCCTACACTAGTCTCCTATAATGTTAAAGCTGAAACTCCAATACTTTGGCCACCTGATGTAAAGAGCTGACTCATTTGAAAAGACCCTGATGCTGGGAAAGATTGAGGGCAGGAGGAGAAGGGGATGACAGAGGATGAGATGGTTGGATGGCATCACTGACACAATGGACTCCAGGAGTTGGTGATGGACAGGGAGGCCTGGCGTGCTGCAGTTCATGGGGTCGCAAAGAGTCGGACACGACTGAGCAACTGAACTGAATTGAAGTGATTGCTGCTGTAACAAATCATCACAAACACAGTGATGTAACTTGATCAGATTATCCTACAGTTCTGGAGGTCAGAAGTCTGAAGTGGCTCTCATGAATCTAAAGGGAAGGTATTGGCAGAACTGCTTTCCTTTCGGAGGCTCTCGGAGACCATCCATTCCCTTGCCTTTTCTGGCTTCTGTAGGCTGCCCGCATTCCCTGATTGGCAGCTCCGTTCCTCCATCTTTAAAGCCAGCAGCAGTGGGTCAGGTCCTTCTCATGCTGCTGTCTCTCTAGGTCTCCTTCCCCTGCTTCCATCTTATAAGGACCATCGTGATCATAGTGGATGCTCCTGGGCAATCCAGGATAAGCTCTGCATCTCCAAGTCAGATAAGCAGTAGCCTTAATTCTATCAGCAAACTTAATTCCTTTTTGCCAGTAACACAGCGTTTACACTTCCAGGGAGGGATCTGAACACCTTTGAAGTGGGGAGGGGTCATTATTCTGTTTACTGAAGTATCAGTTCCTGGGTGGTAAGCTTAGCCACAGGGGCTCGCTGTGCTGCAGTGTAAAGATCTCTGGGCCAGGGCTGCTGCCTGAGCCTGCCGCACTGTAATCACTTGGGACCATAAAGCCGTTGCCTTTTCAACACATTTCCAAGCCCTGTGAGTCCTTTCAGAGCAGGTATGGTGTCAAATTTATCTTTGTATTCCCACCTCCTGATAGAGTTTCAGACATAGGGAAAGCTTAAGGAGTGAATGAATGAATGAACAAATGCCACAGTAGTTCAGGTGTAAGGCAGGAAGGGAAAGCTTGAGGAGTGAATGAATGAATGAACAAATGCCACAGTAACTCAGGTGCAAGGCAGGAAGAACATGAAATGAACCAGGCTTCCAGGTCCACAGTTACCTTGGCCAGGGCAAGGACAGGACGGGATGACAAACCCAAGTTCAGCTCTCCAAATCCCCACTGTGCTGTGCTTAGCTGCTCAGTCATGTCTGACTCTTTGTGACCCCATGGACTGTACCCCACCAGGCTCCTCTGTCCATGGGGATTCTCCAGGCAAGAATACTGGAGTGGGGTGCCATTCCCTCCTCCAGGGGATCTTCCCAACCCAGGGACTGAACCCAGGTCTCCAGCATTACAGGCAGATTCTTTTACCAACTGAGCCACCGGGGAAGCCCAAGAACACTGGAGTGGGTGGATTATCCCTTCTCCAGGGGATTTTTCCAGCCCAGGAATCAAACTGAGGTCTTCTGCATTGCAGGCGGATTCTTCACCAACTGAGCTACCAGGGAAGCCCCATATCTCCACTGGGAGCACTCAAATTCTATTTTGAAATCGTCCTCTGAAGTTTAATCAATAAGTAGCTAAACTAAGGTAAATGATACTGAGTCAACCATGAAAGTAGAACTGACATGTTAATTTTAACTACTAAGACCATGCATGAGGCTAGTTTGAATGGTGTCATGAAGAAAATAACAAGCTACTTATAAAATGCTAACTTTCATTGATAAAAATCTGGTCTCCTGAGAGAGGTGTCTCCTTAGCCAACCATTCTGCCCAAGGAAGGGCCAATATATGGACTTCTTGGCATAGCTGCTAGGCTTACAATGATTTCCTCTTTTCTAAACACCATCCCATCCCCTAACACAGAGGTAGACCCCCAGAGATCCTAGCCCTCCCCCACCTGGACTCACTCATTGGACTGACCCAGGGATCTGCTTAGTCACTTCTCTGGAGAGACGGTTCACTAACTTCAGTTTCTGAGTTCACAAAGGAGACTGTTGTTTCCTGCCTTTGACATGAAAGCTGGTTTCAGAAACAACTCCATGAAGGCACAGTTTTGAGTTGATCAGAGCATGAGAAAGGCAGGTATTTCAATGTGCTGCAAGCTTCAGAGTAGCCTCATGATCACCTGGCTGATTCCTTGTTGTCTCTTTCTGTTTCTCTTGCCCCTAAATTCTGAATGGGAATATCTTTCCAAACAATTCCCACTTTTCTCCCCATATCTTTTTTTTTAAAAGTTCAGCTAGCTAGGGTTAGTTTCTGTCATTGGCAATGGAAAGAAACTCATCTAAGGTAGACACCACAGACTTATTATTAAGTTAGAAGGTTCAAGGTTCATGACAGCATGCTGACTCCATATGAAAGAACTCTGGGTTAGCAATATTCACAGCAAACAAAACTCCAGGACTTGGTTAGAAGATTCTGACAAAAGGCAACAAACAGAGGCAGGGGCTGGTAGAGAGAGAAGAAAGATCTGCCACTACACGTTGGAACCCTGGCTATGTTTCACTTCAGTTTCTGAACTACATGAAGGAGACTGTTGTTTCCTGCCTTTGACATGAAACCTGGTATCAAAAACTCTTGGTGGGGGAATATTTTTGAACTGTAACTTACAGACACCTACTCAGTGTATAGTATTATGAGATTGCATTGAAAGACTCCTTATCATATATTCCAGCAGGAATTCAGAAAATAAGTAAGGACAGTCTCAAGCCTCAGGCACTGGTTTGATATCTAAACTAGAGTGCAGGGCACACAGCTCCTAAAAAGTAAACTTTGTTTAGAATATTTCTTTTTTGCACTGAAGCGAGTGCTGCCACCAGGTTCCCCATCTAGACTGTAAGATGGCTGGAGGGCAAGGATGATACCCGTTTCATCACTATATTATCAGTGGCCAGCAGATTATTAATTATGAATTAAATGAAAATAAGATCATATCCATCTATGTTTTATTATTGCCCTCAGGTTCAGAAAACAAGCTTTCCTACTGCATATGCATGGTAGATTCCTCCATTTCCTCCTGCTAATACAGGGTTACTTTCTAGGGGAGTTACAAGAATATTGAAGATCTTTCTGTTTTCTTCTTTGCTCTGCAAATGGACTTGAACTCATCATAAAATGGTGCTAGTAAAATCACGTTTGTTTACACATGAAGGAGTTTTAATATTTGATTTCTAGTCTCATAGGGAGAAATACACTGAGTTAAGAAAAGCAGACCTGACAGTCAGGGCAAGAGAAGATTCTGTTATAAACCAAGTCAAATCAGATCACTTTTTTGGGAGTACTTGATTCTACCTTTCATATGAGTGCAATATGGAACTGACTTAAAATTTGAAGAAGACATCACAAAGATTTAATGAAAACATTAATCCAATTGTCTCTAAACCAACTCTTCATGATATGTCAAAAATATATAGCTCTAGCATATAATTATTGGAATGAATTACCATAAAAGGGCTTCTTAAAGTAACATCAATAATGATTAGTTCTGCCACGCTAAGAATTATTATAAATATCACTATCTTACATGCCTAATCTCATTCAGTCTTCACAGCAAGTCATTAAGGTATCAACTAGTACCATCAGCTCAATTTTATAAGATGATACTGAAGCTCAGAGAGGTTACATAATTTGCCTGAAGACACGCAATTGGTACATAGCAAAGGCTGGAGTTAGACCTGAGGTTCATATGTTTACACATCATACCGTCCATTTTTCTTAGCCTTGGTGATAATCACCACCATGGAAACTCTCTACGGCATGTGAAATGTGCTTTGGCTATTGTGGGCAAGAGAATCACGTGTATCAATCAAAATTTGATGAAATGGATTCTTCAAGAAGCAGCTTAAGGAAAGAAAATGAGAGTTTTTACTTCAACATTTCTCACCAGACCTCAGTTTCTTCATTTATAAAGGAGTAATTAAATGGTCTCTGAGCTCCCTTCCAGTTCCAACATTGCGTAAATCTAGTTCACTGCACAAGCCCAACTGAAGGTGAAGAAATATTAGTATGCGTAGTAACCAAATGTTTATCCTGTCTCAGTAAATGTGCAATATTCATCTGATACACTTCTGTCCTGATGTCATTTTATTTTTGCCTCTCATGTTTCTTTTCCTCCCCCTTCTCTTCAAACTTTAAATTTTATTTTACTTTATTGTAGTTACATAGGCTGTTTTATATCCTTTCTGGAGAGGTATGCATGAGATGGGGCTAAGTATTTGGGGGTTCTGTTCTAGTCAACTTTTTTTTTTAATTATTTGATTATTTTATTTTCGGCTGCACTGGGTCTTTATCGCTGATCCTCTAGCTGCTAGGGTGAGCTTCTCCTTGCAGTGGCATCTCTTGTTGCAGAGCATGCGCTCTAGGGTGTGTGGACTCGGTAGTTGCGGCATGCGGACTTAGTTTCCCCCAAGGCATGTGAGATCTTAGTTCCCCGGCCAGGGATTGAATCCATGTCCCATGCTTTGCAAAGTGTATTCTTAACCAGTGGGCCACCAGGGAAGCCCTAGTCAACTTTTTTTGTGTTTTATGATTTTCTAGAATAATTTCTCCAGTAAAAATTCATGTTAGTAAATTAAGAATAACAGTAAACACAAAGTTCAAATTGAGTCACATTCTTTAGAACAAGGGTTTTATATCATATCAAAAATATTATTATAGGCTTTAAGGAGACTGAGGACTAAACCATGTACTGTAGGCCTGCCATACCCTACAAGCATTTTTTGCATCACGTGGCATGGACTGTCTCCATCCTAATCCATTCAAAGCCATGCTGTGCTGTGGCAATATTGCCCGTAGTGTCACTGGGACACCAGTTTTAGGAGAACACAAAGTGAATGGAAAACACACAGACTTTAAAACCAGGTTAGCCTGGATTCCAGTCTCAGCACTAATGTATTCTCTGTTTGCAACTTGGGCAAATAAATGAAAATCTCTGAGTTTTTATTTCCTAATCTGAAAATAGGACCACTTTACTCATGATTGTGGGTGGTCCAGAAGATTAAATAACTTGGTATGTGTGAAAATATCTAATAGCGTGCCTGGAACTTAGTAAAACTTCGCAAAGATTTGTTTCATTCTCTTCCTTGCCTGCTTTTTACTTTTCTAAACATGCCTCATCTACGAATGAAGATTTGTATTTCTGGCAAACATAACCTGAAGAAGTGACTGCTGGGCTTCCCTGGTGGCTCTGTGGTAAAGAATTCACATGTCAATGCAAGAGATACCAGTTTGATCCATGATCCACGAAGATCCTACATCCCTGGAGCAGCTAAGTCTGTGCACACAACTATTGAGCTTGTGCTCGAGAGCTCAGGAGTAAGCAACTTCTGAGTCCACGTGCTGCAGCTACGAAAGCCCATATGCCCTGGAGCCTGTACTCTGCAACAGGAGAAACCACTGCAGTGAGAAGCCTGTGCCCTGCAGCTAGAGAGGAGCCCAAGCAGCATTGGGGACCCAGCACAGCCAAAGATAAATAGATAAATAAAAGTATTTTTTAAAAAAAGAAGTGACTCCTGGATGTGATTTGACAACATTCCAAGTTATCGCCAATTATTTTCAGAAGTGTCACATAATTCTCAAATTAAAATTAATTTTAACCTCATCATTTTAAAATGTCACCTAGATGAAATGGCTAGAGTCACAAAATAAAATAATAATAACTGTAGCAGTTATCAAAAGGTTGGGAATCCCCACATCAGAACAAAAAGAGAAGTGGAAATTTGACATTTAACAAAGAACCAGATAGGATCTTCAAAACTGAGAACCAATCACTATAAAGGGTAAGCATAAACACAGTACTTATTATTTTTTTTCATGCTAGTTAGGTGATTAAGGTCACAACACAGTGATTTTTATAATAAATTGTACATGACAATTTCATGTACAAAATTATTGCAATACAGATAAAAGGTCATGGAAAAAGCAATTTTTATTTTAATACTATCTGGACACGTAAGCATAAAGATAAATGCTGGGTACATTTTCCAAGACAAATCTTAGTCAAATACAAACTGCTGCTGCTGCTAAGTCGCTTCAGTCGTGTCCAACTCTGTGTGACCCCATAGACTGCAGCCTACCAGGCTCCTCTGTCCATGGGATTTTCCAGGCAAGGATACTGGAGTGGGGTGCCATCACCTTCTCCGGAGTCAAATACAAGAGGATTCATTAAAAATTAATAATGAACCAAACACGTCCATACTAAAAAAAACTCTCATATTTTCAAATCTATTTGAGTTGAATTTAGAAGCCATGTACAAATATGAGTAAAAGATTCACATAACATCTTACTATTTTAGGGCTTCCCCGGTGGCTCAGATGGTAAGGAGTCTACCTGCAGTGCGGGAGACCTGGGTCCAGGTTCAATCCCTGGATTGGGAAGATCCCCTGGAGAAGGAAATGGCAACCCGCTCCAGAATGCTTGCCTGGAAAATCCCATGGACGGAGGAGCCTGGTGGGCTACAGTCCATAGGGTTGCGAAGAATCGGACATGACTGAGCCACTTCACTTTACTATTACAAATGAAATGTGGAGTCTGAATTTAATAACGACTGAACATACATACAACACAAATCATTTTCAAATTATGCTTTGTACATATTTTGGAAGTAAAAATTGCCAGCAACTTGCTAGTTGTTACGTTGCCTCAAAAGCTGCAGTGTGGACGTTGGTATTGGTATACTCTCTACGGAATGCTGTGGGTCATGATTAGCATTTATTCTTTCAGGCGATGGGACATAACAGGGAAAGAAAATGACAAGAATCCTTCTTCTCATAGAGTTTATATATGAGTGTGAAGATGTTTAAAAAATAAGTGGGTTAAAAATAGTTAGGGGCTTCCCTTGCAGTCCAGTGATTAACCCTTCACCTTTCAATGCAGGGGGTGTGGGTGCAATCCTTGGTTGGGAAGCTAAGATCCCACATGCCTTGTGGTCAAAACATAAAACAGAAATCATACTGTAGCAAATGCAATAAAGACTTAAAAAATGGTCCACATTAAACAATTAAAATATCTTATAAAAATATGTTGAAAAAGGTAAAAGGGCATTGAATACAGTAAAAGCAAATGGGTACATTGTATATCTCTGTGATATACTTGGGAGATGATTGGGTTTTGGGAAGGAGAAGTACCTTAAGAGTGAAATAAGAAGAAATTACAGTGAACAGAAACTTTAATGGTGATTAGAGAGATTACAACAAGGGAAAAGGAGAATTAAGGAAAAAATAATAGGAAAAAAAAAAGAAGAATAGAATCCTGAAGGTTATTAGGAGGGTTAGATCTTGTTCACAAGAATTATCATTCTTTATTAAGGAAACAGAAATGCTGGGAGTTTAAATAAAATAAAATAAGAATAAAATAGGGGAAATAATCTTAAAAGACTATATATCCCTATAGGTTAACCCTTTTACCTATCTTGAGTGCCAATATTTTCTGATGACCCAGAACCAAGCATTCTGGTTTCACTCTACCGAAGACATTATATAGACAGAAAGCTGTAAAGCAAAAGCTTACAGCTGTTGGTTATTTGATTATCTTTCCCATTGCCCTCAAAGATAAAGTCTCTCTTAAATAAATTCACTCCCAGGCTCTACCGAGTGAGGCTGGCCTGAGTGGGCTCTGGACTGAGAGGCCTGAAATACCCAGCTCTAGTCCTTTCCATTCCAGAGATCTGGATGTCAGGACCCTGACAGGGTCTCATTCATGAGGCAGGAAAATGCTTCCCCAGGTGATCCTTAACCAAGCAAAAATTTTAATTAAAATTTGCACTTTATCTGATAGTGAGCAAGGAATCATTAGCTAGAGGTCTCTTGATCACTGGAAGCCAATTCTTTTTTTATTAATTTAAAATTTTTTTATTGAAGTATAGTTGATTTATAATTTGTATTAATTTTTGCTGCACAGCAAAGTGATTCAGCCATATATATTCAGGCATATATATATATATATATATATATATATATATATATCCTTTTTATATTCTTTTCCATTATGGTTCTATATTCTTTTTATATTCTTTTCCATTATGGTTCATCACAGGACATGGAATATTAGTTCCCTGTGCTTTAGAGTAGAACCTTGCTGCCCATCCATTCCATATATGATAGCTTTCATCTGCTAACCCCAAATTCCCAATTCACCCTTCTTCCACTGCCCCCTGCCCTTGGCAACCACAAGTCTGTTCCCTATGTGAGTCAGTTTCTGTTTCATAGATAGGTTCATCTGTGCCATATTTTAGACTCCATGTGTAAGTGATATCACATGGTATTTGTCTTTCTTTTTTTGACTTATTTAACTTAGTATAATGATCTCTAGTTGCATCTTTGTCACTGCAAATGGCTTTGTTTCATTTTTTGTGGCTTAGTAGTATTCCATTGTGTGTGTGTGTGTGTGTGTGTGTGTGTGATATACATGTATATCACATCTGTATCCATTCATCTGCCAATGGGCATTTAGGCTGTTTCCACGTTTTGGCTATTGTGAATAGTGCTGCTATGAATACAGGGTACATGTATCCTCTTGAATTACAATTTTGCAGGAGCCAGCTCTTAAATGAACAACAAGAGTTTGGTTTTTAGGAGATGGAATCCCAGTTTCTGTTCACTGCTGTTCATAGGTCACAGTGCTGCCTCTGTGACTTCCAAGGATCAGCTGGGTTTAAGAGCCGTCACAGCTTCAGCACGTCGGGCATGTTATCTTGTCTCCTGAGGCCTATTACTCCCAGAGGACAAAACAGGAACACTCATAAGTTATGGGTTTTGCCTCTTGTTCCCAGCTTTACTGGCTTTGCCTTCAGCTGGCAGGGACAGATAAGAGGAAGTTTTACAGTTACTGGAATATCACTCAAGGGTTGGAAGCCAGACTGTCAAGTGCATATCTATCATCACCTGGAGTCTATAGCAGAGGTTTAAATAGCAGCAAATTCCCAACTTGGTAATGAATGAAAGAGAGGAGAGGCAATGGAGAGTATGAAAATTGCAGTTTCCCAAGTTTTATTGCAATAAATAAAATAAATATTATATTAATGACAAGAGATACAGCAAGCTTTAGATTTGGAGAAATCTACTATAGGAGTCTAGGTTACAAATCTTTGTAAGCCCTATTGTATTAGCCACAGACATTTATTCAGATGACTGTATTTGCTGGAAAAGCTTAACATTGTCCCAAGTTTGTCCCAACATTGTCCCAATCACCTAGTGATTGGATCAGTGCCAGAAAGGTTCAGCCAGAAAGTACTGCAAAATATCCATTTCAAATAAGACACACATATATGCACACAATGAAATACTACTTAGCCATAAAAAATGAAATCTTGCCATTTGCAGCAATATGGATGGAGGGCATAATGCCAAGTGAAGTAAGTCAGACAGAGAAAGATAAATACTGTATATCACTTATATGTGGAATCTATAAATAGAACAAACTGGTGAATCTGCCTGCCATGCAGGAGACCCAGGTTTGATTCCTGGGTTGTGAAGATCCCCTGGAGAAGGAAATGGCAATCCACTCCAGTATTCTTGCCTGGAAAATACTATGGACAGAGGAGCCAGGTGGGCTACAGTCCATGGGGTCGCAAGAGTTGGACACAACTCAGCGACTAAACCACCACCACAGTGAATAAAATAAAAAAGAAGCAGGCTCACAGTTATTGAGAACAAACTAGTGGTTATCAGTGGAGAGAGGGAAAGGGGAGGGGCAGCAGAGGGGTAGGTGATTAAGAGGTATAAACTATATGTATAAAAATAAGCTTCATGGATAATTATATAGAACAGGGAATATAACCAATATTTTATAATACCATAAATGGAGTAAAACTTTAAAATTATGAATCACTATATGCACACATATAGTATTATCTATCAACTACACTTCAGTTTAAAAAAACCTTTAAAAAAATGATTTTTGAAATCTGCCAGTATGCAGAATATGTACCTTTTCCTAACTTGGAGAAAATCCAGACAGGAGCATGGAGAATGACCAAAGAGATTGAAAATAGAATCTAGAGGGACAGTTTAAAAGAAGGAAGTCAGCTTTGCTTGGAGAGAGAAAAGAAGGCTGAAAGTAACAATGATACTGGCTTTGAAGGACACAAAGAGCTGCAGCTCACAGTCATCATTCATTCAGCCACTCATTCACTCATTCACTCACAGTCCCAGCACCTGGGAGACAAAGAGAAGGACAAAAATCAAAGTAGGTGAAACAGAATCCTTAGCTTCAACATCTACTGTCCATTGCCAGTGCCCAAGAATTGACAAAAATAAGTGTAGGCTGGGACACAAGTAGGAAATAAGCCTGAAGGGAAGAGATTTAAGAAATTTAAAAACTTTCCAGGAGGTGGCAAGAGTGAACACCAACATCTTAGAAATCAGTGAACTAAAATGGACAGGAATGGGAAAATTTAATTCAGATGATCATTATATCTACTACTGTGGGCAAGAATCCCTTAGAAGAAATGGAGTAGGCCTCAAAGTCAACAGAAGAGCCCAAAATGCAGTACTTGGGTACAATCTCAAAACTGACAGAATGATTTCAGTTTGTTTCCATGCAAACCATTCAACATCATTGTAATCCAAGTCTATGTTCCAACCACTAATGCCAAAGAAATTGAAGTTAAACGGTTTTATGAAGACCTCCAAGGCCTTCTAGAACTAATATAAGACAAAAAAAAAAAAAAAATGTCCTTTTCAACATAGGGGATTGGAATGCAAAAGTAGGAAGTCAAGAGATACCTGGAGTTACAGGCAAGGTTGGCCTTGGAGTACAAAATGAAGCAGGACAAAGGCTAACAGTTTTGCCAAGAGAATGCAGTGGTCATAACAAACACCCTCTTTTAATAACACAAGAGACAACTCCACGCGGTATAGTACCAAATGGCCAATACCAAAATCAGATTGATTATATTATTTGCAGCCGAAGATGAAGAAGCTCTATATAGTCAGCAAAAATAAGACTGGAAGGTGACTGTGTCTCAGATCATGAACTCCTTATTGTCAAATTTAGACTTAAATTGAAGGAAGTAGGGAAAACCACTAGATCATTCAGGTATGACGTAAATCAAATCCCTTATGATTATACAGTGGAAGTGACAAATAGATTCAAGGGATTAGATCTGATAGACAGAGTGCCTGAAGAACTTTGAATGGAGGTTTGTAACATTGTAAAGGTGATGGTGATCAAAACCATCCCCCCAAAAAGAAATGCAAGAAGTCAAAGTGGTCGTCTAAGGAAGATTTACAAATAGCTGAGAAAAGAAGAGAAGCAAAAAGCAAGGAAGAAAGGGAAAGATAAACCCATCTGAATGCAGAGTTTCAAAGAATAGCAAGGAGAGATAAGAGGGCCTTCTTAAGTGAACAATGCAAATAAATAGAGGAAAACAATTGAATGAGGAAATGGGAAAGACTAGAAATCTCTTCAAGAAAATTAAAGATATTAAGGGAACATTTCATGGAAGGATGGACATGATAAAGAAAAGAAATGGTAAGGACCTAAGAAGCAGAAAAGATTAAGAAGAGATGGTAAGAATACACAGAAGAACTGTACAAAAAATGTCCTAATGACCCTGATAACCACCATAGAGTGGTCACTCACCTAGAGCTGGACATCCTGGAGTGTGAAGTCAAGTCAAATGGGATTTAAGAAGCATTACTACTAACAAAGCTACTAGAGGTGATGGAATTCCAGCTGAGTTATTTCAAATCCTAAAAGATGATGCTGTGAAAGTGCTGCCCTCAACACGCCAGCAAAGTTGGAAAACTTAGCAGTGGCCACAGGGCGGGAAAAGGTCAGTTTTCAATTCCAATCCCAAAGAAAGGCAATGCCAAAGAACGTTCAAACTACCACACAATTGCGCTCATTTCACAAGCTAGCAAGGTAATGCTCAAAATCCTTCAGCTAGGCTTCAGCAGTACATGAACCAAGAACTTCCAGTTGTACAAGCTGGAATTTAGAGAAGGCAAATGAACCAGAGATCAAATTGCCAACATCCATTGGATCATAGAAAAAGCAAGGGAATTCCAAAATAACTTCTGCTTCATTGACTATACTAAAGCCTTTGACTGTGTGGATCACAACAAACTGTGGACAATTCTTAAAGAAATGGGAATACCAGACACTATACCTGAGAAACCTATATGGAGGACAAGAAGCAACAGTAAGAACCAGACATGGAAAAATGGACTGGTTCCAAATTGGGAAAGGATTACATCAAGGCTGTATATTGTTACCCTGCATATTTAACTAATAAGCAGAGTACCTCATGAGAAATGCTGGACTGGATGAATCACAAGTTGGAATCATGATTGCCAGGAGGAATATCAACAACCTAAGATATGGAGATAATACTACTCTAATGGCAGAAATTAAAGAGGAATTAAAGAGCCTCTTGAAGAGGGTGAAAGAGGAGAGTGAAAAGGCTGGCTTAAAACTCAACATTCAAAAAGCTAAGATCATGGCATCCAGTCCCATTACTTCATGGCAAATAGAAGGAGAAATAAGTGGAAACAGTGAAAGATTTTATTTTCTTGGGCTCCAAAATCACTGCAGATGGTGACTACAGCCATGAAATTAAAAGACTCTTGCTTCTTGGAAGGAAAATTATGACAAACCTAGACAGCATATTAAAAGGTAGACACATCACTTTGCTGACAAAGGTCAGTCTAGTCAAAGCTATGGTTTATAGTCATGTAGGGATGTGAGAGTTGGCCCATAAATATGGCTGAGTACCAAAGAATTGATGCTTTTGAACTGTAGTGTGCTGGAGAAGACTCTTGAGAGTCTCTTGGACTGCAAGGAGATCAAACCAGTCAGTCTTAAAGGAAATCAACCTAGAATATTCATTGGAGGGACTGATGCTGAAGCTGAAACTTCAATACTTTAGCCACCTGATGGGAAGAGCCGACTCATTGGAAAAGACCCTGATCCTGGGAAAGATCGAAGGCAAAAGGAGAAAGAACCAGAGAATGAGATGATTAGATAGCATCACCGACTCAGTGGACATGAATTTGAGCTAATTCTGGGAGACAGTGAGACAGGGAAGCCTGGCGTGCTGCAGTCCATGAGGTCACAAAGAGTCAGACACAACTTAGACAGTGAACAACATTGCTTCCAGTGAACAGCAATGGAAATAAATTCATCCCCACTTGCCCTTTATTTATGAGAGCTACTGCTGGTTAAATGGTAATTTTCAGGGTTGATTAGGAGAATTTCCACCAGAAAAAAGAGAAAAAAAGATGATCACTTCAGTCTTACGGTTTGGAATATTCTGTTACAGACCTTGTACGGTCAGTATAAGGTAAGGCAAATATTTTGTGGTTTCCGTCTCTGCTCAACACTGTATGATTCATATCAGGGTCTGTTCAGGCCACAGAAATAGCAGAAGAGGAAAAGGCAATCGTGGTATCTCTCCCCAGAGTGGTTAACAAAAAGCCCGCTAACCAAGTTTACCATGAACATGAGTGTGTACAAATTCTCAGCAACTGACTGTGTTATTAACACTTGAATTCCTTTTGTGCTTGGTTCTTGGAATTGTCCAACTTTTGATTAACTGAGAATTATCATCATTTAGGACACAAAAAATTGTGATTCTATTAAGACAAATACAAAGGAAATATTTTACTTACTTTAAATAGTACAGACAAATGAGTTAGATAATTAAAAAATCAAGATAGTATGCTTTGTTTTTAATTTGAATGTTCTGGTTTCACTCTAACCACCTAAAAAGGAAATTTCAAACTTTTTCAGGCATACTTAAACCCCATTTAAAAATTTACAAGAAACCAAGACTCAGGAGAACAATTTTTAGTCAGTATTTTCGCTGTTCCATGACCTTTGGGAAATTTAAGTGTAAATTTCATCTTTAACAATGCTCAAAAACTGTTCAAAATGACCATTTTGTGTCTCCCAGATATGCAAACTGCCCATACCTAAACTTCTGATGAATCAAAAAGTTGTTCTTTCCTCTGTTCTTTCTTTGTTTATTGTATACATCATTAGACCATTAAAAAAAAATGTGTACTTTTAGTCAATCCATTAAATAATATATCCTGAGAAAAATACCTATTTTGTACAAAGCACCTTGTTTTCTCCTAAAGATAATACTGAAATGTGTATATATATATATATATATACACACACATATATATGTAATTTATTTATGTAGCATATGGCACAGTAATTGAAAAATATGTTTCTAAACATACCCAATTGTATATAGTATGCACATAATCCAATAGAAGTGACAACAATTTACTTGAAATCCATTTTGTCCCACCTCCATTCTGAAATAATATCTCTCAGGTCAACTGTATGTGCATAGCTTACCTGTCTCACTTCCAATCAAAGGCTGATTTGCAAAATGCTTGACAAAATCCTTCAAAGATGGGAATTCATTAAAGCCAAATTTAAATGAATATCCAGTATATTCAACATGAAAGTGTTTGACAGAGTCTTTGGCTCTAAAAGAAAAAAAGGGGGGGAAATGTAATGCTATTAAAGAAACAAGTATCTTTTTTGAAGGGAAATATAACCTTAGGCATTAGTATCATCATGAAGCCTTTCTCAAAACAGAGTTATGACACAATCACCAAAACCACTGGCATTTAAAGAATAGCATTCCTCTAATAATTAGTAATGTTGAGCATCTTTTCATGTGCTTATCTGTATGTCTTTTTTGGGGAAACATTTATTAAGGTCTTCTGCTCATTTTTCAACTGGATTGTTTGTATTTTGCTTGAGGCATAAGTGTAAGAGAGACAGGAAGAGAGGTGATAGAAATGGCAGTCACCCTCTCCCCGTATCTCTGTGCCTGGACCTCCTTCCTTACTTGGGAGTCAGTACAAATTCTGCCTCTTTTCACCTAATCAGTTATGTGAGCCCTGTCCTTTGCCTCCCACCCCTGCTCCACTCCCTGCTGAATAAAATACCAACTTTCTTACATTGCTGTTTTTGGAATAAGGCAGAAAATTAAATTTTATCTATATCTATAACCATATACACACACATACACACATGGCCTCACTTCCACTGTTCTTCTCTTTCAGGTAACTTTCCACCTTTAGCAAAAATAAGAAGTCAGAATCACCTAGAGGGTGCAGACTTCTGGGCCTTACCCCCTGAATTCCTGATTTAGTAGGTCTGGGGTTGAGCCCAAGACTTGTATTGCTAACATTCTCCGAAGTGATGCTACTGGTCTGGGGACCACGTCTTGCCAACTGCCATAGGCCAACCGGCTGTACTATTCTCCTAGGAGCTTCTACCTTTGTCCCTTAGCCTGTACTGTTCCCTTCACCTGTGACTTCTTCCACTTTGTTTTTGATTGTGTCCATTCAAATGCACCTTACTATCAAATATTGCACGATATTCCAGCTTGAGTTACTTGTTTTTTCTCTTCTCAACAATCCACACACTTACCTTGCTGTCTTTCATGTCATTTACAGCACTCTCCTTTGTAGTAAGGTATTTATATATGGCCTTATTGCCCCTGTGAGGCTAGACTTCCTGAAGACAAGGTCTTTGAATCTCCTACAACACTTATCAAAGTGGTAGGCACAGAGTGGATGCTCTGAAATATTATTAAGGAAGTGAATGAACAAATGAATGAAAAAAACCATTCTCCTGAGCTGGTCTGTGGTTCTTCTTAATTTTGTGGTGGTTATTAATTTTTAAAACATTTCCAAGTGCTTGTAATGGAAATTAACAATTTATATTTTAAATTTGTATATAGATGTAATATATGTATTATCTCTTTGTAAGGCTTATGAAACATGTAAAAGTGAAAAGTTAACTTTCTTTGAGTCAACAATTCCACAGCTTTGTCTGAGATTTTGGAGTGATCCATGCAATCAAGGATCAATGATCCAACCTTTAATATAATTTTAACATTTGCTGTTGATTCAAGAAAGCACAATTCCTGCTTCAACCCAGAACTGAATTCCTACATCAAGCAGAATTCCACTTTTGATTAATAATTTCCCCAAAGATGTTGTTTAGAAAATTGATAAATGAAATAAAACAATAATGGTTTGAGGTTAATGAGTGGGTGGCCGAGGGCAATTTCGTGGAGTCCTCATATCCTAGCAACTGCCTGTGAACCCAGTGAGACTTGCTGTAGGTCAGTGGAAGCCAAGGTGACAGATGCTAGCAGACAACCAATGACTGCCCCTGATTATCAGGTGGTTAGGTCACCTTCTCTGAAAGGGAAGTCAGCCAGGGGAAAGTGTCGGGGAGAAATCCTGAAAGGGCTGGCCAATCACTGTTTTGGGCCAGACATATCTGGTGGGGACTAGATTAACTTTCTTAACAGTTGGGGGAAATGGAACTTTGAGAAATTCTGTTTATAGAAAAAAATTAAAAGTTGCATGTTGCCTGCTTGAGTTTGTGGTTATGAAAGTTGCATAGCCATAAGTCATTTTGATTTTCCAGAGGAAGCAAAGAACAGTGAAAAGGGTACTGGGCCAGGCTCCAGGGATGAGGATTCTGGTGCTGTTTCTAGCACTGTTTTGTTGGGTGGAAGACACTTTACCACTTCAGGCTTTAGTTTCTTCATCAGTCAAGCAAGAGTTTTGGATTAAATAATTCATAAAATCTCCTTCAGCTTTAACTTTTTTTTTTTTTTTTTTGATTCCAGCTCTAATAATTTTCTCCCTGCTAATGGAAGGAGCAGCCATGTTTTTTGCAGTCTCTCCACTCAGAGCTTGGCATCCTTGGACCTGCTGATCTAACAAGAATCAAGAGAATTCCATTTTCTGGCAATCTGCATGTGATGCTGAAGTCAGTGCCCATATAAGTAAGAGTTGGGACCCCACTAGATTCACAAAGTTCTTATGAATCCTACCTCACAGAGAGAGAGTAGAGCCCAATCCTCTCATTGCTGTCCCGCAGAAGGTAGCTCCCATCACATCCGTTGGAGAGGAGCAGTGCCTCGGCTGCATGGCGGGTGAGGTTGCCATGGTACCACCTGGGGAGGAGACAACAGCACTTTCACTCAGAGTGAACTACTCGGGGACTCTTCCTGCACTGGGTTTTCCTCTCAGAGGTTACCTCAGCAATATTCTCCACCCTGGTAGCCCTGAGACCAAACTCTGAGCCAAGACATCAAGAAAACGAAATTGCTGGATGAGGCTGAAGGGTAAAGGAGGGATTTGCCTTATCCCAGAGTGTTATGGGCTGAATTGTATCCTGAACACTCTTAGGTTGAAGTGCTGAGCCCTAGTACCTCAGAATGCTTCCTTATTTGGAGACAGGGTCTTTAGCAAGTCATAATGAGGTTCTTAAGGTGGGTTCTAGGGGTCTCCCTTGGTGGCTCAGATGGTAAAGAATCTGCTTGCAGTTCAGAGACCTGGGTTCGATCCCTGGGTTGGGAAGATCCCCCTGGAGAAGTGAATGGCAACCCACTCCAGTATTCTTGCCTGGAGAATCCCTTGGACAGAGGAGCCTGGTAGGCTACAGTCCATGGGGTCATAAAGAGTCACACACGACTGAGTGACTAACACTTCCATTTTCAAGGTGTGTCCTAATTCAATAGGACTGGTGTCCTCTCATAAAAAGGGGACTTTTGGAGATAGACTTGCACTCAGGGAGAGTGCCTTGTGAACATTCTCCCTAAAGACGGCCATCTGTAAGTCAAGAAGGGTGAGCTAGAGCAGATCCCCCCTCATAGCCCTCAGAAGGAACCAACCCTACTTGGGGTTGACACCTTGATTTGGGGCTTCTCATATCCAGAACATGAGACAATCAGTTTCCTCTGTTTAAGCCGCCATTTTGTGGTACTTACTCATGCAAGTCCTAGCAAGTCCACACATTACTTTGAAGACAGAAATATTTTTCAAATTTCAAGTCAAAAATAACCATAAGAATAGGCTTGGGCCAATTTTCTCCTTTCTTTTGATCTATCACACTCTCTTTTAAAAGTGTGGTACCATGTTTTGTAATGTGTAAAACCACTGAGTTGTTATACCAGAGTCCATTGTCATGAGGGATATGAAGCCGAAAACAAGGAATTCAGACGTTTTATACAGAGACGCAAGCCCCGTTCAATATTGTTTAAAACTCACAAATACCTGCAGAGTTGGGGAAGTCCCAAGGATATTCAGACTAATGTATGTGTTTAAAAATAAATAAATAAATAAACTCCAAAAACACATTAGAAAAGGTAACATATATCTATGGTAGAAAAAAAAATCTATATAGTTCAAAAGAAGGCATAATTAAAATGAAGCTTTTTTCTCCCCCTTTAATCCACATCACCCCTGTTCCTTTCCTCAGAGGGCCCCAGTGTTACCCATTTTCTGTGCTTCCTCCTGAGAGGAATCCTTTGTGTCCAGAGGCATCCAGGCATGTCCCCAGTCCCAGCTCTATGGAGACAAGAGCATCCCAGGCACCCTGTTCTGCACCTCATTCCTTTTTCCTTTCCCGTTCTTTTTAATGAGTCAATAGAGACAGTCCAATGTGGTGATTAGGACTGTGGTCTCTGGCGTCAGTTTGCCAGAGTCCTGATCCACGTGAAACCCCTTACAGCTGTTAACACCTTGGGCAAGTTGTATAACCAATCTAAGCCTCAGTTTTCTCACCTCTAAAATAGAATTAAGAACAGCAGTACCTCATGGGCCAGCAGTAAGTTCTGCTTGCTGTAACACACACAAAATGGTCAAAGCAGTCTTGGCAAACAGTTGAGCTCAAAACACATTAGTTGTCGTGAAGCCGTTGAGATCCCCAAAGCCATAACTTGTGATGTTGCCTCTGAGGTGTGATTTTCTTCTTGCTCAAATATACTTGTTGATTACTGTCAGCTTCTTTCAGATATGGGAAGCTAGGTTGTGGTGGGTAGCAGCTGCTATTAGGAGCTACAGTGCAGGGCAGCAAATGGGAAGGAGACAGGAGCAGCTACACAAATATTGTCGATCGTGTCAGTGAACTCAGTACTATTACAGGGGTGTGAGTGGTGTACACGGAAGTGCCCTGCTCTGAGAGTGATGGATCTGCTGGGGTGTCCTGTGCAATGATATTTTAGCCTGATAATAAAAATTAAACATAAGACCAAAGACAGAGGGAGTTTCTACATAGGTCTCTGAGCTGTTTTCTAAATCAGCATGTCCTAATGTCTGCTTCTTTAGCACATTTCCTCTTTGGGGCAGAGATGCCTCCATCCTGAGTTAGAAATGCACTTGCTAACTAAAAACAATGGCAAGGAAAAGCATCTTTATAAGAAATCCCATTGAGTTATTTACCCCTTCATTGGACTAATTCCCAAATGTGCTCAAATCTTCTCAGCACCAAATTCTTTAAATATTGGAACCTATGACAGAGGATGAGATGGCTGGATGGCATCATCGACTCGATGGACATGAGCTTGAGTAAACTCCAGGAGTTGGTGATGGACAGGGAGGCCTGGCGTGCTGCAATTCATGGGGTCACAAAGAGTCAGACACGACTGAGCGACTGAACTGAACTGAACTGAACACTAATATGCTGTATGTCAATGATATTTGAGTTAAAAAAAAAAACAAAGGGAAATTGGAGGAGCTAAAAGAGAGGCTATCAAAAACTTCAGGTTTGGTTACAGGCAGAATACTAATTTTTTTGATAAATGAAATCTTTATGAGGTCACAAGTTCTTAAATGTATGTTGCCAATAATTATATTTTGAATGGACATTTCAGTTTAAGTCAATAGATTACTTATCTGAAGCAACAAAATTCTAAAATGTAAAGAATTTGGACATTGGAATTCTTTTCAACAAGATCTAATGATGTCTGTTTAAAGTATTTATAGAATTCTGATAATTACAGCTTGACAGCAGTTTTTATTGAGGATTTTTTTTTTTTAATTTCTTGGTTGTGCTGCAAAGCATGTGGGATCTTAGTTCCCTGACCAGGATTCCAACCTGCATCCCCTGCATTGGCAACATGGACTCAACCACTGGACCACCAGAGAAGTCCCAGCTGAGAGCTTTTTTATGGTAATCCCTTAAACAGTAACTATATATCATAAGCACATAGGAAATCCTTGAATATAAAGCATTACACTGTGCTTAAATTTGGAGCATCTCAGAGGTTGTTAATTTCTTGGTAGGGTAGTTAATTTCCTGGTAGCAGCTTGGTAGAGTCAGCACGACCATCACAGGTTTCATAGAGTTCTGGACCCGGGCAAATCTAAGACAGAGCCTGCCAGGCAACCACCTATACTTCACCATATCTGCATAGCAACAAGGCTCTTCATTCCCCAAACAACTCTTCCACAAATGCCTAAACTTCCTCTCCTCATTGAGCTAAGCATCATTTCCCAGAAACTTTAGATCAGGTTATCTTTCAGGGAAGTGACTATAAAGCCAAACAGCATTACATATCCTTTGTAGGAATATGTCCATCTTTGGTAAGGATGGTTCAAGATTGTGTTCATAAAGAGTGAAAGGTTGGGGACTTTCCTGGTGTCCAGTGGTTAAGAATCCACCTGCTAACACAGGGGATGTGGGTTTGATCCTTGGTCCAGGGAGATTCCACACGCTGTAGGGCAACTAAGGCTGTGTGCTGCAGCTACTAAAGCCCATGCACCCTGGAGCCTGATCCCCACAGCAAGAGAAACCACTGCAAAGAGAAGCCCGTGCATCGCAATTAGAGAGCAGCTTCTGCTCGTCACAGCTAGAGAAAACCCATGTACAGCAATGAAGACCCAGCACGGCCAAAAACAAACCAACAAATAAATAAATAACAATTTTTGTTTAAAAAGATCAAAAGATTGAAAATATAGTCTTGGTCAGTCAGTAGTTTTCCCATAGTCAACCTTTTCTCCTTTCTATCATTTGACTTTATAAATATTTATCTATTGAGTACAAATCTGTGCAAGGCATTGTACTAGGCAGGTCAAAGGGAATAAAAACTCAGGCTGGGCTTCAAGAAACCATTAATCTAGTCAAGAGGGTAAGAGAAATACTTTGTGAACTACACCTAAGAGAGAGTAAAGATCAAGGCCATTTTTTGAAAGGCCCAATATCTAAGCAGGCCTTAAAGAACACACAAGTTATTTTAAAACTGTGCTTTTTTTCTGGTAACAAAGCATTGTAGTAAGAATTAAAATATGTACATATACAGAGGAGGAAATGAAAGTCATTCACGGAAGAGAAAATATGTATTTCAAATAAATAGTCTCACAATTAATCAGAAATGCAAACTAAAACAATAATGTAGTATTTTTTTTAATCCACCAGACTGGTTAGTATGACGTATTGGAGAATTTAGGGGCAATGGATATTATCATCTACTGTTGGCAGGTGTTTAAGTTGGAGGGGAACTTACATATCTAGTATAACTGGACATGCCCACATGACCAGTGACTCCATTTCTGATGTCTGATTAGTGAAACATTCACAAGTACGCAGAAGGAAGTGTGAATGAAGATGTTTACTGTAGAGCATTTGTGAGAATAAAAATTAGGAGCCATCCTAATTTTCCACCAACAGTGAGATGATAAAGTTAAGTGCTCAGAGGATGAGATTTTGTTAAAAGTTAATCAGATAATGAATGAAACTGGGTCATTTGCAGTGATGTGGATGAGTCTAGAGTCTGTCACATGGAATGAAGTAAGTCAGAAAGAGAAAAACAGAAATCTAATATTAACACATATATATGAAATCTAGAAAAATGGTACTGATGAACCTATTTGTAGGGCAGTAATAGAGATGCAGACATAGAGAATGGACTGGTGGCACAGTAGGGAAGGGGAGGGTGGGATAAACTGAGAGAGTAGCCCTGACATATACACTATCATGTATACAATAGACAGCTGGTGGGAAGAGGCTGTATAGCACAAGGATCTCAGCCTGGTGCTCTGTGATGACCTGGGAGGGGTGGGATTGGGGTGGGAGGCTCGAGAGAGAGGGGATATATGCATCCTTATAGCTGTTTCTCATTGTACAGTGGAAACTAGCACAAAGTTGTAAAGCAATTATCCACCAGTTTTTTTTTTTTTTTTAAGCTATGAAAAAAAATAAGTTAATCAGAATTTGAAAAGGTGAGAGCGTGTTGGTCACCAAATGCTTGGGGAAGAAGGTCAGGTGCACCCAGCACTTCATGAGGGAATGTCAAAATGCTTACCAGCCTGTGAAGACTGATGTAGTTCTGAACAACTGAGAAATGTCACACTCAGAATGCCAGTGGCACCCCATGGGAAAACACGGACTGCTTATGTCCACATGTGGCAGAGCGGACATATCCCAGAATGTTCTATCAGGTACAGTATGAAACCACCCAAAGAAAAATCTCTCTCATCTCCTCCAAATAATACAAAACATACACATATAAAAGTGCATAAAAGCACAAAATAGGAAGTGGATAAAATATACTCCAAACTGATAAGAATGGTCCTTAATGGAAAGAACCATGATTGAGAGTATTGTTAAGAGTCCTTAGTTTGATTACATTTTCCTAATTTAGCTTTATTGCCTGGAAAATCCCATGGATGGAGGAGCCTGGTAGGCTACAGTCCATGGGGTCGCAAAGAGTCGGACACGACTGGGTGATTGAACTGAACTGAGCTGAACTGAATTAAAAAAAATACATACATATATTAATTGAGTAACTATAATTTGAAAAAGAGAAAACAGTATTTCTACCTTAATCCAACTTCCAGGGCCTTGTTAATGCTTATTGTATTTAATTATTTTATTTTATTTACCTATTCAACTACTGTTTATTGAATTCTGGAAGTGATCTAGTACTTGGATGGAGAGGGGGAGAGAGAGACTTTTTCTCTATTTAAAGTCTGGTGGAATTTGGAGCGACAATTGTTCAGGGAGCTCTCTGTGCAAAGAGAATAGCAGGAGCAAAGGCCAGGAAGCAAGCAGAACCCAGGTACGTACCAGGTCAGAGCCCTGCATAGAGGGGCGGGCATTATCCAGGTGAGTGCCCAAGGGCAGCAGCCAGGCGTGGTGAGATGAAGCTGGGGAGATATTGATGCTATCTTATACTTGGCTCTGGATGCTGACTGTTTCTTGGCTAATGTCTACAGAGCTTTTTATGGCTTAAAATGCATACACAACAGCTCATTACATAGAGTACTAACTGGCTGGGCCAAAATTCCTGTAACTGGGGCTGTGTTTAAAGTGTTTTCATTTTGTTATTCTGACTTTAGATGGAAGATTCAAATTTTAAGGGACTTGAAGCTTGTAAAATTTGGGAGTCTCTTTAAGAAAAATTAATATTAAATTATCAAAAGAGAAAAATTATTTAGAGTAAGAGATCATAATAGATTGCAAATTTTAAAAGCTGACATCAACAAAATGAAAAGGCAACCTGCTGAATGGGAGAAAATATTTGCAAATCATATATCCAATAAGGGGTTAATATTCAGACTAGATAAAGAACTCAATAGCAAAAAAAAAAAAAACTCCAAAGCAATCCAATATTAAAATGGACTGAAGATCCGAATACACATTTTCCAAAAAGACAGATGGCCAACAGATATATGAAAAGATGCTCAACATCACTAATCATCAGGGAAATGCAAATCAAAACCACAATGAGATATCACCTCACACCTGTTAGAGTGGCTGTCATCAAACAGACAAGAACTAACCAGTGTTAGTGAGGATGTGGAAAAAAAGGTTGGTGGGAATGTAAATTGATGCAACCACTATATAAAACAGATTGGAGTTTTCTCAAAAAATTAAAAATAAGACTGCTATATATGACCCAGCAATTCTACTCTTGGGTATTTATCTGAAGAAAATTAAAGCACTAATTAGAAAACATATATGTTAAAAAAAAAAACAAAAACATGTTCATTGCTTCGTTATTTACAGTAGACAAGATGTAAAAATAACCTAAATGTCCATTGATGGATAAATGGATAAGGGAAATGTTATTAAGCCATAAAGAGTTAAATCCGGCCATTTTCAACATGAGTGGACCTTGAGGGCCTTGTGCTAAACCAAATGTCAGACAGAAAAAAGACGAATACTATATGATATCACTTATATGGGAAACCTAAAATACAAAACAACCAGCCAAACAGAACAAAACAGATTCATAGATCCAGAAAACAAATGTATAGTTTCCAGAAAGGAAAGGATTGTGTGTGAATCAGGTGTAGGTGATTAAAGGGTACTAACCTCTGGTTATAGAATAAATAAGCCACAGGGATGTAATATACAGCATAAGGAATATGGGTGATCATATTGTAAGAACTTTGTAGGCGTCAGATGGTTGCTAGACTTATTGTGGTGATCATTTCATAATGTATACAAATATCAAGTCACTATGTAGTACTCCTGAAACTAACCTAACAGTGTATGTCAGCTATATGTGTGTGTGTGTGTTCAGCCGCTTAGTCATGTCCAACTCTTTGTGACTCCGTGGACCATAGTCCGCCAAGCTCCTCTGTCCATGAAATCTTCCAAGCTCCTTTGTCCATGGACTCTCCCAGGCTCCTCTGTCCATGGGATCTTCCAGGCAACAATAGTGGAAAATAAAGGGTACCATTTCCTATTCCAGGGGATCTTCCTGACCCAGGGATTGAGCATTGGCAGGCAGATTCTTTACACTGTGCCACCTATATTTCAATTAAAAAAGAATGGAATACACCAACATTTAACTATGAAAAATAAGAAAAAATAAAACAGCAAAAAACAAACAAACAAAACACCAAGTTCACAGATATAGAGAACAGATTGGTGAATGCTGGAGATGCATGTTGAGGGGGTAGTAAAATGAATAAAGAATATCAAAAGGTACAATTTCCTCTTGAAAGTTCTCATCACAAGAAAAAATGTTTTGTTACCTATGTGGTGATGGATGTTAACTGAACTTATTGTGGTGGTCATTTTGCAATATACATAAATATCAAATCATTATGTTGTACCCTTGAAACAAATATAATGTTATATGTTAATTATGTCACATATTAAAAAAATAAAAAGCTGACAAAGTGAGAAAACAACTTATATTCATTAAACACCTGTTTAACACACCCCACACTTTTTTTCTACACTTCTGGCCAAATCATCTCTAGTTATTTTTTCATGTAAAACAATGTTTTACTATAATTTTCTATAGAGAGAACAGAATAATTCAGTCTTTTACCTATAATTTTTTAAATTATTGATAGCAGAGAAAAGTTATTTTCAACTTCATAATGTGATGTTGATAATGATGTTTTTAGGATTGTTGGAAAATTTGAGAACCTCTGTCAAATTTCTTTCATAAATGAGCTGTAAGGGTATTTAACATTTTAATGCTCAGGGACTAATCTTAAATATTTTTCCAATTGATGCATTTATTTCAACTACATCACTAGGGTCTGTACAAGACAGAGGCCCTGAAGCTGCAACTTCATTGGCTTCACAGCAAACTCACTTCTGGTGATTATAAAAGTCACATCTGCTTTTTTTTTTTTTTTTTTAGAGTAAACATTTAAAATGTCTGACTTAGTAAATAAAAGCTACATTTAATCCCTAATCACCAACAGCTTGGTTTATATTTCTAATTTTTGTACAATATGTGAGTAAAGTCTAAACCCTAATAAGATTCTTATCCAATATTTGTTTACATATTGCCAGTAACAGGGAACTCACTATTTGTACAGGCAAACCTGTACATACTTCTATGATTTACGGCCAGAAAACCCTTGCCTACATCAGTTTACTGTTTCCCACTGTACAGCTTTCAACAGACAGTTTCAAAGCTACTTCTCGGAGTTATATAGATGTCACTTACACAAATCGTTAAAAGTATTTAAAATGTTCTCGCTTTTGTTTTCATCATCTTCAACTTCTCCTTTTATGACACACTTTCAGTCCCTTGATCACCCAGAGAACTTATCTCCTCTGAATACTTTCCAAATATTTAAAATCTATCTTCAAGGTAAGACTTGATGTGCAAAACCCAAAGCCCAGAGGATCTCCCTATTCCGGCTGTCAGGTACATTGCAAGGCAACCCGAGATTGCATTTGTTTCTTAGTAGTTGCATCACACTGCTGAATCACGCTGGACCTGCTGCTGATTAAAACCCCAAAGTAAGTCATGTTCCTCTGTGGCTCTCCCACATCTCTGCCAGCTGCATTAGATGACGCTTTTAGAATTAAGGGCAATAAAAGACCTTTTTACTGCTGGGAACTGCCAAGTGAAAAAGAATGCTAATAAGCAGTCAACCTGGCTCACAAACACCCATGCAGTATCTGTGAAAATTTTGTGAAGCAAGAACACGCCTTTTTCTCCACTCACTTCCTCAGTGATAAGTCCATCTGCCCCAGTGACTTCTGACACATTGGTTGTGACCCCATGCAAGTAGCAACCTCCATTTTTCTCATCTGTCAAGGTGACTAATAATAACACCTGGTAGGAAAACCCTCTTATTTTCATGCTGAAACATTGACTTCTATAAAAAAAAAACCTCTTATATGATTCTTTAACTTTTGCGGAAGAGAGCAAGACACAATCTCTGCAATTTATACAACATACATTGGGGCTTCCTTGGTGGCTTAGTGGTAAAGAATCCACCTGCCAATGCAGGAGGCACATGTTTAGATCCCTGGGTCCATAAGATCCCCTGGAGAAGAAAATGGTAACCTACTCCAGTATTCTTGCCTAGGAAATCCCATGGACACAGGAGCCTGGAGGGCTACAGTCCATTGGGTTGCAAAGAGTCAGACACAATTGAGCGACTGAACAACAACAGTTATGAGTATTCTAGACATTGTGTTGGTTGCTGGGAATACAACTCCTCTGCTGTTTAGGATAAGGTTCATTTTCCAGAAACTTGAAAAAAAAAAAAAAAGTTTTGTCTCATTGTCCCTGAAGAAGTGAAAAAGAGCCAGAAACTATTCTTTACAACAACATATTTGAAGCAATGTTGTATTTTCTTTTTTCCCAAGGTCCCCACGTTGTCATAAATAGCTCAAGGGTAATAGAGTCAACAAAAGCTTATCAAACTTCCAAAGAATATTTGTCCTGGGCTTACTAGCTTGTCAAACCCGCAGCTGGCCTTGAAGGAAACTGTGGCATTATCCCTTCCATGATACATTAACAAATTAGGAAACATCCACCCACTAAAGACTTTTCATAGCTGCCTACCAGTGAGATACAGGAAATAAGCTCAACCACAGACAAAACAGACGAGCTCCATCCAGAAACCCCGTCCTCAGCTCTGCCCCTTCTTTCATTCCACGCCCTTTGTGCCAGAACCTTCTGGGAACCTGCCCCACCATACTGGAGTCTTCATGGTTTCTTATCCCTTTGAGTTTAATTGTCTTCATTACTTGTTGATACAATTATTTCTCATTCTGCTCTGTCCTTTCAAAGAGAAGCTTTCAAGCTCTTTGAATTAACCAACAACATAAAATATATTTTGTATCTCTGTGTGTGTGCGCGTGTGTATACACAGTTACTTTATTAACATACATACAAAAAGATCCCCCAGAAGTGTTATAGGAAACAATACTATCCTTTTAAATGCTATTTACTATTTTCAATTTCTTTTTAACAAATATTGATTGTGATCCACTAAATTAACTTTAAGGACATGCTTGGGTTGTACCTGATGTTTGAAAAACAATGAGAAGTCTTTTGTCATTCAGAACCCTGAGATTTAGTTAGGAATTCACATTAGCACATTCACATTCCTAGACCCCTTGAATTATAATCAGTTTTCATCACGAGCTATACATGATTGATATGAGTTTAGAGTTTGAGAAGCACAGATTGAAGGACTCTTGGTCATAAAAACTGTAATTCACTTCAACAATCTTGATGGTTTGAGTGTACTGTATGTAGTATTAAAGAGGGAGACAAAGAGAGCAAAGAACATGCTAAGTGGCTTCACAGTACTTAGGAAGAAAAGAGAAGGGTCTGTGGCTAATTTAACTTTAAAAAATCCCCAGATAGCTGCTATCTTAGTGATATGGACAGTAAATGATATAGAAGGGGGAGCTCCTGAGGAAATGAAATGACCAAGGAAAGCTTCATGGAGGAGGAAGACTATGAGTTGGAACTTGAAGAATAGACACAGAATTCATTAAGTGTAAGAGAAAAGAGCATTCCAACAGGGGCAGTAGCACAAGCAAAGGCACTGGGGTTGAAATATGCATGGGTCTACAGAAAACACAATGCTTACCTAGAACAGAGGGTCTATATTGAGGGAAAATGCAAAATAACAGGGGAAGAACAAGTGGACACAGGAACCAGTCTTGCATGTTAAAACATGAGCCATACATCCGGTTTTGATTATACACATCTTGGGGAGAAAATTTCTTCCTAACTCACGTCTACAGATTATTCACATATTTAAACACCTATTTTCCCCCTTCCTGCCAAAAAGAAGTGACATAGAAATAAGATTCTGTCCCTTCAGACTTATGAGGACCTATATTTTAACCCAAAACAATAACAGAAATTCCTACTTGTATGAAAACAGCTTATAGGCTCTGGAGTTGAACAGCCAACAAAAGCACTCTTCTTTAGAGAATTTTCACTTTTTATTCATTTTCAAAATTACACTCACTTTTTTGTGTGTTCATGACAAGCATTTTTTCTTTAGACAAAAAGTAAGATGGCAAGCCTTCTTAATCAAAAACTTAAATATATTATATTTGAGAAGCTTTAGAATACAAAAGAAACAGTTCTGGAAATTATTCTCACTTTTGAATGGCACTGACATGCTTTCTGAACTCTCTAGACCAAACATCGCACATTCATAACATATGATGCACTCCCCTTTTCTTTCTTTCTTTTTTTATATTTATTTGGCTGTGCAGGTCTTAGTTGAGGCCCTCAGGATCTTCAATCTTCGTTGCAGCATCTGAAATCTTTAGTGAAGCACACAAACTCTTAGTTGTAGCATGTGGGATCTAATTCCCTGACCAGGAATAGAGCCAGCCCCCTGCATTGGGAGCACGGAGTCTTAGCCACAGGACCACCAGGGAAGTCTCTGCACTCTCCTTTTCTTTCATCCATGGATAACATAGCTCATTGAAGACACTTCCTTGCTAAGCTTATGCTTGGCCTCAGAATCCTTCTGAACACAGTGATGATAGAACAACAAAAAAAATGAATCCATTAGGCAATCTCAATCTAAGCCATCTTAACTCAGGCTATTTCATCCTCAGTGCTTGAGTCACTGCATGGGATTGCTTTTGTATTCATTTTTTCATAGGGTTAGTGCTAGATACTTTGATTTCCTGAAAAAATGAAGCACTTGGCCATTAGAAATCGTGGGTTAAGGAGAAGGAAATGTCTGATGAGCTCAGAAGATGTCAGTAGTGAAACTGGTACCATAGTCAGGCTGTGGCATATTTTATGTGACAATGTGGTATGGTCCACATGAGCATGTTAAGTCCACTGTGCACAGACATGCGCTCATCTTTCCATTGATCGTAGCAAAGGATCCCATCCAAATAAAGAGAACCAAGCAGAGGCTTGGCAAAGAAGTTTGAAAGTTCTATGTATCATAGTGTGATACAGGGGGCAGTTGTAGAAAGACTCACCACCGTCTTTCCAATCAGGAGTTTTCTGTGATGGAACCAGCTGGTCTGAGGCACTGTCCATTGCCATTCTAAATGCCCACATTTACAAATGATAGTAGCAGAGCTAAATGGGGCGGCCAGCTGTCCCAGGCTTGAGGAAGCATACCTGAGTGATGACAGAGCCAGAGTAGGTATCTGTCACACAACGCACTAAAGGTGGGGCCTCAGTGTTTTTTTGTGGAGTCAAGGCCCAGCTGAAAGGAAACAGACTGAAGGGGTGTGATAATTCTGTAGGAGTTGGAAACCAGGCTAAACCTGTTCTTGAAGGAGCCCGAGGAGTGAGACAAGAAGTCCTGAGAGGTGGAAACACAGAAAGAGAGACAGAGACTCAGAAATCCAGAGACACAGAGGGACACAAAGGCCAGAGAGAGACACATGAGCCAAGAACTGTAGAAAGAGAGATATAGGACCTGGAGACCAAGAAAGGCACATTAGAGGCTCACACAGGTAGCCAGAAACACATAGGGACTAACAGAGACCCACCCAGAGTGATCCGGACACAGGAGTGATCCAGGACACAGAAGTAGAGAACCCCAAGTGCCAGAAGGACGCAGACCCACAGAGCCCGACGTGGGTCAGTGGACCCAGGAAGGTCAGAGGCATGTGAGACCCTAGGGCAGAGCCACCAGGAGTGGGGAGGGTGGGGGATGAGGGCAAAGTGCATCTCACCCCAGCGGAGATCCTGCCCAGTCCCCAGGTCCGCCTGCAGTGTGCACAAATGGCTGTAAAACTGAAAGAGCATCGTTGTTCTCCCCGTGGCTGGGGATCAGGGAATGTGTGATTTGGACCGGGAGCCAAATTTCAGAGACTGACTAGAAAAACTACTTCACGGATAAGAGCTTGAGGGGGACTTCAATGACTGGGCAGACCTCCCAAACCAGAGGCTCTTTCAAGAAGGCTCATATCTGAGTGGAAGCAAGCTTGACTCTGCACTTAGTCTGGTTACCCTTAACAACCTAAACATCATGAAATGCTGCTTCAGGGTGGGTAATTGTCCTCACACTGTAGTTGCCATTGACAACCTACCATTGTGGGCTGGGACAGGAGACAGAGACGGCCACTTTCAAGAAGCTATATCTCTAGGGAAAAAGTCCCAAACTTTGGGGGAATGTAAAAAAGAAAGATCCTTGTTTCATTATCTCCTGTCTATTTCATTGTTTAGATGATGCCTCCAACTGAGGTCAATTTTTCCCAGCAGATAAATCATTTGTTAAGAGCACTGAGTGAGTCTGAGGGTAATATATACAAGTACATCACCAGTGTTGGTGGGGAAAACTGAAGTCAGGGACCTTGAGTTCTTGTCTTGGTTTTGACCCAACTTGAGACAATTCAGATATTTAGGTATCTGCTTTTTGTCAAGTGCTGGGCTTGGATGGAAGCCCAGGGCTTCCAGCCCAGGTTACAAAGATGTGTAACCTACAGCCCTGCCCCTAAGGTGCTCATTGTCAAAAAGTGTACTCAGCATTCAGCCTGGAGCAGCTGTCCAAACCTCTTAGGGCCTTAGGACTGACATCTGGAAAAGGTTCTAAGACTATGTGGAGAATTAATCCAAAACATAGACCAAACTGGTGGTGAATCAGAATCCTATGAGCAGTAAAATGAGACCCAGGCAACTTTAGATTTTTCTAATGATAGAGCAAACAATGGATGAATTAGAAGACATTCATGACATTAAGACTGTCAAATAAGACATAAGACACAAGACTGTCAAATAAGACATAAGACACAAGACTGTCAAATAAGACATAAATAAGAATAAGACTGTCAAAAATTTTTTGATTTTGAAAAACTATACAAAAGCACAACTCATTCTTATTTGGATATGAATCCCTTATGTTTTTAGCTCAGTGGAATTACTGGCTTCCACCCCTGTTCCTTCCTTACTATTCCCAGGTCCTCACTCTAGTTTCTTATTCACAGATCTGTAAACTCCCTCACTGGTTAGCTTTCTTGGCTCTGAACTCAATGTTACGCATCATGCTCAACTCCCAGGTTAATCTATCCCAAAACAAAGCATGGTGGCCACACAATTCCATGTTCCTGTAAATGTTCAATATTTCCATACTGTCAAATGAAATTTGACCAAAGTCCAAATTCCTAATCTATTTAAGGCTTTCTGGAATTTGGACCAGTCTAAATATTCAGATTTTAAAATAGAGAAACAGGCTGCCTGAGGAAAGACCAGACCCAGAATCCACTTTGAGAAAGAACAAGTAGATGAAGAAGATATATGGTAGCAGAAAGCCAGAGCAAAATTATATACCTGGTATGACCACAATTCCATCTGTGTGTGTTTACAGAAAACTGCTTTTAAAAGACTGGAGAAGAGTTGAATAATATGTCATTTGGGGGTCATTTTGGGTGCTTTTCTTTGTTCCCCAAATTTTCAATAATTAATGCATTTATTATTATTTTAAACTGTGATGAATAATATCAGATATATAAGAAAGTAGAAAAACAGTATAAATAATACCCACATATTTAAATAATATCCATATTTTAGGTAAAATAATTTTTAACTTTTTGCCATATTTTCTTCCTATGTTTTTGGGTGAACATTTGAAAGTAAATTACAGAAATCACAACACTTTAATCTGAAGTAATTCGGCACGTGCCTCCCAAAAGTAACCTTGTCTGACATAGCTATATTTTTCTTAAAACAAATTGAACTCTTGCCATTATGCTTTTTAAACTTTAAGGCTTTTTAAACAGAGCAGTTCTAACAAGAGACAATGGGAGCAGACCCTAGTGGGCAGGGAGTTGGGAGGACAGGACCACAGAGAGCCTAGAGGTGAGGAAGCGACAGCTAAGACTCAGCGACCCGGCCGCGGTGGGTTCAGATACGGGCCCGCATCAGGGAGAGCAGGAGCCAGACTGTGTGGGCTCAGACCAGGACTTTATCCTAGCTGATGGGATAGTTGTGGGGAGGGAGTTGGTGGGAACAAGAAATTAACCCAGGTTTGAAAAAAAAAAGGGTAAGGTTATGACACTAGAAGCCAGAGGAGGACAGCCAGGTTAAGTGTTCTCATAGAAAGTAGCTGAAGGTGGAGTCTTTCAGAGGAGGAGACCAGAGTCAGGCTGAACGCTGAGTAATGACTGGGTCCCAGGGGCTAGCAGGGTCTGAGTCCGTGTGGATGGTTTTCATTTTCTGAATATTCACATGTTTTTCCACTTCTACTGTGTTATTCACGACATTTTCTCTTTAGAAACTGTCTCTCTGCCTTCAACTGACAGAAATCCTATGGATCTCCTTCCTTCAGGCCATCTGCTGCGTGCCTTATGTAGACACAGTGATGACCCCCGGCCCGCTACCCTGCCTTCTAACTCCACCCACACCAGCACTCCCTGTTCTCTGCGCTGCAAACTCCTCCAGGGAATAGCCACTTCTTACGGCCAGCATCTCCCACACTGCCTTGCCTAATGTCATCATTCAACAGACGGATCTATGAAGACATAGAAGGGAGAATGAGTGAAACAAAGTGACCCCACTCAGTGTGGAGAACCTGTGTGGCCAGACTTCCACATGTAAGTAGGAGGAAGTCACCGTTACCCATAGAGGAACAGAAACACAACAACCGAAGAGGAAATTCGATTTCTTCAAGCAGAGATCGAACTGTGCACTACAAGTTACATACTCTTGCTCAGTCACAAGAGAATCACCCTCATTTTTAGAGCCCAAGATTACAGAATTGTGCCAGAAGAGGAACAAGCTTCATTGCTCTACTTGGTATCAAGTAAACGGGTTCCTTTAAAGCTTTGACTCTACCATATTTTTCTTAGCCTACTCAATTTGTCTAGCCTAGATGAAAGGAATCTACCCTCAATTTTTAAAAGTTCTGATGAATTAAGTTATTGATCTGGCTTTGTGTGCATATTTATTATATGAAGAATGTGAAAGAGTAATGTCTTTAGTAAAAAACAAAAATGTTTTGGTGGTAGTCATCACAGAACTTTTTTTTTTCTCTCACTTCTCACTAGCACTAACAGTGCAGGTATAAGAAGAGAGAAGTTTGACAGAAATTAGGAAGTGATATTAGTGGAGAAAAATGTGTGCTCTGGAGCCAAACTCCTGGATTCAAAGTTTTGTGAGCTTGTAAACTTGGGCATGTGATATTAATAAAAGCTCTGTCCTTCATTTCTCCGTTTGCAAACAAGAATGACATGAGTGGTAGTATCTATCTCACAGTGATGTGTGAATTTAATAAGTCACACAAACAAAGGGCTTAAAATAATGCCTGGTATATGGTGAGTAACCAGCAATGACTAATTGCCATTCTTAGAACATTTACCTTCTTTCATCACGTGAAGGACTAGCAGCTTTGGAGCAAGTTCCTAGGCAATGTCAGGGCACCAACCATGACGTCTGTGACCTAGAGACAGTTCACTTGACTGACTTGAAGTCATCTCCTGCGTTTATGAAATGAGCACAACCGCACTCTGCTGATGGTGGTGTTGTGAAGGTCAAATGATGTGAATGGCCTGGGGTTGGCACATGACTCTTAGAACAAGAGAGCAACCTGGTTCCACAGGATAAGCATGGACCGGGGACCCAGATTCTCTAGGACGCCAGGCAGCCTGATTGCTCTGCTGATGAGTCTCCTTGGATGTAGAGCTGGAACATCAGTATCATTCAAAGACCAGAGCGAGTGTATGCAAAATGCCTGCCTCGCCGTAAGAACTGGCTTTAGTTGTTATTACTCATTCCCTAAGTCAGCAAGTCATCATCTGAGGGCCAATTCCTGCCAAGGTACAAGATTTTGTTTCGACTGTGAGCCAAGTGGAGTTTTATGCTTAAACAGTTGAGGGGGAAAAAAAAGAATATTTTGTGACTCATGAAAATTATATGAAATTCAAATTTTAGGGTAGGTCCTTAAATAACATTGTGTTTGCACACCAGCACAGTCATTTGTTTTTGTGTTATCTATGGCTGTTTTTACCCCACAGGGGCAGATGTGAGTAGCCGAAGCATAAGTCATAAAACCTGCAAAGTCTAAAATATTTATAACCTGGTTTTTGACAAAAATGTTTACTAACCCTTCATCTGGTCTGACCTTCTTTTAGAGGTGAGAAGTGAGAGACTTTTTAATGAATTTATTTTAATATCCAGAGCTTAGAATCTACTTTCTTGACTTTGACCAACACAGCCAAACACAGATACTTTCTTATCAGATTTTAGAAATGGGAAAGTATATATAAGAAAAGAATATTTTTAAAGGAATATTTACTATATTTCTCACTTGAAGGAATATGTATGACTAGATAATTTGAATAGTTTTTTCTTTTCTTTTTACATTTTGGCCCCACAGCATGTGGGATTTTAGTTCTGCAACCAGGGATTGAACCCACGACCCCCTGTAATCTCTGGACCACCAGGCAAGTCCCCATGAATATTTAGTTTTAAAATATCCTAAAATATTTTTATTTCATTGTATCCCTTTTGTGTCTGTAGTTATACCATTTGCAAGGGTGCATCCTTAAACAAACTACACACCTACACCATTCCTACATTGTTTTGTAGGAACTTTTGTTACAATAAAAGAATTGCAGGAATTTTAAATGGTTAAAATGAAAGTGAAACTGTTAATCGCTTTGTTTGTCTGACTCATTTCCACCCCATGGACTGTAGTCCACCAGGCTCCTCCTCTGTCCTTGGAATTCTCCAGGCAAGAATATTGGAGTGGGCTGCCATTCCCTTCTCCAGGGCATCTTCCCGGCCCAGGGATCGATCCTGGGTTTCAGGCATTGAAGGCAGATTCTTTACCATCTGAGCCACCAGGGAAGCCCTTAAATGGGGAAGATCCCCTGGAGAAGGGAATACTCACTCTTGTATTCTTGCCTGGAAAATTCCACAGACAGAGGCGCCTGGCAGGCCTACAGTCCATGGGGTCCCAAAGAGTTGGACAACACAAAACTGATTAGCAATTCTAGCCTAGTTTGGTCCTTAGGTGGTATCTTAAATAGTCATTATTTGTTTCCTTTCCCCGTCACTTAATTTTGAAAGCCTCACACAGCCTGCCCTCTGCTCCCTGTCTGCCTTCCCCTTCAAGTGGACTATCCTCCAGGGCCCTTGCCCCTCCCTTCCCACCTCCCCCCACCCCCTTTCAGCTGGTGTGTAAGTGAAGTGAGCAACCTTTGCAGCTTGTGTTATTTCCCCTTTGCTTCTGGCCGTGTGAACATGTTTAGGATAAAAAAAAAAAAAATGCTTTTAGGCTGACACTCGACAAATGAGACGCAGAGCTGCATCCAAGTTGCTTGATTTAGGTACTTTAGAGAGAATAAACATGTCTTGTGTGCAAGTCGTGTGTGTCCTAGAAAGGCAGGGGATGGAGCTGCTGCAGTTCAAGGTTTAATTTGCAGAGCTGACAGATTCCAGAGCCCGGAGGAAAATAGGGACCGAAGAACAAAGATGCATGACATCTCTTCCATTTAACCATCACCTTATCTGTTTGTCTATATCAAAAATACAAACATTAAGAATCTACCTAACTACAAATAATCCTTTTAAAAACAACTTTTAAATGAAGGCAATAAAATCACCATTTTTTTAATCTATTAAGTGCATTAAATCATTTTGTTTTTAGGGAGCATTTGAAAAACTGAATTAATTAGAAGTTTAAGGGTAGCTTGATTCCCAGGTGGCACAGTAGTAAAGAATCTGCATGCCAATGTAGGTGATGCAAGAGATACAGGTCAGATCAATCCTTGAGTCAGGAAGGTCCCTTAGAGTAATATATGGCAACCCCTCCAGTATCTTGCCTGGAAAATTCCAAGGACAGAAGAGTCTGGTGGGCTACAGTCCATGGAGTTGCAAAGAGTCAGACATCACTGAGCCTCCACATTCCACTTGAGGGGTAGATTCTACCTAACCAGTAGCTTATGGGTTCAAAGAAGAAGTTTCATTTTATTCAGAATTCCGCCAGAGACAACAAGTTATTTTCAAGTTTTCTCAGATCCTATGATCCACGAGAAGTGTATCAGGATTGTCCTAGAGGGACAAGAGCTCAAGTCCATTATTAAATTCTCAGGGATTTTGTAAGCTTGCTGTTAAACCATCGGCCGCTTGAAAATGCCCATGATCAGAGTATTTATACCTGGGAAACAGGACCATCCATCAGCCAGGTTATGTATTAACCCAACACTGAGTATTAAAAAAAAAATGCTCTTGTGGTTTCTTATCAGGATGATGAAAATGTTATAAAATTGGTTTATGGTGATGGTTGTAGCACTCTTTAAAGCCACTAGAAATTATTGAACTGTACACTAATAATGAGTGAACTCTATGATCTGTTAAATAGATCTGTAAAAAACTGGTAAACAAGTGCTCCCAAAGCCACAAATGAAATGTCAGTATCTATTTATTCATGGCTTTAAGATTCCTAATGTACATACTCAACAAATGAAAAACAAGGGCACATTGACTCAGTGCTTCTGACGGATTTCTGTTCCATGCAGTGATTCTCAACTTCAGTCTCCCTCTGGAATCGCTTGGAAACTTTACAAAGAAAACGCTCACCTCCCAAGACACTGATGTCATTTGTCTGATGGGTGGCCTGGGCAGGGAATTTTTTTAAACTCCTTAGGTTATTCTAGTTCATGGCCAAGGTTAAGAAACGCAACTGTAGAGCAATTTCCCTAGATAACTGTAGCTGGCCTGTTGTTACAGAAACCATCCTCCAATGTTTAAGACATTTCCAGGCCTCCTGAAATAGAGAGGTCTGGACATAAAAGCACCTTTTGGGGGTAATTGTGGGTTGTAGTGGATGTCCATCTCCACACGTAGAGGAAAGACACCTGTTTTCTTGTGGGTTTTACCTGCAATCATTTCCTGCTATGGGCGCTAAGGTGGGGAGAAGAGACAGCATTAGCTCATCTTTGTCATTGAAGTGAGTGCCAAGGGTACTCAGTCACAGAGCCTAGGTTCAAGGATTGTTGAAATAAGGAAGCAGAGCGAAGTATTTCCTTTGTCTCTTCTCCTTTGGGGCTTCCTACCAATCATGGGCTGGGAATCTAGATAACCCATCACATAAAAAATGATAATTTAATAAGTTAATAAAGATCTAAGTGAGAGCTCAGCTTCTAGCTTTCGTGCCTCGGCTTTGTGATGACTGTTTTGTATGCTCAGGGGGCATTTTACCTCTGCTGCTTGGGGATTTGGTCCAGGAGGCTAGAAGTGTCCTGGAGCTCTGACTCCACTCCACTTTACTGAAAAGTCTAGCTGTTATGTCTGATCTACCTTATGAAGGTAGATTTCCATTCTGAGACCTCAATTTAAAATCTATTAATAAAGACAGGACTTGTTGAGAACTCTTCTAGTAATACAACTCCAAAAGATACAATCTCTGCGGTCTTCATGGAGAGAGAGTTCATCCCTACTTTAGTTTTTCTCTGATTAAGAACATAGACCTGGCAGATTGGAAACCTGACTCGTAATTGATGGGTGACCACTGGAACTTATCTGCCTTTGTAAGATGGAGACAAGTGAAGGCCTTCTGTCCTTGGGTGTTTGTGAAGATCAGAGCTGTTTAGCAGGACAGCAGGTGCAGGGCTTGCCTCTCTGGAATCACAGGTGTCAAAACCAGCCTCACCAGTCTATTCCTGGTGCATCCCAGGAAAGGAGCAGTTTCTCTAGGAAATCCCCCAGCCTTCTCTTGTGCAATACTAGCTTCTTTTGTTTTATTTTATTTTTTTCTAGCTTCTTTTATTAAGTATCCTGATGAACTGTCTCATCTGGTCCCTTTCTAAAGATGGGACTGTGATGACTTCACCTACTTAAATGTACAGCCTGTTTGGAGCAGAAAGTTTATCCCCTTCCTGACTTGTTAGTATTTGAATGGCTCAAAGTTGCCCTTCCAGACATGCATGCATACAAGAGGTCACAAGTGCAGTGTCGGGAGAAAGAAACAGATATGGGACACGGCTGCACACACTTCCTCATTCTTTCTCTTTTGAAAAAGTCCCTGTCCCTTACAGCAGGGTCTAGGCTTTCTGTTTATTTCACAGCTTGGAGCTCAGAACTGTTTAACAGCACATTTATTTATAAACCAGATCAATAACAACAAGGAAACCCAGCAACATCAGTGACCACACCCCAGTTCTGTCCCTAATCTCAAAGAATCTCCAATATTTTATTTTTGTCCCATTTTCTCCACCTACTTATTTTTAGATCTACAAAGATGATACATGCTTTCACAGTGGAATTGGCCCCACACAGAGATGAGTATCTACTGTCCTTTAAGTAAAAAGGATAGAAGACTGGGGAGGCAGAGAGAGACAGTACTAAGGATAATCACTCATCAAGTTGAGCATTCAGGTAGAAGCAGTGAGTTAAGGGTCACCCAAGAAGCACTTGGAGATGGGGACCTGCCCTCTTACCCCAAGTCCTGGAGCAGCTCCGCTTCTCCATACGACCTGCTCCACAGATCTGAAGGATCCTGGGTGCTCATCTTCCCTTCTGGAGATTCTGCTCTGCCCATTCACGCCCCTCACGTCCACGAAGCCCCTGCCAAGGTGCTCTGGGTAAGAGGCAGAGAGGGACGGTTCTGCTGTTCCTCACAGTCTCCCCTCCTTGGTGAGACCCAAGCCGGCTGTAGCTGCAAGTCTCCAACCAGCAAGGAAGTGAAACTTGGTTACTCCTCCCACTGACACTCACCACCCCGGCCCTGAGGCACTGGCAGGACTGTTGTGTCAGTCAGGAAACATGCAAAGTTAGGTAGCCACCCCGAGGACACCCACACTGCCTCACGCAACACGCAGTTTCTGTCAAGGGAAATAAAGATGAAAGTACTCCAACCGAGATTGACGAGTAACTCCGACTCTCCTTGGGAGGCCAAAGCATCGTTTTTCTTAATGCTGTTTGCCTCTGGTTTATAGAGGATGCATTCCATCACCCCTGCCTTCTGTCTCACACAAGGAGCATGGAGGTAGCTTCTAGATCAGAAACATCTTTCAAGGGGTTAAAGGAATCAGACTCAAACCACTAGCCTCTGTCCTGAAGTCTGATTTTTATCACTTTCTCAATATTTCTGCTTCCATCGTTCAGGCTTTCCAACATACACTTGATGTTCAGGTTGAGCGTGATTCAGATAATTATTGTTCCTCCATGGAAGAAGGATGAAGTGAGAACAAAGTAGAAAAGCTGCAGGGGGCCAGCCAGGTGCCCAGCTAAGAGGGCAGGTTAGAGCTCCCAGAATCTCTGAGCTCCGATTCCTTCCCTGGGTGACTCACGTCTGGTATTGCTCTCTGTCCAGTCTCACGGGCAGAGAACGACAGCTGCCTGAAAGTTCTAAAGGGAAAGTGTCATCACTCTGAATCCTGGGCAAGTGGACGAAGTACTGTAATAAGGGAACAAAAAACAGATGTTGCTCCCCGAATACTCTCTATAGGAACCTGCAGGAAAGAGTCTCTCTCTCTTTCTCTCCCTTCCTCTTGTGACACCGGACTCAATCAGGGTTCGTCAGGGTGCTCTATAAACCCCTCCTCCCAGTGCTGTCTGAAGACCAGCAGCATCACCAGAAGCTTGTTAGAATGTAGCATCTGGGTTCATCCCAGCGCTTCTGAACCAGTATCGACATTTGAACAATATCCCTAAGCTGACGCTGGAGTGCCTTAAAGTTTGAGGAGACTGCTTTATAGGACACCAAGATAGCAAGAAGGGCTTCCCGGTGGCTCTGTTGGTAAAGAATCTGCCTGCGGGGGCTTTCCTGGTGGCTCGGTGGCAAAGAATCCACTTGCCAATGTAGGAGACGCAGGTTCAATCCCTGATCCAGGAAACTCCCACATGCTGCAGAACAACTAAGCCCGTACACCGCAACTACTGAAGCCCTAGCATCCTACAGCCTGTGCTGCTCGTCAAGAGAAGCCACTGCAGCGAGAAGCCAGTGTACCACAACCCGAGTAGCCCCCACTCACCACAGCTAGAGAAAGCCCATGCAGCAACGAAGACCCCGCACAGCCATAAATAAATTAATTAAATTATTAAAAAAAATAATCTGCCTGCAATGCAGGAGACCCAGGTTCCATCCCTGGGTTGAAAAGATCCCCTGGAGAAGGGCGTGACAACCCACTCCAGTATTCTTTCCTGGAAAACTCCATGGACAGAGGAGCCTGAAAGGCTACAGTCCATGAGTCGTAAAGAGTCAGACACGACTGAGGGACTAAACCACCACCACCAGCAAGAAGAGGTCAGTCTGTACCTGACATTATTCTAGCTTTCCCCCCAAGGCCTTCCCTCTGGCCTCTGCTCATCCCTGTTGTCTGAGATCTTGACTTACCCTGCCTGCCGCGGAGGGATTCCTGTGTGTCTAGAGATCGCCTGGGGGAGACTAAGCTCTGATAACACATCTATACTTAAAATTCCTTTAGCTACAGTTGGTTCAGAGAGAAGCACAGTGTCCACTCGGAACAGAGGCCAGGCCTGGCCAGGGAGGCGCTGGATGTGAACACTGCAGAGATGGGGGACAGTCGGGCAGTTCCTGTTCCCTTTCGACTGCTCTTTGTTCAGGGTTTTAGAATCTATTCTGACCCCATTTTAACAAATTCTGGTTTTCCTTTCACTTAATCTTTTTTTTTTTTTTTAATTTTTAGGAAAGTAGCAGCATTCACTAAGATGACTGTCTTCCTCTTTTCACTCTCCCTTCCCCTCTCCCTTTCTGATCTTACTGTCCCATCCACTGCTCTTGCCTTTGATGTCATACTTTTTTTGGTCACGTATCCCATGTCCTCCAGGACCCCTCTCATCCTTACCATCCCCATGCTCCACTGAGTTGGCATTAAGCATTGTAGGGAGACCAGTTCCCCCAGCATCACTAGATGGTTTCAACAAAATACTGAACAGTCATAAAATATTTGTAATTTTTAATATTAAATTGGTCACATGCCATATATATAGGCTTACATATGTTTGTATATTTATATATATATTAATAATATATAATATATATTTGGGTTTCCCTGGTAGCTCAGTGGTAAAGAGTCAGCCTGCCAATGCAGGAGACATGGGCTCACTCCCTGGGTTGGGAAGATCTCCTGGAGAGGAAAATGGCAACCCACTCCCGCATTCTTGCCTGGGAAATCCCATGGACAGAGGAGCCTGACGGGCTACAGTCCATACGGTCACAAAAGAGTTAGATACGATTTAGCAACTAAATAATAGCAACAACATGCATGTATATTTATTAAAGAAACTGCGATTTTTGCTTTCAAACACCTTCCAAACAGGCACAAAGAATATTTTTTATTTTTTAATTTTTTTCCATTTATTTTTAGTCAAACAGGCACAAAGAATACTTTTTAAAAGCGCATAGCTCACTTCATATTTATTTCATTATTCTCTTTTCATGATGCTGGTCCACAGAAGTGAATTCTTTCCACACTGTATTGGACATAGAAATGGGCACAAACAGTCTTGAGCTGTTTTGACAATTTTGGAACATCTTATTCTTTGACCAAAAGTTATTTTCTTTATCAACCTTCATCGGGATGACTATCACATTCAAATCGTCAATATTCTCATTAAGAGGATTCAGAGAGAGTTAGTTTGTCCAGATTTGAATTCATTTATTAGAAAAATAGCTTTCTAACAGTTGGGACTACTCTTAAGAAGTTTTTTTAAAAGAAAAGACTCCATGTGGTTGAGGAAACTTTTAAATCTTCCCTAATCTATTTTTCTCTACAGAAAGCTCAGATGTCACAATGCTGCTTTGCACCTGGTTACTGGCAATAGCAGCCCTACCCATGCTCTTCAGAGTGCAAGGGGAATGGTCCTTTGGTTCCTTTGTTTGATTAACTGTTACATAAGCATGATCTCTTCATCTCCATCATTTATGTCAGTGGGAAATAAATAACACATTCTGGAAAAGGAGACAATATATGGGATTACTATGGACTGAGGTTACCATAGCTTGGGCTTGAGGGACCCTAACTATTTCTTGTTGGCTGTTCTTCCCACTCATGAAAAAGAAGAAATTATCATTTCATATAAAATTGGAAGAGAGGAACAGTAGAGGAAGAAAAAACTAACCATTGGTTTTTCGGCTGCAGGCCAGCTTTCCAACAGGGAAGGCTTCTCACTCTCTTTCTAACTCTGTGGCAAGCTCAGCGCTGCCATATTGCTTTTAAAACTATGTCAGTCGGAGTTTTATTTCAAGCCACCATCTCTGGGTCCTCTGCCACAATTGTGTGATCACTTAATACAATATCAAAGGTCATGTGAATTAACTGGGACCCTTTCACTTTCTTCTCTTGTCTAGATAAGCAGTACTAGATTCTTTGTTGGATAAAGCTGTCTGTAAGTGGCTGTAACTCGGGCTTCCCTGCTGGCTCAGCTCCACCTTAATGCATGAGGCATAGGAGACGTGGATTCGATCCCTGGGTCAGGAAGATCCCCTGGAGAAGGGCATGGCAACCTCATTCAGTAGTCTTGCCTGGAGAATCCCCATGGACATAGGAGCCTGGCAGGCTATAGTCCATGGGGTCACAAAGAGTCAGATACAACTGACACGACTGAGCACATGCATGTGGCCATAACTCACCAACATCAAGGTATAAAATTCACTCTATCCCTTCTTTCTCAGGAGATCAGGAAGCTGGAAACAAATAAAAAGTGCTTTCTCTTGAAAGGGAAGGGAAGAATATAAACATGTTGGATTTTACTTTCCTAGTGTACTCCTAGAGAAAACATGTTTTCCTGGGTAACTTAACATTCTGAAAAAATAAGATCAGCAGACCCATGGTGTGGGCTCCAAGTTGCTTAGGAAATATTACATAGAGATAAATTTTAGCTGTTGAGAGTTACAAAGCAGGCAAGTGAAGATGTCAGCTAGGCATGTGGTGACACTGCATGACTTTCGAGGGGCGGTCATCAGAAGCCTTGCAGCTTCAGCCTAGTCTCTCGAACACCCATTCTCCAGACATCCTTCCCAGAGTGTTCCCTTGTGGAACCCAGCAGTAACACTGGGAGAAACGTGAGTCAGGAAGCCCAAATGCTTCATGATTGTGGTCTGTTTACAGTCCCAGGAGACCCAGCTCAAGCTATCTCAGTCCCAGTTCCAAACAGTACTGAAGAACGTCCAGATGACCCCAGCCTCCACCCAACTGTCAGTTCCAGGGATCTGTGTCTCGCTAACTGAGTCCCAGATGCTGATGAGCAGAGATAAACCCTCCCCTCTACTCCTTGTTTGAATTTCAGATCTAAGGAACACACACACATGATAAGAAGCCTGCTGTTTTAAGCCCCCGAGTTTGGGGTGGTGTGTTACCCAAGGATCAATAACTGAAACCCTTGTTTACCCTCTGGGTCACTGCCCAGAATGTGATCTCTGTCTTCACATGCATGTGAGCTATACATCTATGATGGTTAATTTCATGTGTCAGCATGAATGGGCAACAAGTTGCTCAAATATTTGGTCAAATATTATTCTGAGTGTTTTAGTGAGTGCATTTTTTTTAGTGAGATTAACATTTAAATTGGTGGATTTTGAGTAAAGTAAAATGCGTTTTCGAATTTGGCAGGCCTCATCTAATCAGTTGAAGGTCTGCACAGAACAAAAGCAAGACAATTCTCCAGCAGATTGCCCTCAGACTTCATACATAACAGCATTCTCCCTGATTCCACAGCAGACAAACTTCAAACTCAAACTGGAATATCAATTTTCCCGAGTCTCCAGCCTGCCAGCTCATCCTACAGACTTTTGATTTTCCAGCCTCCAATATCAGGTGAGCCAACTACTTAAAATAAATCTCTTTATAAATATAGATAAGTAGATAGATAAATAGATACAGATATATAGATATATACATACATATGCTATTGACTCTGTTTCTCTGGAGAATCCTAATACAGTGTCCATAGGCCTTAAAACTATGGTTCTCAACAGGGGCAATTTTGCCATCCAGTTTGGCAGCATCTAGGGATGGTTTGATTTCACAACTTGGGGAACTCCTGGCATCTAGTGAGCATCAGTGCATGAGACGTGCCCCCCCCCCCCCACACACACACATAACACACACACAACAAAGTATTGCCTCACCAAAACATCAAAAGGGTCCACCTCATTTTTTTTTTCTCACACCAAGAGTATCCTATAAACAATGAAACCACAGATCCACTGAAGGTAGTTATGCAAAGTCACTTACCTAACAAGAGAGCTGAAATGCAGCCAAAAGCCAGCCCTTCTCACCTGCTTCTGTCCACTTTATTAATTGCCTCCAAAGACCCAGACTGGCTTAGCCAAAAGTAGTGTTCTGGGGAGCAGGCGGAGTCCTGTGCTACATAGAGCAAGCTTAAGGAGGACGAGGGCTAAAGGGCTTTGGCAAAACCCTTCCACCAAGAGTAGAGCAGGAGACTTGGTTTCGCAGGTGTAAGCTGATGTTTCTGGAAAGAGAAATAACCGTGGAGGATGTGCAGGGATAAAGGCTAAGGCCCCGCCCCTTCTAGGAAGAGCCGGAGAGAGAGACTAGAGGTGAGTAGATGTCAGGGAGCACTACCCCGGGATACTACAGTCACTCTTCCTTCGTGTCCACCATGTGTTCTGTGCCCAAGCCCATTCATGGCTTTTCATGAGCCCTGCATGGTTACAGGAAGCCAGTGTTCAATGTCAGTGAGGTCTGGTATAAACGAACATTTTTATGCACTGTTCTGGGTATGAAAACTGGCCATTTAGTAGTTTATTTTTAATTTCCAAGCTCAGCTGGTAAAGTATCTGCCTGCAACACAGGAGACCCTGCTTCAATTCCTGGGTTGGGAAGATCCCGTGGAGGAGGGCATGGCAACCCACTCCAGTATTCTGGCCTGGAGAATTCCATGGCCAGAGGAGCCTGGCAGGCTACAGTCTGTGTGTGCGTGCTTAGTCGCTCAATCATGTCCGACTCTTTGAGACCCCAGGGACTGTAGCCCGCCAGGCTCCTCTGTCCACGGGATTCTCCAGGCAAGAAAACTGGAGTGGGTTGCCATGTCCTTCTTCAGGAGATATTCCCAACTCAGGGATTGAACCCAAGGCTCCTGTGTCTCCTGAATGACATGTGGATTCTTTTCTGTTGTTATTGTTAGCAACTGAACTGAACTGGACATCTGTTTATCTATCTGACTCTGTCAGGTGTTGCGGCTCGCAGCATCTTCACCGAGTCATGCATGGTCTCTCGCTGTGGCACAAGGACTCTCTGGTTATGGCATGCAGACTCAGTAGTTGCCGCAAGAGGGCTTAGCTGCTCTGCAGCATGTGGGATCTTAGTCCCCCAACCAGGGATCCAACTGGCATCATCTGCATGACAAGGTGGATTCTTAAACACTGGGTCCACCAGGGAAGTCACTGCCGTCAGATTTTTTAACCACTGAGCCATTGGGGAAGCCGTCGGGGAAGTTTTGTAAACATTTCTTAATGATCTTTGACGCAGTATTTCCATTTCTAGGAATTTCAGCCCAAATAATGGTTGAAAATTTGGTTCAAATTTGGCTCAACCCAAATTTGGTCTATGTGGTTATTAACACATAGACCAAAATAAACAAATACAATAATAATACAGTAATCTTCATCTTATAAGACAGACAGGCTGGAAAGAGCCTAAATGCCTATTATTAACAGAATAGTTAAGAAACGTATGGCCCAGCCATAGAGTGGATTTTTATATAGTCTTTAAAAATACAGTTTTCCAGGGAGTCTTTAGAATAGATATACAAATAATACTAATCATTTAAAGAAAAACTTGATAGAAGGAAATGTAGGAAAATTTTCCAAAAGGTAGGCTGGAAACAGCTATGAATGTGTGAAATTGTACATGATTTCTTAAGTCGTTCTTAATATTGTTTGTATATCTTCTAAGATATAAAATACCATGTTAATAATTAGGAGATCAGAAGTTGAAAACCCATTTTTAAAAAATTAGAAAGAAGTGTGCTCTGAGTTGGACTTCCCTGGTGGCTCAGTGGTAAAGAGTCCTCCTGCCAAGCAGGAGACAGAGGTTCCACCCCTGGGTCAGAAAGATTCCCTCAAGAAGGAAGTAGCAACCCACACCAATATTCTTTCCTGGAGAATTCCATGGACAGAGGTGCCTGGTGGGCTACACTCCATGGGGTCACAAGTAGTCAGATGATTTAGTGACTGAGCAGGCATGCATGTGCTCTTCAGTTCAGTTCATCCACTTAGCCGTGTCCGACTCTTTGCGACCCCATGGACTGCAGCACGCCAGGCTTCCCTGTCCATCACCAATTCCTGAAGCTTGCTCAAACTTCTGTCCATCGAGTCAGTGATGCCATCCAATCATCTCATCCTGTCGTCCCCTTCTCCTCCTGTCTTCAATCTTTCCCAGCATCAGGGTCTTTTCCAAGGAGTCAGTTCTAATCGCATCAGGTGGCCAAAGTATTGGAGATTCAGTTTCAGCATCAGTCCTTCCAATGAATATTCAGGATTGATCTCCTTTATGATGGACTGGTTGGATCTCCTCGCTGTCCAAGGGACTCTCAAGAGTCTTCTCCAACACCACAGTTCAAAAGCATCAATTCTTTGGCGCTCAGCTTTCTTTATAGTCCAACTCTCACATCCATACATGACTACTGGAAAAACCATAGCCTTGACTAGATGGACCTTTGTTGGCAAAGTAATGTTTCTGCTTTTTAATATGCTGTCTAGGTTGGTCATAGCTTTTCTTCCAAGGAGCAAGTGTGTTTTAATGTCATGGTTGCAGTCACCATCTGCAGTGATTTTGGAGCCCCCAAAATAAATTGTCTCACTCGGGTTTATCACTGTTTCTCAATTCTTATCCTCGGGGCTAGATCGCTCTCACTCTCTCCTTCACTCTGACTTTGTAGCTACTGATAAAACGATTCTTAATGTTTGGAGGAAATCGCTTTTAAGATTCCTTTGAACTTTGAGATTTTGTGACTTTCCCACAGTCCCACAGAGTTGCTGAAGCTCTCCTGCCCACGCACAGTACATATCATGCTTTGCATTGAAGTCGGGGACCATTGCATTGAACCAAGCACTGCTTATCACAGGGATCAACATACCTTCAGATGGAGCAGTGTTTGTAATAATTTGAAGAAAGCACATGTCCGTGTGGTTTAAGAATAGTGCTTTGTTTTGCGTGTCTCCTGATTTCCTAGAACTGCAGTACAATCTTTTTCACAAGTGATACAGGCAGATTAAATGATATTAAACTTTCTTCAGCAATGCCTTTACTTCAGCACTCACTGTACCTTATTAAAGTCTCAAAAATAAGCAAACATCTGCATTTGAGGGTTAATGTGATGGTGCTATTTGCTTGTGAAGGGTGGCGCCATCTATACAGAAAGGCCATGCTTAATTGTCTTTCCATTGATTGCTGAATAGTGAAAGCACGACTGAAATGAAACCTTGAGCACACCGGCTTTTGTTTTTCAGTTTGCAAAATTAGCTGCTAACTCAACAAAATGAAACCATGTCAAGTTACACACCTTCAGATCTTGGGGGCCTTATATTAATCCTTTTTGTCTTCTTGGTCTGAGTTTACTTGAAGAGATTGCTATATGAACCAATAGGTGCAAACAGCAAAGAGGAAAAATTGCCGAACCAGCTGGCCAGCTGAGATATTTCTGAGATATTCTCATTTCTCTGGAGGCTCCAGGATAGAACTAGGTTATGAAAATGGGTCAGCCTTGAAATCACCCATAATAAGATGGGGGTGGAGCATGCCGAGGGAATGGAGCAGGTCAGCTAAAATTTCAAAACGTTTGGTCCCACTTAGGGAGGAAATGAATCAACAGGAGAGGTCTTAGAAATTTCATGGAGAGCATCTTAAGATGCTATTTCAACTCCCTGTTTAACAGGCTGGGCAAGTAGGTTGGCACATCATAAAGTTCTTGCCTGAGGTCCAGCAGTTGGACCTGAGCAGTCTTGCCTCAGTCCAGCCTGAAGTCAGTGAGTGGATCTGACTTAGCTCATAGTTCTCTCCTTACCCATTCCAGCTTTTTTTTTTTTAAGTCACAAAGTGTCTTCATGGCTAGAATTAAATTCATAGGGATTTATATTTTATAAAGGTATATCTTATACACACACACACACACACACACACGTATATATATGATATATATTATTTGTCCATTTGGAGCCTGTATGAAATAAGATAAACTCCCTAAGAATGAAAATCAAAGTTTACATGTCCTTATATAACCCCCTTTAAAACTATATCAATAAAGACGTATTTCTTAAAATAGACCTTAAAATAGAAGCTGTAAGAGCTGACATGGTAGAAAGTTTAACTTTACTGTAGTCACCTGATGCTTTTAGCTTGCAGATCAGCCCCGCAGTCAGGAAGCTTTCAGCACCCAGCTCCTCGCCGTCCGCTTGGCAGGACGCCTGTGATGAGGATACTCTGCCACTAGGTGGCAGTCATACCGCACTGGTTAAGGGAAAGAAAGCGAAGTCGCTCAGTCGTATCCGACACCTGCGACCCCATGGGCTGCAGCCTATCCGGCTCCTTTGTCCTTGGAATTTTCCAGCAAGAGTACTGGAGTGGGTTGCCATTTCCTGGATCGGGGGATCTTCCCGATCCAGGGATCAAACCCGGGCCTCCCGCATTGCGGGCAGACGCTTTACCATCTGAGCCACCACGGAAGCTCTATCTAGTTAAGGGGCTCTGCTCCTTTATCCAGAGTGGAGATTGGCTCCGTTGCTTCTCCTCATCTATAAAAGCACGTATAAAGAAAGTAGAAAAAGCAGGTATAGCTCTTTATTAAAGAGCTGAATTTAAGGACTACTACCCAACACCTCATTTGTAGAAGATATATTCAAAACCGTTAAATGATTCAAGTATCATTCACTGTCTGTCTCATCAAGCTTTAAATGGCCTAATTCTTAATTCTGCTCTCCTTCCTTTTAAAGCTTTCTGACCTTTACCAAAAGGATTTGAATAAGTAAAAAGTGATTTGAATCTAAGATTTCAGTTTTTATCTCAAAATGATTTTTGTCCCTGTGATTACAAAATATTTTAAGAACTTACTTCCCCCCTCATTTAGTAAATATAAATCTTCAAAACATTTCATTTTTCATTTAAAATAAAGCATGTAGGTGACAAACTGCTAAAGCAGAAATATTTTTTTTTTACTACATGTTAACTGTGAAACTACTAGAGCAGACTCCTTTCACTGAATGAAATTTCATTTAGTAAATATAAATCTTCAAAACATTTCCTTTCTTCACTAAGTGAAATCTCATTTCATTTCCAGTCACCATCAGTAACTGAGAACAGGGACAACACCTTTAAGGTTCTTAGTCTCACAATGAGAGCAATTTGAGGGCAGTCCCCCCGCCCACCGCCTTGACAGAGAACATGATTTGGCCACAGCAGCAATTCTGAACTAGATTGCGTGTCACTGCTCCTTCCTGGCCTATAAGTTAATCATATAAATATGGAGTTTGGGGTGTTTTAAGAATTCTAATGATAACAAAGAGAAGTTTCCTTTAAAATGTAATTGTGTTTTGTGTTATTTTGTTTTTTGTTTTTTTTTTTTTTTGGCTTTTTTGGTCTACATTAAGGGGACTGTTATGAAGTTGAATTTTTTCTAGAACGTTAAGTGGAGAGAGGAAGCAGGAGGAAGGGTGGAATTATGAGGAACGAGAAGAGGGTTTTAGGGGGGGAAAATGAAGGGATCAGGGAAACTAAAGAAGAGGGCCCTGGCTAAGCTGATGAAATAAAGTTTAGTCATTTGGTCACATCCAACTCTTTGTAATCCTGTGGTCTGTACCTGCCAGGCTCCTCTGTCCTTGGGATTCTCCAGGCAAGAATACCGGAATGGGTTGCCATTCCCTTCTCTGGGGGATCTTCCCCACCCCGGGGTTGAACCTGTGTCTCCTGCATTAGCTCACCAATTCTCTACCAGTGAGCCACCAGGGAAACCCCAAACAATAAAAGACCAGAAGCAAAAGTGAGGAACCTGAAGGGAATTTAAGGAGCCAAAGGCCATGTAGAAGGAAAACTGAGTGGCTCCCTTCAGAAGACCCTGGAGGGTGGAGAGCTTGTGCTCGTACACTGGATAACCGAGACCAAGCGCTAGAGCTGGGCTTCTCCAGGGTGTCCACAGCCCCAGAACCCCAGCCGCACCCAGGGCCCAGGACCGGCACCCTTGACTGTCACCCCTGGTGATTCGTACGCCCTCCAAATGTTGAGGACACTTGGAGATGATGGACAGGCCTGCAGACCAAGAGTGATATGGCAAGAGATTTGGGGACTTCTGGGTAAAGGATGCATGCCATAAGCCTGAAAGAAAGAAGCTGGCCATGGTGTGACCTAACCTCCTGTCCGTGTTTACATGGGTCAACACTGAGCACCAAGGAAGGCTCAGTCATTCCCTGGAAACATCTGTTTGTGCTGGCTGGCAGGGAGCTGGGGATGAGGAGAAAGGAGAAGTTCCAGAAACAGAAAAGGCCAGCCCTGTTTTCTTGGCGGCAGCTAACATGAACCCAAGGTCTCCTGTGCCCGCGTCTCTCAGCGCAGCTGAATCCTGCAGGTGTCAGGATGGGTTGCCTCCCCATAGAGATCTTCCCCATGTGCTCCAAGCCTTCCTGTGGATCAGGAGTTACTCAGTATCACTGATAATTCTGGGGCCCTGAAGACCCATGAAAAGGAATTTGAACTTTATCTGGACTTAGGGTTCAGACACACACATGCCTGACAGGGGCAGAAGCTGAATTTCAAGGGGTGAGAAAGGGGGTCCTCAAGGGCAGATGCAGGCAAGTAGCAGTGGTGTTTCCTGGCCTCAACTCAACCTTATCTCTCTCACTCTCCTGAACCTTCATGTGCTGGAAGGAAAGGGCCCAGGGATACTCAGCGTGTAACTGTTTCCTAGGTGATCCAAGTCTGTCTGGGGGACACTCATTCCTTTAAAAAAGTAATTGTTCCAGGCTTTCCCATCCCATTGCTGTTGTTCAGTTGCCAAGTCGTGTCCAACTCTTTGCGATCCCATGGACTGCAGCACGCCAGGCTTCCCTGTCCATCACCATCTCCCAGAGTTTGCCCAAGTTCATGTCCACTGATGCCATCCAACCATCTCATCCTCTGTCGTCCCCTTCTTATCCTGCCTTCAGTCTTTCCCAGCATCAGGGTCTTTTCCAATGAGTCAGCTCCTTGTATCAGGTGGCCAAAGTGTTGGAGCTTCAGCTTCAGCATCAGTCCTTCCAGTGAATATTCAGGACTGATTTCCTTTAGGATGGACTGGTTTGATCTCCTTGCAGTCCAAGGGACTCTCAAGAGTCTTCTCCAACACCACAGTTTGAAAGCACCAGTTTTTCAGTGCTCCCATCCCCTATTCAGTGACAAATCCAGTGATATCCCGAAGATTTCCATGAATTTGGAGCACTGACACTTTCATAGTTACTGTTCTCTTCCATTTTTGGCTTCCGCTGAAATGTTCATCTCTTCTGCCTTCTCAGGCCAGTGACACCTTCTCTCAACACCACTCCCACCCCCCTGCCCCTGACCTCTGGCTATACTCACCCCACCACCCCACCACCCCTGACCTCTGTCTATACATGGTCCTTCAAACCTCAGCTCTCCTGACAAACAGCTGGAGACAGAAGACTTTACCATAGATTTGCTTGGAGAAATGGAGGGAGGCTCATACTATGGCCTGGCTCAGGGAAAAAACCTTTGCTGAACTCTAGTCTATGCTGAATGTCTTCTTCAGCACCACTCCAGAGCATCACCTGGGGCTGAGCTGAGCCAGATTCTCCACCATCTTGCATGAGGCTCCTTCCTTCTCCCACCCTTCTCAGTCCCTGGCCTCCTCTCCAGGAAAGAGGTGGCCACTTGGAGGAAGATGTTCTTAACCTGAAAAAGGGGTGAGTATCTGAGACCACAAAGCAGATGGCAAGGCACTCCAGGTGATAGCAGAACAGAGCGCAGCCGCTCTGGGCTCAGAGGTCCGGAACACATCCGCTTTCTCTGAGGGTGGTTGGAGACATGTTTGCAGCAGCGTTAAAGCTTCAGGGCTCAGACACAGAGGCTGCCCCAAAGCCAAGCAGCAGCTGGAGCAGCAGGTAGAGTGTCTGTGAGGGAACCCCTTTCCTTTCCAGGACCCTCAAGACAGACACGAGAATGAAGAGTGACTGGGACGCCGACATTGGCAGGTGGAGGATGTGGATCCAGCAGGCCCGGGGACAAACTGGGAAAGGGTTTTGTCTAGGGCGGCCAAGCTGCTGGACTATGGAGACATTCAGGTAAATCTATCAGGGTTTACTTGTGTCTTCATATCTACCAGGATATCTACCAGGCATGGGGACAAACTGGGAAAGAGTTTTGCCTAGGATGGCCAAGCCGATAGACCATGGAGACATTCAGGTAAATCTCCCAGGGGATGGAATGAGGTCCCATTTCTTGTGTCCTCATATCCCCTTTCAACCTCCAGAAACAGTCCGTTGCCTTTCTGACTTGCAAACCTAGAATAAGTCTACAATAAGATGTGAGTCAGTGCTTCTTAAACTTTAATATGCAGATTTGTTATCTGTGGATCTTGTTAAAATACAGACTGCAATTCCGAATCATCAATATTTCATTTTTCATCAGCCTCCCATGAGATGCTGATGTTGCCGGCACACAGCCAGAGTTTGAAGTGAAGATACAAGCAATCTGGTGTTCTCCTCGCCTCCCCGCAAGCCCCTACATTTGCAAACAACAATCGAACTATACACTCAGGGAAATAGACAATTCTTATCCCAAAGGGCTGGGTGTTCTTGGTGGATTGTAAAGCAGGGGTGGTGGGAGCTGAGCAGCGGGAGTAACTGTCCTGAGACTCCTCCATGGATGTCCTTGATGAGAAAACCTATTTTAACTTCATTGATCTGGCCCAGGAAAAACACATTCATAAATTCCCTTCTCCAAAGCTTTTCCTTCTAAGGGGGCTTCTAAGGCCGTGCAGTCTCCGATGACAGTCCCCTGAGCAATCAGGTGAGGCTCTGACTTTAAAGTGCGAAGCACACAGCGTGACTTTAGCAGGGGTGTTTAGATTCTACACTTGACCTTTTATTATGGATTGAAAGGCTTGGACCATTTTCAGAGAACGAGGTAGGGGAATTATTTCAGGGGACTCTTTGGTGCCCCTAAATCAGCTGGGAGAGGCAGCCAGCTTTCCCCGAATCAATGGTCCTGCCATCTCCTTCCTTGCACCGGTCTCCTTCCAAGCACCCAGGAAAACACAGCAATGTATTCTAGTGAACTTTCCCCCCAGGGTTGTTGGTTGGGGCACTAGCTGTGGCAACTGCGTCCAGCCCCAAAGTGACATGTCTGTTTAATCCCTGCCGGTGTGTCTGGCCACCCGTCCAGCTCTTCTATAGCCCTGTGCAGAGCAACTCCCCAGAGAGTCATAATTAGAATTTTTAAAAGCACATAAACAAAATTCAAGCCAAAGATGTCTACCCATCCCACCCCCCTAGCTTCAGAAAAGCTCAAAGTCTCAGAGTAAAAGCTTTTTCTTAAAAAAAAAAAAAAAAAAAAAAAGAATTTATAGGAAGAAAACACAAAGAAGTCGACTTGGATGGAAATAACAGTCAAAGAGAAAAGGGGCCAACTCGTGGGGGAAAAAGGCTATTTGTTTATTGCGGATTATGTTTAAAAGCAGGAGTGTGGGAGGCGAGAGCGGCTTTGATGAACTGGGAGACTCGGCTTGTAGGCTGTGCCTCTGGAGAAATCCCTCAGCAAAAAATGGTCCCACTGAGTCCAGTGTTGATCGACCAAGAGTTCACAGAAAACTGGGGAGTCGGTAGGCTGGGGAAGCAGAGAACATGGGTTCTGCTTTGGGGAAAGCGGAACATGCATGTGAAAATATGCAGGGCCTCCAGTGGCAAACATACCACAAAGAGCCAGTTCGGTACAGCTGGGCCCCGGCCCTCTTACCTTCTAGCAAGGAAAGAAATTCATATTAGTTGGGAGTCAAAAAAAAAGAGAGGACATTTGAAATACCAATGCAGAAGAGTGTCTCTTCCCTGTGTCTCTGGTAGTCATAAAGTAAGTTATTCTCCGGGTGTTACCCCATGGAGCCACAGCCATTGTAAAACTAAGGCTGTCCCCCATACTCTATTGCCAGTACCAGACCATGTTTTACCAAGGGGTTTTCATTGCACTAAAAGCAACTGCGATGACCTAAATTGTTCAAGGTGATTATTTAGATGCTAAGCAAGGACTCCTGAAGGCGGACTGGTGGCATGATGAGCCAGACCCTTTGGAAATCACCCTGCTGACCTCACGGCCACTGTTTGCAGGCTGGTGTTATTATTTCCAAGGTAGAAACGAATAATCCAAGGCTTGCATCTGGAAACGGCAGTGCGCATGAAACCCTGGTTCCAAGTCTAGGTTTCTCTGGCTCCAAAGCCTGCTTCATCCCCACCCTGTTCCATCACCCTGCTGTACCCAAGGAGGTTGGAGCTCCCCAGGGAGTGGAGAAGGCATCTTGCTGGCCCAGCAGTGGGCTCACTTGGCCCGGCGTGGGGCTGACACCCCACATGTCATGCACACAGACAACTCCATGGGTCAGGCGGACTGACCCTCAGAGCCCTGGCAGCAGTGAGGAATCACAGGTCGACAGAAAGTAAAGGACGTAGTTGTCTGTTAAGACATTTTTTAAAAAGAAGAAAAAAAATTCAACTTTCAACATCACTCCCCAGCAACTCATGGCATGTACCTCCTCCAATTTCCCAAGAATAACCCACCTCTTCCTCCTCCTCACCACTACCTCTTTTCATGCTGACTTTTCTAATGATAATACAATCAACCCTTGGAGTTAGACTCATTGAAGGTTTATTTTTAGGAGAGCTTTAAAAGAACTATGCAGCCCACCTGTGGCAATTAAGGATCCTAGAATGCTCCTATGAGTCTGGCAGCCCCAGCACTGGCTGTCCTCCAGTTCAGGTCGCTATATTTAGCCTGACTCAAAGTTCTCTCCTGCCACGGAGCCTGAGGCTACATTTTCACTTCCAGAGTTTGCCTTTGGGGTGACCTATTTCTTTGGGGGCCCTCCTGTCCTCTGAACCTGACTCTGCCACTGCTCTGTGAGGGATTTTCAGACTGCAAGTCATTCAATCCTGGGGACTCAGCCTGGCCATCTATAGAGTAGAGTGATTCATGGACCTCTGCCATGAAAAATAGTGAATTCCTGGCAAGTGACTCTGGAAGCCTGGAGTATTACATGTCAGGAGCGTCCTCCAGCAGGGAAGATGGGAAATAACATGTGCAGATGCTAAGTTTCCACCAAGCATAGGACCTGGTGGGGCTGGCGGATTTAGACAAGGCTCCACAAGGTTCCACATGATGAACAACCATAACCACATGAGAGGGGGAGGCCTGGGGCAGAGAGGACTGGATCTGAGAGGGTATCCAAGGCTCTGAGAACCGGCCTGCACCTTCCATTTCTAATATCACACTGCCACTGCACCATGGGAATTTGCGTCATGGCTAGCTATAATCACCCAAATTCATTAGTGACAAGATGGCATTGTTACAAAGAATATTATCATCTGTTTTCCCTTGCTAGGGAAGTTTGTATCTCGAGAGTGTTTGGTTTTAGGGCCAAATAAGGGGCAAAACTCACTCTTGTTAAAAAACATATTCTTTATATATATATATATATATACATGTATATATATGTCTCTTTCTTTTGTAAGAGAAACAGCCACAAAGAAAAAACCCCATGTCAGCTTTTTGGAAACTACCTAAAAATCAAAAAGAGGCATAGTGAATTTCCTAAGCACATTTTCCCTTTCAGATGACGTTTTCATCTTCCTCAAACTGTAAGGTAATGATACAGGACAGGAATCAAGAATTCTTGTGGGGCAAAGATAGTTTCCCATATGACTAATTTATACAACTTTTCTTCTGTAAGTTGAGGCAAACCTCAAACACACACACACATGCATATATACATACACTCACAATTACTTTGAAATCCAAGGCTATGAATACTTCTTTGCAGACAACAACAATCATAAATGTCAATTGCACCAACACACTGCTAAATTATAACTATGAATGAATGTATCAAAATGCTTGCATCTAGGTACCAAATTTGCTTTATGTTTTTGCTTTTGTCATTCAGGAATGTGTTTTGCAAACCTGTTTTACAGAAGTGTTTTGGAAGAAATGAAAGCAATTGTTATTATTGAAGCTAAGATAATATCTAGATGCTGAGCAACATAATTTCAAGGTATTGATTCTAGTAATCTGAATCTTTCCAAAGTTTTCAATCAATAAATACTTCAATAATTGCTCTGGAAGTACTGGGGCACATTAGCATTACTCTCAGAGCAATCTGAAACTCATCTACATGAATTCTATCAAACTGCTTTACTTCCCGCTGCTCCTGAATAAGCTCTTTGGTCAAAGGGTCGCTTCTCCTTCTGTTCCTGAGGCAAAGCCTGCAGGCTACTCAGAACACAGGGGTGTTCCTGGGGGACCACCTCTCTGGAGCTCCCCAAAAACAGAATTCTGCTCCTCAGGATCTTTGGGAAAAAGGAAGTTCTAGGATTTGATTCAGGAGAGGCATAACCCATGATAACTGGCTAAAGACAATTGCTTATGTGGATAAGGGTCTTAATAGATGGAATTAAAATAAATGAACCTCATCCTGTGCCTTCAGGCCAAAGGCCTGGTCTCCCCTCTTCAAAGACAAACGATTAGGACCTTTGTAGCTCTGTTAACAAGATTTCCCATAATGTTTGCTTCTATACTCTGCTGAAGTTTTCCAGAAGAGATTTGACCTCAGAGTATTTTCTTTCTTCTTGTTTTTAGTTTGGGAGATTCACCAGAAATTAAACTTACATTTATCAATATAAACATATTTATAAATATATTTAGACTTCTTATACAGTTGACTTTCCAAGCAAATAAATGAATGAAAAAACAAAACATCATTCTAAATGTTCTGAAAATTTCTGAAATAGCAGCCATCACCTCGATCAGGTCCTTGTACTACGCCATCTTGAAACTGAACTCCCCAGGCAATTTGATCTCTGGTTCCTCTGCCTTTTCTAAATCCAGTTTGTATGTCTGGAAGTTCTTGATTCATGTACTGTTGAAACCCAGCATGGAGAATTTTGAGCATTACTTTGCTAGCATGTGAAATGAGTTCAGTTGTGTGATGGCATTGCCCTTCTTTGGGATTGGAATGAAAACTGACCTTTCCCAGTCCTGTGGCCACTGCTGAGTTTTCCAAATTTGCCGGCATATTGAGTGCCTGGCATGCCACAGCCCATGGGGTCGCAAAGAGTTGGACACGACTGAGCAACTGAACAACCATAACACCTCTATCCATTGCTGTGAGAGAATAAGTGAGCATTTCTAATCAGCGCTGGATGGTCACTACCCTGATGGCCACCTGGCAGCTGAAGACCCAGTGTGTCCGTCAATGTCTTCTTTCATGACCTGGTTTTTGAGATTTTCCTCCTCCTCATTTACAACTATTTTATTCTCCCAGTTCCTGGATTTGAAGTCAGCTCCTTGGCCAGCCTTCATCTTCTCATCACTAACTGTGGTCTGGGAAACTCTAGAATGTCTGTAAGTTTGTTTCTTTGCTTGCGAGGTTGAGGTCCCAGCTATAGAGATGCTCATGAAAAGTGTGGTGGAGGATGGCATTCAGACATCAACTCCAGGTGGACTCAGAGCCTTGTTCTGTTCCTCTCTGGACCTTGGCCCACACTGCGAACCAGCCTCTCTTGTAGGCCTTCTCACTCTCTCTGGACCAGGTCAGGCCTCCACTGTCTCACTCTAGGAATAAGGTGATCCCTGGTCCTAACTGGCCTTTTTTGTCTCCAGTCCATCATTACCGCTCCCTGTAGCACCTGTAAGGTAGGGGAAAGTTAGTTCTTTCCTCCCATCTTAGGTCTATTGAATGGGGCCCTTAAATTAGACTGACAAATAGCGGGAGGGTGGGGACTTTTTCTCAAATCTGCTCTTTCTCAATTACCTTCAGTTCAAAACAATCCATATGCCAAAGTGACCTATTTTGGGGTAGCCTATGCTGCTATCTTTCATACACTAATATTTACACATCAGCTTGCTATATTCTCCTGCTCAAAACCTTCAGTAACTCTTTATTATTTGTATATAGGAAAAAAAAAAAAACCTATATCCTTAGCCTAGCATTCAAGTTCCCCATCATCTAGCTTCAACCCACTTTTAAAAACATATTTTACATTATAGCCCTTCTAACCACAGTGGGTTACTGATTGTTTTCAAATACACCATGTGTTTGCATATTCCTGTACCTTTGTCTACACACTTCTGTTATGGTAGAATGTTTCTCTTCCCAATCAGAATATTGTCTGTTTTGACAAATACAAGTAAAAAGATACGTATGAGGTGACAGTCCAGAAAATTTCCCTCAAAATTCACCATGCCATTCCCTGTCTCCTCTTGGTGTATTCTGTGCCAAAAGTTGAATGGAAGTTGAATGCCAGGCTAAGGAGATAGAATTTTTTTCTATATACAAACAATAAAGATTTATGCAAAGTTTTGAGACTTATTCTTTCCTATAGAGCTACCAAAGTTCTTAACACTGTGTGAAGATATAAGTTTCCTCAGTCACCTTTTTGCACTCAGCTTTTCTCTCAAACATGGGGCAGGGAGCCTTGCACAGCGTAAATGCTCAGTAAACATGTTTGGACAAATTGAAAAAGTAATAATGCAGAAGTAAGTTACACCTTTGCCTGACTTCGAGTTACATGGGAGCGCAGAGAGACCCAGCATTGTTCCAGAAGTCACTGAACCCAGGACAGATAGTCTGGAGTCACTTTCTCCAGGCCCTACACTCAACGGTGGCATAGTATTATAACTCTGTGTCCCTTTGGGGACAGAGCATCAGGGTTAAATGTAGCCATAGACTGTGACAGTTCATTAAGTAGAGGTGTCCTCAGAAGCCATCTGCAGAGAAGATGATCTTGGGCCTGCCGCATGCTCTCTAATCCCTGGGGTTGCAGAGGAGGACTGTGCCATTTTAAAACAGTTTGGCTAGCAGAAGCTTTGTTTAGACACCTGCTCCTCCTCAGTAACCAAAGGTAACTGATATCTGTGTGCTTGTACGTGCCCAGACAGGCTTCCAGTTCCAAAGAGTCAACTAAAATTATCCTTCTTGGGGGATCTATTTGAACCTGACATTTGCTCATTTATTTTCTTCAAAATCTAATGGAAAAGTCAAGAGACTACTCATAGCTATTCTGGGGATAGACATCAAATAAATGTCTTCTCTCACTTGACACACGTGGGCTTAAGTCTTCGTGTGTCTTCAGAAACTCATGGGGCAGGCACTCAGACATCTTGGAGGAAGGGAGGAAAGGACTGAAGGCTGGAGACTTTTCTTCTCCATTGAGATTTCCAGGAAACATGTCCATGCTTTGCCTGTGCTGTTTTGCTTGACTATAATGCCCTCCTGAAACCTTTTACCTCAGATTGACACTTGAAACCACTTGTAGGACTCAAATCCAATCAAAACCCAGTTTGGGACTTGAACTCACAAGGCCAGGACTTAAACTTGGTCAAAACTGTGCTTGGGATTTGAACCCACATAGCAGGGACTCACCTGCAGTGCAGGAGACCCAGTTCGATCCCTGGGTTGGGAAGATCCCCTGAAGAAGGAAATCGCAACCCACTCCAGTATCGTTGCCTGGAAAATCTCATGGACAGAGGAGCCTGGTGGACTACAGTCCATGGGGTCGCAAAGAGTCGGGCACGACTGAGCGACTAACACTTACTTACACTAGCAGGGACTCAAACCCAGCCAAACCCACGCTCTTCCAACTGAGATCACAGACCTGGTTTCAGGACCTAATGAAGCTCTGGTTCTTAATGTCTCATCGCAGAAAGAATTCAGAGAGAGATAGTGATAGATAAGAAGTGGATTTATTCAGAGAGAAATACACTTCACAGACAAGTATGGGCCATCACAGAGAGTGGAGTGTGGCCTCAAAATGTGGTGTGGTTAGCTTTTATGGGCTGGGTAATTTCAAAAGGCTAACGAGTGGGAGGATTATTCCAACCATTTTGGGAAAGAGGTGGAGATTTCCAGGAACCGTCCACCGTGTAGTTTTTGGTCTTTGATGGTTGGCCTTGGAACTGTCATGGCACCTCTGACTGTGTCATTTAGCTTGCTAAAGTGTTACAGTAAGCGTATACTGAGAATCAAGAACTAGCCAAAGTGGACTTATCTGCCACCTTGGACCCATTTGATTCTAATCAGTTTAGGTTGTGTTCTCAGGCTATGTCATTCTTTTCAAAGGTTGTGCCCTGCCCTCTTCCCTCCTGGTTCACTCTTGCCTACCTCATCAACCCTAGCACTCCTAAATTCAATCTAAAATGCTGCCTCTTTCCCTGAGGCCTACCCTGATTGTGCAGACCCCACTTCTGTCTTTTCCCTGAACTGCTCTTACACTTCTCATCAGTACTATCCAATTTGCATTTTTGGCCTCTCACTGTTTTAAAGATGTTAGTTCATTTGATCTTCCCTGCCAGAAAGCAAGCATTTTTAAGGCTGAGATTATGCATCTCTTCTGCCTCCCACCATGGTCTCACTTGGCAAATACTTGTCAGAAGCCACTGAAAGCAAGTGAAATTAAGTCAGAAGCTTCAATGGCTAGAACAGTCTCTTGATAACTCTGCTTCCTAAACTTCCTTTAGAAACTGAAAAGAAAGCTGAAGTGTTGCTTAAAAACATATTTACTTAAAGACCAAAAATATTTCAACAATGACTCTTATACCAATGACAGCTTAAATAATTTGTAGGCAGTTCCTTACCCAACGTGAGTAACAGTCATAGACTCTCGATGGGGGAGACTTTAGGGAAGATACCGTTTTTAATCTTGTGAGTCACATGATGGAGAGAAAAGTAGCCATCAGAGAAGTCCTTCAAAAAGGGCAGAATGAGGACTTCCCTGGTGGTGCAGCAGATAGCAATTTACCTGCCAACGCAGGGGACACAGGTTTGATCCCTGGTCTGGGAAGATTCCACATGCTGTGGAGCAACTAATCCTGCGCCATAACTAATAAGCTTAGGTTCTAGAGCCCACAAGCCACAGCTAGTGAGCCCACGTGCTGCTACTACTGAACTCTGTATGCGTAGAGCCCATCCTTCACAAGAGAAGACTGCTCACCACAACAAAGAGAAGCCCCTGCTCACTACAACCAGAGAAAGCCTGTGCAAGCAAGAAGACCCATGCAACCAAAAATAAATAAAGTTTTTTTTTTTTTTTTTAACTAAGGGCAGGATGAGCTCCAGGGGCTTCTAGGATATACTGAAGATGTTGAATGCTTAAAATCAATCTGAAACTTTTCCAGGCCCTTTTATATATATATATATATATACAGCCTTTCTAACTTTCATCAAGTTTAGAATGTGGTTCAACCTTCAGAGATTAAGAAATCTCTTACTATTTATCTTTAGCAGCTTATTAAAGTATAATGGTTTTAGTATTGTTCGGAATTTCTTTTCATGTAGAAAGCATGACTGTATTACTAGGGAAGTAAACATTGTACATTGGCCACAGCAAGGCAGTGAGAACTTTGATTACTAGTTCCATTGGGATAAAACCAAAGAATATGGTTGTAGCAATTCAAAATTCTGTGAAGAAAGAATAGATGTGCAGGAGAACAGAACTTTATGGCCAGAACAAACATTGTGAATGGGGAACTCTGGAACAGCAAAGAAACTAGATTTGCTTTAGATTTATTAGATTTATTTTTATCAAGGAAAAGGGTTAATAAAAAGAGCTATTGACCATTACAAAGGGGAAAAAAATTCTCATCCTCTTTCAGAACTGATTAGGATTTTTTTTTTTTTTTGGAGGATAATTGCTTTACATTGTTGTGTTAATTTCTGCAGTGTAACAATGTGAATCAGCTGTAAGTATACATATATCCCCAGCTTCTTGGACCTCCCTCCCACCCCCTAACCCCTGATTTGAAGTTTCAAATGGTATTAAGCTATGGTTAAATATAGTGTGAAAAGTTAATAGCAACAGTAAAACTATCAGACAAAGTTTTACATTACAATGTGCTGTAAACTGTGGAAAGGGAAGGATGAAGTCAATCATATCACTGAAGATTTATTTAGGAAGAAAGAAACATTCTAACTTATAATAAAATTTTCTTCATTCATGAATTCACTTAGTCATTCAAAAACAAATTATTGAGTACCAATTATGTATTAGGAACTACAGATAAAGGAGTGACTAAAATAGTCAAAATCCCTTGCCTTCAATAGAACTTATTCTAGCCGTGTGACAGACAATATTAAAATTAAAATATCCTATGTTGGAGACTAAGATGCGCTACAGAGCACAAGAATGCAGCCAAGGCCGATAGAAAGTAGGATGTGAGGAGTTGTAAATTTAAATCAAATGGCTGGGAAGGGTCTCACTGGAAAGGCTGTACCTGAGCCGGGTGAAGAGCCTGGGAAGAGTGCTCTGAGGCAGAAGGCCCAGCAGTAACAGGGGAGGCCAGAGAGGGAGTGATTGGAGGGCTGCAGGACAGGATGTTGGGAAGACAGGAGGGAGTGTGGATCACTCTGGCGATGGGGAGTTTTAATAGAGAAGAGATGTGATTTGACTTCTTGGGGCCTAGGGCAGGGGGCCCACAAATACACCACAATGGCATGTTGATTATTTTGACTTAAAGTTATTTAAGAAATGGCCAGTGCAAGAGGGACACTCTGACCCTCCTCCATATCCTTGAAAGCAGGAGACAAATCTCTCCAGGGAAAGTTGCCCTCCCCTGTACCCGGAGGCAGGAGGATACCCTTATCACCAGAAAGGGAATTCGGGCTGAGAAACCTGTATAAATAAGCTTTGCATGCAGGCCTGCTAAGTTGCTTCAGGCGTGTCCGACTCTTTGGAACCCTATGGGCTGTAGCCCTTCAGGCTCCTTGGTCCATGGGGATTCTCCAGGCAAGAATGCTGGAGTGGATTGCCATACCCTCCTCCAAGGGATCTTCCCAATCCAGGGATCAAACCCATGTCTCATGTCTCCTGCAGTGGGAGGCGAGTTCTTTACCACTAGCACCACCTGCGAAGTCCAAATCAGCCTGGAAACTTCTTTAATGTATTCCCTCAAGCCCATGCTCTGTTTGCATTCTTCACTAATTGGGTACTGCAAACCTAAGTTTCTCAGTCCTTCATTCCTCAAAAGTATTGTTTCTTTGTCTAAAAAGTACAAAAGTTTCCTGCTTTGGCCACCTCTCAGGTCCCATTTCTGTGAGACCTCTGTGACATGAATTAAAATTTCTTTTTCTTCTGTTCATCTTTCCTGCATCAATTTTGTTATTAGTGCCACCATAAGAACTCACAAGGGGTAGAAATCCCCCTCCCAATAGACTCAGGATTTTTTTGTTTGTTTTTTAGAATTCAATGACAGTTTCTATTTCCTTTTATTTTCCTTTCTTTCTTTTTCCATATCCCAACAGACTCATGTTGTCACAGAGTTACCCTGCTGCTCTCTTGAACAAGGTGAATGAGGGTGTATGAGTCCTCTCAGGCTGCTGTAACAAAGCATACAGATTGGGTGGCTTAAACAACAGAAATGTATTTCTCACAGTTTTAGAGATTAGAAATCTGAGACTAAGGTGGCGGCATGGTTGGTTTCTTCTGAGAGCTGTGAGGGAAGAATCTGTTCTAAGCCTCTCGACTTGGTTCAAAGAAGGTTGTCTTTTCCCTATGTAATAAAGGTCATATGAAAAGTCTGAGATGAAATATTTCTTTAAAAAGTTATTTCTTTGGCCCATTTTTTGATTGGGTCATTTATTTTTCTGGAATTGAGCTGCAGGAGTTTCTTGTATATTTTTGAGATTAATCCTTTGTCTGTTGCTTCATTTGCTATTATTTTCTCCCATTCTGAAGGCTGTCTTTTCACCTTGCTTATAGTTTCCTTTGTTGTGCAAAAGCTTTTAAGTTTCATTAGGTCCCATTTGTTTACTTTTGCTTTTATTTCCAGTATTCTGGGAGGTGGGTCATAGAGGATCCTGCTGTGATTTATGTCGGAGAGTGTTTTGCCTATGTTCTCCTCTAGGAGTTTTATAGTTTCTGGTCTTACATTTAGATCTTTAATCCATTTTGAGTTTATTTTTGTGTATGGTGTTAGAAAGTGTTCTAGCTTCATTCTTTTACAAGTGGTTGACCAGTGTTCCCAGCACCACTTGTTAAAGAGGTTGTCTTTTTTTCATTGTATATCCTTGCCTCCTTTGTCGAAGATAAGGTGTCCATAGGTATGTGGATTTATCTTTGGGCTTTCTATTTTGTTCCATTGATCTATATTTCTGTCTTTGTGCCAGTACCATACTGTCTTGATGACTGTGGCTTTGTAGTAGAGCCTGAAGTCAGGCAGCTTGATTCCTCCAGTTCCATTCTTTCTCAAGATTGCTTTGGCTATTCGAGGTTTTTTGTATTTCCATACAAATTGTGAAATTATTTGTTCTAGTTCTGTGAAGAATACAGTTGATTTCTCCAAAGAAGACATACAGATGGCTAACAAACACATGAAAAGATGCTCAACATCACTCATTATCAGAGAAATGCAAATCAAAATCACAATGAGGTACCATTACACGCCAGTCAGGATGGCTGCTATCCAAAAGTCTACAAGCGATAGATGCTGGAGAGGGTGTGAAGAAAAGGGAACCCTCTTACACTGTTGGTGGGAATGCAAACTAGGACAGCCGCTATGGAAAACAGTGTGGAGATTTCTTAAGAAACTGGAAATAGAACTGCCATATGACCTAGCAATCCCACTTCTGGGCATACACACTGAGGAAACCAGATCTGAAAGAGACACGTGCACCCCAATGTTCATCGCAGCACTGTTTATAATAGCCAGGACATGGAAGCAACCTAGATGCCCATCAGCAGATGAATGGATAAGGAAGCTGTGGTATATATACACCATGGAATATTACTCAGCCATTAAAAAGAATTCATTTGTATCAGTTCTAATGAGATGGATGAAACTGGAGCCCATTAAACAGAGTGAAGTAAGCCAGAAAGTTAAAGACTAATACAGTATACTAACACATATATATGGAATTTAGAAAGATGATAATGATAACCCTATATGCAAAACAGAAAAAGAGACACAGATGTACAGAACAGACTTTTGGACTCTGTGGGAGAAGGCAAGGGTGGGATGTTTCGAGAGAGCAGCATCAAAACATGTATATTATCAAGGGTGAAACAGATCACCAGTCCAGGTTGGATGCATGAGATAAGTGCTCAGGGCTGGTGCACTGAGAAGACCCAGAAGGATGGGATGGGGAGGGGGGTGGGAGGGGGGATCAGGATGGGGAAGACATGTAAATCCATGGCTGATTCATGTCAATGTATGGCAAAAACCACTACAATATTGTAAAGTAATTAGCTTCCAACTAATAAAAATAAATGAAAGAAAAAAAAGTTATATAGTGTTAGGTAGTTAGAATAGGGAAAAGGAGTCCAAAATGGCGGTGGCTAAAAGACAGGAAGGGAAAAGCCCATGAAAATAGAGCAGAGGAAGGTCAGAGGAAGGTCCGAGGACCAGAGTGAGGACTTCAGGTAGAGCAGCGCTCCTGCCTAAGCCCGATTTGCATAGGACAGGCCCAGGGGGGAGGAAAAACCTATAAAAAGAGGAGCCAAAGGGCTCTCTCTCCCCCTCCCTCCTGCGCGATGGGACACTCTTCTCTTCACATCTTTGGATCGACGTGCCCTCATGCCTCAAAGATGGATTTTCCTGCTATCTTCTGAATAAAGTAGAGCTGTAACACTGATTTCTCTAAGAGCTATAACATGGTCTGTTTGAGACCTGAGAGCTGTGACCCGCCGAGGGGGCTTTAATGTCCGTCACTCCAAATCTTTGTTATGAGGAGACAAAGAACCAAGGAGCATACACTCGCCTGACAATAGGATTCCACATATATATGTTAATATATGATATTTGTTTTTCTCTTTCTGACTTACTTCACTCTCTATGACAAACTCTACATACATCCACATCTCTACAAAGGACCCAATCTTATTCTTTTTTATGACTGAGTAATATTCCACTGTATTTGTGCTGCAGAGGGAGCTCATCTCAGTGCTGTGATTACCTAGAGGGGTGGGATGGTGGAAGTGGGAGGGAGGTCCAAGAGGGAGGGGATATATGTATACATGTAGCTGATTCACTTCACTGTACAGCAGAAACTAACAACATTGTAAAGCAAACATACTGAAAAAAAAAAAATTACATAGGAAATAAGTTCCATGAAATTATGGGAAAAGAAGGAGGAAAGTAAAGTGAACCAGAAGGAACATGAGAGCATTTAGAAATTTTACTGGTGGCTCAAGAGGAAAGAGTTGAATTAATTGCCATCATTGTAAATTAGGAAGTATAATTTAAAAGTATAACTTTCTGTCTCGCCTTAAAAAATCCGATGATCTGGAGACTAAAGCGTGCTCCCACATGGAAGTGTGGGCCCTTGAGTCCTCAGAGAGACTCCACCACTCAATGATACAGTGCTTCTAAACGTGTACTCTGCACAGACCAGCCTCAAGCTCGTACTGTGCATGCGCCCCTAGAACAATATGGTCTAGGACCCGTGGCCACTTCCATGCATCATAGTTTGCACCGTTGTGTTTCTGACACATAGCATGTCTCACTCCCTTTTGTTCACCTGTTTGGTCCTGTAGACATTTGAATTTACCCTAATTTTGAGAAATTCATATAAAGAAGGATTAAAGAACGTAATAACAGATTCTCCAGCAGAAATTGGAGCTAAGATGTGGCAAAGAGAAAAGGAAATAGTCTTTAAAGTCAGATAAACCAGGTTTGCTGTATGATCTTAGGGTATTTATCTAACCTTGTCTATAAATGGACATAAGTGATACCACCTGGTTTGGTTGTTCCAAAGATTAAATAAGATAATGTATGGAAACAGAGTGATGGATCAAAGCAAGCCATCAGTAATTATGGGAGAAGTAACTATCCTTATGATGGCTCACTCCTCACTTGTAAAATAAGGATGGAACCACATGCCTCATAGCTTCATTGTGAAGGTTAAATAAGACATTTGAAAAAGCACCCTCTCTTCTGACCTAAGAGCCAATTGATAGGCTTTAATTTCCTTTCTCCTTCTCTAAAATAAACGTAAAAGTGAGTTTGACTTTGGAGTATAGTGTTTGTCCTGTTTATCATACAATAGGACTTAACTATGTTACAGAAAGCATTCAAGTGAGATCAGATATAACAAAAAGCTGAAATCAAATACTTCAGATCAACTTGCATAAATAGAGGATTGAAGAATATAGCAGTAGACAGGAATATTCTTCCAAAAAAGAGTAATCATCATTAAGATTCATGGCATTTATGTGCCTAGAAGAATAGAGATTATGAAAGATGCTGTACTTTCTTCTTCTGATCCTACTGTACTAATAGAAGAAATTAGATTCTCAAAGGGCTTCCTTGGTGGCTCAGATGGTAAAGAATCCACCTGCAATGCGGGAGATGTGGGTTTGATTCCTGGGTTGGGAAGATCCCCTGGGAGAAGGGCATGACAACCCAGTCCAATATTCTTGTCTGAAGAATCCCATGGACAGAGGAGCCTGGCGGGCTACAGTTCATGGGGTCGCAAAGAGTCATACATGACTGAAGAATGAAGCACAACATCAGTCATTTCAGTCACGCAGTCTTGTCTGACTCTTTGCAACCCCGTGGACTGAAGCAGGCCAGGCTTTACCGTCCATCACCAACTCCCAGAGCTTGTTCAAACTCGTGTCCATCTAACTCGAGTCAGTGATGCCATCCAACGAGCATAGTTTCTCAAAAAGTGGTAATTTGGACAAAGGAGAGAGGGAAAAAAAATTATTGTAAATTAAGAAAAATGTTGGAACAAGAAGATATGAAAATATGAGAGGGAACATAACAAAATACTCAAGAGGATGGATTTTGTAGTCTGAATATCAGCTCCATCTCTTATTAGCTGTGTGACCTTAGGCAAGTTACTCAGCCTCCCTGTGCCTCAGTTTCCTCTTTCCTCCATACCTCATTTCCATCTTTAAAATGTGTATAATAATAGTATATATCTCATCAAATGTTTCAGTATAGTAATTGAGTTAGCATAATATAGATAAAGTATCTAGAATAGTGCCTAGAACATCATACATATTATGATGACATGCACACATGGTCAGTCATGTCCATCTCTTTGCGACCCGATGCACTGTAGCTCACCAGGCTCCTCTGTCCGTTGAATTTTCCAGGCAAGAATACTGGAGTGGGTTGTCATGCCTTCCTCCAAGGGATCTTCTCAACTCAGGGATCAAACCCACATCACTTGTGTCTCCTGCATTGGCAGGCAGATTCTTTACCACTCCACCACCTGGAAAGAGATATACATACAATATAGGCTATTACTATAAGAGGCAAGGTCAATGGAGAGAACTCTGAATTAGTTTTTCTAAATATCAGAGACTGATACTTTAAAACATGCCAAAATTTTCTCAAGTAAAAGAATCAGTAGTGACCCTTTGGTGCAGAAAATTCTAAAAACAAATATTTCCCCAACTTCCAAACACAGAAGTGAAAAAATAGAAAAAATCTGCAGAGCAAGCCAAAGATAACTGTGGGGACAAAACAGAGCTGTTAAAAGGAGCAAATGGTCTCTGCCCCTTGGTGCCACACCCATTATTATCCTCTAATGCAGATTGAATGTGTGACTTGCTTCAAACAATGTGGCAAAGGTGATAGGATGTCACCCCTTTGATTAGGTTACATTATGTGGTGAAAGTCACGTGATCATGTTATATCATTTAAGACTCCTGTTCGGCAGACTTGAGCTAGAGACTCTCCTGCTTACAGAAGTAACTGGCCTTGTTGGAGAAGCCATGAGTCAAGGAACTGACATCTTAGACCTGAAGGTAGACTCCAGTCAACAACCAGTAAGAAGCTGGGGTCCACAGTCCTGTTGCTGCAAGGAAAAAAACTTCTTCCAACAAACTGAGGGAGTTTGGAAGCAGATTCTTCCCCTATCAAGTCTCTAAATGAAAATGCAGCCCAGTCGATGCCCTGACTGCAGCCTGGTGAGGACTTGAGCACAGGAGCCGGGCTAAGCTCTACCTGGACTCCTAACCCACAGAAGCTGTGAGATAATAGTATACACATGCTGTTCTAAGCCACTAAGTTTATGGTGATTTGTTACATGGCAATAGAAAATTAGTACAGATGACCTGTTCTCACTCTACGTATGAGGAAAGTGAAATCTAAGAAGTCAGTAACTTGTTCAAGACCTCACTGCTAGAAAGTGGTTAAGTGTGGGTTCAAGTGTATGGTTGTGTGCTTAACCACTGTGCTCTCCTGCCTCCCAAAGCAAAGAGTCCAGGGAATAAAGGAGCTTCACGTCATTAAAGCTGTACAGGTGGAGGATGGTTTAGAGAATATTGATATGCCATTCAGAGGAGATGAAGGCAACAGAAGAAATTCAGAAATCAAAACCTGAGAAAAAATCCTGGGGAAGAAAGAGACTGATCAGAAGAGTTTTCAGGAAACAAGATAAAGTTGGTCATGTTATCCCTGGAGCCACATCTCTCTCCCAGTGGCCAAGTTTGGCTGGGTTGTAAGGACCACAGTCTATGGGGGGCATCTTATTTTGACCCCACAGTAGAGGACAGTTGGTGGCTCATGTACCCGTGTGTAGGCCACCAGATGATAGCACTCTTTTATTTCTAAGGCAACAGATGAAAACAAAGAAAGCAAGTTTTTTAGGTTCCCCACAAAGGTGTGTGTTAATCTGGGAGCTCTGCTCACAGAGAAAGGAACTTCTATGAAAGGATCCTAGGAGATGAAAGAAAGACAAGGGTGAAAGTCCCTAAAGAGAAAATCAGGGAAATGTATCATAGAAAAAGCATTAGGATCCCAGCTATCATGACATTTTACTAAGAAGCCTTTCTTGACCACTTTTAGTAGGTCTGCTCTTTTATTTTCCTCAATGATCCTTCATTATTTCCTTCCAGGAATTTAACCCAATTGCAAGAACATTTGTTTACTTCCTCCAGCTCCATGAGGACTGTGATGATGTCTATTTTGTTTATCACTGGATACACAGAGATAACACACCTGTGCCCTGCACACACTATAAGCTCAATAAACAGTATTTGTCAGATGAAGCAATGAAAGGAGATACAAATACCTGTTTTATATAATATAAAGAAGAGCCTTAGAAGGGAGTGGACTTGAGGATGAGGCATGAGCTCAGGAAATAGATGGGCTCAGACAGCAGAAATACATGGAAAACTCAAATACCCCTCTGCTGGCTTCAGGCAATGAGGCCTTCAGGGCCAATAGCACATGGACCAAATGATGGAGGGGGCTGGAGGAAAGATGACCTTGCAAGGTCTCTGAATTCTGTGAATAAATTGGTTAGATGTGAGCAAATTGAAGGAGGAAAGGATACACACAGAATCACATTTGCAAGAATGAGACTGTAAGTCTAGTGGAAATGCCTAAGTCAGAGATTTGTAAAGATCCAAAAGAGCCAACTGGGAGAATAGGACGACACTTTCAGTTGAACTAAAAGGGAAAGGAAAATAGTGGAGACTTGAGGACACTGTGGCTATAGGAAATGGTTACTATACACCTATGGAAAGTTCTTGGTAATTGGGAAATGTACAAGTGTGGTCATTTAATAAATTCTTTGATATTACAGTTTTCATATTTAAATCTGTAATTATAGTGTAATTTAATTCAAACTTAAATACAAGTTACATATTTAAATCTGTGTAAAGATGTATGTAAAATAACTTAAAGAACAGAAATGTAAGCAATTTTTTTTTTAAATCCCAGTAGCACAAAAAACCTATCATTAATGTGAGCACCCCCAGAAGAAGATGAAATGCCCTTGCCGGCTGAGCAGCCTTTAGGCATGGATTATCTTTCTCACAGAAATACTCCAAGTGAAGCAACAAGGTACTCAGGAAAGGAGGGGCTCTGTAGGAGGAGAATATAATAAAATGAAGGGCCAATTGTCAACACATTGCTTCCCTTTTTCCTGAATCTTGCTTCTAATATTTTTCTTTTTTTCTGAACCAATTTTTATACATGCATGTTCAGTTCTTTTTCAGATATACTCCGTAACTACCTGAGTCAGTATTTATGAAGCTCTTAAAACAGTTCCTGGCACACAGTAAACAACTCCATAAATAGTTAATAAGTAAATGCATGATATTAAAGTGTCGACTCTCACCATCTGAATTTAACCCTACATATGCTTTTCTTCTGGAGAAGGCAGTGGCAGCCCACTCCAATGTTCTTGCCTGGAGAATCCCAGGGCCAGGGGAGCCTGGTGGGCTGCAGTCCATGGGGTCGCTAAGAGTCAGACACGACTGGGGACTGAGCGACTTCACTTTCACTTTTCACTTTCATGCATTGGAGAAGGAAATGGCAACCCACTCCAGTGTTCTTGCCTGCAGAATCCCAGGGATGGGGGAGCCTGGTGGGCTGCCGTCTATGGGGTCACACAGAGTTGGACGCGACTCATGCGACTTAGCAGCAACAGCAGCAGCATGCTTTTCTTCATTATATTTGAAATCAATTTGGCTAATGATATGAAATAGAACTCATGGTTTACAAAACCAGTGAAGATGGGTATGTTAAGGGGATTGGTACACTTACAAAAAGAGCTAAATGCCTCATTTTTTCATAATAACATTTATGCTATGCTTCTCCACGTTCTCTTCTCCACTTGGTGTGATCTATTAAGGGCTTAACTAAACACAATGGGAACTTTATTCTGAGACTTTTAAACATCTCAGTGCTTGTATATCTACAAAAGTAACCATTTTCTTTTCATTTGTGACAGATAACTTCCCCCTCCTCATCCTTAAAAGAAACCTCATAATAAAGTTACCGTTCATGTATCTATATTTACTTCATTGTTCTAGAAATACAGGATACAAATGGAAGAAAATGGAGTCTGTTTTTCAATATTGCTTTGTCAGTGGATGTCCCCAGACCAAATTCAGGTCTCTTCAACTGCAGATCTCTAAATGACTCCATTAAAATCCTTCTGGTGAGCTGCGGGAAGCTCAGTTTTCCTTCTCAGCGGGTGCTGCCTGAACTATTTAGACTCTGCAGCCTGCGCCTCTCACCTTGTGCTCCTCCTCTACCCAAATGCGGAAGAACTGGACCCAAGGAGGAGGAGGGATGCAGAGGAAGGACCATTCCGTCTGCCCCATCTGGATGGCAGGTCCCAGTGCATCCTCCCCTGCCTCTCTCCTCACATCTCCAGCTCTGAAGGTTCTGCACCCTTATCCCTTAGCTTGTCTCTGAATGCCTGAAAGGTAGGTGATGAGGGAAAGGGTGAAAGCGGGGGTGGGGTGGGGAGGAGAGATGGGGGACCTAGGCATGTCCTGGGGTATAAGAAGAGTGCATAAAAGTGCAGATGTCCCACTTCTGTGAATCAATCATAGTGACTCTATCTTGGAAAACCATGTTACTTACTGTATGGGACTTCCCTGTAACTCAGACAGTAAAGAGTCTGCCTGCAATGCAGGAGACCTGGGTTTGATCCCTGGGTCAGGAAGATCCCCTGGAGGAGGGCATGGCTATCCACTCACAGTATTCTTGCCTGGAGAATTCCATGGACAGAGGAGCCTGGTGGGCTACAGTCCATGGGGTCGCAAAGAGTCAGACACAACTGAGTGACTAACACTGCTACTACTACTTACTGTAGGTGGCACAAGTGGTAAAGAACCTACCTGCTGATACAGGAGACCAAAGAGATGCGGGTGTGATCCCCTGGAGGCGGGAAGATCCCCTGGGGAAGGGAATGGCAACCCACTTCAGTATTCTTGTCTGGAGAATCCGCTGGATACAGAAGCCTGGTGGGCTGCAGTCCATGGGGTCTCAAAGAGTCGGACGCAACTGAAGCAATTTAGCATGCAGGCAATTCATTTACTGTAGGAAAAAATTTACACAGTACTTCACATTTTAACATAAAGTTGGTCATTGAATTAAGGAAGAATAATTAGTAATATAGGACAAAGGGAATTTATTTCAGAGATAATAACAGCAGAATGCTAAAAACTGTATTTTATTCAACAGTGAGTGAAAGGAGGTTCAGAGCTATTTGCTGTTTTTATTATTGTTGTTTAGAATTATTATTATTTGGAATTACTGTGGCAATGTATCCAGTTCATTCTTTGGCAAGTTGATTGCTAATTCTCTTTTAGATTGATTGCTTTTCTCTTTTTAAAAGACGATCCAGGCTGTATCTCAAGATTTGGATTCTAGCTTAAGCAGCTTTTCAAGTGTCATTTAAATTCTCGGGATTTCAGCTTTCTCATTTGTGAAATAAAGAGTTTAATCTAGATCAGAGGCCCTGGAGAAGGAAATGGCAACCCACTCCAGTATTCTTTCCTGGAGAATCCCATGGACAGAGGAACCTGGTGGGCTACAGTCCATGGGGTCGCAAAGAGTTGGACACGATTGAGTGACTAAACAGCAACTAGATCAGTGTTGAGTAAACTTCTGTAAAGGACCAGATAGGAAATATTTTCTCTCTGTTGTCTCCATAATCCATGTCACTCATGGATTAGTAACTCATGGAGCAGTAACTTTACTGCTATAGCATGAATGCAGACAATGAGTGTGTGTAGCTATGCTCTAGAAAAGGCAATGGCACCCCACTCCAGTACTCTTGCCTGGAAAATCCCATGGACGGAGGAGCCTGGTAGGCTGCAGTTCATGGGGTCGCGAAGAGTCGGACATGACTGAGCGACTTCACTTTCACTTTTCACTTTCATGCATTGGAGAAGGAAATGGCAACCCACTCCAGTGTTCTTGCCTGGAGAATCCCAGGGATGGGGTCGCACAGAGTTGGACACGACTGAAGTGACTTAGCAGTAGCAGCAGCTAGACTCCAATATAACTTTATCCAAAAGCAGGTGGTGGGGTGGGAAATGACCCACAGGAGGTATTTTTTGACCACTGGTCCAGATCAATCATTCTCCAAGTGTTCCTCAGAGATTTCTGGGACAATCTCAAGGAAACAAAAAGAAGTGGGGAGCCTGAGCAAGTGAGATTCTGCATCTTTCACCCCCATTTCAGCCAGAACAAGTCTTTTTCATATGTTGGCCTTCCAAGTAAGATTATTTTTAAAGCCTCCTCAGTTAAAAAACATTTAAAGAAAACATAAGATCTCTATAGTCCCAGGAAAGCTGCATGCTTCTAAGTAGTGTCAACCTCTCTCATGTTCTGAATCCCCCTGCCTTATCTGACACCCTGACCCCTGATGATCTGACAGTTTCCAGATCTTCAGTTCCAAATCAGAATCCTTCCTGGATTACACTCCTATACTCAATTTCCTTCTCGATAACTATCTCAAGCACCTCATAACCCAAATATACAAAACTCATTGTTTTCACCCCAGACCTGCTCCTTTTCTCTCTCTCTCTCTTTTTTCCTGTATCAGTTAATGGCTCCAAGAGGCTTCCTTGGTGGCTCAGATGGTAAAGAATCTGCCTGCATTGCAGGAAATCCAGGTTCCATCCCTTCCAGCATTGGAAAAGACCCCCGTGCTGGGAAAGATTGAGGGCAGGATGAGATGGTTGGATGGCATCACCAACTCAATGGACACGAGTTTGAGCAAACTTCAGGAGATAGTGAAGGACAGGGAAGCCAGGTGTGTTGCAGTCCATGGGGTCGCAAAGAGTCTGACACGACTTAGTGGCTGAACATCAACACCAATGGCTCCAAAGTTCCTCCTGTGAAGCAAACCAGGAACCTGGGATTTTCTTCTCTCTCATCTTCTCCACTGAAAATTAGTCACTGACTCCAACAGATTTTCTCTTGTGATTACATGTTTGCTCCTCTGCGCTAGTACCTCAGTCTTAGTCAAGACCTCTGCTATCTGTTATCTAAGCTCTGACCAGACGGGAGAAAATGAGAGAAGCTGGAGATGAAGGGTAAAGTGGTCCTGGCCATCTTCTTCATCTGAGAATAGTGAAAATAGTCTGTCTAAAATCTGAGCTGGAAACTCACCGAGTTACAATTCTTCATTACTTTCCCACCCCAAGCCAGATGAAATGAAAATTCTTCCACCAGGAATTAGTGCAAAGTTGTCTGAAACTGACTTTCCTGATCGTTGGTGGAACCATATGAAATTGTCATTTCTGTAGACCAAAATGCTTGACTCTAGCAATGTTTTACAATTAATCTAAAACTTCTCTGTCCTCACCTACTGTCATTCCCTTGTGTTTGACTCTTTGAGATCCCAAGGAATATAGCCTGCCAGGCTCCTCTGTCCATGGAATTCTCCAAGCAAGAATACCGGAGTGGGTTGCTGTGCACTTCTCCAGGGGATCTTCCCGACCCAGGGATTGAACCTAGGTCTCCTGCATTGCAAGCAAATTCTTTACCATCTGAGCCACCTGGGAAGCCCAACTCACATGTCACACATGGGTAAATTACTTTGCTGGAAAGTAGATGTCCACCCTCTCCCCTAGCCAGGTCAATTTCTACACATCTTTCACATTTTAGGTCTGGTGAACACTTCCTCCAGATATCTCTAAATTGTTCAGTTCAGTCACTCAGTCGTGTCCAACTCTTTGCGACCCCATGGACTGCAGCACACCAGGCTTTCCTGTCCATCACCCAACTCCCCAGCTTGCTCAAACTCATGTCCATTGAGTGGGTGATGCCATCCAACCATCTCATCCTCTGTTGTCCCCTTTTCCTCCTGCCTTCAATCTTTCCCAGCACCAGGGTCTTTTCCAATGAGTCAGTTATTCACGTCAGGTGGCCAAAGTATTGGAGTTTCAGCTTCAGCATCAGTCCTTCCAATGAACACCCAGGACTGATCTCCTTTAGGATGGACTGGTTTGATCTCCTTGCAGCCCAAGGGACTCTCAAGAGTCTTCTCCAACACCACAGTTTAAAAGCATCAGTTCTTCAGCACTCAGCTTTCTTGATGGTCCAACTCTCACATCCATACATGACTACTGGAAAAATGATAGCTTTGACTAGATAGACCTTTATCAGCAAAGTAATGTCTTTGCTTTCTAATATGCTGTCTAGCTTGGTCATAGCTTTTCTTCCAAGGAGCAAGTGTCTTTTAATTTCATGGTGCAGTCACCATCTGCAGTGATTTTGGACCCCAAGAAAATAAAATCTGTCACTGTTTCCATTGTTTCCCCATCTATTTGCCATGAAGTGATGGGACTGGACACCATAATCTTCATTTTTTGAATGTTGAGTTTTAAGTCAGCTTTTTCACTGTCTTGTCTTGTTCCCTTTCTGAGTTCCCATGGCAACTAGTGTGAGGCATCCAGTTGAAATGATGTGGTTGCCCTAGGAGACTTTCAAGTGTTTGAGAGCATCTTTGTATCCCCTCTGCCTGGCTCAGCACATTGCACTTGTTGAACTGAGTGCAATGGAACAAAACTAACAGATCCTTAACAATTAATGATACCCTACCAATTAAGCCAACTTTGGATTTTAATGTCGTGTTTGAGTTTCATAAGACTTTGGGGATTTCAGCCTGGCCAGTGTTTTCATATGCTAATAAATGTGACTTGAAACTGCCTCATTAATTAAATGAACAAATACTTTTGAGACTTGGAAGAAAGAATAAGCCAAAGGCTTGTACTTTTAGTCACAATATTTATATCACAGTAGATGATTTGAATAAAGGATTTCTGGAGTTGTATTATGGAAGAAAAGCATTTTTATGGTATAAATAATGCAAACTTTCATTTTCCAAGTTCTCTGAATGGGCAAAATTACTTTTTCCTGAATCTCTGTACATCAGATATGCATAGATTAAGAGAAGATATTTCAGCCCCCTTTTCCTAAAAAAAAAAAAACACACTTCTAAGAAGAGATTGTAGACAAATAGTAATGTTAATTTAGATCAAAAACAATTCTCTGTTATCATTACAGCAACCCAGCTGTGAAACTGTAAGTGGTGAGGGCACAGACACATATATTGGAGGAGATAAGTAATATTTTACTCACTCCAGGATAGAATGTTCCCCAATAGAGCTCTCCTGCCTAGCAGAGAAGTAGACAACAATCTAGCCTGCAGAGATGTCTGCTCATCGGTCAGATAGTTGGTTCCCGGAGGGGACAGTCCAGAGCCTTTCACCCATGCACTCATCATGGGGGCCAGGACCTGCCTCACTGTAGACCAGAAACAGGCGACAGCTCCATAAATTCAAAGAACTGCAGTGAAATAAGAACAAGAGCAGGCTTAAACCAGGGGCAAATATTGAACACCTCTCCTAGATCCTGTACAGGAGGGACCACTTGCCCAGAGAAGGCCTCACTGTGGCAGCTCACCTTTCCTTGGAATGTCCATCCTGAGTGGTAAGCCATCTTGCTCACCTATGTGTGTCTGGAGCGTTGTCTCCAGGACAGCATCGGCCACAGGCGTCAGGAACAGCTTCTCACTAGTTAAGAGGGCCTTGCACAGGAAGAAGAGGGGATGAAGAAGGGAGGCCCTGTGCAAAAGCAGCGTGAGAACACCCAGGCTGCAACGCACCCTGTGCTCAGAGGGGGCTTTGTGCCTGGATGCTGAAGCCACCTCTGTGGAGGATGCTTATAGGACCATGGCCCTTACCACCATCAGGGGAAAGTCTAAATATAGGGGATGCTATTTTTTCTCCTCTTCCTCCCCCTCCTTCCCTGTTGCTTGTGTGTGGCTCAGCAGAGGAAACAGGATGACCTTTCTAAATTCAGCTTCATGGAGTTTGATTTTACTACCATGCCAGGTTCTATATCTATACTGATCCCATATACACCCTCATTTTCCTTTGCCCCAAGTTCCTTGGTGAAGGAAAGGGGAGGCTAAGTGGTAAAAAAATCCTCCTGCAATGGATGAGACTCAGGAGATGCAGGTTCAGTCCCTGGGTTGGGAAGATCCTCTGGAAGAGAAAGTGACAACCCACTACAGTATTCTTGCCTGGAGAATCCCGTGGATAGAGGAACCTGGCAGGCTACAGTCCATAGAGTCACACATGGCTGAGCAACTGAGCACGCATGCACGCAAAATTTCCTCAAGTGTCCGGTTGCTCTATCTCCCATCTTCGTTTCTGGCTCTCACCCATTATCCAGGCAATGACCTCTAACAGCTTCCTCTAGGCTTGGACCAGGTGCAGCTTTCTAGTTTTCCATACAATGCCTTTTCTAATAATGGCGATGTTGATAATGATGATGATCTGTTTTGTTTAGCTATTGTTTACTGAACATCTATTCTATGCCATTTGCACATTATTTACTCTCATTTACTCATTATCTGACTTTTATTCTCCAGACATCTTATTTAATAGATGTGACCATCTCTACCTTTTAGATGCTGAAACTGATGATGAGAGAGATTTGGTCACTTCCAGTCATCTTATCATCAGTAACTAGCAAAGCCCCACTATAACTTATGTTCTGTGTGACCTCAAAGCTCAGGCTACTCCTACTTGACAGCTTTCATGGCAAATGGTGACATGTGGTCATCTCTTTTACTTCCTCTTACATCTGAGTTGGCTTCATGGACTTTTGTTATCTGCTCTTAACACAATAAATGGAGAAGAAAACAGCAACCCACTCTAGTAATCTTGCCTGGAAAATTCCATGGACAGAGGAGCCTGGCAGGCTACAGTCCATGGTGTCACAAAGAGTTGGACACGACTGAGTGACTAACCAACAACACAATAAAAAAAAAAGAGGTAATACTTGAGTCTACATAGATTTTTCATGGGGTGCAGATGTGCCCAGGTGCTGACTTATAGGAGTACAGCTGTTCTTAGAGCATCATTGATCTATAGAGGCTAGGATTGGGAAGAAGAGTCCTCTGAGAATGAGGATCCCAGTGGCCAAAGACTATATAGTCACTGGCAATGGAAGACTTTATCCAAAAAGTCAGATAAGACTCATTGCACCTCAGGGATCAAGGAACACCTGAGACTAGCCACTCCGCAGCAGAATATGGCAAGATCTAGAGAATTCTGCATGGATTCATGTCTTACCCACCATCCCTTCAACCGTGAGATCATGTGAGCCAGAGTGCCCTCCCATAAATGTGAGGCTATCTTGAAAATGACCAAAGATAAGAAAAGACACTAGAGCGACTAAGCAATCCTAATTATGAAATCAACTCAGACTCATTAGGGAAAAAAATTACAGATGATCCGGACAAAAAGAAGAAAACAACAAAATTCACAATCCCATACAAACAGAAAGAACAGCTTTTAACATCTTGCAGCAGATAATTTTTCTGTCAAAATATTTTGCCCATTTTTATTGTTTATTTTCTTTTTTATTGGAGCATTAATGTTGGGCTAGCTTCTGCTGTACAACAAAGTGGTGGAGTATACATCTATCTCCACCTTCTGAACTCTCCCTTTCTCTCCCTCACTATCTTTTCTGTGGTTCTGCTGTTTACTACCCTTATGACCTTGAGAACATCCATCATTTGTAAAGTGAAAGTAACAGTAATATCTACTTGATAAAACTATTTTAAATACAGTTTGCTGTTTTAAATACAAATACAAAATATAAAACCTTTTAAAAACAGTTTAAATACAAAACTGTTTTAAATACAGAAGATGCATGGAAATGTTGCTATATGTAAACACTGAACACATTTTAGCTGTTGAGTTTTTCTTTAATAGTGTGTAACGTATATTATTTTTAAAGTTAAGCATGTAGAGTGAATATTTTTTAATTTCAGTGATATTTTTTCTATGACTTCCCTCTGAAGAGTTGGATAATACTCAAGCATATGGCTGGGCTATAATTGATTTAATCAATCCTCTATTGTTGGGCATTTAGGTTATTTCTGACTCTTCATGCTTACAAATAGTTCTCCCACAAATATTCTTAGAGGTATGTATTTGGAACAAAGCTTTAACTGTTTCTTTAGGTTAAATTTCCAGAAGTGAAGTTTCTTGGTTGAATCACAGGCATATTTTTAAACTTTGAGTACCTATTTTCATATTGCTTTCCAATAAGGCTAAACTCAAAATTGAGATGCTTTTTAACAAGTTCAGCAAAACATATCTGAGTATGTATCATGTTTCTTCCTTGACAATGTTAAATGTGACTCAAGACAAGATAAAGTTCTGCTGTAAATCAAAGAAACTTCCCCTGGAATAAGAGGTCTGACATTTATCTTCCCAGGTACAGTGAAATCTGTGAAAAGGGGGGAAGAAGGGTCTCACCTACTCCCTGGTCTTTGATTACCATATGTCATCATTTCTTTACAAATGCAACAGACACACCTGTCTTTGTAAATCATTTGGTAAAGGTTCTTGTTTAAAACATACCTGCAAGTTTTAATACCTGCTAGCATTCTTCATATTGCTACATTCTAACATTAAAAAGAAAAAAAAACTATTACCCTGAAAACTTCTCCAGCCTTGAGTTTTAGTTCTCACCCCCGCATGGATCATCATGGCTATAACTTCCTTAGGGCTTACTCACAGGGGCAAGAACAGTCTGCTTGATGCAGACTGAAACCCACTAATCTACAGAACTTAATTTAGCAACAACCTGCCAAAGATGAACTATTGAAGGTTAACTGAACCCTCCCTGGAGGTAGTTCTCCTGGCTTAGCTATAACTCCGCAAAGCCTTTCTTTTGCATCTGTTATACACAGGAGGCCAGAGAGAGAAAGAAGACCAAACTGAGACAAATAGAGTCAGCCCTTCTTCCCCATCCCTGCTGCACTACTTAGGAAGGGAGTGTGGGTTCATCTCAGAAATGAATGCACACTTTCTTAAACAGATATTCACAGTCCTCTCCAGATTAAAGCCTCATGGGATAGTAATTATTAGACTCAGTCCATTTAACTGTGTATGACAAACCTTGATGCAGAAACATATTGATCTGTAAAATAATAACCTCTTGATCATTTGATTCAGATATTTTGATTTAATTTTCTAATTTTAGATTTTTCTAATTTTCTAACATTAGAAATTTTCTAATTTTAGATTCCTCTTGTGATGTAAGATGTGCCTTGATAATATTAACATTCTTAAATACATTTTTTAGTTCAACAAATCCTTCATAAACATTTCTGATGGACAGAGTACATTTAAGCAATGCAACTACTTTTCTCTCAAAAGAGCTGAGTCTGAAATAGGCAAAATGAAAACAAATAATTAAAATGTAAGGTAGAGGACACTCTTGCCACAAGAGACATATAGATTAAGTATGCCAGGATGTCAGAGGAGAGGCAGATAGCACCCAACAGGATGGACTCGAGGAGAGTTTGAAGGAAGAGGCATTCTGAGTGTATCTGGACACAAGCAAAATTGTTTACTAAGCACAGATTCCCTTTGAGATCCTTTCAAAAGCCTCACCTACTTGGGTTTCCTCCCTTCCAACTTCTGATATCACAGCCCCATTGACACCTTTTCTCCCATCCCCTCCCTTATTCTGTATCCTAATGGAAGGGTGGGGCAGGAATTGAATTTCAAAGTATCACTCCTAGGTCTCCATTTGTACTTTGTTCGTATGAGCACTTTTATGAGTCTTTTAATGCGGAAATGTGGGCCTGGAGCTGAATTGGAGAGTATGGACAAAAAAGAGTTTGATTGAATTAAGACAGAGAAAAATCTAGATTAGAGCAGTAAAAGGACTCAGTTCTGGACGGAGTGTAAAAGGAGAAGAAATGGGAGGGGAGAGGGCCGTTCAGAATCCAGCCGCTGAGAAATTCCCAATGGAGGGCATCTAAATGACTTCTTAAATTAATTTTTAAATTTTAATTTTGTGAAAAATAAAACCATTTACATAATTCATAAATCAAAATAACATAGAGGACAGACTGAAATGTCTTAGTTCAACTTTTGTCCCTATGCACCCACCACCCCACTCCTACCACTCCCACGAGGTGATTCCTTTTTTACTTCCTAGTGTTTCTTTCCAGTGTTTATGCAAATATAAACCAAAATTAATTTATATTTTATTTTCTGCCTTCCAAATATATTTTAATAGTGATGTCTAGTATTCAAGTTATTTGAGCTGTGAAGCAAATTCTTGAAATTTGGTAAACTCTGCTTCACACAATAGTGTTGTATAAGGGTGTGGTTTTGTGTGTGTATGTGTGTCAAGGAAAGGGACTGAGTCCCACATCTGGGCTGACATGATGTGGAACAGTAACAGGTGAGGGATGGAGAGGTAATCCATGGGGCTTCCCTGTGGCTAAACTGGTAAAGAATCTGCATGCAATGCAGGAGACCTGGGTTTGATCCCTGGGTTGGGAAGATCCCCTGGAGAAGGGAATGGCAACTCACTCCAGTATCCTTGCCAGGAGAATTTCGTGGACAGAAGAGACTGGCACGCTACAGTCCATAGAGTTGCAAAGAGTTGGACATGAGTCTCAAAGAGTTGAGCACTTACCCTGACTTAACTCAGCAAAGGTGAAATGAAGCTAGAGGTAATTGTGGGAACAAAAACCTACCAAGAATTGGTAGGAACCTTGGGAAGGATGTTGAATCTTCCACAAAGTTGTGAAGTAGTGGTTGGAGTCAATCTTATTCAGCCTTTAAGGAGCAGAGCAGCCTCAGTTGATATCTGAATTATACATTATTGCCTTCAACTAATCCCTAATCAATTATTAACCAGTATACTGGGCTTGGTGATAAAGCAGGATCATTGCCAAGATGAGAGGCTTAGGTATCTTCTAGAGGCAAATGAGGAGTCATTGAATGGTTTTGAACATGGAAATGACAGAATCAGACCTTTATTTCAGGAAGTTTAATTTGGCAGCAGAAAAACTAACAATGCTATTCCTGGATTGGGTACTGGCTCTCTATTGCTACATGACAGATTATCTCAAAACACAGCATCTTAAGCGAGCAAGTGTTCTTTATCTCATAGTTTCTGTAACTCAGAAATCTGGATGGAGTTATAGGCAGGATTCAGCTCTTCATAGGCACATAGACTGGGAATCTCAGTTCCTTGATGCCATTGGCACAGAAACCTCCTTTATTCCCCCACCCCTGTGAGCCTTTCCATTGTCGTTGTTCTTGTTTTGGTTGCTAAGTCAAGTTGACTCTTTGTGGCCCCAGGGACGGTAGCCCTCCAGTCTCCTCTCTTCATGGGATTCTCCAGGGAAGAATACTGGAGTGGGTTGTCATGTTCTTCTCCAGGGGATTTTCCTGACTCAGGGATCAAACCAGCATCTCCTGCACTGCAGGCAGTTTCTTTAACTCTTAGCCACCAGGGAAGCCCAAAAGCCTTTCCATAGGGCAGCTCATACATGGCAGCCAGTGTCCATCAAAGCCAGTGTGGGAGGGAGCAAGAAAGGGCAAGTAATATGGAAACCAGTCTTTTTGGTAGCCTAATCACAGAAGGCTTGATTTCCTACATGATCACATGTAGGAAATCACATGATTTCCTACCCATGTGCTATATTCTATTTACTATGCATTATTCTATTCATTCAAAGTGAGTTCCCAAGCCCAGGCCACATGCAGGTGGAGGGGATTATTCAATGGTGTAAATATCAGCAGGCAGGGATCATTGGGAGCCATTTGAGGGGTTACTTCAACCTAGTAAACTAGAAATAGGGCAGCATTGCAGTAGGTGGTTTCTGTCAGGCAGAGACAGGGGAGTGATGTGAAAATGAAGACAGGGTTAGAATTGCCGGAACTTGCAAGCAGATTGGATGGGGGATGAATGGAAGAAAAGCATCAAGCCTGACTAATTGGGATGAATGCCAGGAGAGTCACAGAGAGAAAGACATAAGAAGAAGCAAATTTGGGAGAAATGTCTATGAAGGAGAATAGAATTTAACAGACTCAGCCTTAAGGAATCAGAAGAGAAAGAAATGAGAATCATTTTAGTTCTGCTCATTTGCAGTAGCTGATGTTGAAGCAACACTGTGTGGACTGGAGTCAGACGTACAGGCTTCAAATAACAACTCACTCCATCATCTCAAGTCCCAGCCTAGTGGACAAACTACTCTGAGTCTCAGCTGCTGTTCCGTTAAATGTGGAAGCCAACTCTTAGCTCTTCTGTTTGTTTTCAGACCTACATGAAATCACCTCTTCAAAATCCCTAGTACAGAGTAGGTGCTCAATAAACAGTACTGAGTGTGGTTCTCCTACAAATTCTCCAAAGCAGGTATGAAAATACTCTATCAGAATCACCTTACAACCATCAAAAATGCCCTCCCTCTTATATCATATTACTCTAATTTGAACAACTGTCATGAAGTTAACTTCTGCATATCTGTACAGCTAAAAAGCATTTTATAGGTATAGATTATATATATATATATATCTTAATCATATCCTACAAATGCACTCAAGTGAGGGTACCTAAACAGTTAGACTGTGTATCACTAGCTTACTATTCCTCATATGCATAATTTAATGTATTGCTTTCCTTCTCTTTTTTTTTTTTTTGAAGTCCTACTCTAATATCTAGGTATAATGTTATTTTTAATGGCCTCTCTTTTTATTGTATAGATAGACAGTTTAGTAGATATGTATATTTAAGACTAGACTGCATTTGAAGGCCTGGCTTGAATCCTGACTATCCTTTTCATCAGCCACATATATTTTTGTGGGCTCCAACTTCCTCATTCATAAGAACAGGGACAGTATGACTTGCCTTCTATCCCTACAGAGGAAATGGCTGAGAATTATGGAGGTGGAAATTGTCATCAACTTTGTCTTCATCATAGCCAATCAGAGGGCTGGGCTGAACTATGACATCTGAGCACCTAAGCATCGGGGCAGAGTGAGTTTGGCGAGGCCTTGGTATCGCCCACTGAGCAGTATGATGGGTGAAAAGATGGGGCCCAACCAGTGCTCATCACACACACCACCCTTCGAATGCAGCAGGGAAGAAGCACAGCAAACAAATGACAATCATCATCTTTACACCATTTGACCAGTGCTTCCAATACTGTTTCTGACTTCCTCCCATTTTTAACATTTTCAGATAATTATACTGAGTCCAGGAGTTTCGGGACAGGCAGAAAGGAAAAAAGTATTTGACTGATCAGTGGAGACAGAGATGGATATTGATGCAAATTTTATTCTTTCTTCTTTAACCAGAAATCTTGAGCCCTGCAAAAATCCAAGAGGCTTGGAATTTCACATGTAAATTTTGCTAGTTTTTCAAGCACTTTTATGTAAGTTTGCAGCTAATTGCTAACATTAAGAATTCAAACTGTGCTAGGTGATGTACTTTACATTTATTAACTTGTCTAACCTCTGCAACCACCCAGTCAGGTAGGTATCATCACCCCCTTTTACAGCTGAGAAAACTGAGGCATAGGCTGACCTTCTGGGAGCCTGTGGGAAGTGACAGACCTGGACATTGATATCTATGCAGCCTTGCTGTGGAGCCCACACTCTTAGTCATTAGGCTAAATTTCAAGTTCCAAATAACTGTTTGAAAAGAGTGATCTGCCCCTTCTTGGCCTCAGAATAACCGACAAGTCTTCATAAAACACTAAAACATAAAGAATATAATGGAGTTAGTAGCCATTCCCTTCTCCAGACTGACCCGCACTTCACTCCTGCTCAGCTGAATTGGCAGCCTAGAAATCTGGTGAGCCCTAGAAATCTGCATTTTAGCAAGGATTCACATTATTTTGATGCAGACTAAAATTTAAGAACCACGGTATGGAATAATGCACAGCCTCTCACTTTCTGTGGGTCAGGAACCATCGGATGCTGGGTCCTGCTTATTTTCTCCACCATCAGGACCACTGATGGACCCTTGTTGAAAGCTCAGTCCATGCAGTCTCCCAATGTATTCCTGCAGATCTTTGATTTAATGGAGGCAATGGCATCCAGTCTTACTACCCCAGGTCTGCTCTGACTTTAGGCACCAGGAATATCACCATTTCTGCCTTGCTTTGTGACATTAATTTCAAGCAGACTATATCCCCCCTTACTCATCTTGTCTGGTCTGGGGTGGGCTTTCTGAGAAGCTACTCTTCTCCTGGCAAGAAGCTCTGGGCTCTGTGTGAAGGGAAGTTTGTCGAGACGTTGTGAGTTTAGCTCCTGACCCTTATTTGCTTCGTGTTCACTCTGGCATTAGCTTCTTGATACTCCTGTCTGAGGTCTCCTCTGCTCATCTACTGCCTCATCCTCTCAGCTCCTGCGCCACCTTGCCTCTCAGGGTCCCCTCTGCCTCTCCTGGTCCTCCTTGTACCAGCACTTTGATGAAAATGACCGCTTCTGATATGAACAAACGAGAGACCTCCCATCTTAGATGCTACCCATGTTGGCTAGACCTCCCGCCCAATATCTATTTTAACCTCATGATTCCTGTCTGGAAGACTCCAGGGCTGCACCTTCCTTTCCCTCTCTTTGAGCTTTCCTCCCTCCCGAGGTTGCGGTCCTACCCCGTTGCCCCATCTGGACCCTGCACTGGGTTGCCATTCTCTTTTCAATCTTGCCGCCTCAGTGTGGCATGCATAGCTCTGGACACCTTTCAGCTGCTTTGGGGGACTGGTTCTTTCTCGCTCCAGGTTCATCTCTGTTCCCTGTGCTATACTCATGGTCTGGAATATTCTCTGTCTCCCTGTCTTTCACTTCCAACTCCTTCTAAAGCTTTGGGGCCACTGTTACTTCTTTTCACCCCTCTTGATCTTTAATTCTTGGTCAAATGTTCCCCTTATGAAATCTCCACCACCCTGTGTTCTATCACAGACCTCCTCGCATTATAGTGACCTTTTCACTTAGACACAGTCCCTCCTGATTCTAAGTGCCATGATGTCAGGGAGTCACTCTTTGCATTGTAGCCTTAGTGCCCATAGTTCTTTTTTTTTTTTTTAATTCAATTACTTTCTTTTCTTTTTAAAAAAATTTTAATTGGAGGCTAATTACTTTACAATATTGTGGCAGTTTTTGCCATACATTGACATGAATCCACCATGGGTGTACATGTGTCCCCATCCTGAACCCCCCTCCCACCTCCCTCCCCATCCCATCCCCCAGGGTCATCCCAGTGCACCAGCCCTGAGCACCCTGCCTCATGCATCGAACCTGGACTGGTGATCTATTTCACATATGATAATATACATGTTTCAATGCTATTTTCTCAAATCATCCCACCCTCGCCTTCTCCCAGAGTCCAACAGTCTGTTCTTTACATCTGTGTCTCTTTTGCTGTCTCGCCCATAGTTCTTCAGTAAACACTTACTAAATAAGTGAATGATAACTATTTTCCCAGATGCTGCTCCATGCCCATTTGAATCAGAATACTTCCTGCTCCGACATGAATCATGGCCATGTTTTGATGCCTGATCTGAGCCCTTGTAACACTACATGCATGGCCCTCTACATCTAGACGTGACATGGCTGACACGCCTTCCAAATTCTGCATTTGGCGAGTGGGACATCCCCAAAGGACATTTGTTTTGTCTCCTTGTGGTCTGTTTGGTTCTCTGATGCACCCTTCCCCCGTAGGCCCCTCCCTGTTCTAGTTTACTGTCCTGTGGTAGGAGGCCTCCAAGGTGGCCCTGGACGACTCTCATCTCCTGACTCATGCCTGGGTTATACTGAAGAGAGCTGATCCCCTTACCTTTCACGGTTCTGAGCTGGAACAAACTTCTGACCCACTGAAGCATAACACAAATGCCAAAACAGGGTAAAATTTTGCTCTAAAGGAAACACAATAAAACACAGGATTCATGTTCAGCTTTTCAGATGCAGTGCTAATTCTACACCTCAAGCAAATCCACTAGTCAATTGAAAAAAAAGAGGCAAGAGGACTGTAAATAGCTACAATAATAAAGGGCATCTATATGAATCAGATATTTCTCAACCTAGGAAGGTAAGGGTTGAAAGGAAATATAATGTAAGTCTTTAATATCCTTCCGGAGCTGGACAAGTTAAAGAGGAATTGTTCATCTGATGATAGTGTGAATGCTTAGGTGTTTAACAAGATGGTCTTTGTGGATGTCTTGTCCATATTTAGAATATAAAAAAAGCATCCACACCAAGAAATAAATGTTTTTTTTTTAATCATACAGATGTTTCAAGTCAACAACATAAATAAATACGTGTAAAAGTTGCACAAATTATAAGCTTGGAAGACAATGATGTGAAAAGGTAATATCTCATCCTCTCATTGACTAGCCCTTAGTCTTAGGGTATTAGAGCGTTCTTAAATTCTTGCAATATCCTCATTCACATTAGCCTTCTAACTAGTGCTCTCAGTTTCACCCATGCCCCTTTTCAAGACAGCTGACATGTTTGTTTTAAAATATAAACCAGATCATCTGTCCTTTGCTGAAGCCCTTCAGGGCCTTCTCCCTGTCCCTGCCATAACGCACAGCCTCCTCACTGTGACTGACAGGTCCTGCAGCCTGGATCCTTCCTCCTCTCCCGCTTCATCCCCCCACCTCCCGTCTCTTCCGCACACTTTCCTGTGCTCCTGTGTTCTGGCTTTGGCACTGGGAATGCCTCCCAGGGCTGACTTATTCTCCTTCTAAGACCTCCTAGAAAGGCCTCCACGGAAAACTCCCGTCAGAAGTATCCCATACAGGTTAAGTGCCATTTGATTACACAATTGTTCTCCTTCACAGCTTTTATCTGAAATCCTTTTTCTTACTTGTTTATTGTCTGTTTACATCACGAAGCTCTAAGTTTCAAATGTCTTGTTCCCCAGTGTACTCCCCACACCCCGCACACTGATTGACGTTTATCAGTATCAACAGCAGAGTCATGAATGTGATGAAATGGACGACTTAAATGGCAGGTATTTCATGGAAAATTTCCATAACCAGCACTATTTCACAAACTCTTCCCTCCCTCTCTGTCTTCCTGCCTCTGTCCCTTTCCCAACACTTTCTGTCTTTCATTTCTCTGTGGCTTGAAATGTGTAAAGTTTCAGCTTCAAACTGGGCGGCTCACGGAAAGCGCAAGACACTTGTATTCTGCTCTCAGCTCCTGATGGAAAGATTGCCTGATGTTTACTGCTGGCTCCTCACCTCCCTTAGTTTCCCTTTCAGGGTCATGAGCACGCATGCTCTACTTGGTACTTCTTACTGTATTTAGTTCAGAGGGGTTTTTCCTGTTGCAGAGTACTATTAATGCGTGACAGAAAGTGCCAAGTGGGGGACGGGAGGTGCCATGGTTGGCAGCACTATTAATAGACATTTGGGAAACAGAGCTCCACAGGGTGAGACTCATGTCTAACCCACCAGAGCCTTCTCGCAGCACTGCCATGGGAATGATATTCACTGAATTCTCTTCCCTTTTCATTTTGCCAAGCTGCAGGTTGACATGACCCTAATTAATATAAATAAAACAACAATATTTTATTTTATATATAAAATTGTGTTGTCTTTATTTTGATAAGTTTTCATAAAGCTATTCTCATGAAATTCATTATATGTAAAACTAAGGGAAAGAAGGAATTCATTTCATTTTCCATTTATACTTTTCTCATACACATTACCTGGGATAATACATTTTGCATTATAATTAAATATTAGAATCAAAATTAAGGCCTGAAAAAAAGGTCTACTGTGTTAACTTTGAAATTTGGAAGCCAGAAGACTAAATATTAAGAAAAGACCTTTTATTTTTTTTAATAAAATGTCTCTCAAAGGGTTAATAAGTATTCTTAGGCTTATTTAGCAGATTTTACTTACCTATCACTTGATTTATTAACAAATTATCATTAGTTAGAATTGAGCACACATACATGATTATACAGTCTTCCCTTGTAGCTCAGCTGGTAAACAATTCACCTGCAATGTGGGAGACCTGGGTTCAATCCCTGAGTTGGGAAGATCCCCTGTAGAAGGGAAAGGCTACCCACTCCAGTATTCTGGCCTGGAGAATTCCATGGACTGTATAGTCCATGGGGTCGCAAAGAGTCAGACACGACTGAGTTACTTGCACTCCCATGATTACGTACCCACAATTCTCACGTTAAAATTGGTATAAAAACCAAAAGAGTTTCTGTTTGTTTGTGTTTGTGGCAAACTCATTTGCCAACAAAATCTTACCTGAATTGATGTGATGCTGTTCATTATATTCATTTATTTCACCAAGTGTGAACAGCTAAACATTTTACTGGAGAAACATTAATGTGTTTAATTTGAGGATGCTGCCTCAGCACCCTTGAAAGTGTTATTTAAAATGTTTTATGCACTTTATTACCTTTGAAAGACAGAAACACTTGAATTCGGGAACACATGCAATCTCCAGGTTTGAAGATAGATCAAGAACCTGTTATCATGGAATCATCAGTCAGTGTTCACATTGGAAGGTGCATGGGTGCTCAGTCACTCAGTCGTGTCCAACTCTTTACGACCCCACGACTGCAGCCCACCAGCCTCCTTTGTCCATGGAATTCTCTAGGCAGGAATACCGGAGTGGGTTGCCATTTCCTTCTCCAGGGGATCTTCCCAACTCAGGATCGAACCTGAAGCTCTTATGTCTCCTGCATTGGCAAGCGGATTTTTACCACTGCGCCACCTGGGAAGCCTATGAGATAATACATTCCAACCTCATTTTGTGAATGAGGACTCTGAGTTCAGAGACTGGCAGCGACCTGCCAAAGGTCTTACTACTCGGTTAGCAGCGTAGATAGAAATAGACTCCACTTCCAAGGTGCTCAAATCCTGGGCTCCTTCTACTCACAGCCTTTTAATGAGCTCCTCTGTGGTGGCTGGGATTTCTAGACAAATGAAATGTACATGAGTGCATCCTGTACTCGAGACTCTCTCTTGCCATGCGCGGGGAGACGCGGGATTGTGCACATACCTATGTATGAGAGAAACAAGGTCCCTCTTCTCTTCCCAAATTGATCCCTTTAGAACTAATCTGCTAATCAGCAGAAGCACAGTCGCCACCACAACCGTCCTGATTTGTTAGGCACCATTCCAAACTCTGAAACAGGCAATGTCCTTGACCTTACACACCATTTTAACTTTGCTGTCTGACTGGTTTCTTTTAAAAGCATTTCAGAATGCATATAAGCTTTCAGTCAATCACCAGGAATTTACTGGGTTTCTCCTCTGTGCCTAGGACAGCAAAGTGACTAAATCACTGATTTTCAACTGGGCTGATCTGCCCTCCAGGGAATATTTGGAATGACTGCTTGCATATTTACTTTCCACAACTTGGAGAGCATTACTGACCTTAGTGGTCTAGTGGGTGGAGGCCAGGGTTGCTACCTAACACTCTACAATGCACAGGACAAATTGTGGCTAAGATCAAGAAACTCCAGGACTACATACACACTATTATCATCTGCTTCAGAGAATTTATACTCTAATTGCAAACCAGCAACCTAACACTCATGAAGTTATGAAAAATAATTAAATACTAAATTCAGTGCCCTGAAGATTTAGAGTCAGCAGACTAAAGGTCAAGCCCCACCCCACCACCTATTTCCCTGTGACCTTTGGAAAAGCAGTCAGCACTTGGGGCCTCAGTTTTCTTATCTCTAAAACAAGGCTATTGATAACTAACCTGCATACTTTGTTGGATTGCTGTGTCAGAAGAGATAGTGTTTTTGGAAATACTTTGAAAATTACAAAACATTATATACAGTTAGCCCTAGTCCTGCCATTCTTTATAACAGTCTTTTACCCAGTGCAGACGGATGTGTTCTGCACCTACCAGCCTAGCACTGAACTTGTAGAAATGCCCATCGTGAGCACAGTGAAGGGCCCATTACCCACTGGTGATCCATGTCAGGAAGCCCGCATCCTTCTGATCCCTTTTCCCGTCTCATTTCCCAGTCAGTCACTGAGTCCTGGGTCATCTATATGTTTGTTTGTTTTTTTCTTTTTTAAAGGGGGTAAATACAGGAATAGAATTAATCCAGGTACTCACTGATAGGCCTAATGTTGAATCACAGACTAGTGCCATGACACTTAAGTATGCTTTTTTGTCTTCTTCCTAATCTTGCATCTTGCTTTCAGCCCCTTGAGATTTCTTCCCTGATTCTTTGGAAGAAAATATCTTCCTGGAGACTCTTAGAGTGGAAATCAGGAGGTAAATGAAGGCGTGTGAGGTTGTCATTGGAAGTCTAGTAAAGGAGGTTAGACCTTTGGAATCTTTGAGGACCTCTCAGACATCTTTCTAGAAAACAAGAGCTAGTTGGCCAAGCTGAGAACACCTGCCATATGTAAAGAGAGCACCACAATCTATTACCCTGTGTAGAACAGTTAATATTATGCACAGCATGTATGAACTTTTTATGAGAAAAGATTTACAACAGTTTAATTATTTACCTCCTAAAAGATGTTTTTTCCCTCTGAAATCATTCCTAATAGTGTAATCGAACCGAGGTCTCCCTCATTGCAGGCAGATTCTTTTCCAGCTGAACCACCAGAGAAGCCCAAAGCATAGTAAACTTGCGTTGCATTAGTCACTCAGTCGTGTCCAACTCTTTGTGACATATGGACTGTAGCCCACCAGGCTTCTCTGTCCATGGGATTCTCCAGGCAAGAACACTGGAGTGGATCGCCATTCCCTTCTCCAAAGCGTAGTAGACTATCTCATAGCAATTAAAACATATTTTGATTTGCAAAAGTTTTAAAGGCACATCTCTTATGACATGTCAAGTGACACATACAGGAAGAAAGAAAAGGATAAATGGCCCATCCCTGCATGAAGAGAAGAATTGTACCTGTATATATGAGAAAAGAGAAGGAAAATGACTTTTTTCAAACACTGATCGGTACAGATCAGTTCACAGAACCAAATTCACCTTTTAAATGCTTATAGTATGATGGTTTAGTGTGGGTACAAATAAATACAGTGACATGATTTATTTTTATTTTCTTTCCCTTGGTGTTTTAATCTCATGGTAATATAAAATCTCATCACACAGAGGTGTTTAGATGAAATGTCCTTCACAAATTCCCAGTGTCACTCAATAGAATATAAATAGTTATGATACAATTAAATTATATTACTGGCTTGGTATTAAGAAAACCCTTCAAGTTTGTTTTTTGTTTTTTTTTTTTTAACCCTGTGTCACTCAGAAGTGCTGTATTTTTCCCATGACATGCACATTTTCCTTATCACACAGAATCCTGTACGTCCTGATTTGGCCCCACCCGCAGAGCAAAGAGGACAGTCTTTCCTGGTTGGGCAGTTGGCTCAGCCATCATGCCCCCATCACACAGAGCCAGACTGGAAACTGCCTTTTAACTGTAAACACTCAGTGGCCTTTCTCTCTTCAGGCTGCATGTCTCTTTGACTAGTTTTCTCCATTTGGGAGGTGGTCGTGTGGTTCACTGAGAAGCAGAGAAGTGGGATGAGCTGGATGGTGGCACAGGGGTAAAGAACCCACCTGCCAATGCAGGAGATGAAAGAGTTGTGGGTTCAATCCCTGGGTTGGAAAGAATCCCCTGGAGTAAGAGATGGCAAACCATACCAGTATTCTTGCCTGGAAAATTCCATAGACAGAGAAGCCTGGCAAGATACAGTCCATGGGGTCACAGAGAGTCGGACACGACCGAACATGAACACACATGTAGATAGATCTCACTTTATAAATTATGAGGACTCTGTGTTTGCTCATATACACTACACCCTGTCATACAAACTAGATTATTCTATTAGGTTTGATATCATTTCCTAGGGCCTTATATTTCACACTTAACAATTTTCTCTCTGGTGTTCATGCTCTTGGGTTTGCACTAAGACATTAATGTCATACAGATGTCTGCTGAGTTTACATTACTGAGGAGGTTTCCCCTGTAAAACCATATACCAGAGTGAAACTTGCCCCCTTCACACTTCTAATACTATTTCCAGGAAAAACCTCTTTCTAACACAGAAATAGCACATTCTCTATTCTTTCTTTCATTGAGCTCCATCTAATGGTAAATCCGTGATTTTCAGCATGGAGGGAAATTCCTGGTCTCCAGATAAACGGTAAACTCCCCTAAAGAGATCAAGGAAACTGGGCATGGGCTTTTCTCAGTAACAATAAGAAGCCTTGGGTTTTCTCATCTGCTTTATCAGGGTTGACCTGATTGGGCTGACTGCTGCTCTGAGCAGAGAGAGCCAACACAGAGGAAAGCATATGCTTTCACTTAACCGTGTCATAAAGCAGCACACCCCCCATGCACAGCTCCAAGCAATGTTTGCCAGGGATTGGAGCTATCCAACTGTTCTAAAGGCCAAGTCAGATCAGAAAATTGCAGACTTGAGACTGGAGACTGCAGGAGGTCTCTCTAGCAGCACTTTACTGGGTTACTTTATAATAAGGAGGCAATGTAGAAACATACAGAAAATGCGCACAGCAGTGGACATGCATGTCAAGACGCAAACAGGAAGAACAAAGACAGGATGCCTCGCCGATCACTCTGCTGCTTAGAAGAGTGCAGAGACCCACAGCTGCAGCTCGCAGGGTATCATCCAGTAGCTGCTGGAGGCACTCTCTGCTGAGTCACTGGCCTTGGCAACATGAATTGGCCAGACCTGGAAGGCAGGTGATGGAGAGGAAAAAAAAAAGCCTGCTCTGTAAGTAGCAAGACCCTTTCCTAAGACTTTTTATTTAGTCCAATCCTTTCTTCTTTATGTTTCTTATATCTGAGCCATTCAGAAAATACTGTAAATATATTTATTTATAAACATCTCGCATGATTGCAAATATGTCAGTCTCCAAGGAGAAGGAGGCTTTTTCTTCCCTCTCATTTTCCATTCTCTCCAAACATACAGGATAAATGCACGCAGACACACACACACACACACAAATAGCTTCTCAGAAAGGATTTATGGTTATGATTGAAAAAATTATTGAAGACTCCAACACCGGAAATGACATAATACAGAAAAAATGAGCAGGACTCCATCCTCAGCACCCTGGTCTCTTGACTGTGACCACAGCATCTGATGTGCATAGAAGCACCCTTGTCCTCAGCCGGGACTCGGGTTGCATGTGAGGTGGACCCCTCCGGGAGACTTTGCCAGCTCTCATCTTGTGCCTTTATGCTTGATTGGAAAGACTTTCTATCCCACGGGTGAGCCAAGAACTGTTTCCGCTGAAAGACTGTGAAAGGTGGGAACGCTCCATCCGGAAGCAGCTGCTTGAGTTCCTAAACACCCATCAGGCCAGCTGGAGTCTCTTTATTATCTCTTTGTCATCGGGATGAGGCGGCTGCCTATAGAGGATCCTGGCTCCTGAAAGGCCTGCGTTTCCAGGGTCTTTATTTACCTGTAACAGTGGGACTCTGCTTCTCCAGGCAAAAGTAAATGATTGTTACAAAGATGATCTAAGGACTGAGGTGACTTCAAAGGAGAGGCAGGAAATGCAGTCCTGTCACTCTATTTCACATCAACCCCTCCTCTCATCCAGGACTCCCTACCAGGGGTTTTGGCTTTCAGCTACAATTTATTTATTTGCTAAGATGGAAATTCTTGTCCCAGATCACCTTCTCTCCAAGGGCATTGGTGACAGTGTCTGAAAGGAAATCTGGATTTAGAGAAATAAGAAATAAACGCCTTCTGTATCCTCCTGTGGTCTTCCCCGGTGGCTCAGATGATAACGAATCTGCCCGCAATGAAGGAGAGCTGGGTTCAATCCCTGGGTTGGGAAGATCCCCTGGAGAAGGGAATGGCAACCCACTCCAGTATTCTTGCCTGGAGAATCCCATGGACAGAGGAGCCTGGAGGGCTGCAGTTCACAGGGTCACAAAGTGTCGGACATGATTGAGCAACTACAAACACACACATCCTCCTGTAATGATCATATTGCCTCCCTGGGAAGGGCCAGATTGCTGCCCTGGAGGTATTTCATAGCACAGTGGGAACTGACCTTCATTTTGAACTTCATTTCTTTACCCCTCCCCAGAACACACCCCCAAATGGATTCATTCACACACAGGCTACTTTGCAACAAACACCCACACAGTGTCTTTGGTATAACGGTAATCATATGGCCCATAATCCTCTTCCTTCCCTAAAACAAAGGAAGGTGTATTTCCTCAATTCTTCTCATTCATCCACCCACAGAGAAGATTTCAGGTCGGTCGGGAGATAAAAGGCTCAGGATATGAAACATCAACATTTAAGCCCCATCATTCTTCCGGCAGATAACTGCCACTCTTCAACTGGGCTTGCCTGGCTGTATTGTCAGAACTTCACTCAGCGGCAAGTAACAAAGAATTGGCCCCCAAATGACTTAAGAGCATAAAGACGATCTCCCAGAAACCTTTAGTTTATATTTTATTGTCCATGATGGTGTGGCTCTGCCACCCTTAATTCTGAGACTCCACAAAGCTGAGACTTTCAGTTCAACATGTTGTTGTTGTTGTTTAGTTACTCAGCTGCGTCTGACTCTTTGTGACCCCATGGACTGTAATTCACCAGGCTCCTCTGTCCATGAAATTCTCCAGGCAAGAATACTGGAGTGGGTTGCCATTTCCTTCTTCAGGGGATCTTTTCCACCCAGGGGTCAAACCCACATCTCCTGCATTGGCAGGTGGATTCTTTACCACTGAGCCACCAGGGAAACCCAGCACATTGTTACCTTGAACAAAATTAATAAGGAAGTAAGGGGCAAGACAATTGGATTTTGAGTAGGACAAAATTAGTGACGGCTGCAATCTCAGCATCTATCATTGTGCCCAGAAGATAGTAAATTGTACATTTTTGTTGAATGAAGTCTTAATATGTTAAGAAAAGGCATGGTCTAACTCTAAAATAATAAACTCTTTTCAAGGTCACTAATATTTGTGACTGTGAAATTTTCATGATCATGGAGGTAAGCATACAAGGCAAAAATTGATTTAATTCTTTTTGAATCTTGCCCTTCTTGATGAAATTGAAAGAGAACTCAGAAGGTCCTTAACATACTTCAGCTCTCCCTTTAATAAGTGTAACTCTCAGAGTTGCAAGGATCTTGACATCAGCTCTTCCCTCAATAATTTTTATGAATCCCAAGGACAATGACTCTGATAAGTCTCCCAGTTGGCTCAGTGGTAAATAATCTGCCTGCTAATGCAGGAGATGTGGGTTCAATCCTGGGTTGGGAAGATTCCAGAGAAGAAGAAATGGCAACCCCCTCCAGTATTCTTGTCTGGGAAATCCCATGGACGCACAAACAGATCTGAGGTTGTTTCTGTAATTTTAAAGAAAATTGTCAAAAAGACAGAATATCAAGTGTTAGCATTATCTTGGGACTGTCTTTTTTTTTTTTAGATCTTGATCATGGAAGAGTTTTCATAAAACAGAGGTGTCCAAAGGTGTCTTTGACTTCAATAGAGTCTTGAAAATCCAACTCAATAAGGAGTTACTTCCCCTGGATTCCAGGGACTGTGCTGGGCTCTGAGAATGCACAGAAGAATCATATACTGTTTCTCTTCTCAAGAAGTGTATAAGCCAGTGTTGAGAGACATTTCTGATGTGTTGCGTGCTATTACAGATGGACAAACATGATGCTGCAAGACACTTGAGAGGATGGAACTAGATCCACCTGGAGAAGGTTCTTCAAGGTTGTTAGAGGGCTCTGAGTTGGGTGTAGAGTAGGACTTTATCAAGTAGAGGGATGTGATGGAAAATTCGATCCTTTTGCCCTTGGTTCATATTAAAATAAGTACAACAGCACAAGGCAAGAAAGAAATTAAGCGTGAAAGACTCAGTGTTTGGGAGAGCAGAAGTTCACATTTGTATTAACATTATACTTTTGGAGAAGGTTATTAAAACTGTTCTAAGTTATAGTTATGCTTAGAAGAGTGGAGAGACCCACAGCTGCAGCTCACAGAATATCATCCTGGCACTTCACTGCCATAGTCCCTGGAAAAAGGAAAAAGACCGGTAGGGATTTTGTAGGCAGCGTGAACATTCTTTTTTTTGTTTTTTAGTTCTACCACTTTATTGCTACCAACCCATCTCCCTCCACCCTTGTGCACACATGCTCAGTCCTGTAATCCCATGGACTGCAGCCTGCCAGGCTCCTCTGTCCATGGACTTTTCCAGGCAAGAATACTGGAGTGGGTTGCCATTTCCTTCTCCACAGCGTGAACATTCTAAAGACCAAAGAGTTACACCTTTCCCCCCCTCCCCCGACTTTCCTTTTCATTTGATAAAAAATTTGGGCGTTCAAAGTCACAGGCAACTTTCGCTTAACTTTGTAATGGTGGGTTGGGAACTACCGTCGGCTCCTTGGAAAACAGAACATCTCCCAAACTAAGGATTCTCAGAGTATAGCGCTAAGTGATTTCAAAATATTTGAAAGGCTATTTAAAAATAAATCAGACTCAAGGGCAGAGGGGGTTAGAAAGGGTGGGATGAATTGAAAGAGTAGCATTAAAACATATACATTACCATATGTAAATCAGCTAGCTAATGGGAAGTTGCTATATAACACAGGGATTTCAATGCAGTACTCTGTGACGACCTAGAGGGGTGGGAGGTTCAAGAGGGACGGGACATATGTTTTCTTATAGCTGATTCACACTGTGGTATGGCGAAGCCAACACAAATATTGTAAAGCAATTACCCTCCAATTAAAATTTTTAACAAGTAAGTCAGCGTAGCTGTTTTCTGTAGTAATGACAAACACCCAAATGTTTATAGGATTCAAATTTGAAAGGCTGGAAAAAAGGTAAAGAGCACTGTGACAAAAATTTTCAGACTGAAGTCCAATCCCTGCTAGAAGGGAATAGCTGTTTCTCTGAGAGCCTGAAAAGAAATTCAGGCTCCCTCCAGCCTCAGCTGTCATTCCTTTTCCTCAGCGGGCATCAGGGGAACAGAAGGGAATGGAGCTCAGAAGTCACACAGAGGTGGATATTACAAACATCCCAAACTGTAGTCAGTCAAGGCATCCCATATGGTTATAGGTGACCGATTAAACTGGGGTTTCAAATCATTGGGGCGCTTTGGCACTCCACATATACTAGTTTGACGTTTTCTTCCTTCCTAGATGGGCTTCCCTGGTGGCTTGGTGATAAAGAATCTGCCTGCCAATGGAGGTGATAAAGGAGATGTGGGTTCAATCCCTGGGTTGGGAAGGTCCCCTGGAGAGGGAAATGGCAACCCACTCCCATATTCTTGCCTGGGAAATCCTTTCTATACACTCCATGTTGTTGTTTTATTTTTTTAAAAACGTCCATCAGTTTGGATTCCTCAGGGTTTTTTTTGTTTTGCTTTTCAAAGCTCTGGTGTGTGTTCCAAATGAGAGGCATCAAATTACCATGTGTTTTTCTTGAGAGGGTGTGCTTGCTGTGTTTTACAACATATTTGCTGTGATATTACTTTCCTTTAGTCGTGGTTACGACATTGTATGGCCTGTTTTTTTTTTTTTATGTTTAATTTGATTGTATTTTATTCTCTTGCTTTGGTCCTGTGAAGGAAATTGACACCCAAGCCAGAAAAACAGCTGTTTCCTCAATAAGAGTAGCTCATACTCTCCTCTGGGAATGTAGGAAATGGAGCAGCCCTGGTCTCTCTGAAAACCAATCAGGTATTTGCAGATAACCTGTGCAAGAAATGGATTCAAGTCTTTTAGGTTGATAAGTCTAATGAAGTTGCAGCCTTGACTTTTTAATTGGAATCACTGAAATGGTCTGCCCTCCTTTAAAGTGTTAGTCACTCAGTTCTGTTCGACTTGTGCAACCCCTTGGACTGTAGCCCACCAGGCTCCTCTGTCCATGGAATTCTCCAGGCAAGAATACTGGAGTGGGTTGCCATTCCCTTCTCCAAGGGATCTTCCTGACCCAGGGGTCAAATTTGGGTCTCCCACACTGTGGGCAGATTCTTTACCATATGAGCCGCCAGCTAGGCCCTCCCTTAACTCGTTGCTTTATCAGAAGCTAATCTATCATAGGGGTGACAGATTCAGGACAGGGGCCACCTCTGGCTCTCTCCAGCAGTCCCCTGGAGGAAGGACCCCACATGTGGTTGTTCATGCACTTGAGCTCATCAGTACCTAAAGATTCACAAGACTACACCAGGCCAGGCTATAGTCCTGGCAACAGAGGGTGTCAGGTAGGGAAGAGGGAATCCTTCTTAATAGCAGCCATCTCTTCTAGAGGCATCTTACTGCCTCTGGTGATGTGGACACTCTATTTTGTCATGGAGTGTGTAGACTGCTCTTTGAAACACAAATTTTCTCTTTTATTGAGATTAGGAATCAGGTGTTCATGAAAAAATTGAAATCTGCATCCCAAGAGATGATTTAAAGATTTATATAGCACAAAATTAATGTAATTTCAGTCAACATGGTTAGAAACCCACTCATCCTAAGACATTCAAACGTTTGCTTGCTACAGAGATCTCTTGAATAGAAACATTTTGCATTATATTTTCTTGTGATGTACAAAAATCAGATATGGATCAGATCAGACAATAATCAACCAAATAGCAGATTACAATACGTTGCTACTCTATCTTAAGTTGTTTATTTGAATCAGGATGGTATCATCTTTAGGAGGTACATTAGATTGCTAGGATGGCCATAACAAAGTAACATGGGCTTGGCAGCTAAAACAACGAATTTTCCCGTGATTCTGGAGGCTGTGAGTATGCAGTCAAAGTGTCAGCCAAATTGGTTTCCTCTCTCCTTGGCTTGCAGGTGGCCATCTTCTCCCTGGTGTTCACATCACCTTCCCTTTGTAGTTGCGTGTATCCTAATCTCTTCCTATAAGGACACCAGTCTTACTGGATGAGGCGGCATCCCTTATGGCCTCATTTTTATTTAATCACCTCTTTCAATATTTTATCTTCAAATAGTCTCCTTCTGAGTTATGGGGGTGGGGGTTAGGACTTCAACATATGAATTGGGGAGGGTTGGTGGTGGGGCACAACCCACTCCATGACAGGAGATATTAGCAAGAACATATATTCTCAATGCGCATGAACGTATTAAAGCATATTATGTGCCAGGCAATGGGACAACTGTTTTGCACACATTATTTTTCATAGACTTCTCACAATGATCTTAAATCTAGATTGTTAGAATCTCTATTTAACAAATGAGAAAATATGAGCTCAAATATTTTCCTAAGCTATAGAGAAGGAGTTGTCAAAACCAAACCTGTACACTGTGTCCAGACACGCACAGGTGAACATTATGCTCCTCTGTGATGTTTCCAAGGTCACAGAGCTGGTTGGCAGCAAACTCGGGCCTCCTAATTTCCAGGGCCGTGTGCTATCACACTCACATGCAAGTGATATTAGACTAATGCACTTTATACTATTCTGATTATTCAACATGAGGATATCATTTTGCCTTGCACTAGCTAGGCTGTTTTATTTTTCAAGGGATAGTATGATGAGAACTTAAAAACCATCAATGCTTTGCTTATTAACTCAGTTAATTAGGGCTATTGAAAGAGTGTATACAGTTAGGTGGCCTACCATCCTGGTTTTACCTGGAACTAAGGGCTTTCCTCGAATTCATGTGAAACCTGAGACAGCCCCAGTTTTGGAAACAGAAAGCATTTCAGAAACAGAAAATATAGGGAATAGTCTCAGCAACCATAGAGTCAGATACTATAGAGAACCGGATTATCTGTTCAGACACAAATGCTAAAGGTTTCCTGTGAGATGGAACTTAAATGGACAATGGCCAGACCACCTATTAAAACAGACTCATGACCCACAACCTGCAGCAACCTGCCCAGGAAACCAACCCCTTGTCTGCAATAAACAACCCAGGAAACCCATCTGCTAAAAATCACACTTGCAGGAAGCCTGTTGCTATCTCCAGCAGCAGTTTAGGAAGCTAAATGATAACCTTTGCAACAATCAGCCCAATATGCCCGGAATCTGATTAATAACTGACAGCTTCCCTAATTTTTGTCCCTGCTTCCAACTTAGAACCAATTAGAGACAGTCAAGTGTGCACCCCTAACCAATCACATAGGATGGCCCACTTCTATGAATAGTTAACCCGCCTACAGCTTCTCCATGCCATAGCCTCCAATCAGAGCCTAGCTGAAGCCTTTCTTTTTTCCACTGTGAAGCTTTCCCACACCTCTGCCTGCCTTTGAGTATCTGCCAAAATGCAAGTGACAGTGGCAAACTCCCTTGCTACAGCACGCTCAGAGTAAATACCCTTTGCTAGCTCTCATTGGGTTGTCCTTCGGTTACGTCCACATTCCATCAACAGGACACATCTCTCGCTGTCTATCCCAGCATTCCACCATTTTGGTGACTCAGCATTTTGTCTCTGCTGCCACTGACAGCCTCTACCATCCTGAGGTCTTAGGCTTCTTCTTTTTTTTTTTTTTAGGTCTTAGGCTTCTATGTAAAGCTTTACTTCTGCATCCTTCATGTTCTCTTCCTTTCCATCTCTCTTTAAGTTAAAGCCCCTGAGAGAGAGCAACTGACTGCAGTGTGCCTGGAACACCTAGGGAACAACCTTATCATGCATCATTTTGGCTCCAGCCAACTCATAAGCTGCTGATCAGACTATAGATGACTGCCTTTGGCTCAAAGGCCTGCCCTTGACCAGTTAGTTGTACTCATGCAAACACTGTCATGTGATACAAAGCATAACTTATGCATAAAGGATTATTTCATTCAAAACCATCTGTGGTTATGGCTTCACTTAAAGTGTATAAAACTGGCCAGTAGCAACAATCTCAGCAAGGGTTATATCTGAAAAAATGACATTCGATCCTCACTGAAAAAGTAAAAATTCAGAGATTGGGTTTAGAAAACTATCCCAGGAAAGAGGCCCTCGATGAATAGGGGGCAGTTAGGCAGGACTTTGTGTATCACTCATCCTTCTGCTCAAGAGAACAAACTGTTTCAAGATTTCTATTATAAATTAAATCTGTATATCTTTTATGAGGCTTGAGGTAGAGTTAAGAAGAGTATTACCGTGGGCCACTGCTCTGTTCACAAAGATGTTGCTTATATAAATTCTCTTTTCATCCTTGGTGTGTGATGGTAGAGGTAATCACTGGAAATCTCTGGGAGCTTTCACACTTCCCACCAGCTACTGAATGACCAGATTAAATACATCAACATGTGTACAGGGGAAGTTCCAGACTGGGCAAGGGTAAACACCCTCAAGCAGTCCTGATTCTTTCCCTCCTGACCTTCACCCTTCCTGTTGCTATACTGCTGTCTCTTTCCAGCCTCCTGACTGGGATGGCCCCTGTCACCTGCACAGAGCATCCCCAGCACATGGTACCCTCCTCTCCTCATCCTCACTGTCACCAGGCTGGAGAATGACCTCATCTTTTAGTCCATCTGGGGCAGGGGTCCTCTTTGACTCTAGCATAGAATTGGCTGACACAGAAAGTGGAGATTTCGTCCCTTAATCTGACTAAAGCGAATCCCACATGTCTTAGCTAGATAATCCAACTTTTAAAAATCTTATTATTTTTATTTTTAAAAATAATTCTATTTATTGTTTTTGACTGAGCTGGGTCTTCACTGTTTCGTGGGCTTTTCTCTAGTTGCGGCGAGCGGGGGATACTCCCGAGCTGTGTGCAGGCTTCTCGTGGTGGCTTGTCAGCGCAGAGCACAGACTCTAGGGCACACGGGCTTCAGTAGTTGTGGTTCCCTGGCTCTGGAGCACACGCTCAATAGTTGTGGTGCATGGGCTTAATTGCTCCGTGGCATGTAGGATCTTCCCAGATCAGGGTTTGAAGCTGTATCTCCTGCACTGGCAGGCGGATTCTTTATCACTAAGCCACCAGGGAAGCCCTCATCTTTTTCTTTTTGTCCCTGATCCCACTCCGAGTTGGCTAGGGTAAATTACACACATTTGGATGAGCCCTACGAAAATGTGGTGATCGTCTCCCCCACAGTTGATTCCAAATGGCATCCCCAGGTTTGGGTCCCCGGCAGCTCAATCGCCCTGTCCTCTGTTCTGCCTTCTCACCGGCCCCTGGGGAGGAAGACATTTCTCAGGGTCTGTATGCCCTCGGGCACTCTATCTTGCGCCATCACCACTACATTAACTCCACTCAGCAAGGGCTCTGTGAACTTGGGGCCCTAGATGTTCCACCTCAAGCCCTCATCCATACTCTCAAACTTGAATGATTTATTTGACACGTATTCACTAGATAGTGATATGCCAGGATTCACTTCACCCTCAAAATAAGCTTATCTTCCTCACCTACTATCCCAAGTTAGCATCAGGTCCTCGTAGTATCATCTATCTGCCTTTAATGACTTCTTCCATCTATTCTCCTTTCAAATCTATATCAGTTACTTGTAACAGGGAAAAGCAAAACCTGTTTTTTTTCTTTTCTCTTCTGGGTCTCCACTAAATTCCCTATTTCCTTTCTAAAGGAGGCCTTTAAATCTTAGCTTATCAGGAAAGAGAGGCTCTCAATGAGTGACCAAACTCCTGTAAACAGCTCCAGGTTCTGCTGGGTGACTCATTACTGGGGAAACTCTGAGATGTCATTTTCTGGAATCCTCTAATCCCCACTGTTTTACAACAGCAAAAGGAATGATTCAGGGAAAGTAAGATCTATTTTAGAATAGATTGGACCTCTGGCACACAGTGTTGGCATCATTTAGACATTGCACCTATTTAGTGAATGGGGTTTAATTTACCCACAAGCATGATCTATAATTCTAAGATTTATTTTCTTTTGGAAAATTTATTTCTCTGGTCATTTATGTTTTTGCAATTGGTTTAATTGAAGAACATTCTGTATTGCCACATTATTTTCTTAAGAAAGATTAGAGGCTCCATATTTTGAGGAGTCGACATAGCCAGTTAGCCAGCCAGAACTGATTCTGTGTCCAGCAGTGTCAGCTGTGATGAGGGCAGCCCTGAGCATGAGTGCAGGGCAGTGGTATTCAAAGGACATGTGTGGCATGCAAATGGTTAAGGGATACTTTCTAAAGGTAAATAACATGAGTAGCCCTCTTATTTCTGCATCAACAGATAATAGCTTCTTGGCCATACCAGCAGAACAGTCCTTTAATTTTACAGGAAACATGACTGTCTACCTTGGTTTAACATTTGGATTTTCTCAGGAAACAGTGGGATGAATCAAACAGATTGTAACTGAAAATAAAGGACACGATCTGTTGAAGATCAGACAGGACAACGAATTTAAACCGTCTCTCTTACTCTACACTTCTTCGAACTTCAAAGTTATTTTCAGTTTACAATGTTTAAAATGGGAGTAAAGTGTTCAAGAATAGACATTGTGATTCCTTAAGGAATGATATCCTGGGGAAATTTTTTGAAGGTCTAGAAATGCCAAAATTAAGATTAGATTTTCTTCTTTGTTTAGGCTGGTGGTTTTGAATCTTTCCATCCCTCCCTTTCTACTTCAGTCTCTTCCTTTCTTTCTTTCTGTTTTTCTTTTTTTTCAAATATCAGAATACAGGCCTAAAGAAATGAAATTAAATCTTTTGTGACTGCTTATTATTGAGAATAGATGAAATCAGGAGAGCTTCATCAAATGTGTGCTTCAGGGCAGAACCCTGTAACTTGCCTTGAGATGGCTCCGGAAGTGCCTCTGTGGCACCCTCTAGGATTCTTTGAAATATACATGTAAACGGGAACTTCAGGTAATGAGGAGTCAGTAATGGATTTTTGAGCTGAGAAGGCAAGATTTTTCCTAGCTGTGAGCCCTCTCTGGGGCTTATTTTCTCCTTTGTAATGTGGAGATAATAAAACCTTCCCGAGAGGTTGCAACGATTAGAAACAAAGGACTTGGTAGAGTGACTGGTGTGTAGGTATTCAAATAAATGTGATTGCAAAGTCAATGACCATGACAATGATAACAAAAACAGAGGATGTCCACAGGCACTCAGTTACAAATTCCCAAACTTCTTATGAGATCTGTATTTGAGGTTGGATTCTTGGCTGATTCCATACTCTACAGCCACTATGAGGAGTCGCCAGCTGGGTACGCCTGACTGGTCCTGGGTACCTAAGGATGCTTTTCTACCTGAGGCCTTCCTGAGTTGTGAGATAAGCTAAGCTTGAGGCTGACTCTCTGCAGGTTCCCTGGCTTGCCTCCATTCTGATCTAAACCTAGTACACCTGAGGACGAAGAAGCATCTACCTTCTCCCCACACTCAGCATGCCTCAGCTCTAAGTATTTTTTACTCCAGATGGATCCCCACAGCCAGATGAGTCCGCTCCAGCTCTGGAGCTCTGAGAAAAGCAGCTAGTTACACTCTTATCCCTAAGACTCCCAGGTGTCATTTTTATAGATAAAATATTTTTGAATTGTGTCCTAGCTGTGTGCATGTTATCTGTGGATATTTCCCTTTTGTGAAAGGGTGGACTCATTTACCGTTCATTTATTTATCATCAATACAACAGAGAGGTGAGTGCCCAAGAGGCGCCAGGGGTCTTCCCAGGTGGCGCTATGGTAAATAAAGCACCTGCCGATGCAGGAGACGTAAGAGACCTGGTTTTAGTCCCTGGGTTGGGAAGACCCCCTGGAAAAGGGAATGACTACCCGCTCCAGTATTCTTGCCCGGAGAATCCCATGACAGAGGAGCCCGGCAGGTTACAGTCCATAGGGTTACACAGAGTCGGACACTACTGAAGCGACTCAGCACACAGGCAGGAGCCGTCAAGCGCTGGGTTAGTCAGGTACTGAAAATTCACTGACAGACCAGCCTGTCAAGTAAACATCGAGTAAATGCTAGTGATATGTGCATATGATATCATGCATATATTGAACTTAAAAGATATAGATATGTAAACTTAAATATATATATATATATTTTAAATGAATGTATAAGCTCAAAGGACATTCAACGCAGAAAATCAAAACCAGCATTTAAATGTGTTTGTGACTTTCCAGAGTGACTTAGGTGGCGTGGCCAAGGCCATCTGCTCTAGAGCAGAGAGACTACTTACCAGGCAACAGCAGCTGCCAGCTGAGGCTTCAATGTACTCTTTCAGTTCCCTCCAGGATGACCTGGGGTGACCACCCTTTCTAGGTAAAGAGGATTCTATCTCCATTTGACAATAAATCCTCAACCTGAGGAAAGAGATCTTCTGTCAGCCTGGCTGACTTGAAGTCACAGGAGGGTGGATTTTACAACCTAGTCGGCCTTGCAAAGGCCAGTCACTCAGATGGGTAAATCCAGCGTGGTCTGTTTGGGATCAGATTGCTTGTTTCAGTGTTTTAGCACCACTGATGTGACGGGGGATAATATTTCTGATATTAACATAGGTACTCTTTCCCTGATATTTGAGATGGACTAAAACACAGTGGTAAATCCTTATGATGGGAGCATGGACAGGGGTGAAGGAAGAGGTGGATGGGGGGAGGAAGGAGAATCAAATGTACTGAGACAAAGATTTTCCATTCTTGGAAAATGAAGATTTGAAATAAAAATTAACATTGCTATAGGAAAACCTTTTAAATCTCTCTCTTGCATACCTGGCATTGTGGGAGGAGAGTTGAAACTGGCTCAGACACTTTCTGGGGATTTGGTCTGAAGCTGCAGTATCTCAGGGCTCACTGGCAACTTCAGTAAATTGCTTAATAGTGAAGGCAAATGCAAAGTCATTGTAAGAAATTTGGGAAATAAAAAAGACATAAATAAAGAGAAAAAGAAAGACTCATTTATAACATTTGTATCCATTTCCTTCCAGTATGTTCTTTGAGCATTTTAGAAAATATAACTGAAAGTACATCATATACATATATACACATATACATATGTATATATATATATACTTGTCTTACTATCTTATCTGACAATAAATATGGCATAAAGAACATTTTTTTTCTGGGACTTCCCTGGTGGTTCAATGGCTAAGGGCCCATGCTCCCAGTGCAGGAGGCCCAGGTTTGGGCCTAGGAACTAGACCCGTATGTCTCAACTAAGAGTTTTTATGCTGCAACTAAAGATCCCATATGCTCAACTTTAAAAAAAAAAAAAAAGGAACATTTTTTTGCCATTAAAACCATTTAAATATATTTTAAAATTAAATATGTTTTATTGCAAAATTAAATTAACACATGTCTATTTGTAAAAAATTTAGCAAATATAGAATGAACAGTCCTAACTAACCAGAGACGAGAACTTTTAATCTAGTTGGCTCTGAGCCATAGACAAGTGTTCTACCTCTAAAAACCTCATTTTTTTAATCTTCAAAATCTTCACTAATGATAATATTTTCCTTACAGGGTTGTTATAAGATACTTCGTATAAAGACAAAATGTTTCTCATAGTGTCTGGCATATAAAAGGCACATGTATATAACCTTATACTAATTTTAAACCAAGCAATTTCAATCTCTATAAATTGTTCTAAAACCTGCTTTCTTAAAAAAAGCAAATAATATATAGGATCCTTTTCATATGTTAACAAACATCAAACTGCAATATAATTTGAATAACTACATAGTGGTTTTTTTCATATAGCTATGACATATGTATGAAACACTTGGGTTACAAAGATGATTTCTAATGGTTGTATGATATTCCACAGTTTATTTGACACCTTATGTTGCCAACTGTATGCTGCCTGGGGAAAATGAAGCCATGTTAACGGTAATAAAATATGTTTCTCTGACTCTCTTCCAACTTTCTTTTGCTGGGCTTCAGGCTCTCTTCAAAGACTCTGTCTCTCATTTCTAGGAGGCCCCAAGGGATTCATCTTCATTCACTCAACAAATATTGAACACATAGCATGTACCAGGCAATGCCCTAAGGATGCAATAGTGAGGAAAAACAGGCATGACTACAGCTATGTAGGTGTTTTCAATCTTTTGCAGGAAACCAAACCTTAATCGTGTAATCACCAGGGAATCAAACGCATGCTATGAGAAGTGCCATGAAGAAAAAGTAGAGAGCCCTGAGAACAATGGCAAAGGGATTTGACCCCGGCTGGGCCTCTGGTAAAGTCTCTGAGGAAGATCCTGTTGCAATGAAATTTGGATGTGCAAAAGCTCACTAGGCCTGGGGGAAAGTCTTTCTGAAGCAAGAGGGTCATCTCTGGCAGAAGGAATGGCAAGGTAGGAGGGGCCTCAGCATGCTTGATGAACTGAAGAAAGCCCCTGAGGCTGAGACTTCCCTGGTGGCTCAGATGGTAAAATGTCTGCTTACAATGTGGGAGACCCAGGTTTGATCGCTGGGTCAGGAAGATCCTCTGGAAAAGGAAATGGCAACCCATTCCAGTACTCTTGCCTGGAAAATCCCATGGAGGGAGGAATGTGGTAGGCTGCAGTCCATGGGGTCACAAAGAGTCGGACTCACTGAGCAACTTCACTTTCACTTTCCTGAGGCTGTGAGTGTGTGCCATATGATGTCTTTTAAAACTGTTGTTGTTCAGTGGCTAAGTCATGTCCGACTCTTTGCAACCCCGTGGACTGCAGTGTGCCAGGCGTCCTTGTCCTTCCCTATCTCCTGGAGTTGCTCAAACTTATTTCCATTGAGTTGGTGATGTCATCCAACCGTCTCATCCTCTGTCACCCCCTTCTCCTCCTACCCTCAGTCTTACGCAGTTTCCCTGGTGACTCAGGTGGTAAAGAATCTGCCTGCAATGCAGGAGACCTGGGTTCAGCCCCTGGGTCTGGAAGATCCCGAGAGGAGATAGCAATCCACTCCAGTATTCTTACCTGGAGAATCCCATGGACAGAGGAGCCTGGAGGCCTACAGTCCACAGGGCTGCAAAGAGTCAGACACGACTGAGCAACTAACACTTTAACTTTTTAAACTATGGATTTTACTTTCCAGGTATGGAGGAGTTGACAGGTCAGGAGACAATTGCCATTGAAAAGATTGTTCCTTACACTCACAGATTCCAAAAGGATGGGGCACATGGGGAAGCCTGAGGGTCACAGGCTGAGGGAGCCAGGGAGGAAAGTGGGCAAGAGCCTTTGTCATGGTTTCTGTGGGAAGGAATGGGCAAGGAGGGTATGCAGCCTAGAATTGACTGGTTTGAATGGCTTAGCCCAATAGTGGGCTCTGGGCAACGGGGGCTGTCCCTGCTTGTCTGGTACCTGGTCCTGAGATGGTTAGAGCCAGGAAATAGTAACCCTGCACGTGCAAGGAGGTGGTTGATAGTTTGAGCTCTGGGTTGATTGATTTACATTTGAAAGGCACACTCATGCAAGCTGTTTGATACCTCTAGAAATTGCCTATGCCTGGGATAGGAGTCCCTTCAGGGCCAGCAAGCTCCAAGATGCCAAAGCATCCAAAGTACAGAGTGAAAGATATGATCACTACAGTACTACTTTGACACTGTGGTCTCAAAAGGGCAAAGTGGCTATAGGAAGGTTAGCAAGAGGAAGTAACAAGAAGGGATATATCTCAGTGTCTCGGAGAGATGTCAGTGAAAGCAGATCTTTCCATTTTTGTAGTCTTTTTGCCCTTTGGGCACAAATATGCAGCTGGACTGGAGGTCAAAGCTAGGTGGCAGAAGCATCTGCACTCAGAAGTGTCCCAGCAACTGAGGTGCTGGTGTAGAGCTAAGCCTGGGTACTGAGTCTCCTCACTGGGGATGTATTTTGGGAACATTATCTTTGCTTAAGTTTTTTTGTCAAATAGACCCTAGAGCAGTGGTTCTCAGGTGGGAGCAGTTTTATTCCCCATGGGATATTTGGCAATGTATGGAGACATTTTTTGTTGTCACAATGCAGTGGAGGGTGTTACTGCATTTAGAGGGCAGAGGTTGGGGATGCTGCTAAACACATTAAAATGCAAGAGACAGCTTCCCACAACAAAGCATTATCTATCCCCAAATGTCAATAATGCCGAGGTTGAGAAATACAGATCTAATATCTGCCTCTGAGGAGAATACAGCCAGAGCTTAATATCTTCCCTGGTGGCTCAGATGATAAAGAATCTGCCTGCAATGTGGTTGACCTGGGTTTGATCCCTGGGTCGGGAAGATCCCCTGGAGAAGGACATGGCAACCCACTCCGGTGTTCTTGCCTGGAGAATACCTGTGAACAGAGGAGCCTGGTGGGCTACAGTCCATGGGGTCACAAAGAGTCAGACACGACTGAGCTTAAGCTGTGACCCTTCACTACAGAATTTTTCATTAATAATTATGCTGCAGTGGATAGATTAGATATTAGTTCTATGAATCTTTCTTTTAGTCTCAAGAAGTGTCTTACTTTTATTCTCCCTGCTTTTTCTCTCCATTTCTGTTTCTAGGGAACAAGACCTATGGAGCTTATGTGGAAAGAGTTACTTAATCTATTACCTTGCAGCACAGTTCCAAAGCCCTTTCAATGACTGTCTTATGTTTTGACTATTTTTGAGTCTCCCTATAACTTTATGGGATCATGTCAGCTCAACAAGTCTCTAATGACTGCCCACCACATGCTTAGCATGTATCCCGTCTCTCTAAATCTAGCATAGTGCCTGAAACAGTGTGCATAGGGATCTGGCTTGTGAGAATGTTATCTTAGTGACTTCTCCCAACAGCCCTGTAATGGAGGGGTGAATATACCTCATCTTACACATGAATAAATAGAGGCCTGAGGGTTGAGTCATGCCTAGGTCACATGGATGGTACATGGTAGATCCCGGATTTGAACTCAGCACATGACTTGACTCCAAACCCAATGCCTTTCTTGTGGAACTCAAGGACTACATCCTACTGATGGAAGCTGTAGACCACCACGACTGTTCATCCCCCAAGAGCTGTGCTCCAGTTGGCTCCTTTAATTTAGAGAACTCCATTAAGCTCACCGAACTTACCCTCAAAGAGCAAGCACAGTCCTGGATGAAAGGAAAAATATTAACCAAAGGAATAAAGAGCCTTTGTAACAGCTTGACTCTCCTCCACCAGAAAGGCTGGCTTTCAAAAACTCCGACTCCTATTTAATTAGTACCTTAGCTGAATTGCTACAAGCTAGCAGAGATCAGTTAGGGATAATGACAATGCAAAGGGCTTGTTCTGATATTACTCAAGTTCTGTTCTACAGATTTCCCCCTGGAAAATTAAACATTCTCACTGAGACTGAAGTTAGCTCTGAATTTATAGATGGTGGTACAATTCATCACAGTAGGCCTATTTTTGCTCTTAAAATGTATGTCTAACCCTCAGATGTCAGCTCCTTCCCCATCCCCTTGTATTTCCCATATTGTCAGCAGTTTTTGAAAAAATTATATCCTTCTGCGTTGTATCATGTTTTTTCCTTTATGCCCATATTCCCTCTCTAAAGTATGACATGAGCTAGCTAGCTAAATAATTTATGGTTATTAAGAGAACTATCCACTGTGGCATAGCTTTAAAAATAAGATGCATAGAGCAAGTCACAGAACAGTATATAAGATGTGATTTCAACTGTGTTATAAAAAGAAAATACATTTTGATACACATAAAATCTGTCTGGACTGAGATAATGGCCATCATGAGGAAGAGAGGCTGAGGAAGTGGGAGAGTTGTTGGATGTAGGAGATATTTACTTTTCAGAGGTTTAAAAAGACCTAGTCTACATTCCCAAGTGGAATTCTACATGAGCCAAGATGCCACTCTGAAAGTGTTAGTCACTCAGTGATATTCAACTCTTTGCGACCCAATGGACTGTAGCCCTCCAGGCTCCTCTGTCCACGGAATTCTCCAGGCAAGAATACTGGAGTAGATTGCTGTTCCCTTCTTCAGGGGATCTTCCTGACCCAAGGACTGAACCCAGGTCTGCATTGCAGGCAGATTCTTTACCACCTGAGACACCAAGGAAGTCCCTCCACTCTGAAAGCTCCTGTCATATTTATAATTTAAGAAACTAAGTTCTTGATTTGTTTACTAAAGGTTGTAATTTAATTACAGGTCATAGAGACTCCTTATAAAATTAATTATTAGTCTTTCACAAAACTGCTTCATACTCAGGGATCCATACTCAGACTTCAGGATATCTATACCTCCACCAACGGAGGTAGGGCATCTTTCTCGCACTAATGTATTACTCTTTTTACAACACCCAGTTGGCACATTTCTATTGACCTCTAGTAATGCTGATTTTGCTGGAAACAGTGACAACTATCACTGGGCAAAGATGGCTTCGTGTGGTCGATGTGCTGTCACTATCTGACGCAAATGAGCTAAACCATTCAGTGACCGATCACAGCTGAAAGCAGAATCAGTAAATCTTCCTAATATTGAACTCACCAAGCAGAGCCTTCTGGCGCCACAAAAGTACTAACCAGTTAGAGAGGCCCCCGGGGCACACCATTCACTTCGCACCCTGGACTATCTTTCTTCCTCTTGTCCAACTATGTTTTTTTTTTCCATGATCATACTGCAGTCTCTGCTGAAATTTAAGAAAGACTGAAAACCAGGGACACCTGTTGTAGTTGGAAACGACCGTGTTGTCTGTGTTGTAGTGGCCACCAAGCCTGGCAGCTGCACAAATGCAAGGCCAGTCAGGGTCCACTTCAATACAAGTGTCTTCTCTGTTTGGAGGAAAAATGCCAACAGAACTTCAGATCCGGGGCTGTTGCTCTGGTTTTGTTTTTGTGTTTGTTTGTTTTTGCAGAAAGAATATTTTCTAGTCTATCTCTAGATACACACACACACACACACATATGCACATAAGTGGTTGGACTAGCAGCCAACTGAAAAAGTCAAAGGGCTGAATGACAAAAATAATATGCATATATATAAATATGTTGTCTTAAAACATAGATGTCTATTTATTTTCCAGTGTCTAATGGAAGGCCAGGTCCTGGTTTGAGTGTGGACACACTGTTTGGAGCTGTGTTGCTTCTCTTGTGGGTGAAACTCACTTTCCAATGCATTGTGCACAATTCCCAGGCTGAATTTCTTTAGAATGGAATTGGAACTCCAAGCGACTTAAACCATTTGAGAGTAGATTCCATCTAGATGTTTACAAAGAATTAACTTGTCTACATGTAATTTTATAGCAATATTATTAGTGACTTTCTAAAAAGTCTTTCCAAATCATTCTCCTTAGTATTCACAGAAATACTCATGAAACTCATTTCACTGTATTTTGCTGGCTTGTATAATATGCAATTAAAAGAATATAAAGGTGTGTATAGTCAAAGCTATGGTTTTTCCACATATATATGGATGTGAGAGTTGGACCATAAAGAAAGCTGAGCACCAAAGAATTAATGCTTTTGAACTATGGTGTTGGAGAAGACTCTTGAGAGTCCCTTGGACTGCAAGGAGATAAAACCAGTCCATCCTAAAGGAAATCAGTCCTGAATATTCATTGGAAGGACTGATGCTAAAGCTGAATCTCTAATACTTTGGCCACCTGATGCAAAGAACTGACTCATTAGAAAAGACCCTGATGCTGGGAAAGATTGAAGGCAGGAGAAGAAGGGGATGACAAAGGATGAGATGGTTGGATGGCATCACTGACTCGTTGAACGGGAATTTGAGCAAGCTCTGGGAGTTGGTGATGGAGAGGGAAGCCTGGCATGCTGCAGTCCATAGAGATGCAAAGACTCGGACACGACTGAGCAACTGAGCTGAACTGAACTGAAAAAAATACAATCAAAATAACAAGTATAATTGGTGCTGACTGGTTTGGGGACAAAATCCAACAGATCCTTGAACCATAAGCAGCCCAGCTGGAGTTAGCAGAGGGGGTAGGTGGCTTGGGGAGTAGTCATGAGCACTGCCTGGTTCCCACTGACCGCATCAGTCAACAAGTCCAACCTAACCCTGGGAGAAGCTCAAGCATAGGTTAGTTTGTGGAATGTCAGCTGGTCATTCACCTCTTTTTGGGCTTTCCAATGCATTTTAAGCAGCATAACCCTTCTTTCAGAGGCAGTCTTACACAGAAGAAGAGAATGAAGGACAAGAGAGGGATACTCTGGGGGGCTTGCTTCCTCTTTCTCTACATCCCTTCTCTTCCCTTGAGATGGCCCTTGAAAAGCATCTGGAACCCCTAGTGCTCTACAAAGCACAATATGAAAACATCCCACAGAGTCCAGTTCTTTCGCAATAAAATGATAAGCTGAGATCTGAAGATACTGTGACCAGAACTCAGTCTTTCTGGTTCCTAAGCCTGAACTTTTTCTGCTGCATTTTCTGACTTATTTCCCAGGCAACTTGAGGCTGCCACTCATGGGGCCTTTCCACCACCTGGTTATCTTTGTATGGTGGCGCAGAGGTCAGAAAGGAGTGGAGAGCCCTAGACTCAGCATGGACTTGCTCTCCGCAGGGCTCTCTGAACTTCCTGCCACCAGCATCTAACCCCTGTGAACTAGCAGGTGTGGCTATGACTTTTCTTCCTGACCTTTTTTCAGTGTTCCACACTTTTGGGGCTCAAGAGGTATTTTCATTGTTAAATGCACAGTCCCTGCTTTTGTTTTCAACACTGAGCTGGGTTTGGTCAGGAGGAGGGGGCGGGAGATGGAAGGGCGTTCTAGGCAGAGCAGATGTTAGACACAAAGGCCTGGACTTGACTCGGGCCAGTACAGTACTTCAGAAGCAGAAAACCAGAGCAGGAGCTAGAATCATGGAGGGTTCTGTATCCGTGCCAAGGACTCTGGGCTTTATCATGAGGGCAATGGAAAGGTATTAAAGGATTGCAAACAGGGGCATGACAAAATGAGACTTGTGATTGAGATGGGCCACCCTGTCAACAGTAGCAAATGGATGGTGGTGGGAGGGGGGACAGAAAGCAGGGGAGACCAGAGAAGAGGTGGCTATAGGAATTCAGGTGAGAGATGACAGAAGACCTGCCCTGAGGTGGTGACAATTTGGATGGAGTGGAGGAGATAGCTTCCAAGACATTAAGCATGTCTGTTCTTAGACAGGACATGACTGCTGACTAGAAAGCTAGATTGAAGTGGCCAAAACAATTTGGGGGACATGAAACAGTGTGGCCCTCACATGTGATCGAGCTTCAGATTCAACTTCAGGGACTCTTCCCAAGCTTCTAATTTTCCTATCAAGGCTACCAGATGTGGCTGATGGGCTGTTCACTGAGAAACTCCCGGAGATGCTGCTGATATAGACCACGATGTGTTTAAAGCCTCCTGAAGTTGTGCAGTGCTACCTTCCTGCTCCCTATGGCTGTGCAAACAAATATTTCTAGAGATAGTCTACACAGCTGCTGAGAATACTATATGAGGTATACAAGTCCTACTAAATAGAAGAGGTGAAGGTAATGCAGGATTCTGGATAGTTGCTCTTAGGATCTAATGCAAGACTGAGACCGTCCTTGCTTCACACAGGAGCTGAGAGAGAAGAGGAGGGCATACAGCAGTGGGCCCTCAGGTGGTTGAAGAAGGACAAAGGCAATGGCATGAGAACAGCCTGAGGGAGCACTTCCACCAATACACCCTGGCTCTGGAGCATAGGAACCAGCCCAAACAAGGACACGTTGCCGTAGTGCCCAATTCCAGGGCCCCAGATATGAGCCACGGAGAAACTTGGAAGAATCTTCAGGATGGCCAGCCCTTCAGTAACATCTGCATCCACATACCCAGAGGTATTTCCTTTCCATTCTGTTTGGGAAAGGCTGAGGGTCCCACACCTTCTCTTAATTCACATTAGCCAATCAAGACGATAAGTCTTCTAGAAGTTGGTCTTTGGTTCATAAATTCATGGTGCATATGAAATATACAAGGAAGTAAATGAATATGTGTAATTGTCTTTCACTTTACCCAGTTGATATAATTCTGAGAAGTTGGGGTTTTACTACATACAAATCAAGTCAGAAGTCTCTAAGAGATGAAAATTGCAAGTGAAAGTGCCACACACTGTTGATCACAATATCAGTGCCTAATGTTGCCTGGCACATGGTACCCGTTCCCTGAATGTTCACTGAACTCACAGATAAATGAGTGATGTTAACCAAGCGCTTCTACACAAATTATCTCATCTGATCCTAACCAGTCTGTGAAGTAGGTGTTGTTATCTCCGTTTACAGAAGAGAAAACAGAAGCTCAAAAAGGTTAACTGGCTTAAGTGTTCAAGGTCACACAGCTAATAAATGGTGTAGCTGGGACTCTAATTGAGGCCTCTTGATTCTTTCCACTGCTAACAGCTGTGTGTAAAAGCTCTGACCTGTGTAATTCCGATTTAAAGGAACCTACTGAAGAATCCTTTTATAAACAAAAAAACTCACGATTAATGTATATAGTGTCAGTTATTTTTTTTTTAGGTGTTATTTTGGATTTTCCTAGAGTGGACCTCTCACCTTGTAAATGCATAAATCCCTACTTTGCGCTCTTTTTGAAGATGGAATAACTGAAGCACATAAAGGTTACACAAATAGTTGGTCGGCACAAAAAGGAAAAAAAGATAAAAGCAGAGTGCAAGAAAAAGAAATTAAACTTCTTAACTTTTCCTCTTTGGTCCTGTCTGTCAGAATCTACCTCTCTCATATTTGGTAGCACTATCTAATGTTTTATTTCCTTTTCTATCTGGTTCAAAACTGAAAGATTTGTTTTCTAAAACTGGGATCCTAATTTGCTGGGGTGACTTGATAGATGAATAAAGTGGAAATTGGTGTATATGAAAAACCTCTCACCCCCAAATCACAAGTATTAAAAACAGTAGATGGAAGGAGTCATGAATCACTGAGGCTTTGAGCTTTCTTTTATGTAAAAGCTAAAATGATTGAGCTCAGTGGTGAGGGAAGCTGATATCAGAGAGCATTACCGCTCAGATTTCCATGTCTCTCCCACCTGCATGCAGGCCTCATGGGCCAAAGTCAGTTCGAACTTTCACATCCTCTGGTGGTGATCCCCAGGGATCCCTCAGAGATCATGTTCTTGGTGCCTGTCCTAAACCATTGTTGAGCTCTGCACTTGGTATGCTTTCTCTACTGATCTTTTTTCAGGTGAGGGTGAACTGAAGCCCAAGGATCAGGTGCTGGCTCCAGAATAAATATCTGTAATTTCCATCAGGATCGAAGGTGAACACAAACCAAAAATAAGGATGGTACCTTCACCACTGGGGGCTTCAGACAATAAAACAGAATACATTTTTATAATTATATCAGAGTCACTGCTCAGGAGAATCTGTCTATAGCAATGCAATGTCTTAATCTGATTAACCCAGTCCTCTTTTGACTGGTGTAAGTCTCATATCCTGGACACAGTAACCTGGTCTATGGTGATACTTTCAAGAATCCCAGAGACCTCAGCTTTGTCTGTGGTTAAGCTTCATTTAGTCAACCTTCCCTCATTTAGAGCCCTTTCCCTCGAGTTAATTGATCTAAAGCGCTGAGCAGAAACTGATCAAATGTCAGTTTTTTAAATAAAAAGAGAATTTACTTAGCATTTTAATTGATAAAAAAGGGCCCAACAAGATCTAGATATGTACATGCATGCATAAAATTTTGATGGAGGTAGATATATTCTCCAGCAAACACACTGCACATTCACAGTGCTGTTTACTGAAGTCTGCTATATTTAGAAAAGGCCTGTCTGATGGAGCTGGGCTTTGAGAAAGCTGCTTGATCCTCCCTTTCATCACTACGTGGTGGAGTGGACCTTGGCAAGCCCTGGGTGGGGAGAAATCACCACGAGGGCTTTCACTGCACGATCCTCCACTCTTGTGACCAAACATAGCCCTGTTGCTTCAGGAAGGTTTGCATAAAAGGGATTGATTTTCATTTGATTCTGCAAATGGATTCACTGAGTGAGCCTGGCAGAAAGGAAGAGAGTAAGAAGGAAAAAAAAAAAAAAAACTTAGGCAATTCTGGCCAGCTTCCAAATGCTTCAAGCTGACAGCACAACTGGTTTAATCTGCTTCTTTGTAGCTGAAGACATGCTTCACCTTTCAGACCAGAAATTTGGGATTTAATGAGCGATCACCTGAAATTCTTATTTTTTTCCCCCTGGCAAAATAACAAAACCAAAACACAAACTATTAAGCTTGAACTATTATACATTAAAAAAATTTTTTTAATTGTAGCCCCTCTTATTTGCTTAAAAAAAATTTTAAAAATTGTAAAACTGCACAACTTCTTTCAGAATTATTTTGCATCTATGCTACTACATGACAACACTAATACTATTTAAGACAAAAATACATTTGTCTTTAAAGTAAAATTAATTCAGCTGGATTGAAAATAATTGTCATTTATTTCCTGACAATTTACAATGGTCAAGTATTACTCTCAGGTTAGTTACAAAGATAAAGACCAAAAAATAAAAAACTAATCACTTTTTCTCTAGAGCCTCACAGTCTGGCAGGAAAAGCATACAGTCACGGCTATGTAAAGGCATGTATTTGAATTTTCATATAGTGCAGCTAGTGTTATATAAAAGGGATGGGCATGATGTTGTGAAAACAAGTGAAGCAGTAATGAACTTGGCGCGGGATGGGGGAGAAGTTGATTGTGGCTTCACATAGATATTAACATTTAAGCCAGGCTTTAAAGAGATGCTATCCATCAAGATTTAAGAGTAAGGCCAGGACCAAATGAGGACACAGTGAGCAATCACTCCCAGTGAGGCCAGCTCTGTTCGGGCCAGACAACTGGGCCAGAAACTGGATTACTCAGCTGCTGCCACCTCTCACCTGAGCTGGAAGGCTAGGCTCCTACTTGGTCTTCTTCACCTCTCATCCCTTTAATATGTAAAATCATTTATATCCTTAACACATTTACAGAGCACCTACTTCACATCAGATGCTCTGCTAAATGCTTGGGAATGTGGGTAAACTTAACAGCCAGACACCCCTGCTCTCTCTCCATCTAGCTGTGGAGAGAGTCAGACAATGAAGGACACAATAAATAAGCATAAATAACTAAATTTCGTAGTGTATTAGAAAGTAGTAAGTACTATTTAATAAAGTGAACAGTGAAAGGTCATCAGGGGTGACAGGTCATCAGGGGTGAAAGGTCATTAGGGGTGAAAGAGTTCGGAGCAGGTTTACATTTTGACCAGCATGGCCAGGCAGACCTCAAGTGTCAGATCTTGAGAAACTGACACTTCAGCGAAAACTTGAAGAAGGAGAGGGAACTAATCATGTTGGGAAAGAGGGTCACAGGCAGAGGGAACAGCCAATGTGATCCACAAAAGTGCAAAGTACCTCACATTTTGAAAAAACAGTAAAGAGGCCATTATGGCTGGAACAGAGAGTAAGGGAAAGAGAAATAAAGATAAATCAGAAAAATAAGGGAGAGGTCAGCTCATAAGGGTCTATTTGGGTATTATAAGGAATCTGGTTTTTACTCTTTTGGGAAATGGGTTTTGAGCAGAGGAATGACCTGCTCTGACTTAAAAGAAACCATCTGGTTGCTGTGTTGGGGATAGATTGCCGGCAAAGGTGGGGAGTGGGGAGACTGAAACAGAATGAATGCTTAGGAGACTGCTTCAGTCATCTAGGGAGGAGATGATGGAGGCCAAAAGGAAAGGAATAAGCAAGAAAAGTGGTGAGAGAGGTAGGGTTCTGGATATACTTTAAGGGAAGAGCCATAGGATTTGCTGATGGATTTGGCCATAAGGTGAGAGAATGAGAGGATTCCAAGATGACATTAAGGATTTTGACCTGAGCATCTGGAAGGATGGAGCTTCCAACAGCTGAAAAGGGAAAGGTTACACGTAAAACAGATTTGAGGATAAGATAAGGAGTTCCATTTGGGATGTATGAAGTTTGAGATGTCTATTAGACACCCCAGCAGAGACATGAATCTGAGCTCACAAGAGAAGTTAGAATGGAGATATTAATTTGGAAATCATTGGTATGTAAATCATACTGAAAGTCCTGAATGGTACTGGGTGAAATCACAAGTGAATGTGTATATATGGAGAAAAGACCAAGCACTGAGAAAAAAATAATGTAACAAGCACTTAAAAGGAGTGATCAACGAGGTAGGAAGTATGCCAAGTAATATAGTTTCCTGGAAGCCAAATGAAGAAAGTTATCTATATAATCAAGGGAGAAAAGATAGTCAACTCTTTCCAATGTAGCTGAAATAAGTAGAGAGCTGATCTTTGTATTTAACCATGTGAGGCTTCATGTTAAAGCCAAGGACTCACTGCTGACTCTTAAAAGAGCAGTTTTGATGGAGTGGTGACTGTAAAGTTTGATCAGAGTAAATCATGCGCAGTCTCTGTTTCAGAATCAAGTTCCCCAAACTATTCTTGTTTCTGCCTTGCATCTTATTCTTCTGCTGGTCTACCTTGCTGTTCTCTCATTTCTGTCTTCATACCAAGTTTGGGCTTTGTGCTTGGCCCCATTTCCATGGTAACAACTTTGACTCCTTTGAACAAGGACTCTGTGTCCCTGCCACACTGCCTCTGTGCTCAGTCGCTCAGTAGTGTCCAACTCTTTGTGACCTCATTGACTGTAGCTTGCCAGACTCCTGTCCATGGAATTTTCTAGGCAAGAATACTGGAGTGGGTTGCCATTTCCTCCTCCAGGACATTGCCTCTAGAAGCCTCAAATACAAATCTCTCCCAGCTCTCTGACCCTGACCCTTTCCACTCGGACATTATCCTCATGATTTATTACTACTGGAATTGTCCTGGTTTTGTACAAGCAGGAAAGAGCTTACCATAGCCTGGACTGTTGGCAAAGCTTCCCTGGTACATGAATCATATCACATTTCTTTTTTTTTCTTCAACTCAGTCTGTTCCATTTTTCCTGAGACTCACCAACCCAGAAGTAGTAGTTGGCCCGACCTTTCCATGAAGTTGGGACCCTTCATGACTTGAGCTGGCACAAGGCCTAGCTTCTCTTCAAAGTCATGTGACTTCCATGGAGAGTTCTATACCCTTATTAGCCTATCTACCTGTGAATATCTTTGAAGCTAATTTGGAACTTGCTCTTTCAAAGATTATCTCATATAAGAACATCCACAAATTTCTTGTCACCAAGATCAGCTCTATCTTATATCTTATTTGCATCACTATGTGGCAGAATATACTGTAATGCCAGGGACACAGAAATGAAAAGAATGTCAAGAGGAGTCCTCATAGATATTTGTCATCCAAAATAGCATGATAAGGAGTAATTGCCAGTGTCTTATGTTGGCCTTTATGTTTATTACAGTTTCATTCAATACCAAGATAAGACCATAATGATAATGCTGGCAGTAGATCCCAGGACTAAACATCCTTGAAAAATAAAGTAATAATGCATTAAAAATGGAAGGTTGTTGAATAATGACTGCTAAAGGTTATCCAGAGAAGACATTCAAATGAGTTTTCTTTGTTCATGATCTTTAGTCCAAATATTTTATGAAAGCTTCCTAAAAGTAAACATGATAATACCTGAGAATGATCATGGTGTTTAGGTTAAACATCTTAATAGAAACTGTGTGTAAAATTCACTATTTACTTAAGTGGACAGTGATGGGGAATTTTGGAAGAAGTCTGTGGTCTCCAGCCATCCCTCCCTCCTAGAATTCACACTCTTGAGAAGTCCTCTCCCACTTTGTAATCAATATAATGTGGCAGAAGTGACAGTATGTGACTTCCAAAGCCAGGTCATAAAAGACATCCTGGCTTCTGCCTTGTTCTCTTGCTCTTGGATCACTTGCTCTGGGGTAGCCATGTGCCATGTTAGGAAGACGCTCAAGCAGCCCTAAGGAGAGGTCCACATGGTCAGGTACTAAGGCCTCCTACCAACCACCAGTGAGAAGCTAAATTTCTTTCCCAATGGGTGAGTAAGCCGTTTAGAAGTTGGTTCTCCAGCCCCAGCTCAGCCTCATGCATCTTCAGCTCTCTCCAACATCTTCACTGCAATCTCATGAGCGATCCTCAGCCAGAACACTTGCACTCAGCAACTTCCAAATTTCTAACACACAGAAATGGTGTGAAATAATAACCATGTATTGTTTTAAGCCCTTAAGTTGTGGCAGAATATGTTACTCCACAATTGATAATGAACACAGTGTCACCTAGAACTTGAATTCTCCCTCAAATCCTACAGCACTAAAAAGTCATCAACTTTGTTTGTCTGGTCTCTCATGTACAGTTGAATTCCCATTTGAAAATATTTTCTGACTCCTGGACTTTTTACCCCTTTACTTTGACATTTACCACAGTTTAGCAATAGAGCTTAGTGCTTCAGAAATTAGGCTTTGGAATTATGTTCAGTTAAATCACTGTTCTGATACCACTTACTAGCAATATGACCTTAGGAAAGATGTGCATCAGTTTATCTGTCAGCATCATGATTATAAAAAGAACTTAACCCAGAAGACTGATATAAGAATTAATTATATAACACATATAAAACACTTAGCACATTGCTGGCTCCTAAAAACTGCTCAGTAAATGGCATTGATGCTGCTGCTAATGATGTTGACGATGACAATGGTGGTGGTGACAGTGTGATGATGAGGATGATGTAGAAGGCAAAAATGTCCTTGTTTTCAGCTTGCAGCTAAATTCCTTACAAGGTAAAAGATAGAACTTTTTCATTTCTATATTATAGTCATCTCAGTTATTACGCTATACTTCTTCTTGCCCACGTGTAGTTACAGTTATAATAATCATTATTTAATTTTACAACTTGCCTACTTTTCTAGTTTTTTCACAACCTTTTCTATAACCCACAATATAGCAAGCATTTTGCAGGTATTCTCATGATAGAAGCATCATATTACTAAGTAAGTTAGGGCAAAATTTTAGCAATAAATCTAATTTTGGTGTTTATTTATATTCATATTGATTGCTTTTTTTACAGGTAGGTTGCCTATTATTATAGATAATGAAAATGCATATATTGTTCAGCTATTCAACTCTTTGGGCTTCTCTTGTAGCTCAATCAGTAAAAAATTCTGCCTGCAATGCAGAAGACCCAGGTACAATTCCTGGGTCAGGAAGATCCCTTGGACAAGGAAATGGCAACCCACTCCAGTATTCTTGTCTGGAGAATCCCATGGACAGAAGAGCCCAGTGGGCTACAGTCCATGGGGCTGCAAGAGTTGGACACGACTTAGTGACTAAACTACCATTCAACTCTTTATAGAGAAGTTTAACTATGGTTTGGTCATGTGTCTGATAACTTTGTGGGTTTAGCTAAATCTTCATAGTAGGACTAATTGAAAAAGACACATGGAGTTCACATTCTTTAAAGAAGATTGGGCTGTGTTTCAATCTCATGGTTAAATGTGATTTTGGCTCTCTTTTTCCCTTGGAATTGGACAAATGAAGAAAGAAGACCCACTTGTAGGATAGACACTCATCGTCACAAGTGTCGGTTACAATGGTGCTTCTCTTATTCTCAGTTTTATCAGTTTTACACTAAGTAGGTTGAACTAAATAACCTATAGTCACTCTTCCTCCAGGTAGGTTCCTCTCATTCTCTGAGAAATCACAGCCTACTTCTGTTTCCCACCAAAGGCTATAAAAGATGAAAGACTTGGCTGAGTTTTTGTTGCAAATGGATATCTAGCATTAAAAGTGAACTCTACCAGCCTTTTATATGTCTGGAGTATCTTGGATCAGTGAATGATAAAACCTTCACTCAGTTCAGTCAGTTCGGTTCAGTCGTTCAGTCATGTCCAACTCTTTGCGACCCCATGAATCGCAGCACGCCAGGCCTCCCTGTCCATCATCAACTCCCGGAGTTTACTCAAACTCATGCCCATCGAGTCGGTGATACCATCCAGCCATCTCATCCACTGTCGTCCCCTTCTCCTCCTGCCCCCAATCCATCCCAGCATCAGGGTCTTTTCCAATGAGTCAACTCTTCACATGAGGTGGCCAAAGTACTGGAGTTTCAGCTTCAGCATCAGTCCTTCCAGTGAACACCCAGGACTGATCTCCTTTAGGATGGACTGGTAGATGGTTCCAAAAAATTCAGACTCACTCCCAGGATGCCTGTTGTCATGAGATGAGCAATAGAAGACATACTAACAACAATGCAGGACTCCCTGTATGCAGGCAATACTTTAAGCACTTCACACATTCGTGCTTTGCCTCCTCTGATCCTCTTCCTCAACATGTTAGTTATCGTTATTCCAGTTTTTCCGAGTTACCTGGTGTTTCATTATGAGGATTCAACATTCTCCACTCCTCAGACACTGGGTAGAGGAGAGCATTCTTATTTTCTCTGTGGAGTCCTCAGCCTGGTCTTTACACCAGTAGCGATGAGAGTTCAACTTTAGAAAGCGCAGCTCCGCAAAGTGAGAACTGAGGAAACACATCCATTCTCAGCAAAAGGGTGAATATGTGGTCTAGAAGTGTATCCTGAGAGGTATAACTCTGCTTAGAGATTGTGCAATCCAGTCCTCCCCACCCTCCACTTACTCGCACACACAGATATACACAACCTCAAAGCACTCACTTCAGCCTTTCAAGTAATTTAAATTTGATTACTCATTACAATATTAGAAATGGAACATGTTTTACATTTAATGGCTTTTTAAAAAATTCAAGTATTACATCTAAAGTCCATCAAGTGAATCAATCATTTTATGGAAGAAAGGCAGGATAGGAATTTGGAAAGATCATGGCTCTGACTGAGAAAGAAAAACTGCTTGCCTTTCTAGATAATCAGATGGCCCAAGTACGAGTTTCTTGTGATTATTTTGTTTGTCTAAGTAAGGTCATTAATATTCCTGAAAACTTCCCTTGGGAAAATTATCTCAGGTACATGGTTGGTTCCAAATGGGTTTAAATCAAGCACAGAACAGAAATCAAGGCTTCCGGTTAGAACTCAGAGGGCAAATAGTACCTCTGATTGCTGCAGTAGAGATCCATCTTCAATTCAAGTAAATTTAATTTATGCAAATTCAACCACTCTGTTTGTGGGGGTGGGAGGCTGGAAAATAAAAATGTCGTCAAATGTTATTCTGCATATATGTTCTTACTACATACTGAATAAACTCGTGCACTTATAAATTATCTATTGTACATAATCATGCAGATTCACGTATTATGTTACACAGGGTAGTATACTCAAAACCCGAAATCAGAATTTATGGGCAATTTAAGGGATTTCCAAGGGTAATTTTTAACTTATGTGTCTTTTTACCTTGGGGCTTCCCAGGTGGCTCAATGGTAAAGGATTTGCCTGCCAATGCAGGAGATACAGGTTCAATCCCTGGGTAGAGAAAATTCCCTGAGAAGGAAATGGCTACCCACTCCAGTATTCTTGCCTGGGGAATTCCTTGATCAGAGGAGCCTGGCGGGCCACAGACATTGGGGTTGCACAGAGCTAGGCATGACTGAGTGATTGAACACGATGCACATCTTTTTACCTTAAACACAATCTTAGAAGCCCAACCAGGCTGTGACTCTACTGTGAATTAAAATTGCCAATTAGTGAGTGAGAAAGCCCAAGGGATGGATATTCCCTGGTCCCAAGTTCCATTCCAAATCTCTCTGTATGTTTGATCAGTCTGTTAGATCTTATCCAGAACTGCACAGAGGTCGCTTAAGGATAGTTGGGAGAAAACTCAGGTGAGAAAAACTTTCAAAACCAGGAGAACATGTGTCAAAATTAGAGAAAAAATGTTTTGTGAACTGTTGTATTGAAATTGTGTTGTGTTGACAAATGAACTTTATCTATGAAGCAGAAACAGACTCACAGATATAGAGAACAGACTTGTGATTGCTGAGTTTGGGGAGGTAGAAGGCATGGATCGGAAGTTTGGGATTAGCAGATGCAAACTATTACATACAGAATAGAAAAAAAAGGTCCAACTGTATAGTACAGGGAACTACATTCAATATCCTGTGATAAACTATAATGGGAAAGAATATGAAAAATAATATATACATATATATATCTGTGTCACACAATAGAAATAAACACAACATTGTAAATCAACTTTACTTAAATAAAATAATTTTTTTTTTAAGTGTGTTGTGTTAGAAATGGTATTCTTTCCCATGAGTTTGCTTCCCCAGCTGCCAAGGGCTTGAGAGAGGACAGTTCATCAGAGTTATCCAGAAAAAGCCTCTGCACCTATTTCTATTCTTAGGGACTGTGAACTTGGTAATTATAAAGAGACCAGCTTGAGTCTATGGAAGGGGGTATATGTTTCAGGACCTAAAATAGTAGCACATTAAAGTCAGGCAGGTGCTTGACTAGGGAATGTGAAACCATCTTCTCATAAGAGGCTCTGAAAGTTTTTATTAAATGTTTTCAGCAAAATAAACTGTTACTAGGAAAACATGTTGTTATAAATATAAGAAGGGTCTGCAGGCCTGAAATGTATCTGGCTGATTTCTCCTTCCTTTGTAATCCCACTAAGCCTAGATGCTCAGCAGTGAAAGATCTCCTTGCACTCTTTATCACCCATGGCTGCTGGCAGAAGATGGTCAGCTTTCTGAGCTTAAAGTAAACAGTCCTTCTTGATGAATGACCCTTGACCTTTTAAAGACGATGTGTTCAGACATCTCTTTTCACCCAGGAGGCTCCAGCATGATAAAAAGGGCCAATTTACAGAGAGCAGAGAAGTTTGCTGGAGGCAGTGACTGATTTAATGAAGGGCTATGAAGTACTCCCAAGAAACCTCTTCTGGATTTACCTGATCAACTGTCGAGCTGAGTTATATTCAAAAGTCATTATGTTAGGATCAATTCATTCTGAATATTCATTCTAAATATGTATTATTTGATAGCCTTCCATTTAGAAATCTATGTTGCTTTATTTAGGAACTTTTCTTACAATGCAAAGTTGTAAGGCAAACAAGATAATGAGGGAACTGTTTACTAGCTTTTGAGTACTGAGTGTTTCTAAAGACTTTGGAGGCAACTGTTTATAAACAATGTATTAGTAATACCCAGAGATCATAGTGCTCTGATGCATTTACTATAAATCATTTTTAGCTATTCATTTAAGGAGGATTTTTTCCCTAAATAATGTTGCTAGCTTTTCTCCAATTAGCCTGAAGTAATAATTAATCCATTGATTGATTGACTCAATAATGTAGACAAAACAGCCTTTACTGAGTCCCTCCTCTTCATTCAGCAGTCAACAAAGATTTGTTGTGTGCTTACTGTGTGGCAGGACTTTTTTAGGCACCAGAGACAATATCAGAGAACAAAAAAGTAAAAACGAAAAGAAAATCTATGGCCTTATGGAGCTTATATTTTCCAAGATGTTGGGTTTGAAGCAACAAACAAGTCAGACATGACCCCTGCCTGTAGTGAGTTTAAATTTTGATGGAAAAGATGAGCCATCAATACAGACATATATTTCATAAAGGTAACTGGATTGGAGTAAAATAGAATATACAAAGTGATGGGATCCATGGTCATTCTGAGGCCCACTTTATGTTTTTAATTTTTATTTGATATTGGGGCATAACTGATTAATGGGCTTCCCTGGGGGCTCAGCAGTAAAGGATTCGCCTTTGATGCAGGGACAAGAATAGACGTGGGTTCAATTCCTGGGTGAGGAAGATCACCTGGAGGAGGAAGTGGCAACCCACTCCAGTGCTCTTGCCTGGAAATTCCCATAGACAGAGGAGTCTGGCAGCCTACAGTCTGTGGTGTGGCAAAGAGTTGGCCACAGCTGAGTGACTGAGCGCAGCACAGCACATAGTCAGTTAATAATGTAAATACTTTCAGAGGCACAGCAGAGAGACTCAGCCATACATGTATCCATCCCTCCCACCCAGGCTGCAGATGCCTGCTTTAAACGTGATGGTCAGTGAATATTTCATAAGAAAATGAAGACTGAACTAAAATAAGGGATAAGTCAAGCTCCAGGATGAAGGAAAAAGGGTTTGTCAGACAAAATGACAGCCCAAGGCAGGAAAGTTAGTTTGCTTATAGAGCAGCCCTGAGGGAGCTGCCCTGGAAACACCGGTTGTACGTTAGACTTTATTCTGAGAACAATGGAAAGGTTTTAAGAGAGGGAGCTGCAGCACTGACTTGTATTTGCAAAAATTCATTATAGCAGCTTGAGAATGAATTTCAGAGGGCCAAGAGGGAGCAAGGAGAGCAGTTTGGGAGCCATGTAAGAATGGTGAAGGGTTGGGCCATGGTGGCGGCTCTAGAGATCAAGAGTAGGGAACGGATTAGCATATATTTTGGAGATTGATTTAAGAGGACTTAAAAATGGGTAGTGGAGAAAGAAATGGCAACCCACTCCAGTATTCTTGCCTGGAGAATTCCATGGACAGAGGAGTCTGATGGCTACAGTCCATGGGATCACAAAGAGTCAGACATGACTGAGTGACTAATACTATAAGAATGGGTAGAGATGAACAGAGTAAAAGGGAGGACCCAGCTCTCAACTGATGGAAGTACCACTATGGAGATGGAAAATCCTGGAATGGAAATATCTGGGGAAAGGGAAGGGTGGTGTGAACAACCACCAGTTCCCTTCTTGAGATTTTACATCTGTGATGCCTACTGGACATTCAAGGAGCCTTCAGGCTATATGAATCTGGAATTTAGGGTTTATGCCTAGGCTGAAGGCATAATATTGATAGTCACCAGCAAATATAACGCATTTATTTATTTTTATTTTTGGCTGCCCCAGGTCTTAGTTGCAGCATGTGGACTGGATTCTCTAGTTTAGGTGCACAGGCCTAGTTGCCCCATGATATGTGGGATCAAACCCACATCCCTTGCATTGGAAGGCAGATTCTAAACCACTGGACCACAAGGGAAGTCCCAAATGTAAAGCATTTAAAACCATGGGCCAGGATGAGATCACCTAAGAAGAAGATAATAATAGTAGATGATAAGTGAACAGTTAGTCAACACATTTTTACTGTGGACTCACTATATATAAGGCATATTGCCTAGTCATTGTGGGCAAACAGATGTGTGAGACAAATCCTTTCTCCTCAAAAAAATTACATTCCGAGTATGAGAAAAAACATGCAAGAAAGTGAAAATAAACATCAAAAGAAGGGACCATTTATTAGTTCAGATAGTGATTGCTATGGGTATTGAGAAAAGAGTCAATTTGTAGTGGTGTTGGAGTCCAAGGACCACAGGTTGGGGCCTGGACCAGAGTTCAGGGGGATCACAACCCCCCAGAATCAGATTGTTTATATGTATGCACGTGTGTCTTTCCTAAAAGAGAGAAACTGTCAAATTGCAATTGTCAAATTCTCAAAGGGTTTTGTAAAACAGAAAAGATTAGAAGCATTGCTATAGGAGATCAATTTAACTGGGTCTTAAAAAACTGGTTAAATTATAGAAGGTACGGAGGAGCAGGAAGGATGTTTTGGGAAGTGGGGACAGTGCAAGTTTACATAAACAATGAAACATTCTGAGATACAAAAGTGTAAGGTGTAGCTGGGAATGGTTTTAAACTTGTATGATTGGGACAGGGGATTAATGTGGAAGAGTAAAGAAACTCAAGCTGGAAAATAGATGGTGATGAAATGAGGAACAGTCTTAAATGAAAAGTAGGATATTGGACTTTCTCCTATAGACCAAGGGGAAGCATTGGATTCAACTCAGGAATATTGAGCATCTGATATGTATAAAGCAGTATGTGGTGTTCTGGTTGGGAGGTGGACATGGGAGATACACAAGTAGGTAGGGAAGGGTTAAAATTTCCACACAGCATAACAAGAGTTGGCAATAATTAACATTTATCCCTGCCTTCAACAGGCCAGGCCCTGTGCTAAGTGCTTTAAGTGGATTATCCAATTTGATTCTCACAGCTCTATTGACATGTACCCTTTTGGGGTAAAGGGAGGTTAAATTACTTGTCCTCAGTTGTACTGCTAGGAGAGGTGGAGCCATTATTCAAACTCAGGCAGTGTAACTCCAGTGCCCAAGCGTTGGAACACTCTGTTGCTTGGCCTAAAATATCCTGACGCCCTCCTGCAGCCAGAGATGGCCATGATGCCTCACTTCTCATTAATACCTGGGTGCCCATGCCTCTGGAGACACCCTGGAGTTTGACAAGGAGTATGTGAAGGGACAAATAGTGCATGTTTTGACAAACTATCACAATTTTTTCAAGATTTGAAAATACATACATGAAATTATATATGAGTACACTATGGTTGTAAACATCACATCCATTTTTTGATGAACATAGGACTTCCCTGATGGTCCAATGGTTAAGACTGCACTTTCAGTGAAGGAGGGTGTGTGTTCAATCTCTGGTCAGCAAACTAAGATCCCACAAGCCAAGTTCAGTTCAGTTTAGTCACTCAGTCATGTCTGACTCTTTGCGACTCCATGAACTGCAGTATGCCAGGCCTCCCTGTCCATCACCAACTCCTGGAGTCCACCCAAACCCATGTCCATCGAGTCGGTGATGCCATCCAACCATCTCATCCTCTGTCGTTCCCTTCTCTTGCACTCAATCTTTCCCAGCATCAGGGTCTTTTTCAATGAGTCAGCTCTTCACATCAGGTGGCCAAAGTATTGGAGTTTCAGCTTCAACATCAGTCCTTCCAATGAACACCCAGGACTGATCTCCTTTAGAATGGACTGGCTGGATCTCCTTGCAGTCCAAGGGACTCTCAAGGGTCTTCTCCAACACCACAATTCAAAAGCATCAATTCTTTGGTGCTCAGCTTTCTTTATAGTCCAACTCTCACATCCATACATGACCACTGGAAAAACCATAGCCTTGGCCAGATGGACCTTTGTTGGCAAAGTAATGTCTCTGCTTTTTAATATGCTGTCAGATGTGGCCCAAAAATAAAAGTAAAATTATTTTTAAAAAATTTAATGAATATATTGTATAAAATGTGTACAGAAAAGCAATCATAAGCATACAGCTCAATATACTTTCACAAAGTAAACACATCCACGTGCTTAGCATGTGGATTGAAAAATAGAAGTTACAGCACTCCAGACCCTCATTGGCCTTTCTCTGACACTGTCCCCAAAGGTCACCACCATCCAGACTGACTTCCAACACCAGTGATTCAATTTATCCTGCTTCAGATTTTTAAATAAGTAGAATCATCTAGTATATTCTCTTTACATCTAGCTTCTTTTCCTAACATTACGTTTGTGAGGTACATCTATATTGTTGCATGTGGCTATGGTTTACTTATCTAACCAACACTGATTTTGAAGGTAAAACATAACTCGACAATAAAATTATTTGTTCTCAGGGAACATACTCCAATTGTTTGAGAATGCGATTTGGTTTTCTATTCCCTTTGGTCACTTTGAGGACGAAGTTTAACCAACACAGGAACAAGCCCTGAATTTGGAATCAGGAGAAATGGATTCCACTCTTTCTGTGCTCCTCATGGCTGTGTGACCTTGGGAAAGTCTCTTACAATCTCTGAACTTCTTTACCTACATAAATAAAATAAGGAAGTAAGGACTTCACTGGTGGTTCAGTGGATGAGAATCTGCCTGCCAATGCGGGGGACATGCATTTGATCCCTGGTTTGGGAAGATTCCACATGCTGTGGAGCAATTAAAGCCCATGTGCCACAACTACTGGAGACTTCACACTCTAGAGCCTGCATACTGCAACTGCTGGGCCCTTGTGATGCAACTACTGAAATCCATGTGCCTAGAGCCCGAGCTCCAAGACAGGAGAACCACCGCGATGAGAAGCCTGTGCACTGCAACAAGGAGTAGCCTCTGTTCACTGCAACTAGAGAAAGCCTACGTACAGCAATGAAGACCCAGCACAACCAAAATTTACATAAATTAATTAAATCAAATAAGGAAGTAAAACTGAAAAGTCTCTTTGGTCTACTGCAGCCTGAGTTGTCTTTGTTTCCACTCTAAGCTGTTTGGGCTCAAGGAATGTTTATAGAGAAGTGAAATTTTTCCAAAATAATTTTTTTATTATCCAAGAAAAACGTATTCGTTGTAACAGTTCAAACAATACTGAGCTGCATGAAGGAAGATTTAATCATAATTGTTCAATCTTATCTTCCTACATATACAAAAACAATGTTGGTTTGGTGTTATGCTTCTACCTATTTTCTGTTGATTCAACTATGAACTACGTGAACTATGTTCACTTACGGAGTTTTATTATTGTTGTCTTTGAAACAGTCGTACCAGTACATTTTTATTCTGTAATTGTCTTTTTATGGCAATTCTTCAAAGATTGGAACGTATGTTTCTATTTATTTAGTGTCTGCACAATGAGTCAGAGTATGTGTGCTCTGTAATCAATCAATCGTCCTCTACTGGTTGATATTTATGTTATTTCCAATTTATTTTGCTATCAAAACACACTGTAATAAACATTCCTGTATATATATTATTGAACCCTAGTGGTCGTATCACATATGATAGACAGAAGCTGTCATATTATTTTTTCAAAAGTTGCTTAATTTGCATCTCAGTACTTGAGTTTTGAACAGATTTGAAGTAAAGAGAGAAATGAGATCTTCATTTTCATAATGATTCCAAATATTCATAGAAAATAGAAAGCTGAAAAATAAAATACTGAGTGTATCTTTAGAGGCTCCTGTTTGAAATCACCACAGTCTGAAATCAGAGGAGAGAAATCAGTGGGGAGAAAAAATATTTACCAAAGTAATACAAAACAGGAACATGACTTTTTAGCCCTCCCAATGCAATATCAAGAATTAAAAGGCAAAAAAAATATTCCTTTCTAAAGTCTTAGAAATAAGTTATTCATGTTATTCTATAGACAGGTAGCCTAGCTGACTGATGATGTAAATTCTGTTTCATTACCAACTAGAAAAAACTTACTTTAACTTGTGAAACCCTAAGGAGGCCTCTTCCTTGACCTCCTTTCTCAGACCAAGGAGGCAACCTTAGCAGCACCCTTCTCAGGCTTCTGCCTCCTACAGTCTAGGATAACAGAAAGACTTGGGTGAGATGGACAAACACTGACAGTTAGGCTCTTCAAAGTGGTCTGTATTCCATAGAGGAAGACTTATTTGTCCTGTCAGTGCTTCACTTTGAGGTTGATGTAGAAGGGACAAGTTTTCTTTATCCTGTAAGATCTGAAACACCAAAAACTCCACTACTCCTTCAAGAGACAACAAGATAGAAACTACTGTCGGGGGCCAAAAGGAAGAAGAAGGGGCATGGGTCTGGGGCAAGCGTGGGGGGTGCAAAATGTCTAGGAAACCCGGAGGACTGGTGGGGTGGGGATGGACACAAGAGGAGCAGCCCCGGATACACAGCCTGACTCAAGGGGATAAGTGAAGGACTTTTTGCACCACCTCTGCCCCCTGTGTGCAGTCTTGAGTGTCTATGAATATTTTATTTCTGGTGATGAACTGCCCCTTTCTGTCCTTCCAAGTTTTAAGGGCATAGCTAAGAGGTTGCATCTCCGATGTGCAGGGCACGCTTCTATGATAACGTGCTCTTCTTTGCACAAGATGAGAGTGCTACTTATTCATCCTCGTGGGTCACGCTGTTTTCTATTCACAGAGATAGTTTTACACTAAACCTGCCACTCCATTTCCTTGGACTCCATGGTGACCGGCTGCTCCCATGTGCAGGCAGCTGGGGGAGGCTGTGAAACAGCCTACTGGCCAGCACTGGGAAAGAGCCTGTGACCTCCACCTCATGAACTGAAAGCTCAGTCATCAGCTGAGTTTGGGTCTGAGTCTCTCAGAGCCAGGTAGCCAAGGCTCCAGCACTTAGTAGTTGTAAAAATCATCCAGGTTACCTGTCTTCGCTCTTTGGCACCACCAGCCAAAAAACCAACCAAACAAACAAACAAAATGATGCTTTTCTTTCAGATGTAATTCTTAGGTGTGTCGACCTTCGCTAGGAGGAGAAACAGCTGGCCACACTCTGGACATTAAGCACTGGCCAACAGAAAAGCCTCTTTCACATCAGTGTGTGCAAATAGGTGTGCAGGTGTTTATGGGAAGCCTTTGTTATTGTTCAGTCACTAAGTTGTGTCCGACTCTTTGAGACCCCATGGACTGCAGCACGCCAGGCTGCACTACTCCACTATCTATCTCTCAGAGTTTACTCAAAATCATATTCATTGAGTTGAATGAATGTGATGTATCCAACCATCTCATCCTCTGTCACCCCCTTCTCCTCCTGCCCTCAGTCTTTCCCAGCATCAGGATCTTTTCCAATGAATCGACCCTTCACATCAGGTGGCCAATATATTGGAGCTTCAGCTTCAGCATCAGTCCTTCCAATGAATATTCAGGGTTGATTCCATTTAGGATTGACTGGTTTGATCTCCTTGCAGTCCAAGGGACTCTCAAGAGTCTTCTCCAGGACCACAACTTAAAAGCAATGGGAAGCCTTACTCCAAATTTAAAGTAATCACAAACTGTCTCTCCCATATGGCACCTCAGAGGATCCTGAAAAATCCTTTGTCTAGTTTGAGTCAGAGTTTAAACCTGTCTCTTCATTTCTGGTCTTGTAGTCTACATTGGATAACTGTTTTGCTTTTGAATGAAGTATTTGTCTATAATACTATGCCATTGTCAGAGGCCTGAAATATAACAATCCCCTTTCACTGGTTGGTGAATAGCCTGGCCATCATTTTCTTTAATCATGTTAAAGTTTTCTTCAATGTGATACATCGCATAAGACTTTCAGGGAATGCTAAGAAACTTTCTCTTCAGAGATAAATATAATGACATGAGTCATTTCCTTTGTTGCTCTTTCAATTCCCATATAAAGTTATCTACTGAGTATACCTTGCCTAGTCTAGCAAGTATGCTTGCTTCATATGGGTTAATGCTGGTGATATTAGTCACTGTTAATTGCTCAAGAGCTGAGATCAGGTAGGCAATCACTGAGTTCATTTGTAAAAAAAAAAAAAATGACTGTAGTCATGTTAGGAATAAATAGCTCTATGGCTAATGAATGACAAAAAATTATCTCATCAAAATTGAAATTATTTCACAGTAGCATATACTACTAGAGCTCTGGAAATCTAGAGCTCTGGAAATGCCAGGAAGCAGAAGTTTGGTGCTTTTGTCTTACTTTACTCTATGATTGGTCCTTGTTTTTCCATTTATGAGTTTCTTTTTTTAACAAAAATATTTTAATAGAGTCTTGCTACTCCAAGTTTTCTGCTTTTTTGATTTTTAAATAGAACTTGTGGTTTGAATTAAACTCTGTTTTTTGGAAATTGACCTCACTTGAAAAAGGTCAATTTTTTTTTTCTACAAATTTTTTCCTATGCTATCATTGACTTAGAATAGAGAAAAGGAGCCACACAGGTATTTTGGAGGTAAGTGCCTATTTTAGGTTAACCTTCTCTCTTTGTGGGGAGTTTGGGCTAGGGTTGTACTCTCTGGAAGAAGCAAAACTCTGGAAGAAAGCTGCTAGAACTCAGGACATTGAATAATTATGCTTAACCTACATCCAGGGCATCTGACCTTTCAATTCTGTGCTTTGCCAACTGCAAGGCAAAACTGCTAAAATCTGTTGAGTTATCATGACAGACAGGGCCATATGGAAAGTGCTGGAAACATTTCTTCTTGAAGTATAATTGCCTTGATGGGCAGAAACTCTGTTTTCTAATCAGCTAAGGAGTGTGTATGGCCCACAGTGTTTGAGGTAGTATTCAGGGTTTCTCGTCCAAGGCTTCAAAGCAAAATTAAAATGGGGCTTTGGAAGTATTCTGCTTGCCTGGAGGAGACAAATGCATTTTATTTCATTTTATTTATAGGCTCATGTTCCTTAATCCCTGAATATATAAAGTGAACGCAGGCTGATGATATAAACAAAACAAAACAAAAAAATGATTACATGGCTTATTTGTGGTCATTCTGATGACATAGCCTAGGTCTTCTTGCTCCAGTCTAATTGGGCATCTGGGTGTAGCAGACAGTATTTGAGCATGGAAGTCAGTAAGGCAGTGTAGCAACATGATGAAGGGGCAAGCTCTAGAACCAGACAGCCTGGGTTTGAATTCTGCTCTATAATTTCTTAACACCTCTGTGCTTCAGCTTTTCCATCTGTAAATTCACTACAATTATTGTACCTAACTTACCAGGCTGTAGTGGGAATTAAATAAATAAATACAGACACATCTAAAAGTGCCTCAGATGATGTGTCACACATAGTAAACACTATGTAACCCTTAGTTGTAACTACTGCGATTCAGTTTTGTATTATCATTAAGAATCTAGGATTTTGTGCCATTACACCTGGCTCTCCATAATCAAAAATTTGATCACAGACTCAGCAAGTCCCCTCTTTCTCTCTCACTTTTTTGTTCTTTATTCTCTCCCTCTCTGTTTCTGTTCCTTTTCTCTTACTCTCTGCCTCTAGTGCTCTGGCTCTCTATCCACATTGTGATACTTGATATTTCCAGCCTTCCCTATGTCATGTTTCAATGGCAGTGATGTGGGCAGGAGAGACTTGTCCTGGGAGAATGGCAGGGCTGCACTGTCCACATCCCAAGGATGAGAAGGTGGCTGCCTCCGTTGCTAGGGTCTCCCACTCCATACCTCCCCCCCACGTCCAGCCAGAGGAAGGAACATTTTTCAGTGCGGGGGTGGCCTTCATGCTGGAAGGGGATGGTTGATGGTGTTATTTTTGTTTCCCACAAATGTGAATGTTTAAAATAGTGCTTTATTCAATCGGCATAAGTGACACATAGACTATGTATAGTGGTGGAACTGGGCCTGGCAGGCGATGGGAGCCAGATCTCACCAAACCAAGAGTTGTGATTCTCCACTGATAGACCCAAGGGATCTGCTCTGAGGATGGCCAGCACAGAACCCCCATCTGGGGTTGCCTGGCAAATACACTTGCACAACTCCTGAATTGTTTGAAATGAAAGGATCTCAGAGCCAGTGACCTAGGATTCTGGCTTCGGTGCCATGGGGCATGCCAGCGGGTCACATTTCCTCTCTGAACCTCCCTCCAAGCTGCACTGTACTCGTGAAGGGTAAGTGTATTCGTTGTTCTTCCGTGCCTTCTGACTCAATGCCCTGCAGGTCTGGAATTCGGCCAGTGTAACTGAATCGTGAGGCTGCGGCTCAGGCTATATATAATTGGAGGTTTATTGTCTTGCCACGGTTTTGGAAGTTTAGGGAACTTTTTGAGATTGTAGGGATTTGAAGTAGTGTCAGTTCGGAACCACGTGGTGCTTTTTCGTGACTCTAATTAAAAGTTTATTTCAAGTGTTAAGTTTCAAGTCTCTGAAAATTGCCCTTTTACACTTTAGTCAACAGTAAGGGCTGGAGGAGTTCTTCCTATTTTTAAACAAACAGATTATGTTTCATAAAGTGGAACTTTGGGGAAGGAGGGAGAGAGTGTTTTATTCCTACGAAAGGTAGTATTACCAGAACTCAACTGATTTAAGATGAAAGAGAAAGAAAAGGCATAGATTTTCAGACAAACATAAAGCTGCCATATGTCCAAGGGAGATTTTGAAGTCTTTCTGGGCTGTCCTTAATTGATTTGAAATGCACTGCTGAATTCAGATATCTTTAAGAACAAGGCTGGGGGTGGGGGGACACATTTAATCAGACTTGGGAATGAAAGACGGCAGTGAGTAAAGAATAATTTTTTACTTGCTAGACATCCCTGTAATAGATTACATAGGACATTTGGTTGATTTCAATTAGAACCCACACGTCTTCTCTACCTCCCACATTCTCTCTTTATCTCAGAGCCTCTTCTCTCTACCCTCAAGTGTGGTTTCAGTATGACTAGGGAATAGACACTAAAAATATTTCTGGAATGACGTGACCCACTCTTACCCCATCCAGGAAAGGGACAAGGCTCCACAAGAAACAGCACATGCTTTCCTTTCATTTCTGGAAGTCCCGGAGTCGACCTACAGATGCTGCTTCTTCCGTGGTCGATGGCATTCAGACTCCTAGCTGCCGACAGCGTCAGGCCAACAACTGGACAGAACAGTTTGGCTGCTGGAAGCTGGCCACGGTCTCGGCCAGAGCAGCAGCCCCCTGGCCACAGACCACCTCTGCCACCCCACCCAGGAGCCTTCCTACCTCCCTCAGGTTGGCCTGGGCCCCGCCACAGGGGCTGAAGAACTGGGAGGTGGCGGCGGCGGTGGCAAGGGTGCCTGCAGCCTTGGGGCCAGTCCAGGCACGTGGGACCCTGCTTCAGGCTGCTCTGCAGCCCCTCCAGGGCCAGGGAGGGACCCAGGACAGCCCCGTCGCTCACCACTGTCTCCTCCTGTCGCTGACACCTAGGCGAGGACTCAGAATGGAAGGCACCCCTCCTGAACTGAATCTGCAGGCCAGATCCAAGGAGGTGGGGGACGGGGTGTGCGGAGCTCAAGATAGCCAGGAGCTAAAGCAGCAGCTGCAGCCGCTTCCCAAGCCATCAGCCTCCTCCCTGCGAGAAGCAAAATATGTGGAGATGTGCGCTTCAGCTGGAGTCCCGAGGGACAGTCCCCGGACCATGAGACTCACTCGGGAGCAGCGCCAGGGGGATCAGAGGGGCTCGAAGAGTCCCCAGGAGAAAGCCCAAGACGAAGTTAGCAGTCAAGAGCACGAAGCTCCAGCCCCCCTGAAGAACTTTGTCCCCTCGGAACTCTCCAGATCCCAGCTCGCCAGTACCGATGAGGGCGGCAACCCCTTCTCTTCCTCCTCTTCCTCCTCCCCAGTGGACGGAGCAGAAGAAGGTGGCCTGTCCAAGGTGGATGGCACCACTACATCCACAGGGGCTCTGGCCACCTCGTCCTCATCCTTAGGCTTCGAGAGTGACAGTGGTGAGAACGCGCTGCGCTGCCAGCCCAAGGGAGAAGAAGGGGAAAAAGCAGGAGGACGAGGAGGGGGAGGAAGAGGGAGATGTGGGGAAGGGGATGCCACGGAGTGCAGAGACATTATTGCCAAGTCTCAGGGCAGCCGGGACCCCCCCAGAAATCAGGAGGCCCATTACATCACCACCCACGAGATCCAGCTGAGCGAGGTGGAGCAGGACATGGACTTCGACGTGGGCCTGGCCTCTCGCTGGGATTTCGAGGACAACAACGTGATCTACTCGTTTGTGGACTACGCTTCCTTCGGTGGCAGCGACGAGACCCCAGAGGACGTCACCACCCTGACCGAAGAGGACGACGACAACAGCTGCTACCTTAGCACCACTCCCAGCACCAACGCCACCCGGACACCCAGCCCCACCAGCAGCGACCCCGCCCTTCCCAGCGCGGGCAGCGGCGGCGGCGACACCAGCAGCACAGAAGTGGGCAGCGGCCCCTCGGACGGTGACCCCACTCCCCCACCCACGGGGCCTGGCACGGCCACCCCGCGGGAGCCCTTGCCCAAGCCCCCGGAGGCGGCTTCAGGGGCAGCAGCAGCCACCGCCGCCAGCAGCTGTGGGAACGCAGCAAGCCAGATCCTCCTATCAATCAAACCGACTTCCCGGGCTATAAATGAGCCTAGCAACGTGTGTGCAAAGCAAAACATTATTTATGCTGCCAAGCATGAAGGCGACATGAGCCTCCGCGTCTCTACAGCTGCTGAACACAATTCCAGTTCGCTGAAGCAAGACCCGGCTGCAGCCGTGGCTCAGGACCATGCAAAGAAATTCATCGCCGTCCCTGCTCGCCTGCAGACCCGGTGCGGGGCCATCCGGGCGAAGGAGCTGGTGGACTACTCCAGTGGAGCCTCCAGTGCCGTGAGCGAGCTGGATGATGCGGACAAAGAGGTGCGTAACCTGACCTCTCGGGCCTTCCGGAGCCTCGCTTACCCCTACTTTGAGGCTCTGAACATCAGCTCCCGGGAGTCCTCCGTGCTCTCCGAAGTCGGCTTTGGGCGCTGGTCGACCTTCCTGGACTTAAAATGTGGAGGTGTTGGAGCCAGGGTGGAACAGAGCCTCCTGAGGAGCAGCGCGGCCTCCGTGGCTGCAGGGCTGAGGAAGGGCGGTGGGGCCAGGACCACGGCAGACCAGCTCTACATCCAATCCAAGAAGTCCCAGACCAAGGCCTTGGAGTTCGTGGTCAGCAAAGTCGAGGGCGAGATCAAACACGTGGAGACACCTCTGTGTTTCCAGAAGCAGGTCCAGTCGGGTCCGCGCGTGGTCACCCTTCTCGAGCCTCTGAATTTACGCAGTGAGAGCAAGGCCACCAAAGGCCCCAGCAAGGGCCCCGGGTCAGTGTACACGGACGACGGCTCAGAGACCTCCGAGAGCGGCAAGCCCGCCTCCCGCGCTGATGGCCCCCAGAAGTCCAAGTTTGCTTCCAGCCTGCTCAAAAATGTCATCTCCAAGAAGATGCAGCGGGAACACGAGTTCAAAATGGAGAGGGGAGAACTCAGCGACACATCCCACCATCACCTCTCCAGCACCTCCAAGGAGACGGAGGGCCCTCCCCCCGGGGCTGAGAAGCAGCGCGAGAGGGGCTTGCAGAGGCAGAGTTCTCGCCACTCGGAGGCCGGTTCCGAGTACACGGTGGTCAGCATGTCTGATGCCGGTGGGGAGGGGGCCGTAGCTGGGTCTAAATCCCCCATCTTCAAAGCCAGCGCCCCTCGGGAGAGCCACGCAGGCTCCGGCCGTCATTTTGCTGATGGACTCCCAGAAGTGTGTGAAATTAAAAAGAGTGCCTCAGAGACTGTCAAGGGCATCTTCCTCCGCAGTCAGAACAGTGCATTCCGGTCCTGGAAGGAGAAAGAGGCTGAGAAGCGAGAAGAAAGAGCCCCCGTTGGGAAGCTGAAGCTCCCCAAGGGGGGTGACTGGAGGGCCGACTTGGGGGAGATCTCTGCCAGCAAGTCCACCATCATGTCTCGCCTCTTTGTCCCCAACATCCAGCAGACACCCAAGGATAAGCAGCCGGGGAAGCAGGCCACCAAGTACCCTGCTGCTCAGGCCACCTCCACGGCAGTGATCCGACCCAAGGCTCCCGAAATCAAGATCCGCCTGGGGAGCGTGCAACAGCCGAGCTCGGACTTCAACATTGCCAAGCTGCTCACGCCCAAACTGTCCAGCGGCAGTGCTTCCAACCTCTTCAAGACCATTGAGGACAACAGCAGGGCCCAGCAGAAGCTCTTCCGGGGGGACAACCTGGAAAAAGTGCCCCAGTTCCAGGTGAGAGACGTCAGGGACAAGTCCAAGGCCCAAGGCCCCCTCCATCAGGTGAGAGATGTCCGGAAACTAATCAAGGGGTCAGGGGACAGCAGTGACAAGGGCAGCGTTACCCCAGAGCAGGGGCTGACTGGGCCCAAACCCAGGCAGCTGGCTCCTGCCGCTGGGGGATCCGGATCCTTGTCCCCCATGGTGATCACGTGCCAGGCGGTGGTGAACCCCAGGGAGGACAGCGCGGAGCGAGAGCCCAGGGAGAACGTGGGCAAGGGAGGCGGCAGGGTCTTGAACTCCTCCTCGCCAGAAGGGACAGTCTTGGTGCACAGGGCGTCTGGCAGGCTGCCTGTAGCCACCATCGCCCCCAATAAGCCTGAACAGGGCTCCTACCTGCCTGTGCTCAAGATCGTCTCCAAGGCTCAGAAGACCCCAGAGAAGGTCAAGGAGGAGGACGTCAAGGAGGAAGGGAAAGGCCCCAAGACATCCCGGAATGCCCTGGAGAAGCTGACGGCGGCCGTGAGGTCCATGGAAGAGCTGTATAGCTTCAACAGGAACGAGTGGAAGCGGAAAAGCGACCCCTTGCCTCTGCTGACTGACAGCCACGTCCTGTCGCTCATCGCCAGCGAGGAGCGGGAAGGGGCCGCGGGTGCTGACCCCGACAAGTTGGCCAGAAGGCTGGGTGAGGCGGAGGAGCCGCGGGGCGTTGGGAACAAAGGCGGAGTGGTCCTGCGAGGGGGCCCAGAGCGTCTACAGCGGAGGAACTCCAACCCCAGCACCGAGAGCGTGTCAGCCCGCGCGGCTGCCTTTGAGAACCTGGCCAGGGAGCGGCCCCGGTCCCTCTATATTCCCCCGGTGCACAAGGATGTGGACAGAACCCAGCCCCTGCCCCCGCTCCCCAGCCAACGGAACGTCTTCACAGTGAGTGCCAGCAGCACCCAGAAAACTGGGGGAGTCGCTGGCAAGTTCCCGCAAGGCCCTTCTCCGGAGAGTCCCTCGGCGGCCGCCAAGGGCATCAGATCGCAGGGGCTGCGGTCCCTCAAGATCTCTCCGGCCACCCGGGCACCTCTGGAAGAGGTGACCAACAGGAAAATCGGCAGCAATTTGGAAAAGAGCAATAGTGACTGTGAGAACTACCTGACCATCCCTCTTAAAGGAAGCTCTGCAGCTGGAGAGCTTCCAGGCAGGCCTGGGGCAGGGAGGGAGGGACCTCCAGCTTCTTCGGCCGCGGCCACTCTCTGCAGCTTGCCCCCGCTGAGTGCCCGCAGTCAGGTCCCCACTAGCCCCAAGGGCTCTCAGGTCAGTGGAACCAGCCGGCCAGCTTGGCGCAGCAAACCTGACCACTCCCGGGAGACAGTAGCTGCCCCCGCGGGGCCCCAGAGCCCTGAGCATCCCCCCACCGCCATCTACCACCAGCAGCCACTGCCCTTCACCCTACAGAGCGCCCAGCCCCAGGTCCTCTGCTTCTCCCCGCCAGGCATGCCGGCCCCGGCACCCGCCGGCCCAGCTCCCGTCCCCACAGACCCCTTCCAGCAGCCCCCACCTCAGCAGACCCAGCGCAAGATGCTCCTGGATGTGACCACCGGCCAGTACTATCTGGTGGACACACCAGTACAGCCCATGACCCGGAGACTGTTTGACCCCGAGACGGGGCAGTATGTGGACGTGCCTATGACCTCCCAGCAGCAGGCAGTGGCCCCCATGTCCCTCCCTGTGCCTCCCCTGGCCCTGAGCCCTGGAGCCTATGGACCCACTTACATGATCTACCCCGGGTTTCTGCCCACGGTGCTGCCCGCCAACGCCCTGCAGCCCACGCCGATTGCTCGCACTCCAGGGGGCGGTGAGCTCTCCCCGCTGACAGCAGAGCCCCCCAGCAAAGAGGCAGCTGCAGCGTTCGCCGAGGCCCCCTACTTCATGGCCTCCGGTCAGTCTCCCGCCTCCTCTTCCTCCTCTGCCCCGGCAGCCACCTCCCAGCTCGTGGGGGCCAAGGGCTTTGCCCAGCTGCACGGCAAGCCTGTCATCAGCATCACCTCGCAGCCCCTGGGGCCGCGGATCATCGCGCCCCCCTCCTTTGACGGCACCACCATGAGCTTCGTGGTGGAACACAGATGATGGTCACCAGAAAGCCGGAGGGAGCAGCTGCTGGTGAGTGACCATCACTTTGATAATCAGGTTTAAGGGATTAAGAGCAGCACTAATGCTTTGTGTTTGAAGTGGCGGGTTTATGGCAGAGGAGGTATTTTCGGAAGAATAGAACCCCATTCAAATTATTAAGGAGCTAATCTTCCTGCCAAGCTTCCTTCTCTCCCCACTCCTCAGCCCCACGGCTGGCCTTTTCCCTTTGACCTTTTCAAATTGCCTGAGTGTCTTTCCCACAGTGAGTAGGAGGGATCTCTCAGGGCTAGCCTTGGGAGAAGATTGGCAGGGGGGCAGAAATGAAAACCTGGTCTGGATTTTGTGGAATGAGCTTTATTCCTTGCAGCCCCAGTGACAGGCACAGGACATCTTTGGAAATGCCATCACTCTGGTTGCTCCTCAGAGTAAGGAGAGTCAAAGACTGACATTTTCTTGTTAAGAGGTTTTCTAAAATCTGCAGAATGGCTTCTGTCTGTCCACCACATCTTTCTCTTGAGGTTTCTTATACAGAGACTATTTTTAAGCTCTTGTTTTTGCTTTTAGACAATCAGAATACTTTGTTTAGGCAAGTCCAAAGTCTTTACAAAGTCTTTAAGGTATTTTACACACACACACACACACACACACACACACACACACACACACACACACGGCTTGACCCCTATGGGATAGGAGATTCCTAAGCTGCAGTGGCTCCTGGGATGGAGCTGCTGTGTTTGATCCAGTCTGTTCAGAGTGAATCCACTATGCTCTGCTGGGAATGCCTACAAGGCACCCTTTCCTGTCTGCTTTCTCTCCCATCAGAAAAGAATCAGCTCGCCCTTGTTCCCCTCTCTAAATGAGGTAGATGTGGATTCTGACACCGGAGTCCATCCAAATTCATTGGTGGGAATCCTTGCTGTAACTACAGTCCATGGAATGTGATAGGAAGGGGAGCCCGGTTTTTCTGAACCAGGACACTTTAGGTCAAGCATATAAGCCAGGGGCAACCTTCAGACAGGCTTCCCTGGTGGCTCAGTGGTGAAAGGGAGATACAGGTTCAATCCCCGGGTTGGAAAGATCCCCTGGAGAAGGAAATGACAACCCACTGCAGTATTCTTGCCTGGAGAATTCCATGGACAGAGGAGCCTGGCGAGCTACAGTCCATGGGATCGTAAGAGTTGGACACAACTGAGCAACTGAACACAGACACACACACCCTTCAGATACAGCAGGAAGCTGCCAGCACTGGGGGGACAGATTTGCCTTCTCCTTCTCCTATCGTCCTCACATGAGGAAGGGTTGACAGCATAAATGCTAAAGGGTTTCAGACCTTGGTAAGAGCATACTGAACTGAGAAAGGAGAGGAAGAGGGGAGGGACCTTTTCTATGCTTACCTGAAAAAAATAAGCCATTCCTGTCTTCTCTGTACTGAAGAGGAAGAGAGGAACATTGTTTCTTTCTGCAATGAAAAAGCCTTAAATTAGGAGGTAGGATCAGAGTGCCAGCATCTTCTCACCAGTTGTGTGTTCTGGGGCATGCAAACTCTCTAGGATCCATGACAACTGTGTGTCAATGATTTCTACTGCTCAACATTTGTGTGAATGTCAGATCATGGAACAGTTGTTGGAAAATATAAAAGCTTTCCAAATTAAGGGATTTTACTATGTGTTATATTTGCTAGGCTGCAAAAAAAAAAAAAAAAAAACACCCCACAATAGACCACTGTTCAATAATTCTTGGATTTTCCTCTAAAAATTCAGGTAAAAGCACAACCCTCATTTGACTTCTAATTTAGAAATAGATGATTCGAATTCTGCCTTTCCAAGAATTTGCAACAGGCTGTATGTAAGGAACACAAAAAAAGAAGGAAGGGAAAGATTAAAGATAAATAATGCAACTGTTGTTCAATGTAGAAAATAAAGAAATATGCATGTGGAAGAGGCCCCAATTTAGAGATAGATTGCTTTGCAGAAGGAAAGGAGTAGCCTCTAGACAAAAGTGTTTTCATCTTCTGGACAGGTGGGATGTTTACCTAAGGCTGTTTGGGAGCAGCTAATCCTGGGAGGCCTTTGTGTGAGTTGTGGAGGCGCAGGGCAAGGGGAACGGAGGACAGGGCCCCGAGGAGGGAGGAAGTGCCACAGGCTAGCTTCGTGTCCTGTAGCAGCTGCCTCTGGCCCTTCTCCCGTCTGCTGAGTCTGGAAAGATTAGGCTGGAGTGGTTTCCGTCAGACACAAATACAAACCCGAGTTTTTTGTACTAGAGATTTGAACAGTGATTTCTTTGAAAGCTTTTCCCTTCTTTAACATTTATTTTACTCCACAACCCTAAAGATAGACAGAAAGGCAAAAGCTGGCTTCAAGATTTAAGGCTAGTCAAGGAAAAAACTGGGGCTTCCCTGGTGGCTCAGAAGGTAAAGAATCTGCCTGCAGTGCAGAAACCTGGGTTCAATCCCTGGGTCGGGAAGATCCCCTAGAGAAGGGAATGGCAACTGACTCCAGGATTCTTGCCTGGAGAACTCCATCGACAGAGGAGCCTGGCGGACTACAGTCCATGGGGTTTCACAGAGTCAAACACAACTAAGCAATTAATACACATACACACACAAATACATACACACACAGAGGAGTTAATTATCAGCTTTCTGTGTACAGGTGAAAATCTAATTACCCAAATTCAGATGATAGCTAAAATCCTTCAAGGCTCAGCATCCTGAAAGTTCTATGCCACTTGCCAAAGAAAAGTCAGGTTTAAAAAGGGAGAAATGTACAGTTCTTTTCCTTGTGTGAAAAAATTTAAACATGGTTCAGATATAGCAAAAATTACATGGTACACCCCCATTCATCTGTTGGTGTTCGTACGGACAGTCAGTGTGAGAAGGCCTGGAAGCTAGTTTCAGTTTAAGATTTCTTTTGAAAACCAGACTTATTCCAGAGTTTTTTCTTGAGGTAGAGTAGGGTTTTATGTGCCCCCCTCAACTAAGAAGTCACATAAATGACTTGATCCAAACACAGCATTTCATAGAGCAGAAAACTGGGGCTTTAGAAAGAAGTGGTTTTGCTGAGGTCCCCAGAGAGGGAGATAACCAGGACCCATGGGGCTGGCTCCTGGCTCCTGGCCCACACTGTGTGCTGTTTGTTTGTTGGTAGGAGTCATGAAACAAAAAAAGGATGGCAGAGGAGCCTAATGAGCCCAGGACTGGCAGCCAGGACACCCTGGACCTGCTCTGATTCTCTTGACTTTGGTAAAATGAATGTTTAATAAAACGCGCTAACTCCTTCATTCATTCCACGAGCATGAATTACATGTTTACACTCCATCAGCCACGGTGAACTCTGTGATGAGGCTATGAACCCACATGTGACCATCCTATTAATACAAGCCAGGAGCCTGCACTCCAGCTGGAAGATACAAGCCGTACACACAGAACTGCAAAACCAGTGTTCAAATCCTGTCTTAACCTTTAAGATTCCTTCCAGCTCAAATAATAAGTATTTCATCATCTATTTTTAGCTGCACGTTGTAACCAGGAGCCTTTCTTTCTCCCCCATATAGATTTGAGTATACCCAGCTGCTGCTCCTCTCGGATTATTCTGTTATAAATTTTCCTCTAGTTTTGCTTTTATAGGTGTGTCTTTACTGTTTCTCTTCTTCCTATGAACAAAATTGCAGTGCTCCCCAATCTTTGCCAGGTCACAACCCATCTCAGAAGTTAAGCAGTAATATTATGTATTTTATTTGTATTTAGTAATGACATCACACAGTGTGATAAATGGACCAAATTGTTCCCAGCTGGTGGCCAGAGAGTTACAACAGAAACCCACTGGGAACACACCAGTGTGCTGGGCATACCAGTTCAAAACTTCCTAGCTCTCTCCATTTTTGTTAGGCCTTTTCTGTTTTAGGCTTTGTTGTTTGTTGAGTTTTGTTTTGGAAGTCCCTTCTCCATAGGATCTTTGATGCCTTTTCTGATGAGATTATTTTTGTTTTCTGTCATTTGAGGCATGTAGCTATATTTTTCCTTCCCTAACATATTCAGTCTCGTGCTTTCTCCTGCCCACCCACTTACATGCTGTATTTTTGCTTTAAAATCGTATCTGAGACTTGATACTAAATAGCATTTACAAGGGCATAAAGATAAATATGTGATAATAACAACAGAAAACTTTCATTGGCACCGTGCCTGCCACCCAGTGGGGACTGCAATTATTTTGTTTCCTTTGAATGTCTTTTCTTTTTTTAATACTTGACCCATTTGCTTCTTCATTTCTGAGTGTGCCTTATACTGTTCTTGTGTCATTGTTCTTTCTTTTTCTCCTCACTTCTTCAGAGTTATTTCTACCTCCTGAGTAGAGCCCCAAACATCAGCAACTGAAGAGGAAAGAGAAAGGGAGCAGACTCAGGGGAAACTATTTTCATAGGGTTCTCTAAAGGGGACCCATGGGGTCCTTAGATCATCAAACCCTGTCCCCTCATGTAAAAATTGCAGGAGAAAATTGAGGCTAACCCTTCTTAAGTCACAGTGTCCCTCTAGGGCAGAGCTGGGACTCAACACTGAATTATCCCAGACCAGAGTCTATTTCCATTTGCTTCTTTCTTAATGCTGCCCGGTCCCCTTCTCTTTTTCTCCCACTCTCCTTTCTGCTCCTCCATCCTGGGGTCGGGTCCACACCTTAGTTCCCTCTTTTCTTCCCTTTCCATTTGTTTAAGAATTTGCTTTCTATTTTTTGATAATTTCTTTTTTATTCCTCATTGTTGTTTCTTCTTTCCCATTCCCTTGAAGTTGATTTAGTTTAAAGCCCCACCTTGCTTCTTCCCTTCTTCTCCCTTTTCTGTTTGGAGTCGGTTGTCGTCATGGACTAGACCGCTTCAAGGGCGGGCTTGAAGTGGCGGCTCCCTCACCTGTGTTCTGGGCAGCCTCGCGCACGAGGTCACATGGCATGCTGCAGGCAGCACGCTGGACATTTCATTGTCAGCTCATCCCATGATCACACTCCTGAATCAATTCATCTATATCTGTTTTTTCCTACCTTGATTGTGGCTTCCTCTCCTGATGATTATATATAGCTGCTGTTGTATGATCTTCCTCTTGTCTTTTTTTTTTTTTTGCCATTTCTTTTCTCCCTTTCTCTTTCCTTGGATTGTAGCTTTCCTCGTTCTTATTATTTTGTGCATTTCTCTACAAGTTTTTTTTTTTTTGTCATTGTATTTTCCTCAAACCTCTATAAAATTAATACAAAAGGAAAATTAATAGCTAATGTGTATTCATTTATTATATACCAAGATTTAACATCATGCTGCTTGATTCTTTAAGCCAGTGGGTACTTTCTTATCCCCATTTGACGAATGAAAAAATAATTTGTCCCCAGATCAAGGGACCAGCTGAAATCCAGGCCCTTTGCATTCAGTGGCCATGGGTTGCCCACTGTCTCCCTCTCTGCCCTGCACATCTCAGTTCCTTGTGAATTGTCCCTCTTTCTTAACTGGGAAAAGGGGGAGAGAATAAGGTAAGAAACGGATCCTGAATCTGGCAATGTAGCATATATTAAGCCTCCACGTGTGTTTCTCTTTTGATTAAAAAATTAGCTCTCCTTAGTCATTAGAACACTATATGTCCCAAATAGAAATAGTTTCAGCACTTCTAGGGGCTGTGTCTGCCAGTGTTTGTGTGGGTGGGGTGGGGTGGGGGTAATCTGTGTGTGAGGGGGGTGGACAGGTAACTCGGGGGGCGGTGGCAAGTGTGGGATGCCACCTGAAAGCAGGGTCTGCTAAATGCCGATTTAGCATTTCAGTCCAAAGGAAGCTATATGGCTTTGACTAAAACCCAGGTATGTGTGCCTTGAAGTCAGGCCCCCTGGCTCAAAATCTCCCTCCAGACAAATGACTTGCCCTCTCTGGACCTCAATTTCCTCAAGAGTAAAGTGGGGATACCTTGCAGAAGCATTGTGAAGACTGAATCATAAAATCACTGCAAAGGACATGGCATACAGTCCATGCCCTGTCATAAGAGTTCAGTCTTCCTTGGAGCCCAGAAGCTCATCAATGCCTCAGAAGCCCCTCATCTCTCTGGGGCCTCCACCAAGGCAGAAAGGCAGACCTTTTTCCTGCATGGCACAAGGGGCTGGTACGCAGGATTTCTTGGTCTTTCTCCAAACCAGAGGTCATGCTCACAGTTCTGCAGTCCCCTTTGTGCTGCCTGACCCCCTGGGGCAGGAGTTGGCTGTGGTCAGGGTCCTCTAGTATCCCCCATGCTTTTCAGCATGTTATATAGCTCTGGGCATAGGGCGCCAGCTGCGTGTGGTGATTTTCCCCTCTCTCTGGGCACAGGCCTGTGTGGAGCAAGGGAGAATCTGGCCCAACCTCCCTGCTGAACTCTGTCATGGGTTCCGTCCTAAAATCATGGGAAGTCATCCAGGCCAGACTGCCTGGTGACAGGACAGTCACCCCCACCCTTCCCTGACTTCGTCATGACCCTCTGCCAGGGTCAACTGGCAATCATTATTTCAGCCTTAATAGGAACTGGAGCAACCTTATTACTTTCAAGATTTTAAACACAGTTCCTCTAAAGTTAATATATATTAGCAGAAGCAATATCCCACAAATGAGTGAAACGATGTTACCTAGACTACAAGTCCCTGAAAATGATCCCAGCAATTGGTAGAAACAGATTTATCCTCCATTCCTCAGCTTGCTCTCCCCATCCTGGGGTGTTTTCTCTCTCTCTCTCTTTCTCTCTCTCACTGTTTCTCTCTGTCTCTCTCCCTTCTCTGCTCAAGGAGTCCTTGCAAACTTTGCTTCATGACAGGACTCAGCCTGAGTTGTCCTTAGATCCACATTGACATTTTTCTTCTTGGTCTCCTATTTTCTTTTCCTCCCCTTGTAATTATGTTTTCTTTTCCTGTTCTGTGCGTCCTAAGGTAGAAAAACTTTAGCAAATGAGAAGTTTCCAGACCTACAACAGTCCCTTTTCTCTTGAAAGTCATTTCTTGATATAAAGTACAAAAGAGTAAAATCAACAAACTTGAAATATATACATATGAGCTCTAAACCTATAATTAATCTTATAGACTTGTTTTTCCTGAAGCATATATTTAACGCAGGTCAGTTTCGAGATGGCAGGATTAAAATATCCTTTGCCACACTACTCTGATTGCATATAATTGATTAGATAGCTGTTATTTGATATTTCTTGAAGGTTGTTTTTCACATGATAGAGTCGTCTAATCCCTAAAAAAATATTACCTGTAGGCCACTCTATTTCTGTCTTCATAATATTATGTTCAAATTTCAACTCCCAAAGGTTAATTTTAAAAAGTTCTTTAGGCAAAGTGCTATTAGATATACAATATATAGAGAGATTGACAGAAAGAAAGGGCTAATTTTCAGTAAGATTTTGAACCTGTCAATGCTTGCCTTAGAATGGATTGAAATAAGTTATAGACTCTAACCAGTATATCTCATTTCAAACAAAATGCACAGTATGAAATTCCACATAATGTAGGTGGTGACCATTCACTTTGGAGTATAGAGTTTATTCATTTCACTAAATTAATAACTCATGATAAATTTAAAATGTTTCAATTTAGTTTAAATATCAGTTTTGCATGTTTTAAGAACATATCTGTTAAACTATTTTCTGGTATAGATGATCTCAGTAAAACTAAATATTTAACTCTAAAATAATTTTTGAATGGATTGACTGTATTCAATTCAAGTTTCAAAAAGATGTCCCATTTAGGGAAATTTCTTGAAGTCAGTAGGATGTCTAGTAGGTTCAGAAACACATTCTCCAATTTTAAAATGTGAACTTCAGCGTTATTCATACTGAAATTAGCCAAATAGTTAAATAAAATGTATCTTGGCATTTTTCTTGCTTCTTTAAGAGTGAGATTTACTTTTATAACTAACAGTCTTTTCTTTGACTATGTTTGTTTGTAGGAACAAGACAGAAAGATGGACAAACCTTCTTAAATCTGAAGGCTTCATTGTAACAACACTAAGAATCACCTGAAAAACTTCCTCTAGATATGTTGTTCTTAGTTTTTGCTTCTTATAAACAAGTGTGTAAGTTTCTATATTTTTCTGAATGACCCTGTTAAGACAGTTTGTGTTATTGCTGATTGAATGGTTGCATTTTTTCCTATGTAAAACTATTTCCTTTTGTACTTTAATATAAGCTTTCCCTTCATCTTTCCTTCCTGCATTTGTGACTAGGCAAACCATCTCTTACATGTTCTTGTAGTTCAGTCAAAACATACAACAGAATAAGATTGGTTTTGTTGTGTACAAAACTAGCAAATCAGTCATTTGGATCACAAATCTCCCTACAGATTCTTGGAATATATCAGGACTGGCTGGCAGAGTTGTAGCATTTGTCTGGGTTTAAATATGATGGGTCTGTATTTTGAATCATAGACCAGCCAAGCCTAGTCATTCTCGTGGTTATATTTTACTTGTCCTTTTATTGGGTTTAGCATGATTTCAAATGTGATTGTGAAAAACATCGTTTTTAACTTTTGTGCCTTGTTTTAACTTTCCCATTGGTACGATGCCATGACACTATTTGTTGCCTTAAAGTAGAATGGTTTGAAAGACTGGAGAGCCAGTGCTTGCATTTAAGATTAAGGTCTTGATTTCAGAAAGGTATAAAATATCTATTTCCCTCTAGAATCCAAGCTTTGCTATGAGTGTGGAAGATTATATTCTTCTTTAATGATTCCCTCCATAGTTGCATACTCCTCTTTCTCACAGATTGTTTGGAGTCTGAAGTGTGACCTGTTTCGGGTAGTGGAGTAGAAAGTGAACTCTGATTCTCTGATTCTCTCCAGCACTCACCATACCAATAGCAGTGATCTAGGTTTATATCACTTGCTCCTTATGGTTCTAAGAGATGTCGAGAATCCAAGTCATAGAATCTTTCATTGACATTCAGTACTGCCTCAGTTGTAGCCCACTTCTGAAGGTTATTTTAGTGAGTGTTCATGGTAAGTTTTGAAGAGCTGATTGAACAGATAAATATTTAAATAATCATAATTTATAAGTGAGTCAATATATATTCAACAATGTTAATTGGAATATTTCTTACTTTTAAAAAGAATAACTTGAAGGTTCTCCTGGGCTTTTCAAAAGAGGAATCTCCTCTTATTTACTTATTTTTTCAAAGATAAAGCATTCTGGTAATTTTTTAAGCATTATTTTTATTTTAATGATCATCAATATTGATTTTTGCTTAAATTACATCTTGAAACCACAGAATTTTATACTGTTCATGACTGAAGATAGTTATGCTTCCATCTCAGTTGTACTCTTTAAAAAAAAAACCTCAATTTCATATTCAGGGCCTTCCTTAAAGGGGTCTTACTCTGAAAAGAGGTTCTTTTGGGTAAAAGGAAGGGTTTGAGACAGGAATAGTCAGCTCTGGTCACAATTCAATCAGTCATTGGGCTGATGAGCTATGAAATGAGGAGACTGCCTCTATGAGATATGGAGCATGAAATATGAAATAGTCTCTGTATTTGGAAAAGATGCCCTTGTGCCATAATTGGGGGAAGTGTTATTCCTTTGTTATAGACATCATATTACTCAACTCCATCAACAGATTCACCCCAGAACTTAATTTTTCATTACTAGGAAGTGTCTGTCACAGCATCAGCCCTTCCTTATATTCAGTAGAGATGTCCTGGGTCTGGGTCACTTAATACTGAAACAAGAATGTAGAATCAGCTAAAGATCTCAAACATAATGCTCAAATAACTTGTAAAGCTTTCAAAAGACTGAAATCTCAAGTATTGAACATATCCTGTGAAACTCAGATAGAATTTCATAGCTAGAACCAGAATTGACAAGACTGTTTCAAAACTACATGTGAATCTTAGGAAAAGCCAGTGCTGGTGTTAAGTAGTCAACTATTTCCAGGTCTCCAAAAAGAGAGACATCTCCTTTCCTAGAGAATGTGGTGGTGCCTTACCTACCAAGGCTCTGGGGATCCCATAAGCTACTATCACTATTTATCATTATTTTTCTCTAACAGATCTGAGCCTCAAATTTTCACATTGAGGTAAACTAGGAAAGAAAGAACTTTTCATTTGTTGGCCCTATCAGAGAGGCCACATCCTCTGAGAAGCTGCTTTGGTTGTAGTAAATGCCCAAGTTGTTAAAAAAGTGATTTTAAAGTAGTGTTCTATGAACACCATATCATCTGTGATAATTTCATGGTTCTCTTTTTCATCAAGCCATAAAAAGCAAAGCTGCCAGGCCATTTACCACCTCAAATGATAGAGGGGTACATTTTTAAAAACATGAGATAAATCTAAATCCTCACTTTTCATTGTTTTATTTCTTGAGGTTGTGTTGATATTTGAATGAAGTAGTTGTGTCCTTCCTTATTCAACGAAAGCTAAGTAGAAAAATCCAAGAGTATATGAAACCTTCTGGCCCATAAAACCATCACCCTAACAGTGTCCTTTCAGCTACCAAGCTACCTTTTTATGGTTTAGATACACAAAACCATTAATAAAGCATGTAACATTTCCTATAGGGTGCCTGGAGCTTGACTCTAATTAGAATTGCAGAGTCTGGCTTTTGCCATCTCTTCTTGGGGTTACATGTGAAATGTAGTTTTCCAGATGAACCTCAGGACATTTTGCGTAGAAATCTTGACCCCTTTCCGCTTTTTCCCTGTTGGTCAAATGGTCAGGTTGAAATATGCTCCTTTTGAATTGTTGTTGGAAAACTGAACAAATTTGTAACCAGTACAACAATTTAATTCACCAGAATGTATTTTCTTGAAAAACACTCTCTGAAATTGCCCTCAGGATGAAATGAAGCCCAAATATGCAGTTAATGAGTTAACATATTGGCTCTCTGTATGTCTGTCTGCATCTATGTTATGTCTGTATGTGTATGGCTCTCTGGATATCATTGAGCAAATAAGCTAAAACAAATTACACTTTGACATCTTTATGATGAATCTTAAATGTTAACATGCACTTCAAAACCATCCTTATGTCACTCAGAAATATGTAGCTATATAAATCATTTTAATTTCAGATTTGATTTCATCATTCTTGCCTCTTAAAGAGATTTAATGCATTTAAATTACTTTCATATTTCATAGAAATGAAAGTCTGTGTTTGCCACAAATTGAATGCTCATGCTACCTGAAATAATACTTTGGACTGCAGGACAGTGTTGATTCTTAAGTAGACTGACTATAATCACATGATAAGTATATATTATATGTGCATGAGAGGACACATTCAGTAATAGTCTCTGTGTTTTAAAACCATCACGGTACACATTTTCCTATGTGGTGCTTGAGGAGTTTCATTCTACAGTTTACAAGGTGTAGGTTTGCACCCCAAATTCTCAGGGTATGCTATTTTACCCAAATACTTGAAAGAAAAAGGTGCCCTGTATTTTATCAGTACTGTTGAGGGGAAAAATTATGTGTAGGTTTGTTTTAGAAGACTACTCATAAAAATAAAATTCACACAATATGTTAGGCTTTTACATAATTTCTAAAGAGGTATATGTAGAGATATGATATATATTTTCAAGAGACTGTTTCTATATTCTTAACTAATTTCTGGGTCCTAAGTAGACCTCACAGGTGCATAAAATCATTAATAAAGCATGTAGCATTTGCTAAGTTGTACCTTGAGTTTGAATCTGATAAGAATTGCAGACTCCGGTCCTCTGGGGGAAAAATAAAAACACAGGTCCATCTGTGGCACGTGTGATTACAAGGCCCAGGGGAGGATTCTGAAAACTGGAGTATTGACATACCCCATGTCTCAGAAGAGAACTGAACCTTCACAGCATTTGTAAGCTGTTACCATTCTTGTTTCATGTTGCAACTTAGAGCATATTATTAGTTGTATTCATATTTGATTCATAATGGTGCAAAATAAAACACACACACAACACATCAAATTTGATTTCTTTTTTTAAGTTTCATACTTGCTTTTTACAAGCTAATGTTAATGGCGAAAAGTCCCTTCCAGGGCTTCCTGAAATTACCTATCATCCCTGTATACTTTTTCTAGCAGGTGGTCCTTTCTTTTTCTCCCCCTTTGAAGACGTTGGTTTCTATATTACACTGAACTCATCTTATTGTACAGTAAAGACAGTGGTGGTTAAAAAGGATGTGAAGACTGAAGAAGTTAGGTCCCAAACAAAGGAGAGTAAATTGTGTGGTAAATGGAGAAAGACGTTGGATGACGCTGAACTATACCCCTGACTATGAAAAAAGCCAGTGGGAAATGGAAAGAAGGTGGCTATTTAAACTGCTCTCGTGATAGAAATCTTGGTGGAAGAGTTCCTACTTGAGATCTGATGTGATTCAATTATGGAATGCAGTGAGCATGCCCAGCGGGACTGTGAATCCAGCCCAAAAGCTCTGAGAATTACTTTGTCAGTGTATTGCATACGGAGAAAACTACTTAGACAAGGACTCTGTGAGACTAGCCTACTTACCTTTAAGGGACAGCATTTGTAAGTGATTGTGCGATCTTGTGTAATGGTCTTTGATTCTTTTGAAAAAAAATGTTTTGTTCTTGTTTTTTCTTTTTTTCCAGTAAAAGTAAATGCAAAGAAAATGTGCATTGTTTTGTCTTTCTTTTAACTCAAGAAGCAAGCTTTGGACATTTTCCTTTTTTTCTGTCTTCTAACAAATCTTTCCTTTAACTTAAAACACTCTATTATGTTTCACATCCAGGTTGTATTAGTTTTCTCTTGTGGTAACCATGAACTTAGTGGCTTAAGCCACTGTAAATAGCGGCTTCAGACAACATGAATTTAGTATTTTATGGTTCTTGACGTCAAAGTCTGATATGGTCTTTCCTTGGACCTAGAGTATTTCACTTAATCAAGGTATCTAAGGCATCTACCTGCTTGCATTATTAAGTAGCATTGTGAGGGGCATCTATCAAGGTATGGGATGCTCCACCAACACCAAAGAGCAACCCAGACAATGAATATCCCCAAGGGTTCACACTGAAGCCCAGGAAAGAATTTGTGGTCATCCCCTTCAAAACAAACTAAATGAGGTGCACATTTGGAGACAGGGCAGGAAGGATCAGCTCTAACACTGAAGTTACTATAAACCTTAATAATTGCATTGTATTATTCCAGCAAGCTTCACTGCAGTATACCCATTCTGTCCTGAGTATTCCAGACTTGAGACTGTATACATGTGGCAGGGTTATGGTGAATGCTTATGGTAATGGCACAGAGATTAGCAGGTGCCCCATCCCTGCAGCCTTTTCATACTGTTCATGAAAAGGCTACAAAAATGTTGGAGAAGACTCTTGAGAGTCCCTTGGACTGCAAGGAGATCCAACCAGTCCATCCTAAAGATCAGTCCTGGGTATTCATTGGAAGGACTGATGCTGAAGCTGAAACTCCAATACTTTGGCCACCTCATGCGAAGAGTTGACTCATTGAAAAAGACCCTGATGCTGGGAGGGATTTGGGGGCAGGAGGAGAAGGGGATGACAGAGGATGAGATGGCTGGATGGCATCACCGACTTGATGGACATGAGTTTGAGTGAACTCTGGGAGTTGGTGATGGACAGGGAGGCCTGGAGTGCTGCGATTCATGGGGTCGCAAAGAGTCGGACACGACTGAGCAACAGAATTGAACTGAACGTCCCTGCAGCCAGCTGTGTCAGCAAACATCTTTAACCTAAGCACTAGCACCCCTGTTCCGAATAGCCCCCTGCCATCTCTAGCACTAGATCATTTTGCTGGTTGTTGAGTTCATTTATGCTTTACTCATCCTCTATGGCTGGAGCCTGCTCCCTCTCTTCGTTCTCTGCTCCTTAGCTTGCTGGCTCAGAATCCTCTTATTTTCCTATTATTTCTTATACAGAGCAATTTAACCACCTAACAAAACCCTACTGAAGCAGATCTTCTGTAGTATGTCCAGAACCATTGTTCTCATTGTGTATTGCTGAGTAACAATCCACCCTAAAACTTAGTAGCTTAAAAAATACAAAACTCATGTATTTAACTTGTGAGTCTGCAATTTGGGCAGAGCTCAGCATGGAAGGTTTGGCTCTGCTTTTCACAGCAGCTCAAATTCTAGGGAAAGTCTACTTCCACAACGGCCCCTTCCTGTGACTAGAAAGATGGTAATAGTTGTCAGCTGGGAGTTCGGTTGGAGCCAGTCAAGAGCCTCACTTCCTCTTCAGCTGGGCCTCTCCATGGACAGCTTGAAAACTGATCTGAAAGTGAAAGTCGCTCAGTCCTGTCTGACTTTTTGCAACCCCATGGACTATACAGCCCATGGGATTCTCCAGGCCAGAATACTGGAGTGGGTAGCCTTTCCCTTCTCCAGGGGATCTTCCCAACCCAGGGATCAAACCCTGGACAGCTTGGGCTTCCTCAGAACATGGTGGCTGGATTCCAAAGACGAGGATCCAACAGACAAGAACAGACACTGCCCATTTCTCAAGGCCTAGTTCAGAGTGACACAGCATCCGTTTTACTCTATCTGACACGCATTCACAGAGCCTGAATTTCAGTGGGCAGAAACATAGTCCCACCTCTCAATGGAAAGAGTGTCAAATAATTCGGGGACTTGTTTTAACCACCATCGTAATTAAAGAGTGCTTTTAAACAGATATTTTTTAAGGAATTTTAAAGTTAGTTCTTAGACTAGTGTGGGTGATGTCAGAGATTCTAGAAAAAATCTAGAATGAGAATTGGCTATACAAGATTTGTTCATTGACAAGTATACACTATACACTATCATGTGTGAAATAGATAGCTAGTGGGAAGATGCTCTATAGCCCCAGGAGCTCAGGTGAGTACTCTGTGATGACCCAGAGGGGTAGGCAGTGGAGGGGAGGGAGGTTCAAGAGGGATATATGTATACATATAGTTGATTCACACTGTCGTACCCCAGAAACTAACACAATATTGGAAAGCAATTATACTCCAATAGAAAAAAAAGATTTGTTGGGTGTGCTTTATGTGTGTGTTGAGCGTATGCTGGAATCCCAGAGGGTGGAATCTCACTGGTGTATTTCTAGCATGGAGGGAATTAATGTTCTTTAGGAATGAATGAATGTCTATTGTATGCCAGGCATTCTGATTCACGAAGAGGTTAGGATTTCAGGAAGCCTTTAAACACGGTGAGAATGCCTGATACGCTGATGAAGCTCTTTAGTCTAAGCCTTGTCGAAGGCATGGAGATTGAAAGAGGAAACTGGCCAACGGCCGCAAAGAGGAGGTCCATGCCAGCGCCCCAGCATGGGGCAGACATGGCGCAGAGAGGGCTAGGTGTGAAGCGAAGCAGAAAACGGCGCTATAGCAAGAGGCTGAAAGTGAAGCAGCTGCTTAGCTGTGCAGAGGGCAGGGAGCTGTTGAAGGGCAGCAAGGAGAGGAGCGTGTGGGGCAGCAGGATGGCCCGAGCCCTTTGACAGGAAGTTTATCCAACAGAAGTGGTGTGAAAAGAGTCATCAAAGACACAGCAAAAACTGACGTATATTTTTTCTGCCCCAATCACAGATTGCCCCTTGAGTATAATCATCCCTGAAGGCTTATATACCTCAGTACTACTGGATAGAGAGTGAAAACAGGTTTTATTATACACGTATGTATATTCCACACAAACAACCACTAGATAGAGCATTATAGGATAACATTATAATATACATATAATATGTGGCATGTTATATATTATTATAAAGAGAGAATTGTGAGATAATGCATATTACTCCTAGCCTGTAGTTGCATTCAAGAAATATTAACTACTAACAAAAAAAAAAAGAAATATAAACTACTACAATATACCTCTCCATTATAGCACATTTGCTACTGAAAAATTCAAGTTCACTCCTATACAGTTTGCTTAAAAATGCTTAAACCACTTACTGGGTTTCTTCTTAAGTAAGAAACTTAAGTAAGATATCTTACTGGATATCTTCTGTTTATAAAAATAGTACATGTCCTTTGAAGGAAATTTAGAAATGTAAAAATAGTCTAAAAACTAAAAAGTAGGGAAAATTCGTAATCACTAAGCAAAATACCTCCAGAAACAAATATTATTGCTTGCAAGTGTATTTGATACTTTGCATGCTATTTTGTAGTCTATTTTTTCCATAAATTTATAAACCTACCTTCTTAACTTCCAATATTTTTAAAGGAATGTTTTTTAACATTAATATCTTATTTCTCATTTCATGTTTACTTAATCTCATACTTTAAGCACTTAGTTCATATTGTTTGGGGCTGTGAAAATAATGCTGCCATGAACATCTTTGAACACAAATCTCTCCAAGCATCTCTGATGATTTCCTTGAGACAAAGTCCTCTAATAAAAGGTCATGAACAATCTTAAAACTTTTGACACAGATATGTCCACCCCAAACATGCAAACACCTTATTTAGAAACTTCATATTTTAACACTTCACTTGTATAAAATTATCCTGAAGACTGAAGTGCCTTGTTATTTGCTGAAATACATATTCACTGCTAAAATACAAACACTTGCTTCCAACCCCCCCCCCAACAACCCCACTTTCTAAACACACACACACACAGTTTGCAAACTTGAGAAGAGACTGGGAGTCTTCTTATGACTTTAAGTATCTTCTTTTTCTCTAGGGCAAGGCTCTCCAAGTGTGGATCTAAGCTTGAGAAGCTCACCGTTTATAATTCCCAGGTGGGCGGTAGATGTACTAAGTGTACCTGCAAGCAGGTGGCTCAGTCATTGGCAGCTTCTACGCACAGGAAATATGATGGAAGCTGTGCTTGGGGAGATTCGTTTGGGCAGAAGGAAGGATGAGAGACGAGGAACTGGAACAGCCAAATGTTGGTGTGTTTGGAGAGTATATGTGGCAGGAACATGAGGGGCGCTGTTTGTGAAGAGTCATGTGGTTGAAGCTGGAATGAAATGTTGAATTTGAGTGTGGAGAGGAAACTGACTTCCAGATTTAGGAGCTCAGACTGAATCCTGGGTAGGTAGCAGAGGACAATGATTATGTGCTTGAACGCTAGAGGGAGATTCCTGGGTTAATCCTGTGTTCTCTACTGGTTATGGGATCTTACACAAGGCCCTGAGTCTCTCTGTGCTTCAGTTCTCCATACAGAAAATGTGTATAATTACAGTTTCTACCTTATAGGATTCTTTTGAGAATGAAATTATAGGCCACCTATGAAGTGCCTAGAGTAGTGTTTGATGCCTAAGAGGTTCTGTATAAAATGATGAATCATAGTGTAACTGGGAGACTGTGGAAGACTTTGGTGAAGTGCAAATAATTAAGTCTTAGGAACTGTCTGATCATCCCATAAGTGCTTTGGCTTCACCAAGTTCCCCTCAGATTTTACTGAAAAGTCAATGTCTTCTTCCCTAATTGGGGAATATATTAGAACATCTTCAGTCGTAAACATCTCTTCCTATCTCAATAATTTGATTCATCTCGCACGGAAATCTTACTTATGACTGTGTTTATATGGTTGATCTTCAAGCAAATTGAGTGGGAGAAGTTTAAAAAAGTGGGGATAGGTAACCCAAAGCAGAATGGAGGTGACTCACTTTCACCAACAAAAGAATCAGGTAATATAATCTAAAGCCTATTCTGGAAAGAGAAGGTCCAAACTTTTACATGTAATCCTAGAAGATTATGGCAGGAATCTTTTTAGTAAAAATAGAAGGATGAAAATAGCATACAGGTTTATGTGATGTTCCAAGTCAACTGTGAACAAATTAAACTCTTATTAATAGGAGGGTAGCAAAGGATTACTAACTCATTCTAGATTAATGTTAATCCCACTATGGAAGGTAAATGCTTAGTTAATATACCTCCAATGGTGGACTTTTTATTGATATCATCTTTTATGCTCTTCTCTAAACTCATCAAATAGAATATGCAATCATGCAGTAGGCTCTGCAAGTGTGAACTGCTTGTCTGCACACTTAAGCCGCAAACAGACCTGACTCTATCTAGATGTCCTGGATAGTAAAGGAGTAAAAGAGAAGCCAATCCTGGTTAAGTAGTAGCTGAAGAAAGGTAAAGAAATCATGTGGTCTTATTCCAAATCGCCCTCACGACTGTCCTCCCCTGCTTCCCACTCTCCTGGATGCTGCCTGTGAGAGGCTCAGATGTCCTGGCCACACTGCACCAAACCCTGAGAGTTAGAGAAGCGTGACCACTGCTATCTCACTAGTTGGAAGGAAGAGGTAGAAAGTATCAACAAATATCATTTTGTTGAAACTGATCATTGATGACTAAGAACATTGCTCATGACATCTCTAATACTAAAACAACATTAATTAAAGTGGAAAATAACATTTATCAGATGCTACTGTGTGCTCTGGTGGTGCAGTCGGTAAAGAATCTGCCTGCAATGTGGAAGACCTAGGCTTGATCCCTGGGTTGGGGTGATCCCCTGGAGAAGAAAATGGCAATCCACTCCAGTATTCCTGCCTGGGAAATCCCATGGACAGAGGAGCCTGGTGGGCTAGAGTCCAAGGGGTTGCAAAGGGTCAGACGCGACTGAGTGACTCAGCACAGCACTGTGTGCTCTGCACTAGATATATTCATTATCTGGAGGAATTCTTCAAACCACCCAGTGACATAGGATTATCATACCTATTCTAAAGGGGACAAATAGAGCTGTATGCCCCAAATCATTCAACCAACAGATTGTAGACCTGGAATTTCAAGCCACAACCTGCCAGTTCCACCCATCTTCCGTCCCCACTGTCTCAATTGACAACTAAATTAATGCAGAAAGTGCAGGAAATATTTTATCAACCTGAGTCCAGAACAGACTCTTCATGTCAGGAGCCAGCTGAAACATGTGGGACGCCCAATGACAGGATAGACATCTTGAACTCTGTCCCTCCTCCCTGGACAGGAGCATATTTAGACTATTTTCAATGTGTTAAGCTTTCAAATAAGTTTTTATGAATTTTAAAATAAATTAATTAGTGAGAATAGAACTGGGGTGTTACCAAGTGATTTGAGCCTTCCTTCACGTTCTGGGGTTATTATCGTCCCTCATTGCTCTCACCCCCAACACCATTGTCACTAGCACCACCATCTTTGCTATGTTCACATTCACTACTTCCATTCAATGTTCAGCCTCCAAGTTCTAGCCAGGGCATTTAAGCAATAAGAAAATTAAAGCAATTTATATTGGAAAGGAAGAAGTAAAACAGTCTTTATTTACAGGTGATATGATCTTTTATATAGGAAATCTTTAGGAATCTATCATAAGATATTAGAACTAATAAGTGAGTTCAGCAGGGTTGCAGGATACATGATCAAATACAAAAAATTGCATTTCTATACACTTGCAATGAAAAATTCGAAAATCAAAGTAAGAAAACAATTCCATTCACAATAGCATAAAAAATAATAGAACACTTGGAATAAATTTGACAAAAGAAGTGCAAAGCTTATACTCTGAAAATTACAAAACATCGCTGAAAGAAATTTTAAAAGATTTCAGTAAGTGGAAAGGTGTCTCACATGCATGGATCAGGAGACCTAATATTGTTAAGATGGTAATACTTCTCGAACTGATGAACAGATTCAATATAATCCTTATCAGAATCCCAGCTGTGTTTGTGGAAATTGACAAGCTAAATCCTAAAATTCATATGGAAACTCAAGGGACTCAGGATAGCCACAACAATCTTAAGAAAGAACAAAGTAGGTAGACTCATAGGTCCCAATTTCAAAACTTATCATAAAGCAACAACAATCAAAAGAGTATCCTACTGGAATAAAGATAACATGCAGATTAATGGAATAAAACTGACAATCCAGAAATGAGCCTTTACACTTACAGTCAATTGATTTTCAACAAAGATGTCAAGACAATTTAAGGGGAAAAAAAATACTTTCAACAAATGCTGTTGGGACAACCAGGTGTCCACATACAAAAGAATGAATTTGGACCTGTACTGCACATCATACATAAAGATTAATTCAAATTAGGTCAAATATTTAATTTGGAGCTAACTATGAAACTCTTCCCTGGTGGCTCAGACAGTAAAGTGTCTGTCTGCAGTGCAGGAGACCTGGGTTCAATCCCTGGGTTGGGAAGATCCCCTGGAGAAGGAAATGGCAGCCCATTCCAGTATTCTTGCCTGGAAAATCCCACAGACAGTGGAGCCTCGTAGGCTACCATCCACGGGGTTGCAAAGAGTTGGACACAACTGAGCGACTTCACTTCACTTATGAAACTCTTAGAAGAAAACATAGGGGTCTATCTTTGTGACCTTGGATTTTCAGTGGTTTCTTGGATGTGACCAAAAGTACAAGCAACAAAAGGAAAAATAGATTACTTGGGTTTCACTACAATTAAAAACTCTTGTGTTTCAAAGAACATTATCAAGAGAGTGAAAAGACATCACATAGAATGGAAAAAATATTCAGAAATTATTTATCCGACAAGGGACTTACACCCCCAATATGCAAGGAATTCTTACCACTCAATAATAAAGACAAATAATCCAATTTTTTAAAGGGCAAAGGATCTGAATAAACATTTCTCCAAAGAAGATGTAATAATATTCAGTGGCTAATAAGTGCATTGAAGAATGCTCAACATCATTAGTCATTAGGGAAACACAAATCAAAACAATAGTGAGGTACCATTTCACATCCGCTAGGATGGCTATAATTTAAAAAGGGCAGTAAGATTGTTGTTGAAGATAGGGAGATATCAGAAACCTTATACACTGCTGGTGGAAATGTAAAATGGTATAGTCACTTGAAAAACAATTTGGCAATTCTTAAAAGTCTAAATATAGAATTGCTATTTGACCCAGCAATTCTACTATGAGGCATATACCCAAGAGAAATAAAAACACATGCTCACACAAAAATTTGTACACAAAAGAATTCATAACAGAATTACTCATAATAACCAAAGGTGAAAACTTTGGTTTTCACCAAATGTACCCAAATGTTCATCAACTGTTAAATGGTATATTTATATAATGGAATATTATTCAACCATAAAAAAGTAAAGTACTGATCACTAGTGGTAAAGAACCCACCTGCCAATGTAGGAGATATAAAAGACGTGGGTTCAATCCCAGGATCGGGAAGATCCCCTGGGGGAGGGCAGGGCAACCCACTCCAGTATTTTTGCCTGAAAAATCCCATGGACAGAGGAGCCTGGTGGGCTATAGTACATGGGATCGCAAAGAGCTGGACACGACTAAGCATGCACACACACACACCACACAGGCTGTTACAGAAGTAGCTGGGATTTGCTAAGCATCACATGGCCAGGGCTTCTTAGCTCACAATACCTTGAGCTCAGTGCTCTGCCATCAACTTGCTTTTGCTGCAACAACAGTGTCTCTATAGAATGTTTCCTCCAAGGCCAATGTCACCACCACTACCAGTACCCCCCAAACCCTTCTGCTTTTTAGTCCTTTTTCTTTTCTCAATAACACAGTAAGTGTGCTGGTCCAAAGTTTTAAAAAAAACTGGGCTTAGAGCTTGTTTTTAAGAGCTTCTGACTGCTGCTGTTTTCAGCAGTGTATTTTCCAAAGGATTCTGACCACTCATTAGAGCACCTGGCCTATTCTGTAGAGCTGTAGAGCCTCAGTTGTATATGCGTCTGTGCTCAGAAAGTGAGGGTAACAGACAAACACGGTGCTCAAAGTAATGGATGGCTGGATGCATCGCTGACTCAGTGGACACCAGTCTGAACAAACTCTTGGAGATAGTAAAGACAGGGAAGCCTGGCGTGCTGCAGTCCATGGGGTTGCAAAGAGTTGGACATGACTTAGTGACTGAATGACAACAACCAAGTAATAGAAGACAAAAGCAATTCAGTAGGAATTCCACATATTTATTTCATCACATATCATCTTAAATTTACAATTAATGATAGGCTACTTAAACTTCCATTGTATATGTGTGTGTGTGCGTGTTTCATGGATAAGTGAGCACCTGTTATCTGTTTGGGGCCTGTCACTATTAACACATGTGTCTGTTTTATTAGTAAATACCTGAAAATGGTTAACATATGAAAAGGTGAAAACTATCCAAATGTTCATCAACTGTTAAATGGCATATTTATATAATGGGATATTATTCAACCATAACAAGAGTAAAGTACTGATCACTAGTAGTAGAGAACCCACCTGCCAATACAGGAGACGTAAGAGATGTCTCTTTTAATGTCTCTTTTAATTTGTACAAATAGAGACATTCTTTTCTTGATTTCATATTTTAGAACCCAAATCCATCAGTTCCTTAAAGTATTATTAAGTTCTCCCAGCCTTTGCAGATTATAGTCCAACAAGACTGGAACTTCCACCACAAAACAATTGATTGAAAGATAAAAAATGATGAATATTTGCGGATCTTCCTTATAAAGGACAGTGGACCACACTGAAGTCTCAATGAGACACAGCACAAGTCAAATGGAGTTCCTGAAGTTAGTATTTCTAATTCTGATAAGCTCAGTCTGACATTTTTGTAAGGCAGAAGGCAGAGGACTGACAGGCTTTCTTCTGGCAATCTATGTGGCCAGCAGAGAGACGAGATGGTACGTGTCAATTCTGTGTGCCTCCTACCTCAATGCTCAATAAAACTAACAACAGAAGAGATAAATATTAATTCTTGAACATAGCTGACAGAAGCCTTTAAAAGTCATGTCCCTTTTCCCTCATGACCCCTAAAAACAGCAACAAAAAGGTCTACTTTCCTGATTGGGCATGTTTGGTAGAGACAAGCCATGTAAGATTTTTACCAAGGACTTCATACAGTGATTGAACATTTTTGAAACACAATTATGCTCCCCCGAGTGTGTGTATGTCTTTTTTTTTTTAAACAATAGTTTCTTCTTAGGGCAGAACTGGTTTCACAGTAGTAAATGTGATTTGAGAGAGATGCAGGAAAACTAAGAATGCTACTAAAAGGATCACATAGATTGGCTCAGAATGACACTGTGGGTAGTATCGAATGATTCAGGCCCAAACTTAATTATGTGAGGTTTTTCATCACGTTTTACAAAACTCTTAAATACAGGTAAATATGTAAACACTGTGCTCTCAGAGAGCAATACTTAGGCGTGTCACATCGTATCCCTTCCAGCGAGATGGAGTCTAGTGAAACAGCCCCCATCAGTTTCAAAACCAACCACTGGAACTACTCTCTGGTTGAGGAGCAAACACCACCTTGCACATGTCAGAGTTCTCTTGGTGCAGCGGGAATTCACATCCTCCTATTAGGCTTTCTTTTCTCTTCCGAGAAACATAACCTCTGCCTGTAGACAGCCTTTCATATTTTGTCTCAAATTGCCTGCATGACAACAACAATAACAAAATCACACACATATTAAAGTCACGCCACACCCATCAGAGCCCAGTTATTGAATGAACACTTCAAGCTTCTGAGTCAAAGCCATTTGAGAAAGGATGTTAGTACCAAAGCTTTCATTCCCACGAGTGGGGTGATTTTTTCCTTCCCATTTCTTTTCCCACTAACAGATACACTTCACAGGCCTGGGATATGAGAGTCCTGCCACTCATTTTTCTGGAATGACCAAATCCCTCTCAGATTTTTGGAGATGCTGCTAGGCTTTCTAGGCTTTGCTATGTCCCCCATCGCTCATTCCAGGGGCCCTGCCTTTGGGGTACTCCCCTTTCAGTAAGGAGCAAATCCATCTGGGTTTAAGCCAACAATGCTGTCAGGGAAACATCCCCAGAGTTCTGGGCCAAGTGAAATGTGGAACCAGATCAGTTAGCCTTGTGCCTGGGCTGCTGGTCATTGCATTTTGACCACTGGAAGGTTGATTTTCTTTTTAATGTGTTAATGGAGGTTTATTCTAGATGTCTGTGTGTGTTAGTTGCTCATTCATGTTCAACTCTTTGTGATCCCATGGACTGTAGCCCGCCAGGTCCCTCTGTCCATTGGATTTTCCAGGCAAGAATACTAGAGAGGGTAGCTTTTCCCTTCTCCAGGGGATCTTCCTGACCCAGGGATTGAACCCAGGTCTACTGCATTGGCAGGAGGATTCTTTATCGTCTGAGCCACCAGGGAAGTCCATTCTAGACATAAGTTAATATAAATTAGCAACTGCTTAATAGCCTCAGAGAAGCTTCCCTGGTGGCTCAGATGGTAAAGAATCTGCCTGTAATGCAAAAGACCTGGGTTTGATCCCTGGGTTGGGAAGATCCCCAGGAGAAGGCAATGTCAACCCATTCCAGTGTTCTTGCCTGGAGAATTCCATGGACAGAGGAGCCTGGCAGGCTATAGTTCACGGGGTCACAAAGAGTTTAACACAACTGAGAGACTGAGCATGCACACACAAGTACTCTAATAAAAGCATGTTTTTTAAAATTCAAAATCCCCAACACTTACGCTTGGGCCAAAACTTAAACCAGGGCAAGTTGCTATTATACCGATTACATAAAACTTGTGAATTTATTTGGGCTTTTAAGCCATGGTAAATGATTGTCAGATGTTCTGTTTTGAGCTTTCTATCCAAGAGAAAACTGTGAAAACAGCTGATAGTAAATATGCATCTAGTGTTTTTGCTGAAACTATGTGGAAACTTACACTAAATCAAATCTCTTTGTTGCCTTGATAAATTATTTCTGGGCTAGAATATGATATTATCTCCAAAATCAAATGAACTTGTCATTATAGTTTCTTGGAATGCTAGAAACTGACATTATTTTTTTAGTCTTATCGATTATTCTTTACTCATTTAAAGAAAATTCATGTCTCACTGGGTTTTACCATTTTCCTTTCATTTCTGTGGAATGCTCAAAATTGGGTGCAAGCTCCTGGTGAACTCTAGATGGCCCTGGAACATTCCATAAGTCCTGTTTCTTACCTGTATGGAACATCTTCCTTGTCCATCTGCAGACAAACTAAAAATGGATACTGAGAAAACTGCACTGTGGAGATAAACTCCAAGCCTGCTTCTGTTTCTGCACCAATTTCCAAGCCAGCTTTCACAAAAGAGGAGTCCACCGTGATGTCACCAGTTATTAACACACTTACCCTAAAAATTGAGCAAAATAATCCATGAATCACATTTAATTGAGCTGAACTAACAGACCATGGGGTCTGAATTTCTGACATTGATAACTGGAAAGGGACTAAGAGGTGACCTAAATTTGCTTAGAATTCTGGATAGTTCTAGGAACTGGGCAGTGAAAATTTGCCTTACCTCTGAGTCCTCTCCCAGCCTTCAGTTCTAAATGTGGGAATGAAATGTCTATCTGGCATTAATGTTTGATATGGGCATACCAAGAGCCAAGAGGAAAAGATGCCTGGGATCTGGTCCTTTCAGAAAGTCAGAAATACCTGTTTATCTTAAAATCTAAGCTCACCCAGAAGACAGCTGATGTTTACAACAATTTTCTTGGTAACGATCTCTCTTTTGGCTTCTATGTAGCTATTTTAATTCATTTTATTACTTTCTCTAAAAGGTCTTTGGTGACAGAAGTCTCTGGTTGCCAAGATATTTTTTAAAAATACAGTATCATGAAGAACAATTTCTACAGCATGTACATTGCGTGCCTCAGAAAGGACAGGTACCATAGGTTCTCCAACGATCACAGACTGGACTGACTGGAATAAAGGTTTGGAGGAAAATGAAGAGGATAAGCAATTCTAGTAGAAGGCTTACCTCTAGGACCACGCTAATTTAACTGCAGACTTCAGATGAAATCTGAGTTGTACGTTATGCTCTTTTGATAGACCTACTAATGTCTGCTGTCCTACTCACAGCACACTTGCTGCCATTGCCAGTGAAAAGTCAGAGGTGGTATCATTTAAATCCCTGAATCCAAAAGGGAACCCTCTTACACTGTTAGTGGGAATGCAAACTAGTACAGCCACTATGGAGAACAGTGTGGAGATTCCTTAAAAAACTGGAAATAGAACTGCCATATGACCCAGCAATCCCACTGCTGGGCATACACACTGAGGAAACCAGATCTGAAAGAGACACGTGCACCCCAACATTCATCGCAGCACTCTTTATAATAGCCAGGACATAGAAGCAACCTAGATGCCCATCGGCAGATGAATGAATAAGAAAGCTGTAGTACATATACTCAATGGAATATTACTCAGCCATTAAAAAGAATTCATTTGAATCAGTTCTAATGAGGTGGATGAAACTGGAGCCTATTATACAGAGTGAAGTAAGTCAGAAAGAAAAACACCAATACAGTATACTAACGCATATATATGGAATTTAGAAAGATGGTACCGATAACCCTATATGCGAAACAGCAAAAGAGACACAGATGTATTGAACAGTCTTTTGGACTCTATGGGAGAAGGCGAGGGTGGGATGATCTGAGAGAATAGCATTGAAACATGTATATCATCATATGTGAAACAGATCGCCAGTCCAGGTTCGATGCATGAGACAGGGTGCTCAGGGCTGGTGCACTGGGATGACCCAGAGGGATGGGATGGGGAGGGAGGTGGGAGGGGGGTTCAGCATGGGGAACACAGGTACACCCATGACTGACTCATGTCAATGTATGGCAAAAACCACTACAATATTGTAAAGTAATTAGCCTCCAACTAAAATAAGTTAAAAAAAAAAATAAATCCCTGAATCCTTTACCATAGCTTCTCACATCTTACACTCAACAAAGGCTTAGATCATCTTTAAATGAGCAAATGGAAAATTGAAGATGAATTGGCTATAATGTGGACACTGGTAGACACTTAGTGATACTGTGTCCCTTTCAAAAAGCCAGTTTTTGGGGGGGTTTTTTTTTGGCATTGCTGCTGTTGACTTCCTTCTGCAAATAATTCAATTCAGTTTAATCTGGGAAAACTTCTATCCAGAAAATACATCAGAAAGAGGTGAAAGATGACTGATTCGGGGGGAATCCCTAAATTACATTGCTTATCCTTCTGAAAGTTTCTCCCATTCTCATTCTTTGGTTCCTTTTAGTAACCCTGAGCGTCATCTTCCATATTAAGTGTGCTACCTTTTGATTTTTCTCAGTTCTTTCATCCATTATTCAAAATAAATTTTAAAAATCTAATTTTAGCACTCCTATCTCACTTCTGCCCCACTGTATTTTTAAATATCCAAAAATGTAAAAATTAATTTCATTTTCATTTTATTTTCTTCAATACTATAACAAACAGAAGAATAATCCTTTTTATTATAACGCTGGTTCAAAGATGCTTTAAGGTCAAAATAAAATGCTTTCATTTGATCTAATGGGTAAATTTAAAAAGCTAAAGGACCTGAGAAAATTCTGTTTAGGAAAATGAACACTGATAAATACACTTATAGGACTCAGAATGTTTAAGACTTAGATTCTGCACAAAAGTGATCATCTTTCTTTCCTCCACTGAAGACAGCAAAACAAGAAAGATTTTAAATCTCAACAAGAGGGATAAGCTAAAATAATTTGCTTAAAAGTAAAGCTTTATGACAGCATTCTCAACTACTAAAGTGGAATATTTTATCACCCTGCTTGTTTCATGACTGTAGCCATGAAATTAAAAGACATTTGCTCCTTGGAAGAAAAGCTATGACCAACCTAGACAGCATATTAAAAAGCAAAATAAAGGTCTGTCTAGTTAGAGCTATGGTTTTTCCAGTAGTCATGTATGGATGTGAGTTGGACCATAAAGAAAGCTGAGCACTGAAGAATAGATGCTTTTAAACTGTGGTATTGGAGGAGACTCTTGAGAGTCCCTTGGACTGCAAGGAGATCAAACCAGTCAATCCTAAAGGAAACCAGTCCTAAATATTCATTGGAAGGACTGATGCTGAAGCCTCAATATTTTGTCCCTCTTTTGTGAAGAACTGACTCCTTGGAAAAGACCCCGATTCTGGGATATACTGAAGGCAGGAGGCGAAGGGGATGACAGAGGATGAGATGGTTGGATGGCAACACTGACTCGATGGACATGAGTTTGAGCAATCTCCAGGAGTTGGTGATGGACAGAGAAGTCTGGCGTCCCACAGTCCATGAGATCTCAAAGAGTTGGACATTACTGAGCGACTGAACTGAACTGAAAGTGGAATACTAAGAGAAGATGGACGTCTCACCTACTGGGCAAGCTGTCCATGGATGTCTTTAAAAGCAAAAAGATCCTTCTCTAAGTTGTATTAGATACCTACCTGCTCATAAGGATCTATGGTAAGAATGACTTCCCATGGTTACTACCCGCTCTATGATTTAATGATTACAAATAGAAAGCATAGAATTTGAGGTGTTGGAAGGTTAAAGAATTCCAAAAACATATCTCTGCATATAGAGAACAGTCTTGTGGTTGCCAAGAGGGAGTGGGGTGGGGAAGGAAAAGATTGGGAGTCTGCTATAAGAAGTTGTAAACTATTATATATAGAATGGGTAAATAACAAGGTCCTACTGTATAGCACAGGGAACTATATTCAATTTTCTATGATAAACCATAATGGAAAAGAATATGAAAAGGAACATATATATGTATCAATAAAACCAAATAATTTGCTGTACAGCAGAAATTAACATTGTAAATCAACTATACTTCAATAAAATTAGAAAAGAAACCTCTGTGGTTCTTTTCATAGAGTACTATACATAGGCTTACCGATTTTTCACTCGGGTTTTAGATTCACGATACCATAGACTAAACTCCATGGCACCTGTGATATCAATAGCTAGACCACCCCGGACATCCATATTGGCCTTAAGTCCAGATTGCAGCTGAAGCTCCTAGAAACAAAAGTATGTAATAACAGTTAGAAGGAGAAAGGGAAGGAGGAAGAGGGGAAAGGGGAAGGTGAAGGGAGAGGGGGAGGAGAAACAGCAGCACAATTCAGCCAGCCACTTTCTAACAGCACGTTCCTCCTGTGATACCATTGGAGTTGTGTTAATGATGAAGTCTTCCTCTAGGCTGGGAAACACATTCTAATTTTGATCACTGGAAGTAGATTACTGATATGCTACATTATTTAATGAATTAAAATACTGAAGAAGTAAAGTGTCAGTTGAGAAGGGTGCTTTCTCTCAATCTTTGCCTCACTTTGGGAGGAATATGGTTCTCAAAGTGTGGTTCTCTGATGAGTAACAGGAGCATTCATGGAACGTGTTAGGAATGCAAGCTCCCTATCTACTGAATTAGAAACTCTGAGGGTGGTGCCCAGGGATCTGTGTTTTAACAAGCCCTCATGTGATTCTGATGCACCCAAATTTGAGAGTCAATAGACTAGGAAAAATGAAGCCATCTCCATTGGAAATCCAGCATTGGCTTTGGCGTGGGGATGAGGGCTGGGATAAATGATTTCCAGAAGTCCTTTAGCCCTTCTATAGTTATGTGCTGTGTCAAATAAAGTAAACTGCATCTTGCTGGCAAATGTAAGGAAAGATGAAAGCTGCTGGTGCCGTGTACAAATTCTACAAAATTGCCTAGGAAAGGAAAGCTGGGAAAGAAAGGCAGGGTAACTTAATTAAGCTTGAATACCCTATTGTTTGACGTTTGGAATGACATCAATATAACAAAAACGATCAACATGAACCCCACAGCATATTCCAGAGCAACAGTAATCTTGTACAAACATAGTCCATCCTCAGCAACTTTGTAGTTGTCTGAAGCCCATTGTTTTATACTGATTGCCAGCATATACCTTTTAAGTCTTGCAATTTCTGTGTACACTAGACGGGGTGATGTTGGCTGAAAACTTCTTCAGCAGGGTTGGAATCAGATTGCCCCGGGACAATGTTGGAAATGCAACAGTTCTGCGAAAAAGGCTCAGTACCCTTAATTTTTATATTCCTCCAAAGATCTTAGGTTCATGGCAACTGGCAACATGACTAATTTCTTTATGTGACTGCCCTACTCAGACCAAACAAACCATGCTTTCATCAACCATTAACACTGCAATTTTAATTTCTAGAGAGGATTGTGTTGGTCATTGATCTCCCTGGATTTTCTCCAACTTTCCAAAAAGAGTGGCAAGAATCTCAGTCATAGAACCTGGTTTACTAAAAAAGTCTGATGGTGGCATGAAACTACCTTTGGTCTGAAAGACATTCAGATGAAAACATGAGATTCTTTATGCAGAGCTCAGGACACATTAGGAGACAGCCCTAAGGATACCTACTGCTACATTAAGTCTAGAACAAAATGTGGTTGTGGGAGGATGCAGGGGTTGTCTCAGGCATCACAACTAGTATGGAGGAACACAAATTATCCTGAAAAAAACTAAATTAGCATGTTCAAATTGTAACCCATGCCTATGAACTGCAGAACCAAGATACAAATTCTGTATTTGTACCATGATGGTGACCGCTTCCAAATGGGCCCTACTGTGTGCCCTGCCTCAGAAGTATTTCTTTCTTTGGATCACATTCTATTTTCCCAATTTTAAAGCTATAATCTTGTTAGTCCACCCAACTCAGCAGAGGTCTATGATGTAGACTTTGGTTTTCCCACTGACCATACGTTACGTGGGTGTCAAAATACACCAAGCACCATGGGAAAGAACATTTCACGGCTATTAGACAATGTGCCTTTTGTAGGGAGAGAACATTTCTACTGCAGTGTGGGTTTTGAGGAGAGCCTTGGCTTTCTGGGAAGATTCCATCTCTCACGCAAAGGGATCAAAGAAGAATTCTTACATATAATCACAGAGGAATATGTTCAGGATAGACCACTGACCCCAGTAGAAGGACAAACCACTCTTTCCTTCATGAAAGGGACTAAATCACACAGCACAGTGGTTCTAATTTTTGAGGGATGTAAAATAAGTAGAACAAATGGTTTTTTAATATCTATTGTGCCCCTTGAAGCTCTGTATTTTGTATCTCATTTAATTTCCATTCAAATCTTCCATGGTTGGCATTATATCAGAAGATTGAAAAGAAAAATGAGGCTTGGAGGCTACCTGTGCAGCTAGACTGGATATCCAGATGGTCTCTAGTGGGGAGACTTTTCTACTACCCTGCATGACCATCACAAAATCATAACTCTCACTCGTCTCCTACTGTGCAAGGAAGCCTGTTCTAAGAAATATTGCAAAAAAAGATGAAGTACAGGCTTATGGGTTTCCCTGGTGGCTCAGCAGTAAAGCACCCGCCTGCCAAGGCAGGAGACTTGGGCTCAATCTCTGGGTCAGGAAGTCCCCTTGGAGTAGGCAATGGTAAACTACTCCAGTATTCTTGCCTGGGAAACCCCATGGACTGCGGAGCCTGGTGGGCTACAGACCATGGCATCACAAAAGAATCGGACACAATTTAGTGACTAAAACAGCAATAGGTTTATGTCTTGTGTGACTCAGAGTGCATATTTAATTCTTGTCCATGAACTAGAAGAACAAGATACTGGAACTTTGTATTTGTAGCTAATGGGACCCCTTTGGTCTTTTACTTTTGGTCCTAAAGGTGTCCCTTATAGCTCAGACACCCATATTTTGACAACTCACCCCATTGCTTCCATTCAGGAAAGTTTGTTCTTTGCTGGCTAAAGAGGATCCCCCTATTAATCTTACTTTATCAAACATCCTTCTCTGAGGAGTAATCCAATTAGCCAAAAGAGAGAGAGAGAGAGAGAGAGAGAGAGAGAGAGTACAGGGTAATTCCATCTGCCCTGGTGGCTGTGACAGTCCCTCAACTGCCAAAATTTCCTTCAATGTCAGCACTTGACCTAGAGTGGTATGTGCCTCTCAAGCTGGAATTGCATTACTGGAGTGCTCTGCAGAGCCAGGGAGACTCAAACGGCTCATTTCTATAATAAATTGAGATCTGCCAAATACTTCAATTTAAAATACACTGCCACTGGGCTATGTTTCATAGCTAAGTGAAGATCTTTCTCCTAGAATATGTCTGTGGTGCCCTAACTTAATTAATAAAAAAAAAATACAATAACTTAATCACTTTTCTGTATGGTAGAAACTTACACAACATTTTAAATCAACTATGCTTCAATAAAAAATTGTTTAAAAAAAAGAAAAACCAAAAAAAAAAAAAGAAAAGAAAAAAAGAAAAACCATAAAGATAATCTAGATCAGGGGTTGGCAAACTATGGACTGCAGGCAGACCTGGCCCGCTGACTACTTTTGTAAATAAAATTTTATTGGAACACTGCCGCACTCATATGTTAATATATCATTTATAGCTATTGTCACTCTACAATGGCAGAGACCGTATGTCTCACAGAGCCTAAACTATTTACTTCTTGCCCTTTACATAAATTGTTTCCCAACCCTGGTCTAGATTAGTATTTATGTTTGCATCAAGTTTAATATCTGATTCAGACATTAAGCATTGCTGATGGGAAGGTGAGTACATATAGATGATATTGAACTGTTATTATTCCTGCATCTTAAATTGTGGACTACTTTCTCAGCATGCTTAGAACTTCTTCAGTCCTTAGTGGAGATGGAGAAGGCAATCATTAAGAATGCATTTCCCCAGCACTTCCCTGGTGGTCCAGTGGTTAAGAACCCACCTTGCAATGCTGGGGACACCGGTTTGATCTCTGGTCTGGGAAAATCCCACACACTGTGGAGCAACTAAGCCCATGAGCCCCAACTACTGAGCCCACATGCTGCCACTGCTGACGTCTGTGTGCCTAGTCTTCTGCACTCCGCAACAAGAGAAGCCGCCACAGTGAGAGGCCCGCACACCTAGAGAAAGCCCATGTGCAGCAACAAAGACCCACCACAGCCCCCTGACTGAAAAAAAAGATGCATCTCCCAGAGGTAACACTTTAGTGAAAATGTGCAGTGTAATGATGTGCAGTTCTCTGATTAATTTGGGAACAATTTTTCATGTGTGATTCTGAGAATTAATGGGTATTAGAGGCATTGCTGGTTTCCTTCTTTTCATTCATAGTAACAGAAACAAAGTTTTGTTCAGAGTGTCAGTACAACCACCAAAAAAACTACATTTACCAGCTTCTCTTGCAGCTAGAGAAAGCCATATGACACAGTTTTGGTCACAAGAAAGGACTTCCATTTGCAGATGCTTTTCTTTTTTAGAAAGAGATAGGGCTTGTAGGATGGTTCTTGAAAAGAGTCAGACTCTGATGCCCCTTACCCTTCCCTCTTCCTTCCTGGAATGAGAAATTAGTTCTGGAAGTACAACAGCCATCTGAGAATCACGAGGTGGCAAAATGAGGTTAAAAGCCACAAGCAAATATGGGAAAAGAACCTGCATCCTAATAATACGTAGGGTTGCCATATCAGCCCTGGACTATCTACTTCTATATATCTTTTACATGACAAAAATCAAACTATTTGGTCAAGCTACCCTAAATTAAGTTTTTGTTGTTGTTATACATAGCTATCCTAAACTGTTATCAAGAATAATAAAGAAAGGGAATTAATATCTAGTTGCAACCAATGATGATTGGGTGGATTGTTAGTAAATCTGATACTTCAGGTCACTTACAGATCTTAAAATCTTTGATTTAATAAGCAAAACCCAACAGATCAAAATCCTCGAGTTATCCAGCAAAGAACAAAACTAATAAAAACTTAGAATCATTTGTTCCAAATACCATACTTTATGTGTAGGAATTCCTAGTATAAAGCTATGAACTGCCCAAGAGTACACAGGACGTAACTCGGTTCAATTCAGTTCAGTTCAGTCACTCAGTCGTGTCCAAATCTTTGCGACCCCGTGGACTGCAGCACACCAGGCTTCCCTCTCCATCTCCAACTCCCAGAGTTTACTCAAACTCATGTCCATTGGGTCAGTGATGCCATCCAACCATCTCATCCTCTGTCATCCCCTCTCCTCCTGCCTTCAAACTTTCCCAGCATCAGGGTCTTTTCAAATGAGTCAGTTCTTCACATCAGGTGGCCAAAGAATTGGAGTTTCAGCTTTAGCATTAATCCTTCCAGTGAATATTCAGGACTGATTTCCTTTAGGATGGACTGGTTGGATCTCCTTGCAGTCCAAAGGACTTTCAAGAGTCTTCTCCAACACCACAATTCAAAAGCATCAATTCTTTGGAGCTCAGCTTTCTTTATAGTCCAACTCTCACCCCCATACATGACTACTGGAAAAACCATAGCTTTGACTACACGGACCCTTGTTGGCAAAGTAATGTCTCTGCTTTTTAATATGCTGCCTAGGTTGGTCATAACTTTCCTTCCAAGGAGTAAGTGTCTTTTAATTTCACGGCTGTAGTCACCATCTGCAGTGATTTTGACATTATTTTGCAGTGACTTTATCTTGCCCCCCAAAATAAAGTCTGTCACTGTTTCCACTATTTCCCCATCTATTTGCCATGAAGTGATGGGACCAGATGCCATGATCTTAGTTTTCTGAATGTTGAGTTTTAAGCCAACTTTTTCACTCTCTTCTTTCACTTTCATCAAGAGGCTCTTTACTTCTTCTTCGCTGTCTGCCATAAGGGTGGCGTCATCTGCATATCTGGGTAATTGATATTTCTCCTGGCAATCTTGGTTCCAGCTTGTGCTTCCTCCAGCCCAGCATTTCTCATGATGTACTCTGCATATAAGTTAAATGAGCAGGGTGACAATATACAACCTTGACATACTCCTTTCCCTATATAGAACCAGTCTGTTGTTCCATGTCCAGTTCTAACTGTTGCTTCTTGACCTGCACACAGATTTCTCACGGGGCAGGTCAGGTGGTCTGGTATTCCCATCTCTTTCAGAATTTTCCACAGTTTATTGTGATCCACACAGTCAAAGGCTTTGGCATAGTCAATAAAGCATAAGTAGATGTTTTTCTGGAATTCTCTTGCTTTTTTTGATGATCCAGCGGATGGTGGCAATTTGATCTCTGGTTCCTCTGCCTTTTTTAAAACCAGCATGAACATCTGGAAGTTCATAGTTCACATACTGTTGAAGCCTGGCTTGAAGAATTTTGAGCATTACTTTGCTAGCGTGTGAGATGAGTGCAATTGTGCAGTAGTTTGAGCATTCTTTGGCATTGCCTTTCTTAGGGGTTGGAATGAAAACTGAACTTTTCCAGTCCTGTGGCCACTGCTGAGTTGTCCAAATTTGCCAGCATATTGAGTGCAGCACTTTCACAGCATCATCTTTTAGAATTTGAAATAGCTCAGCTGGAATTCCATCACCTCTATTAGCTTTGTTCGTAGTGATGCTTCCAAAGGCTCACTTGACTTCACATTCCAGGATGTCTGGCTGTAGGTGAGTGATCACACCATCGTGATTATCTGGGTCACGAAGATCTTTTTTGTATAGTTCTTCTGTGTATTCTTGCCACTTCTTCTCAATATCTTCTGCTTCTGTTAGGTCCATACTATTTCTGTCCTTTATTGTGCCCATCTTCGCATGAAGTGTTCCCTTGGTATCTCTGATTTTCTTGAAGAGATCTCTAGTCTTTCCCATTCTATTGTTTTCCTCTATTTCTTTGCACTGATTGCTGAGGAAGTCTTTATTATCTCTCCTTGCTGTTCTTTGGAACTCTGCATTCAAATGGGAATATCTTTCCTTTTCTCCTTTGCCTTTCACTTCTCTTCTTTTCACAGCCATTTATAAGGCATCCTCAGACAACCATTTTGTCTTTTTGCATTTCTTTTTCTTGGGGATGGTCTTGATCACTGCCTTCTGTACAATTTCACAAATCTCCATCCATAATTCTTCAGGTACTCTATCAGATCTAATCCCTTGAATCTATTTCTCACTTTCACTGTATAATCATAAGGGATTTGATTTAGGTCATACCTGAATGATCTAGTGGTTTTCCCTATTTTCTTCAATTTAAGTATGAATTTGGCAATAAGGAGTTCATGATCTGAGCCACAGTCCACTCCCAGTCTTGTTTTTGCTGACTGTATAGAGCTTCTCCATCTTTGGCTGCAAAGAATATAATCAATCTGATTTCGGTGTTGACCATCTGGTGATGTCCATGTATAGAGTCTTCTCTTGTGTTGTTAGAAGAGGGTGTTTGCTATGACCAGTGCGTTCTCTTGGCAAAACTCTATTAGCCTTTGCCCTGCTTCTTTCTGCACTCCAAGGCCAAATTTGCCTGTTACTTCAGGTATTTCTTGACTTCCTAGTTTTGCATTCCAGCCCCATATAATGAAAAGGACCTCTTTTTTGGGTGTTAGTTCTAAAAGGTCTTGTAGGTCTTCATAGACCCATTCAACTTCAGCTTCTTCAGCAGTACTGGTTGGGGCATAGACTTGGATTACTGTGATATTGAATGGTTTGCCTTGGAAATGAACAGAGATCATTCTGTTGTTTTTGAGACTGCATCCAAGTACTGCATTTTGGACTCTTTTGTTGACTATGATGGCTACTCCATATCTTCTAAGGGATTCTTGCCCACAGTAGTAGATATAATGGTTATCTGAGTTACATTTGCCCATTCCAGAAGGTAACTAGTGGAGGCAAAAGTCAAACCTAGGCTATTACTTCTGAATAAACCACAAAAGCAAACTTCCTCAGAAAGTTCTATAGTCTGTACATTTTAATCCAATCTCCTCATACATCTTCAACATCAAAAATACAAGCTAGAGTGCAAGTAATCACTTTAAGGATTTTTCATAAGATCCTCTTTTTTGGCAAATATTCCACTTTTATATTGCTATGCTTAGTAAGGCAGGAAATGTCGTCATTAAAGAAAAAAAAAAATTAAGCATCAAACACACTCAAACTCAAAGGTTACTCCGATTAACCCTCTTCTGTTTCTGAGAAAATTCCATGAGGCAGATCACTCACACCCTACAGTAACCTGGTCACCTAAATCTTACCACACAGAATATACTATTGTCATATCTTAGTACAGTAATGTAAGATTTATGAGTGAAGAAAATTGAAAACTATTCTGAAGAATGCAGGTCAAGTGAATGAAAGTTCTCTTATTCTTTAACAATGAATGGACCTTTGTAAGGTTCTATGAACATGAGAATGTGGGGCAAAGAGTGTCCATTAAACATGTGGTTGGTGTCTGTGATTGCTTGTGCCTCTACTGATATGGCAGGGATGATGCACTACCTGAATCTTTACCACTGTCGTCATGTTAAATGTCATCAGTAACTTATGAAGCCTTGCAGTTCAGAGCTTGTGTTCAGGAAAAAATATCATCTAAGTACCCAAGAAAGCCAAATGAAAGAAATAAGGCCATCACTCCTCTGTTGAATCCTAAGTTATTTTCTCCATAGTTTCTTTTTTCTGGTCACATCAGTTTCCTTCCCCCACTTTTAGTTTTACTGAGATATAAATGACATTATATTATACTCATGTTGAGTAGTTCCTCTTTTGCCTCAACAGTGAGAAGATGTCTTAATCAGATAACATAGGCAAAATAAAACCCATTTTCCTGTAGGGAAGGAGAAAGGGCAATAATGCCAAGAGGGTCGAATGCTTAGAATGTGAGCCCCAAGGTGAGTGGAACTTTATCTTGTATCCTCCATGTGTATAAAGTGTGACTAGTATATTCAATATTCACGTGCAGACTGAATTACCTGGGAATGATCTATTAGCAGAAGAAGTCCTTTCACCACACTCATAGGGTCGCTAGAGGCTGACAGCATTTTAGACATCAAATCACTGTATCCGTTGAAAAAAGTGACAGGTCTGAGCTGAACATCAAAGAGGAGAGCTGACAAGCCAGCATAGGAGTCAAGGTTCTCTTCCCCCTCATCAGGAGTGGCTGCAATTAATGCCTCCAGTCCTTGGGCTTCAATGACCACCTACGGAAAACGGATATAGCGTTCATGACATTAGTTCCCTGCCTGTTATGTATGAGAGGATGAGCTACACCTACAACTTTCCTGGGGTTCCAAAAGTTGCCTGAAGCTGCAAAAAAATAGGCAAAAAATAAAACAAAAATAGCTCTGTGCGTGAATATGAGTTTGTTTTCTTCAATTAATTCTCACAGCCACACTTGGAGGTACATGTGATTGTATCCATTTTGTTGATGAGCCTGAAAAAAAAACTCAGATGGTAGAGATAGGTCTCAAACTTCTTCTGTCTGACTGCAAAGACCATGAACTTTCCATTTAATGGCATCATCCTAGAGACACAGCCTCTGCAGAATTGTCATACATAGTGGATTTCCTGTCTTGGGGAGCCTCTAAAAATGAGGTGGAGAGAGGTTGGCACAGTTGGCCCAAGTCTGTGCTATGAGAGGGTGTGCAACTCTCTAAGCCATGACTCACCCTCTTCCACATAAAACCTTTTCCAGTAAAAGAAGAGATGTTGAACATCGAGAGCAGGCTCACATCCTGAGCTCTACCACACACAGGAATCCTACATATTCTCGGTACTCCACACCCAGGGCCCTAGCCAAGGGCGTCTGGCATTTCAGAGCGCATATCAGAAAACAGATGGTGATTCCTCAGGACAGAGGCATGGTTTCTGACTAGAGTCCTGTCAAACAGTGTAGTAACACAATATTGATAAGAACTCAAGTTTATGGAACACTGGATCATTTCTAAAGATAAAATGAGCTTATTTAGAAGGTTATAGTTTTGATATGCATAAAAACTAAAAAGAGAGTATACTTTGAAGTTAGGAAGCCTTTCAAGATTGTCGCCAAATTTGGGGCAAAACTAAAGGGATGGAAGTCAGCCAGTTGTCAAATGCCTACACTTTATTCTTTTCTGTCTTAGAAGTATTGGAAAAATTAGATTGATTCTTTGGAGAACCATATTCTATTATGAGAGCTTTCATTATGAGGAATCAATCTCTCCATAGAAACACCAAGAGAAGGAAACACATTCTAGAATTAAATATCTGGAGCTCCAAGGAATACATCTATGAGTAAAAATAAAATATTTTTACAAAACATCTGTGAGAAATACTGGCATGACTTCAATTTTGTGAACATGTGTACCTTTGAAAAAATATGGATGCTTGCATATTTGAAACTCTTTGGGACCATAAACCACACAGCCTCTTGCAGATGATGGAATCAGGGTGACATGATAGATCCATGATTAATTTACACATTCTATAGTGTTGTCATTAATATATATTTTATCCTACTTCACACTAACTGCTTACATAGTCAAATAAGCAAAATTAATGAAAAATGAGATACCTGGATACCATGAAGAGGAGTTTTCTCAATGTACTGAAAGATGTTCAGGTTACTTCTCCTTAGAATGCCAGAACCAGAGTAAAGAATGTCAAGGCTGTAAGTAGATGCCGAATGGGAAGTCCCTAATGACACCAACAAAATAAAATCCCCGAATTTAACAACAGTCACAGCAACACCAAGAGGGCGTGGGGCAGGGAGGGAGAACCGCTTTCTGGGTTACGTACGTTCTACGTAGCCAGTATATGCAGAGGAGGAGCCACTCTTGGAGAAACGATCATAGTTATGAGCGACCATTTCCTTCAGAACTCGACGGACCATTTTGCTGTAACACAAAAAAAGGAAAAAGCTGCATTGTGATGGCTGTTTCCCAAGTCAGATTTGGAAGGAACCCAAATCCTCAGTGGAAAAAAGAAGGGGCCAAATTTTCCTCATGCCACTCCAAGACTAGGGAGGTGCCAGCTGGAGTGCCAGCACCAGGATGAGGGTTTTCCCCTTCATTCCTCAGATATCTGAAGTTTAGTTTGCAAGTTTAGGCAGCAAGGTGAGGATACCCAGATACTAGATGGTTGAAGCTGAGTGATGGACACAACTCAGAAGTGGAAAACAACACGTTCTTTGAATCATTGTGGTTCTAGTGTCAAATAGTATATACTTCTAAGGAAAATTGTACCAAACTGGGGAGGCTGCCTAATCTTTCTTTAAACGTTTTCCTATACCGCCTAGTGTTGTCTAATGTTCAATTAAAGGGACATTTCACAAGGGACTTCTCTGGTGGTGCCACAGTTAGGACTCCACGAGCTTCCACCATAAGGGACACAGGTTCGATCCCTGGTCAGGAAACTAAGATCTCACAAACCACTCAGCATGGCCATAAAAAAGGGGAAAAAAAGAAAAGAAACATCTCAATAAAATGCAATGTGCATGCTAAGTTACTTCAGTCGTGTCTGACTCTTTGAAACCCTATGGACTATAGCACACCAGGCTCCTCTATCCAAGGAATTCTCCAGGCGAGAACACTGGAGTGGGTTGCCATGCCCTTCTCCAGGGAATTTTCCCAATCCAGGGATTGAAACCACGTCTCTTTCATCTCCTGCATTGGCAGGCAGGTTCTTTACCACTAGCGCCCCCTGGGAAACCCGAGAGCCTCTTTCTAAGTAAGTCTTACCCCTCTAAGGGATAAGCTATGGACTTCAGTATTCTTGGGCTTCCCTGTAGCTCAGCTGGTAAAGAATCTGCCTGCAACGTGGGAGACCTGGGTTCACATCCCTGGGTTGGGAAGATCTCTTGAAGAAGGGAAAGGTTACCCACTCCAGTATTCTGGCCTGGAGAATTCCATGGACTGTATAGTACATGGGGTCCCAAAGAGTTGGACACGACCAAGAGACTTTCACGCTTGTTTTTTTTCTTTATCTTATTTACTTATCTAATTAGTGTTGAGATATTCCTGACTACTTAACATTAATTGCATCAGTAATAATAATATTTAAACAGCACAGCAAAAAAGAAATTAAGATAATCCACCAAAGAAATCTGTACCGAGGTCTGATGTAGAACATTATTGAGAGGAAGAAGAAGAATGTTGCCTTACAGGGTTCACCCCAGTATCACTAGGTGATATGATTTTAGCCTGGAGAAGAAAAGGTAAAGAGCAATTCTCAAATATTCACAGGGACTGCATGTGAGTGAGTGATTAGCTCTCTTCTGCTTTGCTCCAAGGATGAAGTCAGGTCGAGAGAAGAGTTCAGTCCTACTGAAAATGTAGTTGGATTTTAAAACACTACTAACATTTGGCAATATGATATTACCAGACCAAACAGGAGACCTAGAGTGAAAAAAAGAACCATATCCAGAGTTCCAAATCATAGTGCCAAAGCGAAGTTTAATCTGGCCTGCTAAATACTTCTCTTACGGGAAATTTGGCAAACTCTATGGTTTTACACAACAACATAACCCATCATAAAGACCACACCATTATTATTAGCCACACGTGTATCATATCATTATACAAACAAGCTCGGAGAAGCAGAGAAAGGGGCGCTGTCCCCTACCTTGCAGGCATTTCAAAACGTAGGATGTCTTGGACAATGGAGAGCATGTACTTATTCATTTCTTTGGGAAGTTCCCCAATAGAGAGCAGGATGTTTTTTACTTCCATGTAGGATGGATTGTTTTTTAAAATGATGGCAGCTGCAGTAGTGCGCACAGTTTTTTCATGTATTTTACGATTCTGGTGGTATATCCTGTTCATAGTCTTCTTTACCTGTACACAAGATGTTCAAGCTTGGTTAGCGCACATCTCCTTTCATGAATTGATACCATGGAAGGAATAGTTCATGCTCATAAAAATAGACACATGCCTCTGTATTTCCCACATTTCTTTGCATTTAGGATGGGGCCCTAGTTCTGGCTAACAGACCGTAAGCAGAAATTCTGCGGGTGACTTCTGGGCTGAGGCAGTTAAGAGCTGATATATCTTATCCCTCTCTTTCGTCTACTACTATAGTGAGTTCATGGCCACATTTTCCCTTAGCGTGGATTAGCCATAGCATGGATGAGAAGCTGATATGTGAGAAACAGATTTTTGAGTCTTGATTGTTATGCAGCGTATCATAGTATTACCTAACAAACACAGATTTTTCAAAGGTACTACTGCTACGAGGCAAAGGGCCTCTATAGAGAGATGGCTATATGAACCTATATTCCTCACAATGAAGTGCCTCAGAATTTTCCATCTTTTTAAAATTAATAGACTATTTTTTAGAGAAATCTTAGGTTCACAGAAAAATTGAGCTGCAAGTATAGCATTCCTATATACCTCCTGATCTCCATCCCTTCCCACTCCCCCTCCCACACAACCTCCCCTCTATCAACATCCTGCATCTCAGTGGTACGTGTATTACACTTGATGAACCTATACTGATACATCATTATCACCCAAAGTCCATAGGTTATATTAGAGGATTTTCTTTTTTCTTTTTTTTTTTTTAACAAAATGTTAATACTGAAGAAAATTCATCAAAATAATTACATTCTGTGGCAACAACTAATTTATTAGTCACTAGCATCACCTAATAATAGGTGATGTTTGGGGTTCTATACTAGGTATTTATAAATATTTCTTTCAATTCTATTCCCCTCTGCCTTGTTCTCTCTCTCAAATGTTGACCTTGTTCTCAGGTCTATAGGAGTTAAGAAACTCATCAAAACAAAAACAACTAAGAAGAGACTGCGCTAGCGTCTAAAGAATCTGTCTCTAAGTCTGTCTGTCTCAAAAACTCTAATTATCACACTTCACAGCCTATCAACTTTGATAGAAAACGTAGCTGCAAACTTAGAACATCAGTTTCAGCAGGCAGTTTATCTTATACTTTGTAAACATTCTCTGTCCTAAAAAAATTTTAATTTGGATGGCTTCCTGAATGGTCACACTTAAGCCAGGTAATTCCCATGTCAAACAATTTAAGAGCATCTTAAAACTTGTGGGGGGTGTGTGTGTGTGTGTGTCTGTGTTAATTGCTCAGTCATGTCTGATTCTGCAACCCCATGGATGGTAGCCCATCAGGTTCCTCTGTCTGTGAGATTTCCCAGCCAAGAATACTGGAGTGGGTAGCCATTTCCTTCTCCAGGGGGATCTTCCCCACGCAGGGACCGAACCTGGGTCTCCTGCATTGCAGGCAGATTCTTTACCGTCTGAGCCACTAGGGAAACAAAGATATTTTGGAAAAGAATTTGTTTCTTAAAGTAAGAGAAGGTGCTTCAGTATTTATGCTTCAGGATATAGGACATTATCTACTCAGAATGTGAGGCTACTTCAGAACAGCCTTAAACCCAATTGAAGTTATTTCTAAACAGGAAAAAAGAGATTCTTAGTTTGGGAGGGAAAATAGGGTGACTTCAGAGAAGTTTGCATTTGACTTGTGATTATGCATGCTTTTTTTTTTCCTTTTATGAAGGTTGCAAATATTCTTGGAGAACTTACCTCATCAGTTATGAAAGGGACATCATATCTCTGGAGTGTGGTGGCAGCGAGGTGGCTGATGGGCCCTTCTCCGGTCTCTGTGTACTTCAGAAGGAGCGGGATGCCTTCTGGAAGCCGGGCATTCTTCAGAGCCAGCAGGTACATCATGATGTCCTCTTTTTTCTCTGCTTTTTCAAGTCCTCCCAAAATTAACTTCTTGGCTTCTATCACTCCCTAAAAGAACACATTCTACATTAGACATATGTGTAACCATACATGAAACAAAGCTTGGGTAAGATCAGCTTCACTCTTGTGTCCAAGACAACAGGTTAAAGTTTTACAACTTTTTGCACTAGTTGCTTGACTGAGGCATGCAATGAAAATGAAAAAGTAAAGCTTGATAAAGGTATTGTTGTTATTTTTTAAATACGTACATTAACACATCTGCAAGAAGCAATGAGTATAATTAACAACGGGCATATTTACTTTTGAACACACCCTGAATGTATAAAGTCATTTTAAAAATTCCCTTGTGGTCGATTATTCCTAGAATTACTCATTCATTGAAATTCTAAAATAATGGTTAGAAGATGCCTAACTGGTGGCAATCACCTTTTCTTTTGTAATAACTATCATGAAAGCACCTAGGACTCAACTGTAAGATCTTGTTCTAAATGTTTAAAGAGTGCTCATTTCCACTCAATTCCAAATTTCATTAATGCTGACATACTGTTCAAAAAACCTTTCTTGAATGCCTTCTGTGTAGCAGGTACTTTGCAAACATATTCTTTAACCAGGCGAGGTCTTTTGTTTTCTGGCCTAGAAACTATTAACTAGTAAGTTAATGGAAAAGTAAATTAGAAATAGGCTCTATTTTACCTTTGTTACTAGGTGTGTTTTAGGGGCTTCAGTGTCATCTGTAGGCTTCAGGTACACACACACACACACACACACATTGGGAGAGATGGGGGGTAGTGAAGACACAAAAAACTCTCAAATAGAATGAAGATGCTAAAGTTCAAATGTAATAAAGAAGTGCTATTTCTCAACTATCAGACTGATCTCTAAAAACCCAAAAGTTTGATAACATACATTGTTATTGAGCCTACTGGGAAATAGGCATCCTAGTGGGAGCCTATAATGTTACAATTCCCATGGAAGATAATTTGGCAAAAGCTAACAGATAGGCATTTTGATCCAGTACCCTAGCCCTGAAGCTATAGTTCCAAAAATAAGAGAAAATGTGCCCAAGATTATCCATTTAAATATTATTTGTAAGAGTAAAAACAGTGGACATCACCTAATGACCTTACATGGGAGAATAAACTGGTGCCTCAGTTTAACACACAATGGAGTACTAGGCAGCTGTAAAATGAAGGAGAAAGCTCTCTGTGAACCAGTGTGTGCTGATTTCCAGAATATGTTAAGTGGAGAAAATAAGATACAAGAGAACGTATATAGAAGTTTATAGTTTGTGTAAGAAAAAAGGAATAAGAATGTGTGTGTACACCTACTTACTGTTGCAAAAAGAAACTGGAAAGAGAACCCAAAACTAATGATACTGCTTACATAGAAAAAGTAGGTAAGAATGGGTGGAAGGGTAGGAAAGGGAATGAGACCTCTTTGAGAATATTTTTAAAATCAAGTTTTGACTTTCAAATCATGTTCCTATTCCATATATTCAAGAAATAAAATGAAGTCAACAAGGATGAAAGGATGCTAAAATTGAATTCAAACAAAATCTAATGAACATGAATAAATATCAGATTAATAACATAACTAAACAAAAGAGAATAAAAAAGAATTAATCCAAGTAATGTTTGAGCATAGTACTCTGATTGTATGCCTTTAGTGTAATATATTCTAAAGACAAAAAGATTGTGAAGTCTTGAACTTTACTAAAGATATTTTGTTTTTTGTAGTGATATTCATGTACAATTCCAAAGCTATTGTACAAGTGCACCTTTTAGGATTGAGCAAATGAATCAGTATCGATGTTCTTGAGAACTAAGTTTCTCACTGTGGGAGAAGGAAGATATAATTATGGATTAATGGAAGGAGAGAAAGAACCCTGTAGAACTGGGTTAGAATTAGAGGTAGCAGTATGAACTCATAATTTAATAAATATAAATACATGTATCTTGTCCATTGTAAGAGCCTAGATGCAATGGCCTTCAAGTAATGAGAAGTAAAAGATTTTAGGGGTAAAATGTCAGATGTATGCATCTTACTCTCAAAGGGTTCAACCAAAATAATATAAAATGAAATAAGATAATGCAAATAGGACAATATAGTAACAATGGTCAAATCTAGATGAATCAGGTATACAAATATTCATGGAATTGTGCTATTCTCACAACTTTTCCATAGGTCTGAATTTTTTTCCAAATATAAATTTGGTGGAGAAAAGAAATTAGGATGCAGTGAGATAAAAATGTAAGCAAAAACAATATATTTTTTCAAGTTAGAGGTTTTGTTTCCTTTGGATATATGCCCAGAAGTAGAATTAAAGTAGTTCTATTTTTAAAAAAAAAAAAAAAAAGTAAGCAAAAACAAATATTAGTAGGAAACAGAAATAGAAGTAAAATGCTGACTAAAAGCTGATTATATAATAAACACGGATGGAAAAAAGACTATATTTGTATATATTTAACATCTTTAACCTATTTGCCTTACAGAAAGATGAGTTGTGTTGGATATTAATTCATTTAGATATTCCATATATTTTTTTTTCCATATTTAGTTGTGCTTAAAATTTAGTGTTTTGTCATAGTTTAATGAGAAAGATGTTAAAACTGATAGTCTACTCAGGCAAGTGGAGAAGCTTTGAGGAAATGAAATTAAAAATAAAATATAAAGTTCTAAAGTAGTTAGAAGTAATTAAATTTCTACCATAAAAACTCAAAACTGCAAACCATACTTACTATAGAAAATAGTCTGCTCTAGGAGGTAGCCCTAGAATCTAATATCAAAGAACAAGAACTTTACCATATATACATATATACATCATTCAAAGTTGAGTACAGTACATAGTGGGTACTCAATAAATATATCTTTATGGGGGATTCTTGGACTATTCACTTTCAGCAAGCATTTATTGAATATTACCTATGTACCAGGCACCATTTTAAGCAGTTGGTGTGGAATAAACAGAGATCCATTTCTGCAGTGAACTTATATTTCAGTGGGAGACAGAATAAATAATCCATGTAATAAATAACTGAATTATAAAGTATGTTCAACAGCAATAATTGCCATGCAAGTAATGAAAATAGAGTAGGGTGAGGGGAATTACAAATACCAGTTGGGGACAGCATGTGAGTGTTAAGTAGGATGGTTTGGAGCTATATATGCAGTGGCTGAGATTGGATTTGCACTTACTTTCAGTTTGCAGCCTTCGTTCTGACACAGCTTCCTGACAAGGGCCCCGATGATGATCATAACGGATTCTCTGATGTCATTGCTTCCAAAGGAACCTTTGAACTTACTCTATTAGCCAAACAGGGATAAAATAGATTACCAAAACACTTTAACATTTCCATGGCATATTTTTCAGTAAGAAACAAAGTAGCCAAAGCCTAAAGACACTGTTTCCATATTTCTAGATTGCAAACTCTGAATTTGGCTTTGGGGACACATAAATTCACTATCTAGCTTTGAACTGAAGAGTTGGTAGAGTCTTTCTAGGTATTTTTAACATAGATCTGTGAATTCCTGAGAGGTTTATGGATTATATTCACTGCATCAGTGAATCCAAAAAATGGTCTGTAAAATCGTATGTGTGGGTAATGAGGGGCTTCACTGATGCTATTAAATTTTCAAACAAGCCCATTTTCCAAAAAGATTATGAGTTATTCCCCTAAATCACAAGTGAATAAGTGCACTTTCTGTTTTTTAAACTTAGGGTCCAAGAGAACTGTAGCTTTTGCTTCCAATATAATTTTTCAGCATCAGAAGAATTATATGTATTAGGTTGGTGAAACGGTTCATTAGGGTTTTTCAATAATAATGTATTGAAAATCCCAAAGGAACTTTTTGGCCAACCCAATGCATAAAATATAATGATTATATGTTATACAATATACTGTACATTAAATAGCATGAAGATTTTTGAAGTCAAAATAAATCTTTTAAAGTCAAATTGTGAAGCATAACCAAGATTGAAATTAAAATTCTGTCCTATGTCACATTACATGATAGGTGAATATAATCTTTAAATTTCCATAAAACATAGCTTAAGTTATCTAGAGGAATTGCAAAGAAGACACTATGTGAAATGTTCTACTTTGTGAAATAATCTACTGTACAATTAATGATTAATGGAAAGAAAACAGTCTAACAGAATTTGAATATGAATAATCAGAAGGCTGTAGTTTCAACCTTTATTCTGATGCTGGCAACTTTTAATTACTGCTTAGATTCCGAAGATCAGATGAGAGCTTTAATTTTGGCAGTGTCCATCTGACTTACAATGAGGGCTCTCAGGAGTTCTTCATCGGGATGTGAGGCAAATGCACAGGCATAGAGAAACCTTTCCTGGAGGATAACGCTCTCGGTGCTTTTGAAATCCAGAAAGTCCAAAATGGCATCTAATGAGTCTGGTGTCTGAGCAGAGGTGACAGCATCCACTAGCTGGGGTCTACAACAGAAAACACAGTCATAGATATCACTGTTTAGGGTGCTTAATAAATTATTTTGAATTTCTACCATTCATAGACCCCATTGGTTTGAGATTCCTAGAGAAGTGAAAATTTTTTATTTAAACAAAAGAAAAGTGATGGCTTTCTCTGAAAGACACTACCCCATTTTATTTTAAGCCTCTCTCTTAACTCCCTTCTTTCTCACTCAATGTACCCTCAGAATATACAGATTAATTTTACTGTATTACCCTAAGCCAAATGAAATTTGGAGGTTTGTAAACAAAATTATATAAATAATATTACAAATTAGGTTCAAATTCTTTCCTCCATAAGTAATATACAAAAGCTATGGTCTCCTAAATCATTTCTTTTTCTAATTAGCTTTGCAACTATATACATTTCTTAAATGCATAACTAAGGTAGTATCATTCAGTGGAAAGATGGGACATTCTTTTAAGTTTCATTTATATCCAAGAAAGAAATTTCGGCTCTTTTTTTTTTTAATAAACACACCATGGTACGGTTCAAGTTTGGACTTCCCAGGTGGTGCTAGTGGTAAAGAAGCTGCCTGCCAATGCAGGAGAGGTAAGAGAGGTGGGTTCAACCCTTGGGTCAGGAAGATTCCCTAGAAGAGGGCATGGCAACCCACCCCAGAATTCCTGCCTGGAAAATCCCATGGACAGAGGAGCCTGGTGGGCTACAGTCCACAGAATCACAAAGCGTCAGACACAACAAGTGACTGAGCATTCACACAAGGATAGTTCAAGTCCAATCACAACAATTTGTTGTGAGCAGAGTGAAACTCCTGCAGGAAAGTGCTAGTTACATATTCTACTCATCAAGAATCTCTGAACTGAAGAGTTGGTAGAGAATCACAACAATTTGTTGTGATTCGCAATATCAATTCGCAATATCTTGCGATGATAATATTTCTGAAACTAGCTGCCATACTAATGAACATAAGATGTCTGTATATATTTCATTCCACATCTACATAACATACCATACATGTATTTAATGCATTATATATATACATATTTTAAAAAAGATATTCTTGTACTACACCATTTTGGTCCTAACAAAATCTCATGGAATGAAGCAGACTGAGAGAGAGATAATACTTATTAAGTGTTATAATTGCAAACACTGCACTAGAAATTTTAGGTATACAACCTCTTTTCCAAATTGGGAAAGGAGTACATGAAGGCTGTATATTGTCACCCTGCTTATTTAACTTATATGCAGAGTACATCATGAGAAACGCTGGGCTGGAGGAAGAACAAGCTGGAATCAAGATTGCTAGGAGAAATATCAATAACCTCAGATATGCAGATGACACCACCCTTATGGCAGAAAGTGAAGAAGAACTAAAGAGTCTCTTGATGAAAGTGAAAGAGGAGAGTCAAAAAGTTGGCTTAAAACTCGACATTCAAAAAAACTGAAATCATAGCATCTGGTCCCATCACTTCATGGCAAACAGATGGGGAAACTGTGGAAACAGTGACAGACTTTATTTTCTTGGGCTCCAAAATCATTGCAGGTGATGACTGCAGTCATGAAATTAAAAGACGCTTGCTCCTTGGAAAAAAAGTTATGACCAACCTAAATAACACATTAAAAAGCAGAGACATTACTTTGCCAACAAAGGTCCATCTAGTCAAAGCTGTGGCTTTTCTAGTAGTCATGTACGGATGTGAGAGTTGGACCACAAAGAAAGTTGAGCGCTGAAGAATTGATGCTTTTGAACTGTGGTGTTGCAGAAGACTCTTGAGAGTCCCTTGGACAGCAAGGAGATCCAACCAGTCCATCCTAAAGGAAATAATTCCTGAATATTCATTGGAAGGACTGATGCTGAAGCTGAAACTCCAATACTTTGGCCACCTGATGCAAAGAACTGACTCACTGGAAGAGACCCTGATGCTGGGAAAAAATGAAGGCAGGAGAGAACGGGATGACAGAGAATGAGATGGTTGGATGGCGGATGGCATCACCAACTCAGTGGACATGAGTTTGAGCAAGCTCTGGTAGTTGGCGAAGGACAGGGAAGCCTGGCATGCAGCAGTCCATGGGGTTGCAAAGAGTCAGACACGACTGAGCGACTGAATTAAACTGAACCTCTTTTTGCTTTAACTTCTTCATCTGTAATGTAGGGCTATAAAGAGCAGTTATTTTAGGGTTGTCAGGAGGATTAAATCACATGATCTATGTAAAACACTAAGAATAGTGCTTGGCACATTGTAAATGCTCAATAAATATATGCTGTTATTAATACCATCAGCTCACTGAACATCTCTGTCAGTTTAATACTAATATTCTCCCTATACATAAGGAAACAGACTCAGAAATATCAAATCATTTGTTCAAGGTCCTATAGCTGGTAAAAATAGAGCTAGGATTGGAACTCAGTTTTTTCTGACTCTGGAATACATGGGTCTTAATTACAGTGTTTTCTAAAGTGTTTTCATATAATACTAACCCTACAAAATGCTTTAAGAGGAGGGATTTTCAAGGTCATGTAAGTTTGGAATATATTTAAGGAAACTTATATGTAATATTATCAGATTAAAGATGCCAGATATTTCCACAATAAAGAGAACTATTTGACTTGGTTTTTCCCAGTGTTTTTCAAACTCAATTGCTCACAGGAGCCTTTCCTCTTGGCATACTTGTTAATAACCTCAAAGTCATAGGATACACATAATAAAATTGGGAAATGTTATATTCCACCATCCTGACTTTCACTATACTACAATAAACAGAAGGAATTCTCTGTATTTTATGAATGTTGAAAATGAGGCTCAGGGAAACTAAATGTAAATGACTTACTTAAAGGTTATATGATGTTGGAAGTCAGAATTTAAAACTAGGACTTCTGATTTTAGTTCATCTTAATATCTTTTCTACTATACTATGTTACATGTCTATTTCCTATGATATGATGCAATACTGAAAATATTATCAGGTAAATAACCTGATTCAGAAAATACATCATGCAATCATACAAATTATTGCCGCCATAAGATTTTTAGGATACAAATAAGGCTAAGGTTTAGTGTAATCTCTGTTCTAAGTTAACAGCCAAATTTTCACTGTTTTTGTCAGGAATTTTTTTTTTTTTGACAAAAAGATAAGTAACTCTAAAATATACCCTTAAGTTCTATAATTAAAACAGAGTCTGAGAACTTATAATTTTGCATATATTTAACTCAGTTTAAATGTTTATTTTTGAAGACAGTATCCAACTAACTTGTAGTTAGTCATATGGAATTCGTATCAATTTTTTAATGCCCTAAGTCAAGTCAATAACAGTACAATCAAGAATAAACAATCTTCTCAGGAAAAAAGCTAAATCCTCTTATTCTTGAGTAATCAAGTCCTTAGAACTCAGTGACCACTGTTGCTGTGTGTTGTGTGTGTGTGGGGGAAGGGGTGTAACTTGGCCATTTTATACTTTTGACTATCTTAATGGCTAGTTTCCACTGTTTGTCAAACTAATTGAGTCATGTTCTATATCATCAATTAGCGTAATTAGTGTTAAACAGTTGAATTTGTAGTTGCAGATAAATTTTGTTTTACAGACCGAAACATTTCTATTTAGAAAGTGTATTTGTGTTGGTATTTACAAAGTAAGTTTGAGAATTGTCAACTCTCTTTATTGTGGATGTAAAATAAGGCACTCTTCCACTGAATACTCAAATGATGTACGTATTTCTTCTCTCTGGATTCTTTTGGCTGTTTATCTCAGTTCTCAATTTTCTTTTCAAAACAAGGCTTCGATGAGGATCATCACTGTATCTTTAATGAAAGCTCATTTTCAATAGAAAAAATCATACTGGTCTTTTTTGTTTTTTGTTTTAATAATCAATTCTGAACTCTTTTTGAGTATAAATTAATAGCTCTGGGAACACAATTTCACCAGAGTGTGGCAGCGCCTGCACTGTGGTATCACATCAAAGTCCTACCCTCCCCCTATCTATGTACCAATCTAGACCTGATTTACACTCATGAACAAAATGTTTAAAATAAAATGTTCACTCTGAGTCACTGCTGAAAACTTGCATTTCTGGCCAATTAACCATTGAGTTACTGCAGTGAGGTATAAGTGTTCAATGCAAATGTGAAACAGCAAACAATTGATTTGAAGGTGAGGCAGTTGATTAAAAAGGGATCTTATCTGCTTAATAAACAGCAACCCTGAAACACTTTCTTATAGACAACCCCAGGAAATGTTCAGGGAACTTACAGTACTTCCTTGTTTTCTGCCTTCAGAATTTGGAGGATCTCTTCTTTCTTTGCCGTCCTGAGGTGCTTGATGAAGGCCAGGAAGCTTCTGACAGCCTCAGCCTTGGAGAGGTTGTCAGGCTGCAGATGTTTTCTGATGGACTGCCAGTGCTCTGAGAGCTGCAAAACACGGCCGCAGGCCCAGACCACACTCATAATTCTGAACATCCATGTTTACAAAGAATGTTCTCTCCAGAAATAAATTTTTCCTTGTATCTGACAAGCAAAAGAAGCTCTTTGTATCTTACCTCAATATATCTGATTGCCCCTGCCCCCATCACATTCCTGTGACTCTCAAATACAGAGAGGCCTGCTGACCAGTGCACAAGTCCTCCTCAAGAGGACAGTTTTTGTCGATTAGTACTTAGCTCAAATGACCTCAAGATTCTGGGCATGTAGGTCATTCCATGGTTACACAAGGGAATTACATCTGAGGCCAGGCTTTGACTACCATAGTGAAATTATGTCGAATTTTCATCAACAACAGGATATTTTGGAGGGGGAAAATCATCTGAACTGCTGAAGAATTGTGTCATGTTTCTTATGAACTGAAACCTTAATGAAAACCAGTTTTTATAATAATTTGATCTCCCTATTCTCTTTATTTTACTGTTTGTATGAAATACAAGTAATAGTAAAACACCTTGCTGAGGTCTGAACTATTCATTTCATATATCTGTGTTAAGTAGAGTGGCATTTAGATAAAGGTAATCCTCATATACACTACTGTTATGCTGCTGTGGTTTTAAAAATAGTAAATAGTTCTAATCAATAACATCTTTTGGCTTAGGAAAAAGTTCAAAACCTTATTTTTCATAGTTTATCACTTCTCCCTTAGTTGTAAAAAATGTGTTAAATCCCATAAGTGACCTCTCTCTTAACTCTGCATAATCTGCATGCTACCAGTTTTTAAAATATACATTCCTTCCAATAACAACAGATACATATTTTGCTCTTCTTCAAATCCATTTTGGTTATCTAATCTTAAGAGGGTAGTCCAAAACAATATTCCAGTTGTACTTAGCTAAAGATTTACTGGGTCATTTCTGAGGGCAGAGATCATATCAGTGTTAAGTCAGAATTTTTCTTTTAAAGAATTGCAATGGTGACATTATACTGACATTGAATAAGCAAATTCCAAAGACATAAACCTTTTCTATAACAATGAAGAAATAGTTTTGAGAAATCTTAGATGGCTCATAATATTTGATAACTAGGAGGGGAGAAATTAACAGAATAAGCAAAGATCATTGGTTTCATTAGTCACCTTTCTAAATAATTTCCATCACATATGACATTAGAAAATGACACTGGAACATTAGATAATTTATGGGGAAAAGAAGAAGAAACAAGGTTTGAAAACAATTATTTTTTTTGTCTCATTTTGTTTTCCCCTTCACTCAATTTTGATATATTTGAAAAACTAATAAGGAATTAGTGCCTTGCACTTTAAGCAGATTTTGGTATTAGCTCTTGATGATTCCACTCTTCTGAACACTAATAATGGCCAAGAGAAGGGCATCTTCTGGTAGCTACAAACAGAGGCTGAAGCCAAGGGTTAAGTGTTAGGAAACGCTGGAACCCAGAGTCATATCTGTGGCCATATATCACAACTGATTTATGCAACAAAAGAAATTATTCTTTATTAGATTAAAAATATTACACACTCACAAATACATACAGATACACTCATACATGCACACACACACACTCACACACTTAGCCTTGGGGGTGTGCTCATTTCTGGCTGTAACAGTAGGGGAGGTTGGGGTGTGGTAAGTAAGTGTTCCTGATTTAGTGAAGAGCTTATTATCCATTTCTAGTCCTCCTAGCAGTTCTCAGAACACTGAGCTCAGTAAAACATTTCTCCTGTGGACATTTTACTGTGTGTGTGCTCAGCTGTTTCAGTTGGGTCCTACTCTTTGCAACCCCATGGACTGTATGTAGCCCAGCAGGCTTCTCTGTCCATGGGATTTCCCAGGCATGAATACTAGAGTGGGTTGCCATGTCTTCCTCCAAGGGATCTTCCCGACCCAGTAATCCAGCTCATATCTCTTGCATCTTCTGTATTGCAGGTGGATTCTTTACCCACGGAGCCACCTGGGAAGTCTGGACATATTACTCCCGAAAGGCAGAACTTTCAGGATTCAGGCCACTGTCCATGCTCTCAAGGCTGTATGCTTCCCCTAACTTCATCAGGCCCTTATCCCCACTGCATTCTGAGGTCTGCTTTGAGGAAGCTGCCTTCAAGTCATGACATTTTTATTTGAAATAAGTGGATGTGGTAGTCATTTGTTAATTATTATAGCATATTATTAGGCTGCTGCCATTATAACTCAGTGGTGGCTGGAAGTTCTTTGTAAACTTTCCTTATAAATTAACTGAAGCTTCCATTGGAGACAAAAGGAAAACAGAATGGTAGGCCATGATTATTCCATGATTGGGCCACACAATGCTGTGGCTCACACTCACAGAAGGGCATCCTTGGCACTTGCTCTGGAAGACCTGGCCCACAATGGGAATGGCCGTGTACTTCGAATCCACTGCTTTAATGATGGCTGCAACCTGCTTTCCCGGCTTCAGTCTCAGACCTGCTTCCGTGGTTTTCAGCTCCAGTTTCTGCCTGCATAACCAAGGAAGAGAACCACATCAGCGGCCTTCTTTTGAGTGAACAAGCTATTAATTGTCACTCTTTTGGCAAACAAGAAACTAATGTATTCAAATTCTGTAAGGCCATGTCTTTCAAACTGAGAGATCTCCAGCAGTAACAGAAACCTCTAGATCATTATGAAAATTTTCTGGAGCAACAATTTTATTCAAAGCTTTGAAAGTTTAAGCCTGGGATTTCAAAATATTATGACAAGAGATTACAGGAAAGAAAATTTGCCTGGATGCTGAGTAAGATATATGATGTCACCTCTTTGGGCTTTAGCCCAGCTCTCTGAAAAATAATATCTTTGGGACAACCACATGTCACTTACTAAAACAATTAGGAAATCTTGTTTTCCAAACATGGCCTCAAGAGTCTGATATGCTCTTTCAGTAGCTTGCCTCTCTCCCTTCAAAAGGTGGAGTCTACATCCCTCTCCTTAAGCCTGGGCAGGACTCTGTGACTGCCAGGACTTGTAGAGCACAGTAGAAGTTTCAGTATATGGCTTGTAAGGCTAAGTCCTTTTATGTTGGAGAAGACTCCTGAGAGTTCCTTGGATTGCAAGATCAAACAGTCAATCTTAACAGAAATCAAGCCTGAATACTCATTGGAAAGATAGATGCTTAAGCTGAAACTCCAGTATTTTGGTCATCTGATGTGAACAGCTGACTCATCACTAAAGTCCCTGATGCTATGAAAGATTGAGGGCAGAAGGAGAAGAGGGCGTCAGAGGTTGAGATGGCTGGATGGCATCACTGATGCAATGGACATGAACTTGGGCAAACTTTGGGAGATGGTGAGGGGCAGAGAGGCCTAGCGGGCTGCAGTCTATGGGGTCGCAAAGAGTCGGACATGACTGGGTGACTGAACAACAACAAGTCACAAAAGGGAATTCAGCTTTCATCTGGCAAGCTAGCAGCACATACCTTGGGAGACTTGAGCTACCATGTAAGAAGTCTGGCTACTGAAGCTACCATGTTGAGAGGCCACATGGAGATGAAGAGAGATGCATGAGGAGCCCAAGTAGTGTGAATCTGCAGCCCAGACACTAGATATGTGAGGGAGCAGCCTGTGAACCAGCTCTGCAACTGCACAGCACACAGCAAGCAAAGCGTGCCTAGCAGGATCAAGTGTCATGATTGTGAGAGAAAATAATAAAGTGATTGCTGCTTTTCATACTACTAAGTTTGGAGTGGTGTGTTATAGAACAATGGAATCCTGATAAACCTAAGTTTAAAATATTAATTTTATATGAAATCAAGATGGATGTAGTAAAAAGTAGGACGCAAGGTTCTAATCCAGAGGAGACTTCAATAAAATTTCAAGCATTTATGGTTTGAGGCATTTCTACCAAGATTTTGCAACCATTTACCTCTGACATTAGAGTTACTTCAGAAGAAATATTTGAGAAATAATAGCAGAAGATATAACTTACATTTAATGCTAGGATTTTACTCTAAATTAAAATCTGAAAATAAGACATACTCTTAGATTTGAAATTCTAGTCCTATAGCCTGTGAGAACTGTTCTGACCAGAGAAATTTTCTCAAATTGAAATAACAGTCTTCAATATGTAAGTACTATAAATCACAGCAAAAATTCTGTCATATCACTTTACTATGGAACATTTTTGTGTTTAATAACACACAATGACAAATAACACAATGACAATAACACAATGTGTGACAATATCACAATGACAAAAAAATAATCTTGAGGAGAGAACACACAAATGCCACTTTTTTATCTTAACATTAAAAGCATTTGATAGAGAAATCAGAAAATAAATAAGAATAAATCAAGGTGTTTGCCTTTTTAAAATTTAAATTCTATTCAATAGACAATTTGTTTTTAATGAAGTCCTATTTTAAAACATTAAGTATTTATTTCATGCCACATACTATTATAGATAATATGAAAAATAAAGATGAATAAGACACAATTATTGTTCTAAAGGAGCTCACAGTCAAAATGAGGAAGCAATAAATATATTAATTCATGTGCATGTATATATGTGCATACATATTTTTTAATTTTAATAATATACTAAAGAACAGTAAGGAAAATTTAAGCATTATCTTACCTTGATACTATTTTGCCTGCTATTGATTGTAGAAAATTCAGCCTCAAGGCATGTATCTCTTCTGAGAGCACAGCTACAACAAAGCTGTCTTCTATCTTATAGGTAGTGACAGATGTGGCTTTTGAAGTGACACCCAAGACCTAAATAAATAAATGTGGTTGTAACAAGCAATCAGCTTTCTATCTTTGAATCAAGCCAAATAGCAAATTATCTTCTCATCTTCACAAGAACACCCCTTTCATATTTGTTCAACACACAAACCTATAATACATTAAAATAAATCCATTCATTTGATATTATATAATACTATACCCTAAACTAAAAATTGCAAGTGTTCCCAAATTATATTGCTACTTTATTCACCTATTATTTTTGAATCGTCTCTACAAAAAGAACTTGGTTGCTTCAGAAAGTGATAGCCAGCATACCTGATGTGGGGTTGTAAATCCAGCCCTCTCTATTTTGCATGAATCCAAGGCCTTAATTTTGGTCACTTTGTCTTGCTGAGCCTGGTAGGTCACTTTACAATCTCCAGAGATGTCTACCTAAAAAGAAAAGCCAAAATACAGTGTTTCAGATGGGATTCTCACATGAACCATTTGAATTCCAGTGGCAAGTAACTTAAAAAATTGGGGTTCTAATACATCACGCAGGACTCCTTTCTCTGACAAGATAGGAAAACAGAAGAATTTAGTGTTTCCTGAAGCATGTGGATTCCTTTCCATCCTCTTTGAGTCTTATGAGCAAATTCTTATTGCCCCAGGAATAATAAATGATTTCCTACTTCTCTCTAATGCCTAATAGGAATTGGCCAAATGGCCTCAATTCAGTTCAGTTCAGTTCAGTTCAGTCACTCAGTCATGTTAGACTCTTTGCAACCCCATGGACTGCAGCATGCCAGGCTTCCCTGTCCATCACCAACTTTTGTAGCTTACTCAGACTCATGCCCATTGAGTTGGTGATGCCATCCAACCATCTTATCCTCTGTCGTCCCCTTCTCCTCCCGCCTTCAATATTTCCCAGTAACAGGGTCTTTTCAAATGAGTCAGCTCTTCGCATCAGGTGGCCAAAGTATTGCAGTTTCAGCATCAGCATCAGTCCTTCCAATGAATATTCAGGACTGATTTCCTTAAAGATAGACTAGTTGGATCTCCTTGCAGTCCAAGGGACTCTCAAGCGTCTTCTCCAACACCACAGTTCAAAAGCATCAATTCTTTGACTGTCAGCTTTCTTTATAGCCCAGCTCTTACATCCATACATGAATACCGGAAAAACCATAGCTTCGACTAGACAGACCTTGTTGGCAAAGCAATATCTCTGCTTTTTAATATGCTGTCTACGTTGGTCATAACTTTTCTTCCAAGGAGCAAGCGTCTTTTAATTTCATGGCTGCAGTCACCATCTGCAGTGATTTTGGAACCCCAAAAAATGATGTAGTCATAATCAAAATCTCTCAAATGGGTAATTATGGGGTGGGGGGAGTTGACTTTTAATACTATGTGTAGGCTCTGTGTGTGTGTGTGTGTGTGTACGTGAAAACACACACAGGCTTTGATGAGCTAAGTCCTTTAAAACCTGCAGCATTATGTATATTATCTATGGTGAAACAGATCACCAGCCCAGGTGGGATGCATGAGACAAGTGCTCGGGCCTGGTGCACTGGGAAGACCCAGAGGAATCGGGTGGAGAGGGAGGTGGGAGGGGGGATCGGGATGGGGAATACGTGTAACTCTATGGCTGATTCATATCAGTGTATGACAAAACCCACTGAAATGTTGTGAAGTAATTAGCCTCCAACTAATAAAAAAAAAAAAGGAAAAAAAAATTAAAAAAAAATAAAATTATCAGAACAACTCTAAAAAAAAAAAAAAAAAAACCAGCAGCATTAATTCAGCTCACCATAAGGCACATCAATAATTTGAATGTAAGCAAATACATCTCAATACTGACTCTGTATAGCTTCTCTGAGGCGTCCCTTTGGCCTCTACAAGCCAGTCTTGCTACCCTCAGTCTTTCCAGCAAGCTAACCAGCATTCTCTTGGCCCAGCCTTGCCATCAGATTTTCTTACCAGCTCATGAACTGGCTGAATTCAGACAAGAAAACTTGGACTCAGCTCTGCTTTAGTTATAATACTTGGGGAGCCACTAAACTTCTGTTGTTTAACCTTTGTTTTCATCTATTAAATGGAAGGGTTCATATAGATCAAACTGACCACACCTACATTAGCTGAGAAGACTATTAAAATACAGATGCTAATCTACTGAACCAGAATCTCTGCAGTGAATCCAGGGAATCTTTATTTTTATAACCTCCCTATGGCATAGGGATACACAGTGAGGTCAGTGGAATGTTCTCCAAGGTTTTTTGGGTCTCTATCATTCAGCCATGAAATTAAAAGACACTTGCTCCTTGGAAGAAAAGTTATGACATATATTAAAATCTAGACATATATTAAAAAGCAGAGACATTACTTTGCCAACAAAGGTCTGTCTACTCAAAGCTAAGGTTTTTTTCTAATAGTCATGTATGGATGTGAGAGTTGGACTCTAAAGAAAACTGAATGCCGAAGAATTGATGTTTCTGAACTGTGGTGTTGGAGAAGACGCTTGAGAGTCCCTTGGATTGCAAGGAGATCCAACCAGTCTATCCTTAAGGAAATCAGTCCTGAATATTCATTGGAAGGACTGATGCTGATGCTGAAACTGCAATACTTTGGCCATCTGATGCGAAGGACTGACTCATTTGAAAAGACCCTGATGCTGGGAAAGATTGAAGGCAGGAGGAGAAGGGGACGACAGAGGATGAGATGGTTGGATGGCATCACCAACTCGATGGACATGAGTTTGAGTAAGCCACAGGAGTTGGTGATGGACAGGGAAGCCTGGTGTGCTGCGGTCCATGGAGTCATAAAGAGTCAGGCACGACTGAGCGACTGAACTGAATTGAACTGATCATTCAGTCATTCTATAGGTCTCCTTAGTGTAACTGATTCTAATTTCCTTTCCCCTGTATTCAAATACAAATTGGGGTAAATAACAATTTGTTTCATATGTAAATGAGACAACTACCCAACTCACCTTTTCTAATCATTACCATAGGAGTATTTTTTTTTTTTTTTTACTGAATCTCTCCAAATAGAAACCCATATAAACAATTTTAGTAACTATACATAAGATTCTAGATGCTTAATAATATTACTAAGTACCTCATTGGTAGTTCCAGAGCTTAACTGCATCTGAAATAGGCTAGCCAGGCCTCTCTTGAGATTTTCTATGGCTGCTGGTTCATTTTGATACGAGTAGAACTCTTTGATCTAGGTGAAAAAAGAACAAAGATAAATAGAGCAGAAATGGATCATTTACGAGACTTGGTTAAATAAATATCAGGAAAGGTTAGATTCTCACCCCTATCAATCCTGGGAGAAAGAGATCTGTTAGTTCAAAGCTGGGACTTCTTTTTTTGTGAAAAGAAGCCATTTATTTACATTTCAAAAAGCTAGACCACCAAAATATGACATTTATGGAGGCTGATAATGAAGGCTTTGGGTATGATGGGAATAACATAGGAAAGGAAAAAGAGCACTGATATAGGATAGGGTTTCTGTGAAAACAAGGATTGCCCAAGAAAGAGAAATCAGGAACATTCTCTTCAAGCATGTTGTCAACATATTCCCTACCTGTAATTCTGCTTGAAACAAAAATTAACCAATGTTTGGACTTCCCTGGTTGCCCAATGGTTAAGAACCTGCCTGCCAAAGCAGGGGATATGGGTTTGATTCCTGGTCCAGGAAGATCCAACATGCTGCAGAATAACTAAGCTGGAGTGCCACAAATATTGAGTTCACATGCTACAACTATTGAAACCTGTATGCATAAAGCCCGTGCTCTGCAACAAGAGAAGCCACCACAGTGAGGAACCTGCACCTCAAGGAAGAGTAGCCCCTGAAACTAGAGAATTCCTGCTCACAGCAGCGAAGACAAAAATCAAGTCTTCATCATAGTCAAAAGTATAAACCATTCAATATCACAGTAATCCAAGTCTATGCCCCAACCAGTAATGCTGAAGAAGCTGAAGTTGAATGGTTCTATGAAGACCTACAAGACCTACTAGAACTAATATGCAAAAAAGATGTCCTTTTCATTATAGGGGACTGGAATGAAAAACTAGGAAGTCAAGAAATACCTGGAGTAACAGGCAATTTTGGCCTTGGAGTACTGAATGAAACAGGACAAAGGCTAACAGAGTTCTGCCAAGAGAACGCACTGGTCATAGCAAACACCCTCTTCTATCAACACAAGAGAAGACTCTACACATGGACATCACCAGATGGCCAACACTGAAATCAGATTGATTATATTCTTTGTAGCCAAAGATGAAGAAGCTCTATACAGTCAGCAAAAACAAGACCAGGAGCTGACTGTGGCTCAGATCATGAACACCTTATTGCCAAATTCAGACTTAAATTGAAGAAAGTGGGGAAAAGCACTAGACCATTCAGGTATGACCTAAATCAAATCCCTTATGACTATACAGTGGAAGTGAGAAATAGATTTAAGGGACTAGATCTGATAGACAGAGTGCCTGATGAACTATGGATGGAGGTTCATGACATTGTACAGGAGACAGGGATCAAGACCATCCCCAAGAAAAAGAAATGCAAAAAAGCAAAATGGCTGTCTGAGGAGGCCTTACAAATAGCTGTGGAAAGAAGAGAAGCAAAAAGCAAAGGAGAACAGGAAAGATATACCCACTTGAATGCAGAGTTCCAAAGAATAGCAAGGAGAGATAAGAAAGCCTTCCTCAGTGATCAATGTGAAGAAATAGAGGAAAACAATAGAATGGGAAAGACTAGAGATCTCTTCAAGAAAATTAGAGATGCCAAGGGAACATTTCATGCAAAGATGGACTCAATAAAGGACAGAAATGGTATGGACCTAACAGAAGCAGAAGATATTAAGAAGAGGTGGCAAGAATACACAGAAGAACTGTACAAAAAAGGTCTTCACAACCCAGATAATCACGAAGGTGTGATCACTCCCACTCACCTAGAGCTGGACATCCTGGAATGTGAAGTCAAGTGGGCCTTAGGAAGCATCACTATGAACAAAGCTAGTGGAGGCAATGGAATTTCAGTTGAGCTATTTCAAATTCTAAAAGATGATGCTGTGAAAGTGCTGCACTCAATATGTCAGCAATTTTGGAAAACTCAGCAGTGGCCACAGGACTGGAAAAGGTCAGTTTTCATTCCAATCCCAAAGAAAGGTAATGCCCACAATTGCACTCATCTCACATGCTAGTTAAGTAATGCTCAAAATTCTCCACGCCAGGCTTCAGCAATATGTGAACTGTGATCAAGCTGGTTTTAGAAAAGGCAGAGGAACCAGAGATCAAAATGCCAACATCTGCTGGATCATCAGAAAAGCAACAGAGTTCCAGAAAAACATCTATTTCTGCTTATTGACTATGCCAAAGCCTTTGACTATGTGGATCACAATAAACTGTGGAAAATTCTGAAGGAGATGGGAATACCAGACCACCTGACCTGTCTCTTGAGAAACCTGTATACAGGTCAGGAAGCAACAGTTAGAACTAGACATGGAACAACAGACTGGTTCCAAATAGGAAAAGGAGAACTTCAAGTCTGTATATTGTCGCCCTGCTTATTTAACTTATATGCAGAGTACATCATGAGAAACGCTGGGGTGGATGACGCGCAAGCTGGAATTAAGATTGCCAGGAGAAATATCAATAACCTCAGATATGTAGATGACACCACCCTTATGGCAGAAAGTGAAGAAGAACTAAAGAGCCTCTTGATGAAAGTGAAAGAGGAGAGTGAAAAAGTTGGCTTAAAACTCAACATTCAGAAAACTAAGATCATGGCATCTGGTCCCATCACTTCATGGCAAATAGATGGGGAAACTGTGGAAACAGTGTCAGACTTTATTTTGGGGGGCTCCAAAATCACTGCAGATGGTAATTGCAGCCATGAAATTAAAAGACGCTTACTCCTTGGAAGGAAAGTTATGACCAACCATGATAGCATATCAAAAAGCAGAGACATTACTTTGCCAACGAAGGTCCGTCTGGTCAAGGCTATGGTTTTTCCAGTGGTCATGTATGGATGTGAGAGTTGGACTGTGAAGAAAGCTGAGTGCCAAAAAATTGATGCCTTTAAACTACAGTGTTGGAGAAGACTCCTGAGAGTCCCTTGGACTGCAAGGAGATCCAACCAGTCCATCCTAAAGGAAATCAGTCCTGGGTGTTCATTGGAGGGACTGATGTTGAAGCTGAAGCTCCAATACTTTGGCCACCTGATGCAGACAGCTGACTCATTTGAAAAGACCCTGATGCTGGGAAAGATTGAAGGTGGGAGGAGAAGGGGATGACAGAGGATGAGATGGTTGGATGGCATCACCAACACAAGGGACATGGGTTTGGGTGGACTCCAGGAGTTGGTGATGGACAGGGAGGCCTGGCATACTGCGGTTCGTGGGGTTGCAAAGAGTAGGACACAACTGAGCGACTGAACTGAGCTGAATCAAGTTTCAAAGTAACATCACAGATATAGATTCTTGTAGAGAATGGCAATCACCATGCTTGAGAATCCTGAGATGCACGCCTCTAAGGGCTATGATAAGGGCCCACACGTGGCCAAAATGCCCATGGAGAAAATTCCACATGACTGATGTTCTTCAGCCCTCCAGAGCATTCCTGTTGGCCTTGGGTATGAGGAGACACAGAAGGTTGGAAGAATTGAGGTTTAGGGTGCTAACAGTGCACGGCCTGCCACAGGGACTGCTTTGAGTTTCTCTTCAGAAAGCAGGAAAAAGGCTAGAGTGAAGAAGGAGACTGTGATTTGGCTGCAACAGTAAATGGCTTATCTTAGCTTTATTTCATCCTTGACAATTACAGGCACAGAGACGATAACTATGTCTTATACCATTTTGACTATTTAGCTCGTGTTTAAGAAACAAGGATAAAAATACAAAGAATTTTCTGGAAAGCAGGCTGTCATTTTTTACCCTGTATTGACTTCAAAGACATCACATGATTTAGAAATGGAGAGGATAGATATAGCTTCCCTATAAAAATTCCCAAGGTTTATGCTAATTATAGATGCATGTCTACCAGAAATATCCTGAATGCCTTCCTATTTCTCATTAAAACCAACCATGACTTCTCAAGTAAAACTGAAACCTCAGTCATTATGCAATAAATTTAATTAATACCAATCTGAACAATTTAGTGTACATGAAAACTCCCTCATATCTTAGATGAAAATACTTTGCCTGATAATTCAAACAAGTGCCTCAAATTTTCTATTTTTATTTTCTACATATATTCTGCCTAGGGACAGATTTATCGGGTACTCTATCCAGCAATCAATTTTAGTCATTACATTGGATGAACCTATAAATGTTGGGATTGTGTTTGTCCAGGTTAAAAGGGAACTGGAACAGTGACCTCAACGTCTGGAAATCCATGGTATCACATTCTCAAACAAATCACTGACAATTTCTCAGAACCAAGGTTGAGTTTCTGATGTTCTATTTTGTAAACTAGGTCTTCTTGCCTTTGAGGAATTAGAGTGTAACTTTCCTTGCAAATATTTGGGAGAACTTAATCTCTAAATATCAGGACAATTAAAGGAACCTAACTGGATTTCTTGAGACCATACACAGTCAGAAGGGCTCACTGGTAGCAATACGCTTACGGTCTGGGACATTTTTGGCCTGAGCCTTAAATACCTCAGAAAGTGAGAGGATCCATTAAGTAGGAAAAATACTTGTACCACCATCAGATCAGTACCCTCACTTTGCTTCCAAGCTATAAAATATGCCTGAATTGCTTATAAAGTTTTACCTAAAATTTCAGAAACCCAGTTGGCAGATTTAATCTTCATATATAAGGTAAAATACTCTCCTCTTACTCCTTCTTCTGATTTTGACTGCTATATCCCTAGGAAAATGGTGTGACAGACTTTTTTTCCTGGCAGGCTGAACAACACAAACTCTGAGACAGAAAATTCTTTTCATTCCTCCTACTAGTTTTTATTGTCTCCATAGAACTGGAAAAGTGGACAAGTCTCTTTTTCCTTTTGTATGCCTGCTGACCTTTGGGGCCTAAATTCCCTCCCTTTAGTTGTAGACCACTGAGACCCAGAGAGAAGACAGCATTTGTGTCCATACTAGCTAAACGTCAAAACTGTTAGAATAAAGTGGACTTTTGGTAATTAAGAAAATAACAAAGTCAGAACTTTGAAGTTTAATCCACATGGCTGACACAATCTTAAATTCATTATTTCACAACAGGAACTGAGTAAGTTTTATTATGTTCAGGCCATAAATCTGATTACTTCATTCAGTTCTGAAATGAGCTCTGAATATCCAAGAGCACAGGACACTTATCTAAATGCACAGTCCCTGAAGCTTCCAAAGAGCAGCATAGCCTTGTCACAAAGTAAGCCGTCAACCCAAGGAAACTCAACTCAGGGGGATAAGGGTGGGTTGTGACGAAGGAGATGCAGTGCTTCTTTGGGCCAAATTTTGAGGGCAAATTTCCCCTAGAAATCAGTAGGGATTATTCATATTTTTTAAAGAAAAAAATGCTTCTATACATTCCTTCAATTTACACATTCATTACGGAAAAGAGAAAGCAAAATTTCATTAACTGGCCAAAGAGCAAAACTAAACAAAAAAGATCACAGCAAACAGAGATTAGTCACTTTCTTTGGTCTACTTAGCTGAAGCTGTGTGTGTCTCATCATATGTACCTAAGAAAGAGCATAGCTAGGAAATGGTACCTTGTAAAACAGACAAGTGAAGAAATACACAAAGAATTAGGAGGCTTTCAAGGCGTCACTTTTCTTTCGGAGGTTGGGTGTGGGTACAGGAGCCACGCTGCCAGATTCAGAGAGCAAATCAATGCCTGCTGCTGCTAAGTCACTTCAGTCGTGTCCGACCCTGTGCGACCCCATAGATGGCAGCCCACCAAGCTCCCCCATCCCTGGGATTCTCCAGGCAAGAACACTGGAGTGGGTTGCCATTTCCTTCTCCAATGCACGAAAGTGAAAGTGAAAGTGAAAGTGAAGTCACTCAGTCGTGTCTGACTCTTAGCGAGCGACCTCATGGACTGCAGCCTACCAGGCTCCTCTGTCCATGGGATTTTCCAGGCAAGAGTACTAGAGCTGGGTGCCATTGCCTTCTCCAAAATCAATGCCTAGGGACAACAAAATTAAAGAGCAGACTCAGCAGCCACATGATTAATTCAATCAATATTGAGTGAAAACCAGAAATAGAAATCTGGTAATATTCCAGTTAATTGGATTAGCATTTCAGGCCAAAAAAGAATCCATGTGGTAATGAGGCATCTTTTGCATGTCAGTCTTAAGTAGAAACTATCATGTTTCCAACTTAATTTGTAAATAAATTAGTCATACCCAAACATTTAAGTAGGGGGAGATGAAAAAAACATATGTGCAATAAACATGCATCTATGTATTTTCATGGGATATCTTTTATAATGTAAGTTTGGACTCTGAGAAGACAAAAATACATGCTGGTGAGAAACCTTGAGATCACAGAAATTTCAGGGAGTAAAACTTAAATTGAGTCTGGGATAGAAAATACTCTCTGAGAAAACTGCCAATCAGCAGTACAGACTTTCCTTTCATAATTTCTCCCATAGTAAGATGATGTGATAGTTAAAATAATGATATTTTTGACAGTGAAGTGGCTAAAATTCCACGTGGCTTCTTTATCTCCAGGGTCATGTTTTTTTTCCAACAAGTACTTTATCGTATAAATGAAAGATACCACAACGTACTTTAACTTGTGACTACAGTAAATCATCACAAGAAACAGCTCCTGCAGAAACGACACGCTGGGGCCACTGAAATAATGATGTGGCAGCTCCGTCCCAGCCTTTGTACAGGGAGGGCACTGAGTCCTTTTGTACGTGTAACCGAAGACTTTGTACTCAACTGCACCCACAGGGCTATAAAATGATTGGCTGCGGTTTAGCCAAAGTATTGGAGCTTCAGCTTCAGCATCCTTTCAATGAAAGGATTTCCTTTCATTGAAAGGAAAGGTTGATTTCCTTTAGTACTGACTGGTTCGGGCTTCCCTGGTGGCTGAGATGGTAAAGAATCACATGCAAAGTGGGAGACTTGGGTTTGATCCCTGGGTTGAGAAGAACCCCTTGAGAAGGGAATGGCTACCCACTCCAGGATTCTTGCCTGGAGAATTCCATTGACAGAGGAGCCTGGTGGGCTACAGTCCATGGGGTCACAGAGAATTGGACACAACTGAGTGACTAACATTTCACACTTAGAATATAAATGCAATTCATATGTTATGGCTCAAGCATGTTGCCACAATGGAATGCCAAAGAAAAAAATAACAGTATTTCCTGTTGCTTCCAATTTTGGGCCATATGAAAATCAACTGAGTTAATAGATACAGTGAAGAATGACAAGAAGACTACAAAGCAACCAGAGACATGGTTTTTCCCCCCAAATACTTTCCAGATAGAAAAGACAGTAAAAACATAGAAGTTTCCACGCAGACCCTCTCTTTTAAATCCCAGCTCCACCACTTGCTAACTGTGTGACCCTAGGCAAGTTTCTTTCCTTCTCTTAACTTTGATTTCCTCATCTATTACAAGAGGATGAAAAAGCAGCACTTGCTCCCCAGGGCTGTTATGGAGATAAAAGAGAGAATTCATGTAATACTTTCAGACGGTGCAGGTATTAAGCGTTAAGTATGTTTTAGCTAAATTGTATCTGACTCTTTTGTGACCCCATGGACTGTATGTAGCCTGTCAGGCTCCTCTGTCCATGAAATTACCCAGGCAAGAATACTGGAGTGGGTTGCCATTCTGTCCTCCAGGGGATCTTCCCGACACAGGGATCAAACCCACATCTCTCATGTCTCCTGCATTGACAGGCAGGTTCTTTACCACTAGCAATACCTGGGTAGGCTCAGGGGAGCATGAGGTTTGGGAAAGGCTTCCAGAACACCGAATCAGTCAGTGCAAGACTTGGTTCTAACTGCTTTGCACAGGAAGTGTAGAAGGGCTAGAATATAAAGAGGAAGAACAATTTTCTTCACCAAAACCCATCATCTAGCAATGAACACAAATGACCAAAAGGAAAGTGATAGGGCTATGAGTGAGCTATAATGTGCTAAGAAGGTTCTAAAGAGGGGTAGTTATTTCCAGCTGGTTAAAAGGGTGTGAACTTTACAAAAAAAAAAAAAAGCCTGTAAGCAAAGCTTGAAGCATAGTAAGTATTAATATTTTCACAAGTAGAGAAGAGAGAGAAGCATTCCTGAAATGGTGATTCATATTTGGTTGTAAGAGAGTGATGATACAATAATCCTTCTTGAGAATCCCTTTTTAGTACTTTACTAAAAATAAGCATCAGGAATAGCAACATATTACATGTCTTAAATTTATATTTTAAAGTATTTGTTTTCATTTTTAGTTTGAATCTGGAAATTTTTGATCAAGAGAAATTTTAGAGATTTGAAGTTTTAATGATCCCTTTCTGTTTTTCTACATTAATTCCTGAGAGTAAGTTTTCATCTTTACTAATATAGTATGTTTTTACATGTCAATATAACATCTATACTCTTCATAAACCCGTATATGTAATGCCTTAAAATTCACAGATCACAATTGTGTTTCAATTCCAAACATACTAAGACCATTTTAAGAGGTGAGACTCAAATTGTAAGTAATCACATTTACAGAATTTTCAGAGCAAATTTCCAACACACAGTGCTCATTCATTACTTTAGTATATAAAATGCTTTTCAAAGTCATAACTTTAAAATAATCTCTAAATTTTTTTTAAAATAAACTCTATCTTAGAAATGCCATGTCCCTTCAAAAGCTTCAGTTTTGTACTTGAGCCAGTTATTGATACTCTTATGAAAAATTTATATCACTTACCTAATTTAGATCATTTCATTCTTATAATTTGTCTACTTTCCTGAATTTATCCATTCATCTATGATGACTTATTGTGTTACAGTAGCTTTTTAATCCTTTCAAATTTAATAAGGAATGTACCTTTTAATACTGCCTGTCATCAATAAACAAATATTTGATTCTACTATAAAGATTTTTCATAAAAATAGGGAACATAAATGGCTAGGTAATATAAGTGAATCCAATGCCTTGATTTACTTCTGAAACATTTAATTTGTGACTTCTATTTATTAGTTCTTTAAAAAAAAAAACCTCCATTTTTCACAAAAGTAGTGACACCATGATCACCTAAAATAATATTAATATCTACCTAAGGAAGAAAAATATGAAGTTGGGGAAAAAAAGACATGGAACTCCAAAAATCTCTTTTACCTTTCCATGAATTAGATGAAGGAGCACAGGTCTTTGCATTGCTTCCAAGTTTTTCTTTCTTATGATTTGAGATGACTTTTTTCCTTTGAAAATGCTCTTCTCTCCTCTCCGTTGATTCACATTTTCAACATTTACATCTTTCATCTGGAATCACGGAAAGAAACCTATTAGAAAACTTCCTATACCTGTTTCCATCAGAGTTTCCTAGAAAATAAAATGGTAAAGCAATAAACAGGGTTGGCCATAATTTCTTCTGTCATTCAATACATGATTCACGGTACCTAGCCATCATCTTTAAAAGAAAGGAGAAGGTATTAAAAAATTAGATTTTTTTAATTAGGCAAAAATACTGACATTAAAGGAATCTGTGACTTCAGGTTTATAGTGACTGTGGCTGGAATATGGCTCTTTAATGTCGTTTTCACTCTCGTTTAATGTTGTTTTGAACTGCTGCTGTCTGCCTGCTCTCTTCACTTTCTGTACCATTTGTTTGAAAGGTATCCTGCCCCATTGTGCCTCATCTATACATACAAAATTAAGGATTAACAATCTGATCACTGAACAAAGAGGTACAGAATGTTTTCTGCAGAATACTGTTCTACTGAGAAATGGGGAGGTGGATGATAAAGTTTTGATCCAACTTGGAAAACACACACAGCTATTAGAGACAACCAAAGAAGTAAAGATCACTTGATAAACATATTGCAATGATACCTCATGATAAAGTATATTACCAGCTACTTACCAGTTACAATGAGGAAAATCTTGGTCCTGGTACCTGTTTCACACTGACATGAGGGGAACTGACTTTACTAAAGAAATCTATTGCTTTTAGATCCTTGAAAAGCAAATGTGGAATCATATATTAAAGTTGGAAGAGACCCCAAAGGCCATCTAATTTGACCTTTGCCAACACATAAATCTAAAGCATCATAACTGACCAATCACTGCCATTCAGGGAAGCACTTGGTTCTGTCCTCAGGAAGAAAGCAGAATAGGTTACTCCCTCATTGGTGATTCTACCTGTCAGATCAAGGAACTCAGGAAAGCTAGAAGGTCACAATTTATCTCCTTCTTTACTTAGAGTGGTCTCAATTGCTTTTCATATGACATGGATTCTACACTCCTTACATGCAGAACATTTCAAATGGATTCTGGTTTATTGTACCTATTAAGACATATTAATAGCCTGGCATGCTGCAGTCCATGGGATCACAGTTGGACACAACTAAGCTACTGAACAACAACAAAATATGACATCTAGAACTGAACATAATACTTTAGTTACCAGTAGACACCTTCATTTGCCTGCTTCATTAATTTGGAAAGATCAGATAATTTTTGATTAGCAAAAACTTCAAAACTGTATATCTACTTACTTAAGTGATGGATAACATTCAATGAACATATGACCAACAGCACAAACAAGTGCTATTGAATGGTACACTTCTCAAAGACTTTGCTAACATCTAATCTTTGCATCTCTCTGGTAGAAAATACCCACCGTAATTTGGATCAGTTGGTTATCATCACCATCAGGACTCCTCCACAGTAAGACGACATCCACATTGGATGAAATTCGGTAGCCCACACTGTCTTGGAGGTTTCCTTTGCCCCGATCGAGAAAAACTTCAGTGGAGTATGTGAGTTTGTATAGTCGGTCATTATTTAATGAGAGACCAGTTGTGTGACCTGTAAAAAGACAGTGATACAAGTCAAGTCTTAGTTGTAAGTCACCCAGCACGCCAGGGACTATGCTATCTTGCCATCAATGCATTCCTTCTCCAGTACGTTAGTACCCAGTGGGAGCTTATATTTGTTAACGGGAGTAAATCTTTGCTAAGTGAAACATGGTTCTACTTCATCTGCTGAAATTATTGGTTGAACAACAACAAAAACAACAATTAACAAAGAAATAAGCTTCCATTTCAGAAAACTTAGTTTGTATCTTTAAATAATAATCCAATTATCTAAATATTGCCTTGGTTGAACTATAGAATATTTTTAAATAAATATCATTGTATTGCTTTAACTTATATGTATATTATTTCTTCCCCTCTCTCTGCCCAGCTTTCTTTAAATCAAATAATAAAATTTGATTTCAAGTAGAAGTTCAGCCAGAGATTGCTTGGTAATTTGCAATTAACATATTTAAAATACAACAGGTCAAAGTCAAAGAAATTTTAGCAGATAGATGATGGTCCCTTACAATATATATTTTGAACATTTAAACAATATCCCTTCAAGGTAATTTATCCTATTAATTAAATTAGCAAACTTCCAGTATGAAAGTACATTTCAAGGCAACACATATGTAAATTTAAATTAGCTGTTCCTGAATAAAATGATGTTTTCCTACATAAAATCCAGCACAGGTTTTAATTTGGAAGGGACAATTTAATGTTTAATGTCAAATAGTATACAAGTCGGCATCATAACCAAAAAAAAAAAAAAAGAGAGATATATGGAGGAGTTCATACACTTTCCAGTCAGTATATCTTAACCCAAAGAAAACATAAAAGAGTAGCATCCAGTCTTTCCCAAAGATGAACTGAAGTCATACAAAGTCTTTTGAAATATCTTCTAGTCATAGCTCTCAGGAGAGAGTAAAAAAAGATTTCAGTATGCATTTTTCCTCAGGGCTAACAGGGCAGAATTGACTAGTTAACTATAACAGGCAACCATGTCTCTTTTTCCCCCCCGCAGGAAATATGCATATGGGGGAGGGACAGAAAAGGAGGCTGAGATGACTAGGCAAGATGTGAGGCAGCTGAGAAAGGAAGTAAAATTACTTGAAAAGTCAAAAATTAAGAAAACCTCCTTACTGTCTGTTCTAAGTCTTTCCTACATATTAACTTATTTAATCCTCACAAAAATCTAATGGGGTAGGTACTATTATTAGCCTGATTTTATAGTTGAGGAAATCAAGAGACACAGAGATTATATAATTTACCCAAGATCACTCAGGAAATTAGTGGTTGAAGCCTCTAACACCCTGTCTGGATCCAGAGACCATGTTCTTACCTACACTATACACATATAAACCTTTAGGTTAAAAAAAAACAAAAAACCTTTAGGTTGACCTCTTCCATTCCTGGGGACTGAGCTAGGAATTCATTCATTCATTCAACAAGGATGTACTGAGCAACTACTGGCTAGTCAGCACTTGTCTAGGTTCTGGGGCTATACCAGTTAACAAGCAGACAATATGTCTACCTTTGTGGCGTTTACATTTAAATGAGGGGGGGTGGGCAATAAAAAATCAAGTACATAAGTAAATTATAAAGAATATTAGAAGTGCTAATGAAGAAAAATGAAATAGGAAAGGAAATGGGGATGCTAAGGGGAAAATCTTTATTGAGAAGATAATATCCTGGGCAAGGACTTTAGGCTAGTCACTTGGATATCTGCGGAGAGGGCACTCCCCACCCCTCCTTCCTCCCATTTCTCACCACCACACCCGCCTCCATTCCTCGACAGAAGGGAGAACAAGTTCAAAGATCCTGAGGAGAGTTCCCAGAGGGGAAATGGAGGAACAACAGAGAGGCCAAAGACTCTGGGATTGGGTAAAAGACAAAGCTGAAAAAGATGAGGTCAAATAGGCACCCATGAGTGGCTGGGAGATGGTGGGTGAGGGGGGAAGGTCTTTGCATAGACTTAGAATTTGACTGAGTGAGATGAAAAACTATTGAAAAGTTTTGGGTGGTGAAGTTACATGATCTGACAAAACTTCAGTGAAAGGGGATGAGGATTTTAACAGGAAATTTTTTAACAGAAAAGCCAGAAGGAAGTAATAGAGTGGGTACCCAAATGTGTACATGAAAACAGGCTGTGTCCAAGCACCAAGTCAGGCAGAACCTCAGGTATGACATAAGGAAGGCAGACAAAGGCAGGAAAAACCTTGAAGGAGACAAAGTCTGTGACTCCCTCTAGCCTCCCCAAACTGGGGATACTGCTGCAGGTTCAGACACCAGCTTTCTGACCGGAAAGATATTTTGGTCAAAGAGGCCTTCCTTTTTATGACACCTATCAAATTCCACAAAGGGCAAAAAGGAAATACTTGTTGCCTTATCTAACCCTCACAGCAATTCTGAGAGGTAAGCAGTATAGGACAGTTGAGAAAAGCTGACTCCACATTTAATTCAATGTAGCAGATACAATGCTGAATTTGATGTTGGAATATACTAAAATTCAAGTTTTGTGGACAACCTGAAGGTGGCTTCTGTTTAAAATAATTATGAAAAAAAATAATAAAATAAAATAATTATGAAAAGTTTCTCTTTAATGCCAAAGCCTTCCAAACTATCATGCTGGGGTTTCTTTTGTTTGTTTGTTTGTTTGTTTTTACTTGACTGGTCAAAAGAATGTGAAAAGGGACAATATATTTCAGTTTCTGACGATGACTTGGAATTGATAGAGGAAAGAATGGCTTTCTTCTACAACTTTTCCTACCTATTTCAATAGGAGATACATCCTAAAAAGGATTTAAAGATACATCCTTTAAATAAGTGGATGGTGCTGAAGTGTTGTCCCTGCTGTCCTTTCCTCTTTGATAAGTATTTCTCTATTTATGTTACTCAGAGATTCAGCAATACTGGCAAGTGGTGGCATGTGCCATTTATATATCTTGACTAAATTTCTGTCTTCGGGTGTTGCTCTGTAGAGTATGCAGCAGGGCAACAGGAATTGATGGCAGATTAAATGAGCAAATCAATTTTAGCCCCCAAAGGAGTCTGTACCTTTTCAATGTGTTCCTCTGAGGGAATTTTTTTACTACCATAAAAGGAAAAAAACTTTTCATTTTGAACTTTAAAAAAAAATCTTAAAATATTCTTTTATTAAACTCAGATCAGTGTAATAGTTAATTGACTTAAGCAAAAAGACAAAATAGAAATAAGCTAGTAAAGGTGAGGCTTGAAGAGACCTGCAGTGATGATAAGGATGAAAGATAAAGGGACTTAGGAGTCCAATAGAAACCCAGAAGGCCGGAAGGAAAAGAGTAGGATGGAGGCTAAGGGAGGGGAAAATATGGAAGATGTTGTTGTGGATGGACCGAAAAGTACAGTCAAGCCAGTAAATGAAAGAAAGACTGGTGCGAAGGAACAGTTCAGGTTTAGAGGTAACAAGACTAAGTAGAAAGTGTACATATGGGTGGATTATCAAAAGGAAAAGCATTATGAAGAAAAGCCAAAAAAGGCAGAGAATAGACCCACCATTACAAAATATGATTTAGAAAAAGCAAAGGAAACACAAATCTCCCCAACAATGAGTCAGCATGTCTCTTCTCTACACTAACTCCTTCTTCATTCAATTTACAATCTAATCTGCTCTCAATATCCACCCAGATCTGGAGATTTGCTAAATAATTGCATTGATAATTAACTTTGAGGCAAGTTTTGAAGTGATGCATAACATCCCAAATTTATAATGGCCTGATTTTAAAGTAAACTCTTCACAACTAGTTTGCTTATTAAATATCAGTCATGTCAAAGGACAAGGAATCTATGATTAAACCATGACACACGACTTCCCAGGTGGTGCTAGTGGTAAAAAATCCACCTGCCAGTGAAAGAGACCCAAGAGACTAGAGTTCAATTCCTAGGTCGGGAAGATACCCTGGAAAAGGTAATGGCACCCCACTCCAGTATCCTTGCCTGGGAAATCCCACGGTCAGAGGTGCCTGGTGGGCTACAGTCTATGGGGTTGCAAAGAATAGGACACAACAGAGTAAACAAAGCACCATAATATAAGAAGTTACCCCATCCATGTAAGAGAAAATTGTCAAATCCTATATTTTTTATTCATGACATTTGGCACAAGAAGCTTATATCACAACACGAATAACACTTAAGCATTGAAGCCCTCACTTGCCCAGGCCTTTTCCAAGATCTTGGAAGGGGACCCTAGTGTTATGCATACATACCATACGTTTTTCAGTAATATTTGCAAAAGTAGGATTTTTTTGTGTGTGAAAATGTAGATTTTTTTCCTCAAATTTGGCGCCTAAATTGTATAAGCTTCAGTTTCTAAAACTGTGGATTTGTCACTGAACTTACAACAAACTGTAGCTATCTATTATGTTCTCAGTCGTATTTCCCTGTATGTCATTTCTCTGTGTGTATATATGTGTATTTAAATCTTTACAAATGCATTTATTTGAAAACATCAAGTTATCCAATATTCTATGTAGGAAAGGGGAAAAAAGAGAAACCCACACTATCTCAATTATTTTTCTCAAAATAATCATGGTATTAGGTTTGATCTCATGGTGTATAAATCGGTCATATTATGAATATTTAGCAGTATTTGACATAAAATGCAAACTGTTTCACAATTCTCTGTCAGATATAATTTACAAACCTTTATTTTTTCTCATTAAAATTTTCTTTCATCCAAGTAAGGACTGTATCTTTACCAAACATTTTAGAAAATGGTAATATATATATATATACACACACATATATATATACATATTATATATATATACACACACACACATATATATACACACATATATATGTATATAAATATATGTATAATCTTTAGTTCAAGAATCTGAAGTGTGATTTGCTTAGGTGAAATAATTTAGTCCCCCCCACCCCATTTATTGTTCCAATAGCAAAAATTGTCTCTTTTCCTCATGTGGAAATTTTCCATGCAAAAAATTTTGAGACAAACTTTACCTTATTAAAAAAAGTCACAGTTATCCAAAGAGGAGTTTAGAAGCTTACAAGTGAATTATTTTATATCAATTGCTTAGAGTACACAGTTATTAAAATTGGACCCTATCAAGCTAAGTTTTATAATAGGTCAACTGATTTTGACGGCAAGTTCTCTTAAGAGATTCTAAAAAGCGATCATTTTACAGGTGCAATATGTAGAAATTCAAGGCATGCATAAATTAGCTGATTTAAAACAAGATTACATATTAATATATTTCATACAGCTTTTTGAAATTATTACGCAAAAGTTTGTTTGCTCTGAAAGTTCCAAATTCGTATGTTTTTAAATCAATATTATCTTAAAATAGAAACTATAATGAGCAACACTGTTTTTCCAAAGATAAATGTTATCTCTTAAATCTATGTAATGTAGTTTTATTTTCTATAATCCACCAAATATGATAATCTTATCTTTTTTGAATGGTGATAGAATTAAACAGGCTTTACCATTTCATTCATAATCCTTTGAGTCAAATGCCTTTTTCATTGAGTCTAATTCTTTTTGATGTCACATTGCTAGGCAACTAGAAGAAAATTTAAGAACTGTTTTTTTTTTAATCTACTTTTACAATTCAAATGAAGGAGCTGCATTCATTGAGTGACCAGCAGCAGCAGGTAACAATAGCTGGCATCTTTTTTCTCCCTTTTAAAAATAAACCATGAATGAGAATGAAGCAAGAAGCATGCTAGTCTGAAGGATTGAAACTAAAAGGAACCTCTGTTTTCTTAATGTATGTAAGAATTCGAATTTAGTTTTCATTCCAACCCAGTCACGCCTTCACCAGCATTCTAAAGTTACATGGGTTTGAAGAACACCTAGTTAAGAATTCTTTCATTACACATACACACACACTTTTTCCCCCTCAACAATTAAAATTAAAGTTTATCAGAAGGCAACACAAACTTACCTTTAACAGAAGCTGAATATGAGGAAATGAAGCAGAGAAAAAGCACAGCCAGAAGAATCATGTTGATTAAGCTACCCTCTAATGCATGCAGCTCCTAGCTCGAAGTCACTGAGAAGTGGACTCTTTCAGTGGCAGCAAGGGAGTGACCCTTCTCAGAACCTGCAACAATGTTTATCTTTGGGAGAAAGGTCAGATTCCAAACTCCAAAATCAGGACCTAAGTTCACAGAAGGGCTCACTATTAATAATTAAACTTAGGTGGGCTATAGTTTTCAATCTCTCGCTCTTTTACCTTTTTACTCAATAAGAAAAATCAAGAAAGTTTTCACTTTTGAGAGCTAAACTAAACCAGTTACCATCCTGTAAATTCAGAAGTACGGAGGGGCAATCAAGGAAAACTAGGGATGATACTTTTCTGCTCAGCACATAATCATCAACATTCCTATAACATTAAATGCCTGTCTTCACATTTACCACTCGATGTGGGAAAGTGAGGATTTGCAAACTCAGATAAACTTGATGGAATTTTATTCTCTTGTATGGTCATCTGAAATTTTTTATACCATGTGTATGCTATTATTAAAAAATCACTCTGAATTTTAGAATTTAAATTTTAAAATTTTAACTTGAACCACCACCAGTCACTTCAAAATAATGTTAGAATAGATACAACATTCATTTCCAAAAACTAGATGATTCTTCCTATGTGTGAATCAGCATTGTCTACCATTAACACACTAGCAGGCGTGTGATAGCAAACTATGATAGCAAACTATGCAAACATAGCAAACTATGATAAACTGAGTTTATGACTGAGTTTATCATAGTAGACCCCTAGCTATAGCTATGACAATGAACAATTGTCTGGATCCTCAGATTGGCTGGCTGGAGTTCCCTGTGCTTTCCGAATCCCAGTTCTAGGCAGAAATTCAGAAAGGGGATTCCAGTCCTTAACACTTTTGCAACAGAAAATTAATTAGGACACTTCTCTAGAGTTAAAGTGAATACCCTAGAATGGCTAAGACCACACTAACTAAACCAGCTCTGCCCTTGTAAACTTCTGCAAGAGAAACTTGCTATGAATAAAACCTACTGAAATGAGGTGATTTGCAAACCATGTGGGGATGCTTTGGCAAAGGAAGGAATAATGTGTTGGTGAAGGGATTTTTCAAATAAAATTGAAAATACTTATGGCCATGTTTGGGGCTTCCCTGCAGGCTCAATGGTTAAGAATTCATCTCTTGGCCAAGCCGGAGACCTGGGTTCGATCCCTGGGTCAGAAAGATCCCCTGGAGAAGGAAATGGCAACCCATTCCAGTATTCTTACCTGGGAAATTCCATGGACAGAGGAGCCTGATGGGCTACAGCCTATGGTGTCACAGAATCAGACATGACTTAGCAACTAACTGCAGCAGTGTGGCCATGTTTAAGCATGACGGGTTCTTAAATCTAACCTCATCTCTCTCCAAACCCTTTTCTAGAATCCTAACCTTAAGCTTAAATCTTCTAGACAACACAGGTAAGAGACAATCAACTTGATAGACAGGCCACATGATCAAATCTAAAAGATAAAGTCTCAAAGTTAAGCATACTTCCTTTTGAAATATGTATATTTTTATAAAGAACTGAAATGTGAAAATTATTTGTCTTTATCATCTATTGAGATTAGAACTTCATTTGCTATTATGTTTCATATATAAATCATGGCTAAAGTACCTATACAAAAATAAAATATTTGGTTATTACTTTCACTTTAAAGTTATAAATAATAAGTTGTCCTGGGGTAAATAGAAAATAATAAGTTGTCCTCTGAGAAAAATAACTGGTGAAGAAATATAAGTTTTTATGAATGGTAGGTATTATAAATACAAGATAACATGAAAGTGCTTTATTGCTTTATATTTGAATAGATTTCAATGTAGTCCCACAATTTCTGCATTGCATACATAGTGATATGAAGCCACTATAGTCACTTAAACTTTACACACTTTTTTGTTTAGATTAAGGACTAAATTTAAATTTTATGAGAACTGCCTTTTGTTTTCATTTGAGGTTTATAGCTCCATGCTTGTGGTTCGACTATGTGGTGCATGATACGTGTCTATTCGGTTAAAGTACTATTCGTTGTCAGGTGTTTACTAGAGTCGAACCAATAAAAAGCATATCACTATTGCCTAACAAAATCTGTTTCATTTGAGCATTTGCCTTCCACTAGAAAGCACCTATGAGTCACTGTATTAAGTAGTCATTTAAATATAGGATGTTCAAATAAGGCTACTTCTATTGGTAATAAAAACCATCATCCTTAACTTTTTACAAAGATATTTGAAATACTTAAGATAGTTTCAAAGGTGAAATAAGAATGCCAAAGCCTTTTCATATCCAGTGAATTCTGTGTACCAAAGAGAGGCATTCTCCTTGGTTATTCTGTTGACCAAGCAAAGTGACATTTTACAATAATGTGGGAGATATCTCCAAATCTTATCATGTGTAAATCAGCTATTTACACAGCATGTGAAGCAATACAGAAGCACAGCAGGATACAAAAATAAGAGCTTGCCATCTATGGTACAATTACTAGGTTAATACACTATGCTAAGCACTGAACGTTTTCTAGTATAGCCTAACAACCATTATTTCACATGTTAGCAAAATGACATTCAGATTAATGTAGTAAAATGATTTAAGGATTCTAGAAAAACAAACATTGAAACCTAGATCCAATATTCTCCTTTACTTAAACAATATTAGAGATAGGAGGTGGAAAATTTTGATATTTTTAGGTATGACATAGAATTATCAATTCGGACTGTCTTTTAATAAGTTCATCACACTTTTGTGTGAAGGCTAACAGGTAGCTTAATTGCTGTGGTTAGATGTTCCAGGCTGAACAGATTGTTCCAGGGAAAAAACTGATCTGTGCTAGTCAGGTCACAATCAAGTAATAGATTTTAAAACAATGCTATTGCAATGAAATCCATTGGTAAGTACATGGCACTGTGGAATATCTGCTATTCTATTTGGCAGTGATAATAAGAGACTATGAAATAAAGATGGCTAACTAATTCCAAAGTACAGTTGTGTTTCTGTTACATATCAGGGGTTGCTAGGAGTTAACTCATTTCCTAGATTAGAAGATGAATGAACTTCACCCCACTAAAGGCTGGAAGGAAATGTATTACTCTTCTAGATACAGTTAAGTCAGAATGGATGATAGCTATCTATGGAGGGAAGAAAGGCATTATGATGTCAGAACACTTTACTCTGTCCTAGAAAGAAGCAAGACACTAATGAAAAAAACTTTTTAGAGGGACTCTTCAAGTTATCCCTAAGTGGTCATAATAAATTCTACTAGTATTTTCAATTTGATGAGTGAATTAGCATTCTCAAGGAATCCTGCAAAAAATATTTTTGGTAGGTAAGGAAGACCTTGGGGATCTTAGAACCAATCCCACACAGATACTGAGAGAGGACTGTAGTTTTTTGTCTTTGCCTTTTGTCAGTTTACACTTTCTCAGTTTGTCTGTTTTTAATTTTTTATTGGAGTAGAGTTGATTTACAATGTTGTGTTAATTTCAGGTGTACATCAAAGTGAATCAGTTACACATAAACACGTATCTACTCTTTTTTAGATCTTTGTCCCATATAGACCATTACAGATTATTGAGTAGAATTCTCTGTTCTATACAGTAGGTCCTTATTAGCTAACTATTTTATATATAGCAATGTGTATATGTCAATTCCAGTCCTAATTTAGGGACTGTATTCTCATAAAGTGATGCTCTCTTTTATACTAAGCAAAAATTATATGAGAATACATATACTATTTTTAAAGGTATTGTTTAAGAATTCTCTTTGATAAAAGAAAAATGCACTAAGGAAAATGCTTTTCCTTAAAAAGAATAAATGAGACTTAGGTTTGAAATATATGGACTCTAAGACTTGCCAAAAAGGATATCATTTTCACATAATGGAGTCATTAACTAAACTTTACCTCCACCTCCCACACCTCCACACACGTGTATTTGACAACAACCAAAAACTCCTTGTGGGTCAATAATACTCACCCTAAGAGGAGTCTAACTTTATTTTTGGTGGCACAAAACCAAATTTCTAGCATTTAGGAAGAAAACTGATAGCTTTCTTTCAATGAACTATTATAAAGAAAACAAAGCTTAAATTTTGATCAGAATCATTTTATTTACTAAGACATTCCAGAGATTTCCCATATACACTGTATCCAGTTATCATTATTAATATCTTATACTAATGTGGTATATTTATTAATAATTGACATAGTAACTAAAATCCATACTCCATTTAGATTTCCTTAATCTAATGTTTTTTTCTATTCCAAGATTCTATCCAGGTTACATTAAAATTAGTTGTCATGTACATTTAGGCGTTTCTTAGGTATGGGTTTCTCTAATTTTCTTCAGTTAAAAAAAAAATTATTGGACTATAGTCTTTTAGTTTCCAGTGCATAGCAAAGTGAGTCTGTTACACATATATCCACTCTTTTTCAGATTCTCTTCCCAAATAGACCATTACAGAGGACTGAGTTGAGTTCCTTGTGCTACACAGCAGGCCCTTGTTAGTTATCTATTTTACATATAGTAGTGTGTATGTCAATCCCAATCCTCCAGTTTATCCCTGTCCCCCTCACCCCCTAATAACCATACATTTGTTTTCTATATCTGTAACTCTATTTCTATTTATAGGTAGGTTCCTTTGCCCCCTTCCTTTTTTAGATTCCACATATAATGATTTTCCCCATTTTTGATGGCATTGACAACTTTGATGTGTTTTGCAGGATCAGGCCAGGTGTTTTATAAAATGCTCCTTTACTAGTTTTATGGAATATTTTTTCTTATGATGAGCGGGCTTGTAGGTTTGGAGGAAAACCACAGAGGTGCCATTTTCATCACACTATATCAAAGGTGTGATTTATCACTGTTGATGTTGACCTTGATCACCTGGCTGACGAATGTTGTCAGACTTCTCCACTGTAAAGTTATCTTCTTTAAACCTTCTCTTCCATACTGTACTCTCTGGAAGAAGTGCTGCGGGCAGCTCATACCTAAAGACTAAGGAGTTATATTCCTCCTCTTTGCGGATGGAGCATCTACATAATTTGGAGTTTCTCTGCATGAGAGATTTATCTCTTCTTCCCTATTTATTTATGATTTATAACAGCATTAGCACAACCATTTATTTTATATTTGGGGTTATAATCCAATATTACTTTTAAATTTATTTCTACAGTTGTTCATTGGGAGCTCATTCAGTTTGCTCCTATGTTCCTTTGACATATCCTATCTTTGTATATGTGTGTGTGTTCAAGCATTTCCTTCATTTCTGGTCCTACAAAATGCTCCAGGCTCATCTTGTATGTTTTTACCCCAATCCTAGAGTCAGCCCTTGCTCCAAGGAGCTCTGGTCCCTTTCAATGAAAAATGGTATGGGAAAGCAAGACCTGAGCTTGTCCCTACAATATTGTCTTTTAATCCATGTACTCGAAATCTTATATTTATTTAGATCTTTCTTTCATCAGAGTTCTGTAGTTTCACTCATATAGATCCTGTATATTTTGTTAGATGCATACCTTTGTTATTGGTGCTAATGTTTTCTTTAAGTTCCAATTGTTCATCACTGGTAGACAGGAACTTTCCTAAATTAACCTCGTCATTTGTGACCTTGCTATAATCAATTATTAATTCCATGAGTAGTTTTTGGTTTCTTGGGATATTTTTCATAGACAATCATGTCACCTGAGAACAGTTTTATTTCTATTTCTTTTTCTTCTTATTATATTTGCTTAGACTTTCAGTATTTATGTACTTTTATATTTCATATTTTCTGAGTTCTGTTACTCCTCTTCAAATCTTTTCTCCAATCACATTATTTCTGAGTTTTTCTGGTTTATGCTGTTCTATCTTCTATCATTTAAAAAATTTCCCGTTTTGAAATATTGGGTTACAGTTTTCAGCTTTTTTGCTGTTTCATATTCTATAACTGCTTTACATAGAATTCAATTATAATTCTTTTCCTGGCACAATTTTAGTTTAAATAAGCTATTCTATACTTTTAAGAGACAGATATGTGTAGAATAGAATTAGTAGCTTCCAGAGCTTCCTTTTCTGATGTTTTCATAAAGTGATGCTTTTATATCCTGGTCATTTCTTAGCTCTGTCTTCTCTTCTCCCACTTTCATCTGGACTTTTTTTCTCTGCTTCTATTGTCTCTAAGTTTCATTGAGTTAGACAAGACTGTGGTCTGTGTGATCAAATTGGCTAGTTTTCTGTGATTATGGTTTTAGTGTGTCTGCCGTCTGATGCCCTCTTGTAACACCTACCGTCTTACTTGGGTTTCTCTTACCTTGGACGTGGGGTATCTCTTTACGGCTGCTTCAGCAAAGTGCAGCCGCAGCTCCTTACCTTGGACATGAGACCACAGTCTTGTCTAACTCAATGAAACTAAGCCATGCTGTGTGGGGCCACCCAAGATGGTCGGGTCATGGTGGAGAAGTCTGACAGAATGTGGTCCACTGGAGAAGGGAATGGCAAACCACTTCACTATTCTTGCCTTGAGAACCCCATGAACAGTATGAAAAGGCAAAATGATAGGATACTGAAAGAGGAACGCCCCAGCTCGGTATGTGCCCAATATGCTACTGGAGATCAGTGGAGAAATAACTCCAGAAAGAATGAAGGGATGGAGCCAAAGCAAAAACAATATCCATTTGTGCATGTGACTGGTGATAGAAGCAAGGTCTGATGCTGTAAAGAGCAATATTGCATAGGAACCTGGAATGTTAGGTCCATGAATCAAGGCAAATTGGAAGTGGTCAAACAGGAGACGGCAAGAGTGAATGTCGACATTTTAGAAATCAGCAAACTAAAATGGACAGGAATGGGTGAATTTAACTCAGATGACCATTATATCTACTACTGTGGGCAGGAATCCCTTAGAAGAAATGGAGTAGCCATCATGGTCAACAAAAGAGTGAAATGCAGTACTTGGATGCAATCTCAAAAATGATAAAATGACCTCTGTTCATTTCCAAGGCAAGCCAATCAATATCACGGTAATCCAAGCCTATGCCCCAACCAGTAACACTGAAGAAGCTGAAGTTGAATGGTTCTATGAAGACCTACAAGACCTTTTAGAACTAACACCCCAAAAAGAGATCCTTTTCACTATAGGGGACTGGAATGCAAAAGTAGGAAGTCAAGAAACACCTGGCGTAACAGGCAAATTTGGCCTTGGAGTACAGAATAAAGCAGGGCAAAGGCTAATAGAGTTTTGCCAAGAGAACGCACTGGTCATAGCAAACACCCTCTTCTAACAACACAAGAGAAGACTCTACACATGGACATCACCAGATGGTCAACACCAAAATCAGATTGATTATATCCTTTGCAGCCAAAGATGAAGAAGCTCTATACAGTCAGCAAAAACAAGACCGGGAGGTGACTGTGGCTCAGATCATGAACTCCTTATTGCCAAATTCAGACTTAAATTGAAGAAAGTGGGGAAAAGCACTAGACCATTCAGGTATGACCTAAATCAAATCCCTTATGACTATACAGTGGAAGTGAGAAATAGATTTAAGGGACTAGATCTGATAGACAGAGTGCCTGATGAACTATGGATGGAGGTTCGTGACATTGTACAGGAGACAGGGATCAAGACCATCCCCATGGAAAAGAAATGCAAAAAGGCAAAATGGTTGTCTGAGGAGGCCTTACAAATAGCCGTGGAAAGAAGAGAAGTGAAAAGCAAAGGAGAAAAGGAAAGATATACCCATTTGAATGCAGAGTTCCAAAGAATAGCACGGAGAGATAAGAAAGCCTTCCTCAGTGATCAGTGCAAAGAAATAGAGGAAAAACAACAGAAAGGGAAAGACTAGAGATCTCTTCAAGAAAATTAGAGATACCAAGGGAACACTTCATGCAAAGATGGGTTCAATAAAGGACAGAAATGGTATGGACCTAACAGAAGCAGAAGATATTAAGAAGAGGTGGCAAGAATACACAGAACTGTACAAAAAAAGATCGTCATGACCTAGATAATCACGATGGTGTGATCACTTACCTAGAGGCAGACATCCTGGAATGTGAAGTCAAGTGGATATTAGAAAGCATCACTACAAACAAAGCTAGCAGAGGTGATGGAATTCCAGTTGAGCTATTTCAAATCCTGAAAGATGATGCTGTGAAAGTGCTGCACTCAATATGCCAGCAAATTTGGAAAACTCAGCAATGGCCACAGAACTGGAAAAGGTCCATTTTCATTCCAATCCCAAAGAAAGGAAATCCCAAAGAATGCTCAAACTACTCCACAATTGAACTCATCTCACACACTAGAAAAGTAATGCTCAAAATTCTCCAAGCCAGGCTTCAGCAATACATGAACTGTGAACTTCCAGATGTTCAAGCTGTTTTTAGAAAAGGCAGAGGAACCAGAGATCAAAATGCCAACATCTGCTGGATCATTGATAAAGCAAGAGAGTTCCAGAAAAACATCTATTTTTGCTTTACTGACTATGCCAAAGCCTTTGACTGTGTGGATCACAATAAATTGTGGAAAATTCTAAAAGAAATGGGAATACCAGACCACCTGACCTGACTCTTGAGAAATCTATATGCAGGTCAGGAAGCAACAGTTAGAACTGGACATTGAACAACAGACTGGTTCCAAATAGGAAAAGGAGTACATCAAGGCTGTATATTGTCACCCTGCTTATTTAACTTATATGCAGAGTACATCATGAGAAATGCTGGGCTGGAAGAAGCACAAGCTGGAATTAGGATTGCCGGGAGAAATATCAATAACCTCAGATATGTAGATGATACCACCCTTATGGCAGAAAGTGGAGAGGAACTAAAGAATCTCTTGATGAAAGTGAAAGAAAAGAGTGAAAAAGTTGCTTAAAGTTCAACATTCAGAAAACTAAGATCATGGCATCTGGTCCCATCACTTCATGGCATAGATGGGGAAACAGTGTCAGACTTTATTTTTGGGGGCTCCAAAATCACTGCAGATGGTGATTGCAGATGAAATTAAAAGACGCTTACTCCTTGGAAGGAAAGTTATGACCAACCTAGGTAGCATATTAAAAAGCAGAGACATTACTTTGCCAACAAAGGTCCATCTAGTCAATGCTATGTATGGGTTTTCCAGTGGTCATGTATGGATGTGAGAGTTGGACTGTGAAGAAAGCAGAGCGCCGTAAAATTTATGCTTTTGAACTGTGGTGTTGGAGAAGATGCTTGAGAGTCCCTTGGACTGCAAGGAGATCCAGCCAGTCCATCCTAAAGGAGATCTGTCCTGGGTGTTCATTGGAAGGACTGATGCTGAAGCTGAAACTCCAATACTTTGGCCACCTCATGTGAAGAGTTGACTCATTGGAAAAGACCCTGATGCTGGGAGGGATTGGGGCAGGAGGAGAAGGGGGTGACAGAGGATGAGATGGCTGGATGGCATCACCGACTCAATGGACATGGGTTTAGGTGGACTCCGGGAGTTGGTGATGGACAGGGAGGCCTGGCGTGCTGCAATTCAGGGGGTCGCAAACAGTCAGACATGACTGAGCGACTGAACTGAACTGATTGTCTCTAATCTGTCTAATTTGGAATTCTACTCCCAGAAGTTTCCTCTTAGTGTTGGGCTCTTTTCCAAGAAGGGAGTTCAGGTTTATTAAGTTTTGAGAATTCATAGACCCTCCACACCCTATAAGCACCTTCAGACCTTCCTGCTCATCCATCTGTATTCACTCTGAAATTAGAGTCTGTCAGTTTTGCTGCTAATTTCATATTGATCTCCCTTGCTTTTCAGTGAATACCTGTTGGCAGTCAGAGGTTCTCATGGCCTTTAGCTGTTCTGTTGTCTTCCCACTATTTCCTCTTATGCAGATTCTGATATTAAGTTGGAGGTTTGCTCCCACCTGTTCACATTTTGAACTTTAAAAGGATTCTTTCTTGTTGTAGCCATGATTTGTTCTTGTAATTACTGTCATTTTGCTATCCTAGATGCTCTATCTGTTTTATGAGGAGATTCAGACTGCACTGTCTCCAGTCATCTTCTTAGAGTCTTCAATAATCACATATTACTCAGAATGGTGGGGGATAGTGTATTTTTAAAAACATTTTTACAAGCTTTTTCTATATTTTTGAAGGCAATCCAAATGCAAGTTGAAATGATTACAGATGATAGGTTGATTTTGCCTTTTAGATATCTTTCATGTCATTTAAAATAAATTACGCTTTTTTTTTTTTGCTTCAGTTCAGTTCAGTAGCTCAGTTGTGTCCGACTTTTGCAACCCCATGAACCACAGTACACCAGACCTCCCTGTCCATCACCAACTCCCAGAGTCCACCCAAACCCATGTCCATTGTGTTGGCGATGCCATCCAACCGTCTCATCCTCTGTCGTCCCCTTCTCCTCCTGCCTTCAATCTTTCCCAGCATCAGAGTCTTTTCAAATAAGTCAGGTCTCCACATCAGGTAGCCAAAGTATTGGAGCTTCAGCTTCAACATCAGTCCCTTCAACAAATACCCAGGACTGATCTCCTTTAGGATGGACTGGTTGGATCTCCTTGCAGTCCAAGGGACTCTCAAGAGTCTTCTCCAACACCACAGTTCAAAAGCATCAATTCTTTGGCACTCAGCTTTCTTTACAGTCCAACTCTTACATCCATACATGACTACTGGGAAAACCATAGCATTTGGTTTTTCCAGTAGCTAGATGGAGCTTTGTTGGCAAAGTAATGTCTCTGCTTTTTAATATGCTATCATGGTTGGTCATAACTTTCCTTCCAAGGAGCAAGCATCTTTAATTTCATGGCTGCAGTCACCATGATTTTGGTGCCGAGAAAAATAGAGTCAGCCACTGTTTCCACAGTTTCCACATCTATTTGCCATGAAGTGATTGGACCGGATGCCATGATCTTAGTTTTCTGAATGCTAAGCTTTAAGCCAACTTTTTCACTCTCCTCTTTCATTTTCATCAAGAGGCTCTTTAGTTCTTCTTCACTTTCTGCCATAAGGGTGGTGTCATCTGCATATCTGAGGTTATTGATATTTCTCCTGGCAATCTTGATTCCAGCTTGTGCTTCCTGCAGCCCAGCGTTTCTCATGATGTACTCTGCATATAAGTTAAACAAGCAGGGTGACAATATACAGCCTTGACGTACTCCTTTTCCTATTTGGAACCTGTCTGTTGTTCAATGTCCAGTTCTAATTGTTGCTTCCTGACCTGCATATAGATTTCTCAAGAGTCAGGTCAGGTGGTCTGGTGTTCCCATTTCTTTTAGAATTTTCCAGTTTATTGTGATCCACACAGTCAAAGGCTTTGGATACCTACAAGTGTAACCCTATTCCCATACCTCCCCAACCTGCTGAAGAGTACTCTCATACTTATAAAATATCAGAACTAGGCTTAAAATAATTTGTGATGACTGTCCCATGTTTTCAGGCTAGCAGCTTGGAGGAGCTCATGACTTTATTACCATATTTGTGTCTTAACATTCTGATTTTACCTGTAGCCCTCTTCTCTATAATCCATAGCAGCAGTCTCCAACCTATTTGGCGCCAAAGACCAGTTTTGTGGAAGACCATTTTTCCACGGATGGTGGTGGTGGGACTGGGGCCAAGGGGTAGTTGGTTCAGGTGGTAATGTGAGGCATTGGGCACCATACATGAAGCTTTGCTTGCTACCACCAGTCACCTCCTGCTGCATGGCCTGTTTCCTAACCGGTCCATGGCCCTGAGGGTTGGGGACCCATGATCTATAGTCCAATTTAACAAACTGGCTGCTGTCTAAATGTGGTCCAAGACATGCTTTGCTTAGTACTTAAAAACAAACAAAATAGTTGCCAACACTTAAAAATCAGATTTCACATAGAAAACCAAACCTCTGGCTGCTCTTAAAAAATTGAGGTCTGATGGCATTAGGCCCAATACTTGGAACTTGCTCCCTGATTAAACAGAGAATATGCTCTCAGGTTTGTGGCACTTCTCTTCTAGATAGCTTGTGCCATTTACCTTCTAGTCATAATAGACATTATAGGTTTGTAACCTATGGTCTAGCATCTCTGATTTCAACCTCTGATGTTGGCTTAAAATACCAAATATGTGCTGGTAATTTCCATTTCTACTTAGATGTTCTGCAGACTCCCCAGAACCTATATATTCAAAACCAAACTAATTTTTTTCAAAACCTAATTTTCTTCTACTATTTGCCAAATGATCCAGTTAATAGAATTACATTCCTACAGTTGTCCAAATTAGAACTCAGATATTAAAGAATCTGCCTGCAATGCAGGAGACCCAGGTTCAATCCATGCACTGGGAAGATCCCCTGGAAAACGAAATGGCAACCCACCAGTATCCTTCCTGGAAAATCCCAAGGGCAGAGGATCCTGGCAGGCTGCAGTCCCTGGGGTCACAGACAGTCAGACATGACTGAGGGGCTAACACAGTTGTCCAAATTTTAGGGTCAGTCTTTCCTCCTTCTTTCTCATCCTACCCACAGCTTATCAGTCATGTACCAAACTATGACATGCCTTTGCTTTCACTGTTCCCAATACTTAAAATACTTTTTCTTCTTGATATCTGGAGAACTTCTATTTCCTTTCCAAGATAGAACAAATTATTCAATTTCTGAAACTATGTCACTCACCTCCAGGAACATTTAGTTGCTCCTTTCCATGTACAGGCATCTCAAGTACATTATGTTGTATGATATTTAACACCAGCTCTAAGGATTCCTCAAGAACAAAGATCATGATTTAGCTATCTTTGTATCAACAATACTAAGACAAAAAAACATGGGACTCAGTATGTCAAATAAATAAATACATGAATTTTACAAATTAATGAAAATAATACTGTTTCATATTATGGTTTTTGCCTTCCTGCATTTTCTATATGCTTTCTATATCTTTGATTAAACTGTCCATTTTTTACTAGTGCAGCTTTGGATGATACTAGAATCATTTTAAATTTCACACCCTATGACTGTAAAGTTAAATGGCTATGTCAAAGAGAAAACACATGAGGGTGTTTTAAGTAACTTAAAATTTTTGTTTTAATAAGGGTATCAGGTACTAGCACTGAAAAATATATAATTATTCATAAAACAGATCCCTGAGGGGCAACTGAACAGCTGTTGAAAGTTTTGGCGCATCACTATGCCAGCCTGAGCTCAATGACCTACATGTGAAGGGCTAAATATCCAATTACTAATCCTCCCTCAGCTACTCTTTGGCCTGATATGGAGGTAGCTGAAAAAAGATGCCCTACTAACAGATCAGAAATGGATCCAGATTTCCTTGCCAATTCTTAGTTAAAAGATCTTTTGGACTTGACATAATGAGGAAACAGACAGTGGCCTACAACCATGTTGCAGTGACAGTGTTTCAAGTAAAATTCGACGATTTAAAGCAAGAGTGACTTCAGTTTTGTAACTAAATTTACAGAATTTACAATTCTTTCAGAAAAGTCAAATCTGGAATTTAATTTCCTATTCACAGAAACCTTTAAACATGTTAGAATGTTTTCAAATATCAAGTGTAAATCACTTCAGAGTTCTTTCCATACTTAGAGGGCAGTCTTCTATTCATTGCTTCAAACATCATTCTTATCTTCGAATTCTGCAATAATCACTTATTAGAAGTAGGCCCAAATTAAAAACTAAATAGAAAATGACCACCAACCGGATTATGTTACAGCTCTTCCTCAGGTGACTTAATCTATATATAGCAAAAAGGTTACATAGTAAAGTCAGGCATTATAAACAATGAAACGTCACCCAATGTCTTACAAAACTATAAGTATATGAAAAACAGCTCAAAGAATGAATGGAGAGTAAGACTTATGGTTGTAAGGAAGAAAAGGCGTAAACATTCTAGATTTAATTACATCTTATTGGGCGCTTGATTCACTTTTAAAATCTAATTTTCCACTTCAGTTGTGTAAAATTATGTGATACTGAAAGCCTCCTGTATTATAAATACAAATAATTTAGGCAACAGATGCTTTCCTCTCATCTCAAACACGGAAGAATTATAAGCCCTTTATTAGTATCGGTCATTTTTAAGAGTAGGAATGTCTTAACATCCCTCGCCATCCCCACGAGGATATATGAATAAATGCCTGCAGGTGTACGCCTGCCTTGAATTGGAAAAACAGGTATACTCAAACACCTCCCTCTCCAGAAACCCTAACCCCAGACCCCGCCCCACACAAACCCCGCCCCTTTCTTCCACTGCGGGTCCGGAGTTGGCGCAGTGGGCTGACGAAAGACGTAACCTCCGTAGCCTCCTACGTGCAGCTCCCGGCTCTGCCTCTGGGAGTTGAAGTTTCCGAAAAAGGACCGTCTCGAGTGGTAAAGACCACTACAAAAAGCTTTCTGAGAGGTTATCAGATTCCCCGACAACTCCTCTGTTCGGTAAGTCTCTTGGCGCGGAGGCTAGCGCTCGTCTACTCTTTGATATAATCCGAGAGCAAAAGGAGCGCGTGCCGGTCCCGCCTTCCACTAGCAATAGGGCTTCCGGGGGAGAGGGAAGTGGGATAATGGAAAATGGTAGCAAAAACCCAGCTCCGGAAGGAAGTGACGTCAGAGAGCGCGCCCCTTCGCCTCGCCAAACAGCTTTCTGATTCGTCGGCTGCAAATTAACCCCGCCTCTGGAGTGCGACCGCGCGTGGGTGACATGGAGGCTAGAGTCGGGCTCGGTTCTGCCCACTAGTATAGGTCCTCTTGATGTTGACTTTTGTTTGGGGGTCGAGATATGTGTCCTAGTATGTGAAGTGTGTTCGCTTCCCAAGAATGAAGGGAGAGGGAAATCTGGACTCTGAAGGGCCGGAAAATGAGTTGTGGTTGTGCCCCTTGTTGGCAAGAGATCGTGGGCAAGTCGCTTTTCGTGTTTAAACCTCATTTTTCCTACCAGGGCTGATGTCTCTGAGTGCTGTAAAATGTGGGGAGAGGCCCAGGGGAAAGTTGCTGCAGGTGCTGTTAAAAACACGTTTTAAGAAAGGGTATTCCTTATTTACCCCCATTAGGTCATTTAATTCCGTTCTGCGGTTATTTCGACATTCCTTTGGATGTTTCTGGAAGGAAGGCTGTGTTATAAATTATTAAGACTTTAGCCCAATCAGTAAAGCCATGAAATTTTTTTTTTTTTTTTTTTAAACTTTCGGCCAGTCACACTCACGATGTGTGTTCTCCCTGCCAGGAGTTGTGCTACGAAGTGGAAATACAAGGATAATGGAGATACAATTTTTTAATTTATCTGCCCCACACCAAATTGCATTAGTCATCTTTATCCATAGTTAGTTTCATAAAACCACCAGATGATCTATATCTAACTAAACGAACCATTTAAAAAAATTCAATGCTCAAGTAAACTAAATTTGGCGCAATTATTTCTGTAATTGCTACAAAGTTGGTTGAACCTGGTGAATGAATTAAAATGTGCTGTGAATAGCACTGCATGTGAGGGACGAATGCAGACTGCCATGGTGTTTATATTTTACTTAACAGGTTAATCTGAACAAACTAGTGCATAGTTAAATGCTCACTGTATGTTACAGGCATTAGGAATTGGTGCATGTCTTTGTAAAGTGTGTTGAAAGCAATAAGGAAAGGATCTCAGTCTAGCATCATTTGATGCTTGATCATTTCATCATTCCCTGCAATGTATCTAGCTTATTCAAAGCTTTAAAAAAATTTCTTTTACTACATTCCTTTTTCTTAATTGGAAATAAAAATAGCAGTGATAATGATATTGACAAGCTCATGACCTTTCTATCTATTTGATAGGCTTTTTAAAAATACTAGTATGCAATGATAAGCAAATTAAATTTAACTTGGACTTCTTGGGAAAGGCGAAAGCTCCCCCTGGTGTGCATGAGTTGTAAACTTTTGCTGTACTTTATTATATTAAAATTTTCACAGTCTAGAGCCAATCAACTCTTGCTCTTTGGACCATCGTAGGAAATTATGAAAAACGATGCCACTGATGATAGAAATATTCTCTCCTAGAATATTAAGCAATTTCATAAAGAGAGCAATTTGTTTCCTCTGATTTTTAATTGTGCCTTAAAGTCCGCACGTTTGACTTCCGTTCCTGCATGCCAAGTCGCTTCAGTTGTGTCCGACAATTTGCGACCCTGTGAACTGTAGCCCAGGTTCCTCTGTGCGAGGATTCTCCAGGCAAAGATACTGGAGGGGGTTGCCACGCACTCCTCCAGGGAATCTTTCTGACCCAGGGATGGAACCCACGTGCATTGGCCGGGTTTTTTTGTTTGTTTGTTTGTTTTTACCACTAGCCCCACCTGGGAAGCCTGCACATTTAGCTTAATGGGCAGGTTTAGCTTATGTTTTTTGTATTGTTTTGGATATATTCATTGCTAATTTTTATTCATGTGTTTATGGAAAGGAAATAAAAGTGATCCTAGGAATCACAATATATGTTTAAAATTTTTCTTATATTTTCAGGCTTACTGTGTTTCCTCTGTCTCCTGTTTCTTAAATTGAATAGTAACCTTATTTTCTAGATTAAAAAAAAATTAATGAATGCACTCAAAGTTCTACATTTACCTCCAGTTACCTTTTTGGCCTATGTTTCTCTCAAGCTGTTACTCACATTTTTTAAATGCTCAGACATACGATTTTTTCGTTTTATTTTTTTGTCTGAACTCTGAATCAGATTGTGAGGTTGTCTTCTAATTCATCAACTACCTCTTGGAATCCAAGTAATCTGGAGTTTGCCTCATATGTTGAAATTTTTATGACTTCACTTCCTCCTTTCCAAATTGGTTCTTTTTTGTTTTTTTAGTGAATTCTTGTTTTGATATTTTTATGCCTGTTTTTCTGTACCAATTTCCCAATTTTTGTTTTTGTGGTTACTGCTCTTCATTAACTCTTTTTTCCCCCCTAATTTCCATCGTTTTATAATTTTGCTTTGCAGACTCGTCTGGAACGGAATTATAGCTTCCGTTTCCAAACTGTGTCTGTCTACTACTGATTTTGTGGTTTCATCCACCCATGACCCTTTTCAGTTCTTCAGCCCAATAGCAGAGCCTATATATGTGGCTGAGAATTTCAGTCGTATTATTGTACGTTCGTACGTCACCTCATAGCTGGGCCCAGGTTGTAGCCAAGAGGCTGGTATCTGTTCCCCTCAAGTAGTCAGCTTTGTATAAGCTATCTTTAATTTTACCTGTTGTTAGGCTTTTTTCTTGGAAAGAGGAGCCTCACCCCTGACACCAGTTTAAGGGTTCATCTTAAACTTCCTCCCATCTGTCTCCCATCCTCTGTATTGTATTATTATTTTTCTCTTTAAAGATAGGAAACCTCTTAGCTGTCTTTACACTGCAGACCCTGTTCTTAATTTTGATTTTGAAAGGCTATACTTGTTTTCTTTCCCCTTTAATATTTTATCTGCCATTGTCATGTGTTGCGAGCTTGGAAGGCAGGATGTCACAGATATAAACTTTTGGCAGTGATCTCTAGGAAGTTTCCCAATTGTTCTTTTTTTTTTTTGGTGCATTGGCATACAAGTAGAACCAAAGGGTTTTTTCCCCTCCGTTATCTTTTGGTGACACCGGTCTTCTCTGAGCCTTTCAACAGTAGGTGGGTGAAAGCAACACAGCTCTTTAAGATTGTTTGGAAATTCCCATTTTCTAAATAAGACTTTGGACTTCTAGAAGACAGTAGAGTTGGATGTGGGCTTGAATCTTTGCTCCATTACTTCATTCAACAAGTATTTTGAGGACCTATTTTGTGCAACATTTGCTCTATGTGCCTGTTTCTTAGGAATCATATAATAGCTTTGTAACTTTGGGCAAGTAATCTTGGTACCTCTTCCTTTGCAAAGGAGGCATATGTGACTACCCCTTAGGGTTTTTTTTAAGAGAGTAAACTAGATAATAACTTATTAAGTATAGTAAGAATTAATAAGTGTTTGATGTTATAATTTTCATTACTTTTAGAAGTTCTTTATAATATCATAGTCTCTCATTTGTTTGTTCTGCCAATACATAACAAGCATCTACTAAGTGCTCGGCACTGCTAGTGTTGCCAGTGTAATGTTGGGAAAAAGCAGATGTTAGCCCTGCCCAGTGGGGTTTCCAGAGGAGAGTCAAAGTTGAGTTGTCATTTCTAGGAGATGATCTCCCTTAAAAGAAGTTTGGTTGGTGGCATAAAGAAAACTTGTGAACTCTTATTTGTATTACTAGATGATTCTTTCCCCTCTTAGTAATTTTGCAGTGTGGTAAAATGTCAAGGCTTTGCTCTAGCCCCTAAATCATGCATCTTAAAATTTCTTGTCTTGCAGTCAAGATTTGATAAACTTTCTCAGTTTTCTTAGGTACCCTATATGTCCTATTACATCATTGCATGTTTAAAGAAGGTAGGAACCGTATAATAAAACCGCTGCTCAAACTATGTTCTGCGAACTTTTTTCTTTCCATTCTCTGAAATGTGGAGATTGTTCTTTTTCCTTTTAGATGTTGGCTTCTCTGCACAGACTTGTTAGCTATCTCTGTAAAGGGAAGAATTACATATTTTTGTGTAAGACCAATAGAATATTTGCAGAATTCATGCTTAGTTTTTAATAGGGATAAAGAACACACATTCTTAAGCTATGGTGTTAATAATTAAAGAGAAAAGATGTCTCAGCATTTCTATCCTTTTCCCTGCTCTAAAGGCAAGTTTAGCTCTAGACAGTGGATATAAAGATGTGGGTTGTGGTTTAGTTGCTAAGTTGTGTCTGACTCTTGCGACCCCATGGACTGTGGCCCGCCAGAATCCTCTGTCCATGGGACTTTCCAGGCAAGAATACACTGGGTTGCCATTTCCTTCTCCAGGGGCTCTTCCCGACACACACATCAATCCTGGGTCTCCTGCACTGCAGGTAGATTCTTTACCAACTGAGCTACCAGAGAAGACCCTTAAAGATGTTGGTGGTTAAATCTAAATAAGATATTTTAGGTGGCCCTGAGTATTCCACAACTGATTACAGAGTCAGTTTACATATTTTGTTTTTCAGCTGTGACTGAAGTGAAAAATTTATAATTACATATTTATAATGGAATATGTTGGGGGCAACTCAATTTGTTCTCTGTACTGTCCAAAATATAGAAATGTATAGCATACCTTTTATCAAAAACCAATTGTTGAGTGTCCACCCAGATAGTGAAATTAGCATTTTTCCTGTATGACAGTATTAAAGACAAGTACAGAAAGGTGCTTTCCAGCTCTTTAAAAAAATTATATGTTTTTCTTTTATAAAACTATATTTTCACTATATAAAATTTGGAAAATGCAGAAAGCCATGGGTGGGTCAGAATTAAAACGTGTATATATGTGTGTGTGTGTGTGTATATATATATATACATATATGTATTTTAAAACAAAATTGAACATTTTTTGTTTTGATTTTCTTATTTAACATAATTATTTCCCTTTATCACTAAATAATATTGAGAAACTTTTTCTTGGCTGCTTAGTATTCCAATCCAGTGTTATAGGTGAACTGTAATTTATATTTAGTCCCCATTTGCTGACATTCTAATTTTTTATTGTTAAAAATAGCAGTAATACATGTATTCTTTTCCATTAATTTTGTTTATATTTCCAATTAATTTACAGGAATTCTAAGGAAATAAATTATTGTAAGAAAGAGTATCAACCCAAATCTCTTCAAACACATAGGTCTGAGTAGCCTTCTGGGAAAATTGTGCTATGCTGCCAAAAGTGTATAAAAACATCCCATTTCATCAAATGATCTTTGCCAGTAAATGATGATTGATTGCCTAAGTTTGCACCTTTTTCATTACTAATATGGTTTTATTTTAATCACATCCTTTGGTCTTTTTTTTTACTTTTATTTATTTATTTTTGGTTGTAAATCATCTGTTCATGTCAGAGTTGCTTTTCAATTTTTCAGAGGCATCAAATAATGTCATCTGAAATGTTGCCAGCATTTAATGAGACTTGTAATGTTGAAAGACAGCAAGACTTAAGTGAAGATGGAGAGGAAAATCAGAAGCCAGGATTAAGTGAAAGGTTTCAACCAATATCTAAACGGCAAATGAAGAAGCTAATGAAACAGAAACAATGGGAAGAACAACGAGAACTCCGCAAGTATGTATCAAAATGCATATATTCTATCCCTATTTAGAGATATGGAATGTTGGACCTTCCGTATAGTAATTATGCAATTACATAATTATGCAATAGTAATTATGTTAATTAAATTGGGACTGTACATATTGTTAGCTCACTTTGTCAGTTGCCTACTAAAACTGTTTTAAGTTTTTTTTTTTTAGCAGTGTTGCTGAATTTACACAGTACACTTTTCTCACCCACACCTATTGTGAGTAGCACCTCAATTTCTAAAATAACCAATTTATAAAAAGGATATAGTTAGCATCTATGTCCTAGATATGGAACAAAAATAATCATCTCAGAAAGGTCAAATTTGGGCCTAACATTGATTTTGCTAGAACTATTAACAGGTTTTGGTAAGAGCAGTTAGGCTTAAGCTGTTATTATAGAAAGACAAAATTTATTAGAAAATTAATTGTTGATGTAGATGAAAGAAAAACCTGAGGTTTTTTTTTCATAATTTTACTTTTAAAAAAATGGGAGCAGCTTTTTCTTAAAAAATAACTTTTATTAAAGGGCTTCCCTGGGGTGGCTCAGATGATAAAGAATCTGCCTGCAATGTGGATACCTGGGTTTGATCCCTGGGTTGGGAAGATTCCCTGGAGAAGGGAATGGCTACCCACTCCAGTGTTCTTGCCTAGAGAATTCCATGGACAGAGGCGCCTGGTGGGCTGCAGTCCATGGGGTTGCAAAAAGTCAGACACTACTGAGTGACTAACACTTTTTTCTTCATTTTATTTTTATGGGCTTCCCTGGTAGCTCAGAGAGTAACGAATCTACCTGCAATGCAGGAGACCTGGGTTTGATCCCTGGGTTAGGAAGATCCTCTGGAGAAGGGAATGGCTACCCACTCTAGTATTCTTGACTGGAGGAATCCCATGGACAGAGGAGCCTGGCACACTACAGTCCATGGGGTCACAAAGAGTCAGACACGACTGAGCAGCTAACACTTTATTTTTCATAGTTAATTCACAATGTTGTGTTAGTTTTAGGTGTACTGGAAAGTGATTCAGTCATATATATATATGTATATGTGAAAGTAAAAATGTCAGTTGCTCAGTTGTATCCACCTCTGCGACTCCATGGACTGTAGTCCTCCAGGCTCCTCTGTCCATGGAATTCTTCAGGCAAGGGTACGGGAGTGAGTTGCCATTTCCTTCTCCAGGGGATCTTCCCGACCCAGGGATCAAACCTAGGTCTCCCGTATTGCAGGCAGATTCTTTACCATCTGAGCCACCGGGGAAGCCCCATATATACATACATATTTTTTCAGATTATTTTCCATTATAGATGATTACAAAACATTGAATATAGTTCCCTGTGTGATACAGTAGGTCCTTGTTGGTCGCGCTAGTGGTGAAGAATCCACCTGCCAATGCAGAACACGTAAAAGACATGGGTTTGATCCCTGGTTAGGGAAGATCCCCTAGAGAAAGGCATGGCAACCCACTCCAGTATTCTTGCCTGGAGAATCCTATGGACAGAGGAGCCTGGCAGGCTACAGTCCTTAGGGTTGCAATGAGTTGGACACAACTGAAGTGCCTGAGCACAGAATGTGTATGTTAATCCCAAACTCCTAACTTATCTTCCCACTCCCTTAACTGTCCACTCTTGTAACCATACGTTTCTTTTCTGTGTCTGTGTGTCTACTGCTGTTTTCTAAATAACTTTATTTATATCACTTTTTTTAGATTCCACATGTAAGTGAGATCATATTTGTCTGAGTTACTTCACTTACTGTGATAATCTCTAGATCCATCCATGCTGCTGCAAATGGCATTATTTCATTCTTGCTTATAGCTGAGTAATTTTGCATTGTGTATATATACCACATCTTCTTTCTCCATTCATTTGTCAGTGAACATTTAGGTGCTTCTGTGTCTTGGTTTTTGTAAACAGTGCTTCTGTGAATGTTGGGGGTGTATGTGTCTTTTTTAATTAGAGTTTTCTCTGGCTATATGCCCAGGAGTGGGATTGCTGGACCATATGGTAACTCTATTTTCAGTTTTTTAAGGAATCTCTATACTGTTTTCTATAGTGGCTGCACAAATTCACATTCTCACCAACAATGTAGGAGGGCTCCCTTTTCTCTTCATCCTCTCCAGCAGTTGTTATTCATAGACATTTTGATGATGGCCATATTGACTGGTGTGAGGTGATGTGATAGTTCATTGTAGTTTTGATTTGCATTTCTCCAAAGCAACATTGAGCTCCTCTTCATGTGCCTTTTGGCCATCTGTATGTTTTCTTGGAGAGAAATGTCTGTTTAGGTCTTCTGCTCAATTTTCGTTTGGGTTGTTCAGTTTTGTTTTGTTTTAATATTAAACTACATGAGCTTTTTGTTTATTTTGGAAGCAAATCCTTGTTAGTTACATCATTTGCAAATATTTACTGCCTGTCCATATGTTGTATTTTAATTTTGTTGATGGTTTCTTTTCCTGTGCAAAAGCTTTTATTTTTGTTTTTACTTTTGTTACTCTAGGAGGTGGATCAGAAAAGATCTTGCTGTGATGTATGTCAGAGTATTCTGCCTATATTTTTCTAAGAGCTTTATAGTATCTGGCCTTACATTTAGGTCTTCAATCCATTTTGAGTTTATTTTTGTGTATGGTGTTAGGGAGTGTTCTAGTTTCATTTTTTTTCAGTTTTTTCAGTGTTTTCCCAAGACCACTTACTGAAGAGACTGTCTTTCCTCTTTCCTGTACTCTTTTTTTCCCTTTGTCATAGATGAATTGATATTAATTAATTGATATGTTTCTGGGCTTCCTATCTGTTTCATTGATGTATGTGCCTCTGTGTTTGTGCCATTGTGATACTGTTTTGATGACTGTAGCTTTGTAGTATAGTCTAAAGTCAGAAAAGATGATTCCTCCAGCTTCCTCCTTTTCTCTCAGGATTATTTTGTCTATTCAGGGTCTTCTGTGTTTCCATACAAGCTTCAAAAAGTTTTGTTCTAGTTCTATGAAAAATACCATTGATATTTTGATAGGGCTTGCACCAAATCTGTAGATTGCTTACATAATATGGTCATTTTCACAGTATTCTTCTATTCCAAGAACATGGTATATCTTTGCATCCATTTGTGTAATCTTCAATTTCTTTCATCAGTGTTTTATAGTTTTCAGAGTATAGGTCTTTTGTCTCCTTAGGTTGGTTTATTCCTGGCATTTTATTCTTTTTGATGAGATGGTAAATGGGACTGTTTCCTTAGTTTCTGTTTTTGATATTTTGTTGTGTGTAGAAATGCAATAGATTTCTGTGTATTAATTTTGTATCCTACAACTTTACCAAATTCATTGTTGAGCTCTAGTAATTTTCTTCTGCATCCTTAGGCTTTTTTGTATGCAATACTGTGTTATCTGCAAACAATGACAGTTTACTTCTTTTCCAATTTGGATTCATTTTATTTCTTTCTCTTTCTGCCTGCTGTGGCTAGGATGTCCGAATCTGTGTTGAATAACAATTTTACTTTTTTTAATATATGGTTATAATTGTTGCTTGAAAATCATGTAGGGGAATGATAAAAGTAAAATTTTTTATAACTCTCAAACTCAGTATTTTAAAAGTTTTCTAAGTACATATAATGGGCTGTGTGCTGTGCTGTACTGAGTCATTCAGTTGTGTCTGACTCTTTGTGACCCCGTGAACTGTAGCCCACCAGGCTCCTCTGACATTGGAATTTTCCAGACAAGAATACTAGAGTGGGTTGCCATGCCCTCCTTCAGGGGATCTTCCCGATCCAGGGATCGAACCTTGAACCCAGGTCTCCCACATTGCAGGCAGATTCTTTACCATCTGAACCACCAGGGAAGCCCATGAATACTGGACTGGGTAGCCTATCCCGTCTCTAGGGGATCTTTCTGACCCAGGCAGTGAATCAGGGTCTCCCACATTGCAGGTGGGTTCTTTAACAGCTGAGTTACCAGGGAAGCCCCATATAACGTGCTACCAATAATAAATGAACTTATAGTTCAGATCTGTGTAAAAAATATTTTGCTTTTGCAAACTCATTTGCAAATGAGTAAAGCTTTTAGGCTATCTAAAATTGCTGATATTTGACAATTTTTGATCCACAGAAGTGGCAGTTTTTTATGATTTAGCCTACTAATTTTAAAATAATTTTTTCTTTGTTTAGAAAAGTTTTATAAATATCCAAATAACAAAAAGTTGTTTTCAATTACTAATTTTAGACAAAAGCGGAAGGAAAAACGCAAGAGAAAGCAATTAGAGCGACAATGTCAACCTGAGTCAAATTCAGATGGAAGTGACAGAAAACGTATTCGAAGAGACGTTGTTCACAGCCCACTCCGCCTTATCATCGACTGCAGTTTTGACAGCTTGATGGTGTTAAAGGTATCATGAATCATTGTCAGAAAAATCCCATAGCAGGACTAGGTTGAATAATTCTTGCTTTAATATGTAATATTACTTTGATATAATTTATGTACTAAAATGCATCTTTTTTTCTTTTTAATTGTGGTTTTAATGTACATAACAAAGTTTACTATCCTAACCATTTTTAAGTGTACAGTTCAGTAGTGCTAAGTACACTTATGTTGTGCAGCCAATCTCCAGAACTCTTTTTCATCTTGCAAAACTAAAATTTTATACCCACTGAACAACCATTTCCATTCCTCCTCCCCCAGCCCTTGGCACTGGCATTCTACTTTCTGTCTCTATGAATGTGACTACTCTGTGTGTCTTATATAAGTGGAATCCTACTTTTGTGACGGGTTTTTTTCACTGAGCATCATGTCTTCACTGTGCTGTGCTCAGCTGTTAGTCACGTCTAACTCTCTGTCACCTGGGACTGCAGCCCACCAGGCTCCTCTGTCCATGGGATTTCCCTGGCAAGAACAACGGAGTGGGTGGCCCTTTCTTACTCCAGGGGATCTTCCTGACCCAAGGATGGGACCCGTGTCTCCCACATTGAGTGGCGGATTCTTTACCACTGCACCACTTAGGAAGCCCCTGCATTGTGGTGTGTGTCAGAATTCCCTTATGTTTTAAGGTTGAATACTATTTTAGTGTATATATAGACCACTTTTTGTTTATTCTTTCATCTGTTGTCAGTGGACATTTATGTTGCTTCCCTCTCTAGGCTGTTTTGTTGGTTTCTTGTGTGTGTGTGTTTTTAAACTATTTTATTGAAGCAGTTGATTTACAATGTTGTGTTAGCTTCTATTGTACAGTAAGGTGACTCAGTTATGCATGTATATGTATATGTATATATACACACACATTTATCCCTTTTCATATTCTTTTCCATTATGATTTATTACAAGATACTGAATAAAGTTACCTGTGCTGTACAGTTGTACCTTGTTGTTACCCATTCTGTGTGTAGTAGTTTGCATCTGATAAATCCCGGGTTCCCAGTTATCTCTCTCACCCCTTGGCAGCCACAAGTCTATTCTGTCAGTCTGTTTCTGTTTTGTGGATAAGTCCACTTATGTCATATTTTTAGATTCACATGTAAGTGATGCACATTTGTCTTTCTGTCTGACTCACTTAGTATGATAATCTCTTAAGTCCATCCATGCTACTGTAAATAGCGTTGTTTCTTTTTTATGGCTGAGTAGTATTCCATTATATAAATATACCATGTCTTCTTTTTTTTTCTTAACTGGCGTATAATTGCTTTAAAATGTTCTCTTAGTTTCTACTTTACAACAGTGGAATCAGCGATATGTGTATGTGTATCCCTCCCTCTTGACCCATCCATCCCACCTGTCTAGGTCGTCACGGAACACCGGGCTGAGCTCCTTGTGTTACACAGCAGCTTCCCACTAGGGGTCCGTTTTACACGTGGTAGTGTACATGTGTCAGTGCTACTCTCTCGGTCTGTCCCACCCTCTCCTTCCCGCTGTGTCCACAAGTCCACTTTTTATATCTGTGTCTTCTACTCCTGGCCTGCAGATAGGTTCATCAGTGCCCTTCTTCTAGATTCCATATATATGCATTAATATACAATATTTGTTTTTCTCTTTCTCTTACTTCACTCTGTATGACAGACTCTGGGTTCATCCATATCATTACAAGTGACCCAATTTCTTTCCTTTTATTGCTGAGTAACATTCCATTGTATGTATGTACCATGTCTTCTTTATCCATTCATCTGTTGATGGATATTTACGTTGCTTGCATGTCCTATTGTAAATTGTAAATAGTGCTGCAGTGAACATTGGGATGCATGTATATTTTTGAATTATGGTTTTCTCTGAATGTATGCCCAGGAATGGGACTGCTGGATCATATGGTAATTCTATTTTTAGTTTTTTAAGGAACCTCCATACTATTCTCCATGGTAGCTATTCCAGTTTACGTTCCCACCAACAGTGTAGGAGGATTTCTTTTTCTCTACATCCTCTCCAGCGTTTATCGTTTGTACATTTTTTGATGATGGCCATTCTGACAGGTGTGAGATGATACCTCATTGTAGTTTTGATTTGTGTTTCTCTAATAATTAGTGATGTTGAGCATCTTTTCATGTGCTTTTTAGCTATCTGTATGTCTTCTTTGGAGAAATGTCTGTTTAGATCTTCTGCCCATCTTTTGAGTTGTTTTGATATTGAGCTACAAGAGCTGTTCTGTGTTTTTGGAAATTAATCCCTCGTCAGTTGCTTCTTTTGCAAATATTTCTCCCATTCTGAGGGTTGCCTTTTTTGTTTATAGTTTCCTTTGCTGTGCAAAAGCCTTTAAACTTAATTAGGTCCTGTTTGTTTATTTTTGTTTCTATTTTCATTAGTCTAGGAGGTGGATTGGAAAAGATCTTGCTGTGATTTATGTCAAAGAGTGTTCTGCCAATATTTTCCTCTAGGAGTTTTATACTACCTGGCTCTAAATTTAGCTCTTTAATCCATTTTGAGTTTATTTTTGTGTATGTTTTTAGGAAGTGTTCTATTTCATTCTTTTTCTTGTAGCTGTTCAGTTTTCCCAGCACCACATACTGAAGGGACTGTCTTTCCTCCATCATACACTCTTGCTTCCTTTGTCATAGATGAATTGATGATAGGTGCATGGGTTTATTTCCGGGTTTTCTGTCCTGTTCCATTGATCACTATGTCTGTCTTTGTGCCAGTGTCATACTGTTTTGATGACTGTAGCTTTGTGGTATCACCTGAAGTCAGGGAGCCTGATTCCACCAGCTCTGTTTTTCCTTCTCAAGATTGTTTTGACTCTCCAGGACCTTTTGTTTTTCCATACAAATTGTAAAATTTTTTGGTTCTAGTTCTGTGAAAAATGCCATTGATAATCTGATAGGGATTGCATTGAATTTGTAGATTACTTTGGGGAGTGTAGTCATTTTCACAGTATGGATTCTTCCAATCAAAAAACATGGTATATTATCTCTCCATCTGTTTGTGTCACACATCTTTGATTTCTGTCATTAGTATCTTCTTATTTTCTGCATCCAGGTCTTTTGCCTCCTTGGGTAGGTTTATTCCTGATATTTTATTCTTTTTGATGAGATGGTAAATGGGACTGTTTCCTTGATTTCTCTTTCTCATATTCTGTTGTTAGAGTATAGGAATGTGTATTCTACCCAGTAAGGCTCTCATTCAGATTCAGCAGAGAAATCAAAAGCTTTACAGATAAGCAAAAGCTAAGAGAAGTCAGCACCACCAAATCAGCTTTAGTGCATCCTAAGTTGGGACTTCCCTGGTGGTCCAGTGGTTAAAACTCCTCACTTCCAATGCAGGGGGCACAGGTTTGATCCCTGCTCTGGTAGCTAAGATCCCACATACTGCACAGAGTGACCAGAAAAAAATAATAAATTTTAGATTTTTTAAAAAATTAAAAAAAATTTTTTCCTGAAAAAAAATGCATCCTAAATTAAGCTTTTCAAAATCTGTGGCCTTAAATTAAAGTATTAAATAGCTAGTAGGTTGCTTTTATTTACATCTATATGTATGAAGTTGCTCAGTCATGTCCGACTCTTTGAGACCGCATGGACTACTGTAGCCCACCAGGCTCCTCTCTCCATGGGATTCTCCAGGCAAGAATACTGGAGTGGGTTGCTATTTCCTTCTCCAGGGGATCTTCCTGACCCAGGGATCAAACCCGGGTCTCCCACATTGCAGGCAGACGCTTTACGGTCTAACACCAGGGAAGCTATATCTATATATATAGACAAAGGGAAAGACAGGTACTGTAATAGGTTATGAAACTAAGTAACTGCATATTAACCGTAAAGAGCTGTGGGGGGTTTTGTTATTAATCCTAACTGAAAGGAGGGGGGAAAATATGATTGGCTTAAGAGGATTATTTAATAGTTTAAGATACTTGGTTGGTTAAGCAATGCTACTATGTTTTAATTACTTCCTAAACTTTTGTAAGTTGTGAAAATTTTAATACTATGGCTCTAAGAGTTTTATTTTTTTTCTTTTGTTGTCTCCTAAGAAGAGTGAAAGTTTTCATGAATTTATATTTTAAGTGGATACAAAATGTGAAATTATGGGTCACTTACAGAATATTGACTTATAGTAATTATTTAAATAGTGTGTAAGGAAATTGAATGGAAATTAATCAGAAAGGACTTGTATTTCTAAAGAAGAAATGTACCTATCTAGTTATCCTTCCTGCTTATTCTGTTCCACTCAGATTATGAAATGGCCACAGGTAATTTTTAAAATATTGCTTTAAAAATTGCACTCTTTTATAGGACATTAAGAAACTTCACAAGCAGATTCAACGATGTTATGCAGAAAATCGACGAGCACTGCATCCTGTGCAGGTATGTTTGAGGAATTAAAACAAACTTCCAGTTTCCTTTTATATCTTCCTTCAGAAAAGGCATGGATAATCCTGATTGCCTGTACAAGAATGAGTCTTACAGGTAATCTTTCTTAATGAGCTAAATGTCTCTTTGGGAAAATGTTCTATTTTTCTGCAAAAATAGAATATTTTAAACATTTTTCATACATTATTCTCAGATACACTGTACCCAGTCATCATCAGTCCTATACACATTGACCTATTCATTGTTATGTAGTTGAACATCTTCATTAAAGGACATACACATATTTTCATACCAGTTTCTCAGCTCTCACTCCTTTCTGGGGAGTAGCGGAACTGCCCCAGGCTGATACGTGCCATTGTGCCTGTTGGCCAGATTTTCTCTACTTAAAGGATTTTGAGTCACTGATAATTTTGAAGGATTGAGGGAGTGATTTGTGAGACTAGTTGACTGCTCTTAAGAGTAGGGTCATTTTCCTTATTGTTTTAATTCTAAGTGAGCTAAAAATTAACTCTGGCTCACTGATGTTAAAAACTAGAAAATGTTGTTAAAATTTTGGTTAGATATTTTCTTTTTCTCAAGTGATAGTAATATTATATTTTTACATTTTATATTGTTTTCACCCTTGATTAGATTTCAAATATGTTTCAGGGTTTAAAGTCAAAGCAAAATTATGAAGACTTTGGACTAGTAATAAATAACAGTAGTGGCAAAAGAAGGGGAAGGGAAACTTGACATGGAAGCAGGAATATTATAGAAAAGTAAGTGATCACTAAGCAAGAGGCAGATTATAACTGCTTAGAAAATGGAATGAAAATGTAGGTGGAATACAGAAGTTACTGGGTTAGGAGATGCACAAAAATACACATTTCTACCAAAGATAAGTCTTTTCATGTTCAAAGCATGTCATAAATTAATTTTTTTCCAGAATGAAAATATTTTGTGTTTCATTGATAGTCACATTAGTGTGTGAGGAAATAAAATATTGACTTTAATAGTCTTTCAGTCTCTCTTTCTGTGCCTGCCAATCTCTTTATCAGTTTTATTTGACAAGCCATGGAGGCCAGCTGAAAAAGAACATGGATGAAAATGACAAAGGATGGGTCAACTGGAAGGTAACTAAAATTGATTAAGTCTCATATAATACAAAGTATTTTTAGGCTTAAAGGTCTGCATTTTTTACCTGAGTTCTACATAGTGCTAACAAATATGAGTCAGCAGCTCCAAACCCTATGTATCACTGTTCCTAAGTCTAAGTTTACCAAGGAGAGAAGCTAAGGGACCTGAGATATAGTTTGTACCTTCTTTCATGAAATCTCACTTGCTATTTTACTGCCAACTTTAAAACATATTTTTTAAAAAAGAAAAGAATTTAAAGGTCTATATGCAATCTCAAACCAACAAACTGGCTATACGTTATCTATAAGCGTGAAGTCACTCTAAAATTTGGAAATATACTTGTTTTCTTCTAAATCTGTTCTATACCCTCTGGTGTCCACCATCCACACATGGCTATTGAACTCTTGAAGTGTGACTGGTCTGATTTGAGATGTGCTATAAATGTCAAATAAACATTGGATTTCAAAGATAGTACAAAAAGGAGAAAGAATGTAAAATATCTGCTTAAAATGAAAAAAACACATTCATTATAAGTTGAAATGATAACATTTAAGGTATATTGTGTTGAATACAATGTATTGTTAAAATGAATTTCACCTATTTCTTGTCCCTTTTAAAATCATTTACTTATTTATTTTTGGCTGTGCTGGGTCTTCGTTGCTGTGCCCGGGCTTTCTCTAGTTGTGGTGAGCGGGGCTACGCTCTAGTTGCAGTGTGCAGGCTTCCCATTACAGTGGCCTCTCCCGTTGCAGAGCACAGGCTCTAGGCACTAGGGCTTCAGTAGTTGCAGCCTTGGGGCTCAGTAGTCATGGTCCATGGACTTAGTTGTTCCACATCATGTGGGAACTTCCCAGATTAGGGGTCAAATTTATGTACCCTGCATTGCAAGGTGGATTCTTAACCATGGGACCACCAGGGAAGCCCCTTGTCATTTTTTTTTTAATGTGGCTACTGGGAGGATTCAAATTACATATGTGGCTCACATTTTTTTTTTCTATTGAACTGAACTACTCTGTTATTTGCAAAGATAACTAATAGATTGGCTTTAGTACCAATCCCTAAGGAACCTTAATCCTATTCTACTCAGAGAAGTGGTGGGTTATTCTTATACCTTTTCCCTTTCTCCAAGCCAGTTCTCACTGTGACAGACTTTCCCTGTCTCACTCATTAATCCTATAATGACTGTGTTTTTTATTTTATTAATAGTCTATAGCATAAAACATTTTCAAAAGTCTTTTTAAGTTTTAAAGTATGATATATTTACCAAGTTTTACATTCATACCTGTTTTCCTAAGAAATACTGTAATGAGTTAGAGTAGGCATACTCTCAGTTATTTTATGGCTTGTAAAATTTATTATTTTATACCACCAGTTTTCCAGAGACATAATGAGTTCACTAGTTTCTAGTTATGCACGTTCCTCTTGGGGCCTTTATTAAGTATAGGAATCATATTTATTGTATATCATTTTCCAGAAAAATGGCTGCTTATTAATCAATAGGCTATATACACTTAGGTGAGAGGTCCCCTGCTTCATTTTTTTATTTCCACAAAAATTATTGAGAAGTGCCATCTAAACTTTGTGATGTATCTTCCTTTTTTTCTTTCGGTGCAATTTGCAAAATTCTGCCTGCTGTTGTTCAGCCTTCAGTACCTCTGACCTGACAGTTTTGGTAAAGAAGATTTCAAATGTCTATTTTTGTGGAAGTAGGTACATGAAAATTATTAAATCTGTAAGCCATTTCTTTTTGATGATTCATATAAATGGAGAAGGAAGTAATTGGAGAAGGCATTCTTTGGCTGGAGAACACTGTGAGCAAATATATAACAAAAATGCATTTGTTTTGTTGGAACAGAAAGTTAGAAAGATAGATTGGTGCTGTATTAAGGTGAGAGTTACTAAGTTAAGGAGCTTGAATTTTAACCTACAGATCAGTATGAAACATTGAGAGTAGTGTTTTCAGAAAATGAGTCCCCCAGCCATGTGAGGAAGTAAATTGGAGGGATCTGAGGCTAGAGGTGGAAATAGCATCAGGAGGCTACATAAATAATTGAGATGTGAGGTGAAAAGATGTTGGAGTGATAGGTTCTAAGTAATACATTGTTATAATATTCTTTCAAACTTCCTGTCAAATATTTTTTGGGTAGGTTTGTCTAGGGAAAAGAAAATAATCGTTTTTAGCCAATTTTCACAAAATCCTGTTAATTAATAGCATCTTTCTTTTTGTGTTTTGAAGGATATCCACATCAAACCAGAGCACTATAGTGAATTCATACAGAAAGAAGACCTGATTTATCTTACATCAGATTCACCTAATATATTAAAGGAATTAGATGAATCAAAGGCCTATGTGATTGGAGGATTAGTAGATCACAACCATCACAAGGTACATACTATTAAGTTTTTATTTTGCTTTTGCTCATACTTAAAATTGCTGTACCAGTGTTCTTGATAGTAATGTTAATTTTCTTAATAGTATATACTGAGAGCTTGTGTTTACTGAGTACCGAGATATTTCAGTCACCTTTCTAGCTAAGCAAAGCATTTCACATATGTTAGTTTGCTTTATCCTTACTGCAGCCCAGTGAAGTCAGTGCTGTTAGTACGCACAGTTTACAGGTGAGGAACCAGAGGCACATAAAAATTAAATCTAAAATTAATAAAAATAGGTAGTAGATACTTGAAACTCCAGATTGGTCTGGAGCCCATGTGCTTAAATGATTTTCTGTATTGATAAATGCTGCTTCTGCTAATCAATTTCTAGCCTACTGGTAAAATTTATATTAATTTATATAAAAATTTATATCCAAAGTGGTAAACATGCCCATTTTCAAATATGTGATTATATGGGATGTGTTTTCTGTCCTCTTTAATTTGTACTTTTGTCTCTTCCCACCTCCTTACCCTCATTCAAATGAAAAATTACAGAAATACACTTTCTAAAAGAAAACATTGTTTTGTGTTTTGCCAGCTATGTTGCATTGTGCTAAATTAAGCTCAATTTATTTAGTTAAGTATCTGTTGAAATGTTGTCAGCAGAATAATACACAGTAATTCATTATTCTCATATAGCACCACTGTGCAGGAGAATTTTATGCATTGTTGGAAGTATTTATATCATCGTGTTCAGTATGGTAACCCATTGGCTGTTGAGCACATGAGTTGTAAATAGTATGATTGAGAAATTGAGTTTTTAAAAATTATAATAAGTTTAGGTAGTCAATTGTGACTACAGTTGGACAGTACAGCTCCATAAGCGTCATAGGGAATTTTATCAGGATGATCTTTAGCCTTTTTATTTTTTTCTTAGTAGAAAAATTCTGTTTTCTTATTTCTGTAGAACTGTTTTTTTTCTTTCATGTTGTATGTTTCTCTGAACTAAAACAATTTTGTTTTCAAAAAGACCTGACTTGACCTATTATCAAATATTGGCCTCTAAAATATGCAGACTATTGGCAACTCCTCTGGCACTCCTGTGGTTCGGACTCTGTGCTCTTGCTGCCGAGGGCCTGGGTTTAATCTGTGTTTGGGGAGCTATAAGATCCCAGAAGTTGTGCAGCATGGAGTGGCCAATAAAGGAATAATTATTTTTTGAAAATGCAGACTATTAGTTGAGAAATTTAGCTCTTTTTCCTCCTGTGTTATGTCTTTGGGCTCTTTTAGTCCTGGTTAGACCCAGGCTTTAAGGATTTTAATTTTGAGAAGAAAATTCATATTCAGCATTCTTTTTTTTTTTAAGTTGAAATTCATGCATCCAATAAGTATTATTCCACTGAAATTTGTATTATTTGTTTATTTTTTGTGTTTCTCACACATAAATTAAGTGTAACATTAATAGAATTTCTAAAGTGTTTACATTTCATTAAAACAAAGTCCTAAGACAGGATTTAAGTTGATTTCCTTTCTAAAGCTTTTTATTCTACCATGCTAAGGTTGGGTTTGGGGTTTGTTTGTTTTCATAATTCAGCATGCTTTTAATTGACAGAAATGGAAAAATAAAATTTATGGACCATAGGAAATTTTTTTCATTCAGGTTTTTATTTCATTAGTTTTTGCCACTTGTGCCTCTTAGCGCTATATAATTGAAACAGTTCTATCTTTCAGATTCATGAGAAGAGTGATGATGCTTCTATAAGAATTCAGTTTGAATACTTTAAACTGAGAAAAAGGCAGTGTGGAGTGATGAGAAGCTGCTTGAGTCAGGAGGCATGAGCCAGTTTTTCCTTTGGTTCTGCTACTGATGAACTTTGTGACAGGATAGAGAGCATAATGTCTTTGGTTTCCTCGTTTGGTTAAAATAAATACCAGCAACATTCGGACTATACTTATTATCAAGAGAATATTTTCAAATTTGCTGTTAAATATACACACTCAAATTCAGATTATATTCTCTGAACTAAAGTCTTTCCTAAAAATTATTTATTCTATCTTAGACTTTAAGTTTAAATAATGTAATGTTCTAGGTGATGATGTCTTTGTTTTAGGGACTCACATATAAACAAGCATCAGATCATGGAATTGATCATGCACAGCTTCCCCTTGGGAATTTTGTGAAGATGAATAGTAGAAAAGTTTTGGCAGTTAATCATGGTAAGCTATAAACTTATAAGCTAAAAATTTACCTATGTGAACACTGTGAAAAATAACCTTCTATTTACATTTTGGGAAAGTAGAAAATATATACCTTTGGAAAATTAAAATGTAGCCATTTATGATTTGTTTGACTGATACATGCATATTTTAGAAAGTTTTGAAGGTATAAAAAAGTGTAAAGAAAAATAAGTAGGTGTTATTTCACTACCCAGAAATACTTGATAGTAACTTTTTGGTGTTTCTCCAAGTTCTTTTCCTATGCATAATATCCTTTATTATATAATTGGATTCTTACTCTATTACATAAAATGTTATAAATGTGGGGTGTTTTCCTTCCATTTATATTTATTGAGTCATTAATGGCTGTGTAACTTTTATTCATCTGAATATATCAATACAATAATACAACCATTCTTCTATTGATATGTTTTTCTTTTTACTATTGTAAATATTATAATAGATATCCTCAGACTTAAGTCTTTGCCTGGAGTTTTGCTTTTTGAAATTTTTTTTAGTAGAGATTTTCGTTAATACACAACTATTAATTGGGTTTTTAAAATTTCTCTGTAGCAAGCTCTAGGGAGTTATAGAAATGAATTTATTGATTCAAGAAATGAACCTCTTCCAAGAATTTTGATATATAATGTATTCCTTTTCTATCATAAAGTAATCCAAATTTACCCTTTCATCAATGTGTTAAAGTGAGAGGAACTTGGCGGGACAGTATTTTAAAAAAAAAGGAGGCAAGACACTCCACAGAGCGAGTGGAAAACTAGAAGAAATTTAGATTAATGGTAGCTTCTCCCCCCCCCCCCTTTTTTTTTTCTTTTTGGTTTTTTATTAGCATATAAAGGATAAAGATGTGGCAGGAATAAAGAATAAGAAGGAAAAAAAAGAGGGGTCCTCTATTAGTTATAATTGACAACGGATAATGGTAAACCTCTGAGTGCTTAAGAAAGGATATGAGGAAAAGCTACAGAGTAGCATCTTTGAGAGCCTTGGTACATATTAGCTCTGACAGCTAATACAGGAGAAGGAAGTAATAAGAACAAAGTAGTTATTAGGACATATTAGCACTCTTAACACAAAAGCAATGTATTTTAAAGTATACAGCATTGTGATGAGCTAGGCTAAGAAACATACAGAGTTTCTCTTTGTTGCAGTGTTTGAGATTATTCTGGAATACCTGGAGACAAGAGACTGGCAAGAAGCATTTTTCACCATTTTACCCCAAAGGAAAGGAGCTGTTCCCACAGACCAAGCCTGTGAAAGTTGTTCATGTGACAAGAAATTCACCAGAGTTGAAGGTGGATTAAACAGTGATTCCAGTGAAGAGGAAAATAGGCATGAGCTGGATTCACCACATGAGGAAGAAAAGCAGGATAAAGAAAGTAGCACTGACTCTACAGTGAACTCTGTACCGTACTAGTATCATCTTTTTTTTTTTTTCTTCTTAAGTTTAAGGAAAAATCAGGTGAAAGGTGTTTCATAGAATATTTGAATTGGAGGGAAATTTCATTTTCTTTTATTTCTGTTGTGAATTTTTTTAAACTTTCTTTTTGAACTACGTGATAAAAAGTACTCATAAGAAAGCATTTTTTTGTTCTTGCATAAGAGTTAAACATGTAAAATAAAAAATAATTTTCTAAACCTCAAATAACCATTACTTGATAATATTACCCTATTAGTAAATCTGTTGGAGAAGGAAATGGCAACCCACTCCAGTGTTCTGCCTGGAGAATCCCAGGGACCAGGGAGCCTTGGCAGGCTGCTGTCTATGGGGACGCAGAGTTGGACACGACTGAAGCGACTTAGCAGCAGCAGTAGCAGCAGTAAATCTGTATTCTTTTATTTACAAGATTGTGTTCTTCAGAATGTGCCTTCTGACCTTTCAGTTTTATTACTATATGTTTATATCAGTGTCTTTCTGATTTATTGCCTGCTTATTTGTGGAGGCAGGTATCCTAAATCTCCTTTAAGTCTAACAAAATTTTCTGAATGGGAGGTTACCTTCTATTTGCAGCTTTTATATTCAGTTTAATTATTTCAAAGGAATATAGTGATTTTAGGAACAAAGTAGTATTGGATTGATGAGGGGCTTCTGTGGTGGCTCAGTGGTAAAGAATCCACCTGCCAATGCAGAAGACATGAGTTCAATCCCTGGGTCAGGAAGAGCCCCTGGAGAAGGAAAAGGCAACCCATTCCAGTATTCTTGGATTGAATTGATAAATTCAAAAATTGATGTCTGTTGGACTATGGACCCACCTCTATCCTTTTGTGTGTGTGTGATGCTTTTGTGGTTCTAAGGCAAGCACTAAGGACTTAATACTTTAATATATTTTCTTAATTTAAATAATGATGGTAAATTATTTTGATTACAAAATTAATTTTTCAGCCACCAGGGAGGTCCATTTTTCAGGCTAGATTAATTTAAAAAGCTGTTGAGGGATTGCCCTGGTGGTCCAGTGGTTAAGAATCCACCTTCCAGTGCAGGGGACACGGGTTTGATCCCTGGTCTGAGAAAATTCCACATGCCGTGGGGTAACTAAGCATGTGCACTTTAACTACGGTGCCTGCGCTCCAGAGCCCTCACGCTGCAACTCCTGAAGCCCACGTGCTCTAGAGCCTGTGCTCCACAGGAGAAGCCACTGCAATGACAAACCCATGCACAGCAGCTAGAGAAAGCCCGCATGCAGCAATGAAGACCCAGCCCAATCAAATATAATAAAAGGCATAGATGGATCCATTTATGTCATTACCCAAATTTAAAAAGAAACAGCTCTTAAAAAAGTAGCCCTTAGCAGCTATCCTTTTTCTCCTTATGTACTTCTTTAAAATAATGTTGGTTCTTAAGCAAATAAAGTTAACTTTATATGTGCATCTGTCTATCATACAGTAATATTTAAGCTAATGTAAATATGTTTCTGTAAATAATATAAGCATGTATGAAAATATGCATATAATTGTATATACATCTGTCTGTCCACATCATGTATAATTCTGTTATTGATGATAGTAGGATTGAGTTGCCATATCTATATTATTTGTGTGAATGTGCTGAAAAACACTAAGGAATTTAAATTTCATAAAATGTAAAAATCTATAACTAAACATTTATATGAGGGCATTGGCAAGAGATGGTAGAGCTAGTAGATGTTCTAGTTCCTGCCAGTAAATGTAGAGCAGTTATATTTAATGTGATTATTCTTTGTCACAGCTAAAGTAACATTTCAGAAGCCTTAGTTAATAAGTTTGGATAAATTAAGTTTCTGTTTTTTTTACTTATTGGCATCTCAGATTATATACATATTTGATCAAAAATTCACTGAATTTAATATTGATGTTCACTCTCTCTTGTTACTTTATTCTTAGTAAGCTATTACAGTTATCCATTTAAAGGTCTGTGAGCAATGTATGTAAATAAAGAAAAGCCCCCACAGTTATAGAACAGAGTTTATGTCTTAAGTTGTATTTTTCAAAGTTACAGATTTTTCTAAATGTAGTTAGTAGCATGGAATGTTAGGCTTATAATTTAAATCATTCTATATGGAATAAGGCTCAGTTTAATATTGAAAAGTGGGGAGAGGTCATTACAAGCACCATGTAGTTTAATTTTCACTAATTATATAAGCCCTATATTTGTTTCCAGGGCTGCTGTAACAAAATACTGCAAACAACAGTAGTTATTAAAAAACAACAGTAGTTTATTTAAAACAACAGAAATTTATTCTCAAAACAACAGAAACGTCCTCTTATAGTTCTGGAGACTGATAGTCCAGAATCAGGGTGCTGGATGGCTCATACCCCCTCAGAAGGCTAGTGAAGATTCCCTCCTGGCTTTTTCTAGCTGTCGGTGGTTGCCAGCAATCCTTGGCGTTCCTTGGCTTGAAACTGCATCACTATAATCTTTGTCATCACATGGACTTCTGCCCTCTGTCTTTTGTGCTTGTATTGTGTCTTTTTAAGGATACTGATGATTGGATTAGGGTTCACCATTATTCACCGTGAGTTCATTTTCACTTGATTTTACCTACAAAAACTGTTGTCATATAAGTTCACATCCACAGGTACCACATATTAGGACCTGAACATATCTTTTGGGTGGAGACAATTGTGTTCACTCCAAGTCCGTATCTAATTTGGATTGCTGATGACAAGAAGGCGAAGATGACAATTAGAAATGACTAATTTCTGAGGTATTTAAAATTTTGTTTTTCTTTAAATAATTGTATTTTTTTCTTATTTTACTATGTTTTCAAAATTGTTTTGGTTTATCTGAGGTACTTTATGTAAAAACTTAAGTAATATTAAAGTCACTTGTATTGGAACATAGTAAAGGTAGGGAATTTAGTTAGTACTTAAATGCATCAAAAGGAGATATGTCTGCTGAAATAATAGGATTTTCTCTCATTTTTAATTTTTAAAGTTTATTTTTATTGAAGTTTAGTTGATTTATAAGATTTTGGGTATATCACAAAGTGATATGGTTATGCATACACACTATATTTATAAAATATATATCTATTCTTTTTCAAGTTCTTTTCCATTATAGGTGATTAGAAGATATTGAATATTGTTCCCTGTGCTACATAGTAAGTCCTTGTTTATTTATTTTGTATGGAGTAGTGTGTATCTGTTAATCTCAAATTCCTGATGTATCTCATCCCCCACTTTGCCCTTTGGTAACTTAAGTTTGCTGTTTGTGTCTGTGTGTCTGTTTTGTAAATAAATTCATTTGTATAAGTTTTTTTAGATTTCACATATAAGTGATGTGATGTTTGTATTTATCTAATTTACTTGACTTAGTATCATAATCTCTGGGTCCATCAGTATTCCTACAAATGACATTATTTCATCCTTTAACATTCCACTGTGTGCATCTATATATATACACACACACACCACATTTTCTTTATCTGTTCATTTGTCAGTGGTCATTTAGGTTGCTTGCGTGTCTTGGCTATTGCAAATAGCGCTGCAGCAAACACTGGAGTGCGTGTATCTTTTTGAATTAAGAGTTTTTGTCTTTTCTGGAAATGTGCCCAGGAGTGTGATTGGTGAGTTCTAAGGTAACTATTTTTAGTTTTTTAAGAAACCTCCATACTGTTCTCCATAGTGGGCTGCACCAATTTACATTCCCAGCTACAGTGTAGGAGGGTTCTCTTTTCTCCACAAGCTCTCCAGCATTTATTTGTTGACTTTTTGATGATGGCCATTTTGCTTGTTGTGAGGTGATACCTTATTGTAGTTTTGATTTGCTTTTCTCTAATAATTAGCAATGTGAACATCTCTTCACGTACCTATTGGCCATTGTATATCTTCTTTGGAGACATGTTTATTTAGATTGTCTGTACATTTTTGATTGGGGTTTTTTTGGTTTGATTTTGACTTGTCTTGGCCCTCTGGTGGGCTGGGCAGTGTCTCGAGGTGAGTCCAGAGGCTTGGGCTCACTATTCTCTAGGCAGCCTATTTGTGATGGGTGGGGCTGTGTCCCTGGCCAGTTTGTTGTTTGTCCTGAAGCATCTTAGCAGTGAAGTCCACAGGCTATTGGATGGGTCTGATGCTCTTGGTGCTAATGAGCCAAGATGTTAACTGTCAACAGCAAGTGTTCGCCAGGCTGGATGTTCCCCAGTGCGTCCATCACTGGCGTCTGTGCCCCCAGTGTGAACCACAGCCGCCCCTGCCTCTCCAGGAGACTGTCTGGAGCCCGCAGGTTGGTCTGGCCCAGGCTCCTATCAAATTGCTGCTTTTGCTCTGGGTCCCAGTGTGCTTAAGGCTTTGTGTGTGCCTTTCAGGAGTAAAGTCTCTATTTCCCCAGTCCTACGCGGCTCTTGACTGAATGCCCTGCTCGTTCTTCAAAGCCAGACGTTCAGGGAACTCATCTTCCCAGTGCCAGACTCCAGGCTGAGGAGTCTGATGTGGGGCTCAGAACTCTCCTGTGCGAGAACCTCTACAGACTAATTATTCTCCAGTTTGTGGGTCACCCACCTGGGGGGTATGGGATTTGATTATACTGTGAGTCTGCCCCTCCTGCCCCTCTTGTGGTTCCTTGATGTTTTTAGTTCTGGTAGCTCCCAGCCTTTTTCATCAGTGATTGTTCTGCAGTTCTGATTTTGGTGTGCTCCTAAAAAGAGGTGAACTCAAGGTCTTTGTACTCCGCCATCTTGGCTGCTTTCTCATTTCATTTCTTTAAAAACACATGGTCTTTATAAAGCAAGCTCCTTTTTAAGGGGAAGGACATTGTTGAGACTGTTTCTCCAGAGATCAGAGTGTTTGCACTATGGAGAATGTTAAAATACTTGGAAATGCCAAAAGGAAGCAATTCTAAAAATTCCTTTTAGGAATACTTTAGGAGGTGAATGAACAATTATGAAACCCACCAATTATAATCAGAAGGTAAAATGATGTATTATTTCACCTTATAGGTGGGAAAGGTCACTGAGATGATACAGATAGAAGGCAGGAATTGTCCACAGAGCGCCAAGAATAGTACAGACAACTGTTGTAAAAAGTGAATAAATAAGAAAAAAGAATGCAGGGATTAGAATTAATGACAGCAGTGTTCTAGAACACTCATTGAAATTTCTTGCAGTTAGCATAGAGATGTTTATCTCTGGTTTCTTGGCTTCTTGCTAGACACATATAGTAGGCACTTAAATCGGACGGGGAGAACCAGTGACAGAATCAAGAGATGATAATACAAGTAAATGTATGGCAAAACCAATACAATGTTGTGAAGTAAAATAAATAGATAATTTAAATTAAAAAAAAAGAGAGGGATAATAGAGTTAGTGGAAAAAGTTGGTTTAAATCTCCCCACTGCTTTGTGATAGTTGTGTGGGCAAGTTATTCAATCTTTTTAGGTCTCAGGAGTCCTCATTTGTAAGATGGAAATGTTATCCCATTTAGCCTATCCCTTAGGGTTGTGCAGTCAGCTGGTTTGAAACCAAACAGCAGCTAACTTGATAATGCTTTCTCATATTGACATTCCTTCATTTCTTGTCTCATTTTCTCCATTTCTCACTCTTCCTTTTTGACATTGCCTGTCCCCCAAAAGGAATAATGTATAACCCTTTGTTTTAGTCTTTGCTTTAAGGATTGTGAATTAGATAAGATTGTAAACATTCAGACTTTCTAAATTATTAGAATGAACATTTATCAAAGTACAGAAATCAGAGCTCCTTTAGGAAACATTGAAAAAACAGCACTAACATAAAACAGTGACGATGCAAGAAAATCTGTCTGTCCTATCACCAGTAAAGTCACTCAAAACCTAAACTTATGCTGTAATTTATGAGTAAGTTTACTCAGCAGTGTTAAAAATAAAATAGAAGCGTATCAGGCTAATAATAAAAAGGAAGACAGAAGTCACAGTTTTAACAACACTTTACAGTGAAACAAGGAAAAGAAAGGCATGTTGTAGTGTTCAAGAATCTAATCCTTAGTGAACATATCATAGTTATGAATATCTGTGCACCAGGTAGCATAATATTCAAATTCATGGAAAGAAAACTGAGAATTATATGAAATATTAAGAAATGCAGTACTATATGGAGAATTTAATTCATTCTTTTCAATACATGATAGCTCAGGTGGACAAAGGATACATTTATGGAAGATGTAAATGCTAGAATTAATAAGAGATATAATTGATATATATCCAGTTCTATAGGTGAAAAAAAGTTTTCCAGTGCATAAGGGACATTCATAAAAGTATCTGTTAAATCACAAAGGAAAGTAATTTCAAAAGTAGAAATAATATAGGCAACTTCTCTAATAACAATAAAAGTAGAAAATAAACTTCTAGGACAAGAGGAAAGGCTTGCAACCTAGAACCATAAAAAACAATATTGGAGATAGTTTCTTACAACTTAATTATAAAATTCTAAACTACATTTACACATCATTTCAAAATACATGAATCACAGTGAACAAAATTACAAAGACCACAGAACTACATCATCTACCATAATAGAAAATAAGCATGAAGAGAAAAATTAGATGGGATATGTAAGATTTGAACAGCACAATTAATAAGCTTGGTTTAATGGATATACCTGTGTGTCTAACAACTCTAAAATTCACTTTATTTTCAAGTCATATGGAACATTAATAAAATTGACCATATGCTAACCCTCAAAGCTACCCACAAGAAAATTATTGTGGATCATTTTTGCCTATCTTATTATTTGATCACAATGCAGTTAAATTATAAATCATTTAAAAAAATACAACAAGTTTAAAAAGCATATGTTTGGGAAATTTTTTTTTAAAAGGCTTATCAAAACAGCTTATGGGTTTCAGAAGAAAAAATTAGAAGATATTTAGAAGCAAATTTAATGAAACAATGTGTGTTTAAACTTGTGGAGTGTAATATGTAATAAAACAGTTTAGAGGAAAATTTATAGCCCATTAAGTTAGAAAAAGAAGGACTAGCATTATTGAGCCATGCATTTAATTTAACAAGTTAAAGAAGAACAGAATAAAATTCAAAGTTGAAAGAGGGAAACAAGATAAAATCAGCATTAAAAGCAAAATAAACATACAGTTAAGAGGCTGAAGGCAACAATTCTTTGAAAAAAATAATAGTCTTTTAAAGAAGAAAACTTTATAGAAATGATGGAGATATTAAATTGTAAACAAATGGGAATTATAAATTACTTTGTGTCAGTACATATGAAAGTTTATGAGAAATGACAAAAAAAGTTAAAATCACCAAAAAATATTTAGTTCCCCAAAGAATTTTATAATTCTAAGTAATTTGATTTAGTATTTTAAAATCTAGGACCAAATGTTTTATGGGCATATCTGTGAGACATACCAAAAGCAAGTACATATTTTACACAGATTCTTTGTAGAGAACTAAAAATGAGGGAACACTCATTTTATGAAGTTTGTTAACTATGCTGTTCAGGTCATATATTTTCCACTTTAGGTCTTTGTTATGATAAACACATAACATTGAATTTACCTTCTGAACTATTTTTAAGTGTACGGTTTAGTGAGATTATATAGAAAAACCCTAGTGAGCTTTTCGGCCAACCCAGTACAGTCACATTGTTGGGGAACAGCTTTCTAGAACGTATTCATCATGCAACACTGAAACTCTATACTCATTAAACATAAATTTCCCTTCCTCCTTCCCACCAGTCCTTGGTAACTATCTTTCTATCATTTTGACTACTTTAGATACTTCATATGGTAGAGTCATACAATACTGTCCTTTTATGACTGGTTACTTCACTTAGCATAATGTCCTCAAAGTTCATGCAAGTTATAGTACATGACAGAATTTCTTTCTTAGGCTGCACAGTATTCCATTGTACTACATTTTCTTTATCATTCATCTGTTTGTGAATATTTGGATTGCTTCCACCTCTTGGCTATTTTGAATAATGCTGTGATGAACATGAGTGTACATCTGTCTCTTTGAATCCTGCTTTCATTTCTTTTCCATATATGCCCACAAATGGGATTAGTGAATTGTATGTTAATTCCATTTTTCGAGGAATCTATACTGTTTTCCATGATACCATTTTACATTCCCATCAACAATGTATAAGCATTCCAACTTCTCTGTATCTCACCAAAACTTATTTTCTGTTCTTCTGATAGTGGCCATCCTGATGGGTATGAAGGGATATCTCATTGTGATCATCTCTAATGATTAGTGATGTTGAACATTTTTTCACATACTTACTGGCCATTTGTAAAATCTGATTTGGAGAAATGTCTAATCAAGTCCTTTGCTTATTTTAAAATTGGTTTGTTTTCTATCATTGAGTTATAAAATTTCCTTACATTTTCTAGATATTAATCCCTTATCAAATATATGATTTGGAAATATTTTCTCCCATCCCATAGATTGCCCTTTCACTATGTTGTTTCTTGTGCATGGAATTCTAAAATTTGATGGAGTCAAATTTTATCTTTAATTTTATTGCCCATGTTTTAGGTATCATATCCAAGAAATCACTGCTGAATCGAATGTCCTGAAGTTTTTCCCCTGTTTTCTTCTAGGAGCTTAATAGTTTTAGGTCTTACGTTTAGGTCTTTAATCAAATGAGTTAATTTTGTATAAAGTATAAGGTAACTTTATAACTTTGCATATGGTATCTGGTTTTCCCAGCATCATTTGTTGAAGAGACTGCCCTCTCTCCATTGTATAGTCTCAGCACTTTTGTTGAAAATCATTTGGCCATGTATGCAAGCATTTATTTCTGGGCCCTCTATTCTTTTCTGTCGGTCTGTATGCCTATCTTTATGCCAGTATTGCTGTCTTAACTACTGTTGCTTTGTAATATGTTTTGAAATTGAAGAGTGTGAGGCTTGCTGCCTTTTTTTTTTTTTAAAGATTGTTCTGGTTATTCAGGGTCCTTTAAAATTCCATATGAATTTTACAATTTTTCTTCTATTTCTATAAGAAGTGTCATTGATAGTTTGATAGAGATTGCACTGAATCTGTTGATCTCTTTGAGTAGTACGGACAGTTTAACATGATTGTCTTTCAGTCAATGCATGTGGAATGTCTTTCCATTTTTTCCTGTCTTCTTTAATCTCTCCTAGCATTGTCTTTTAGCTTTCAGTGTGTAAGTCTTTCACCTCCTTGGTTAATTTTTTTTCTAAGTATTTTATCCTTTCTAATGCTATAGGACATGGAATTTTTTTCCCTTAATTTTCTTTTTGATTTGGTCATTGTAGTGTATCAGAATGCAACTGATTCCTAAGTGTTGATTTTGAATCTTCAACTTTGCTGAATTTGTTAGTTCTAAAGGGGATTTTTTTGTATGTGGAATTTTTAAGGTTTTTTACATATAAGATCATATCATCTGCAAATAAATCATTTTAATTGTATTCTTCCCGTTATTCTTTTCCAATTTGTATACCTTTTATTTCTTGTCTGGATTGCTCTGGTTAGAATTTCCAGGACTGTTGAATAGAAATAGTGAGAAGGGACATCTTTGCCTTGGTCCTGATCTTCAAGGAAAAGCTGTCAGCCTTTCACTTTGTTGAATTCCATGTTAGCTATGGGCTTTTCACATATGGCTTCTGTTATGTTGAGGTAACTTTCCTTGAATTCCTTGCTTGTTGACTGTTTCGATCACGAAAAGGTGCTGAATTTTGTTAGGTTTTTTCTGCATTGATTGAAATAATGGTGTGATTTTTGTCCTTGATTTTGTTAATGTGCTGTATTACACTGATTCTCCAAAATACAGAAAATATAAACTGACCAGTTATCACAGAAGAAATAAAATTGTCAAAGGACTACCACTCCCAAGACACCAAACCTACATGTTCTGATAGGTGAATTTTACTAAAGTGTGAAAGTATTACTCACTAAGTTGTGTCTGACTCTTCGTGACCCCATGGGCTATAGCCCACAAGGCTGTTCTGTCCATGGAATTCTCCAGGCAAGAATAGTGTAGTGAGTTGCCATTTCCTCTTCCAGAGGATCTTCCTGACGGAGGGATCAAAGGAAGCCTGAATTTTACTTAAGTTTGCAAGCAAAAGGAATCTACAATGCTATTGCAACCTCTCCCTGAAAGGAAAAAGAGAGAGCAAGCTTGGAAATGCATTTAATGAAGGAGCATAGTATAGTCTTCATACATATTAGTAGTGCCTAGTGGTTAAGCAAATAGATTTCAGCTACACTTTAAACCAGTCACTTTTGTGTCAGAGTTAACTGTCCACCACAGAATATAGTTGTAGTTGGAAATATGATTCCTGCTTAATAATTTTCTCAGCTTCCTTTCAGCTAGACTAATTCTCAACCATTGAAGGAGACTAGAAGTGACAATTCCCATTTCAAGACCAAGACTTGAAGCAGATGTCCCCTCCCTGTGGAAGCAGAATAATGTTCCCCCAAAGATCCTAATTCCTGGAATCTATGGTGTTACATGGTAAAGGGGAATTAAATTGCTAATCATTTGACCTTAAAATTATTTTGGATAACCTGGATAAGCAGACAGGCTCTGTGTAATGATAGGATCCTAACAGGGGTGTGCCGAAGAGTCAGTATCAGTGATGTGTTACAAGAAAGACTCAACCAGCCCCTGCTGGCTTTAAAGACAGAGGGAGTCATGAGCCAAGGAGGGTGGGTACCCACTAGAGGTTGGAAAAAGCAAGGAAACAGATTCCCCCCTAAAGCCTCCAAAAGAAGTGAAGCCCTGCCAACACCTTGGTTTTAGCCCAAGGAGATCTATTTTGGATCTCAACCCTGGAATTTTAAGAATTTAAATATGTGTTGGCTTAAACCAGTTAAGTTTGTGGTAATTTACTATAGCAGCTATCGGAGGTTAATACTTTCTTCCACTTTTACTTTTTCCTCTCTTGCCAGGAAGGTGAAGTTAACAGTGAAACCTCGATGATGGTAGAGCCACAAGATGGAAGGATCAAGGGCCTGTGAATCACCAAGTGAAGTCATCTATTGGTTGAAAACACACACCTCAGACACTTACGTGTGGGAAAAGCCTCTGTTGTATTTGAATGATGACATTTGTTACAACTGTTCTGTCTCATTCCAGTGAGTACAACTCTCAAAAGGAGGATATCAATAATAGCTACCTCAGTTACTGTGAAAATTAAATAAGTTACTATAACTAAAGTATTTAGAATGATTCCTGACACACAGTAAGTGTGGTATGTGTCAGTATTAAGATTGTGTGCATGCACTCACACACACACAAAATTTATAAGAATATATATATATTTTAATATCACAGCAAACATTCTAAACAAAAGATTGGCTGATTGCTTGGTAGAATTCAGCAATACACTGAAAGAAGAATATAGCATGGCCCTCAATTCAGTCGCTCAGTTGTGTCCGACTCTTTGCGAGCCCATGAACCGCAGCATGCCAGGCCTCCCTGTCCATCATCAACTCCCAGAGTTCACCCAAATTCATGTCCACTGAGTCGGTGATTCAATCCAACCATCTCATCCTCTGTCGTCCCCTTCTCCTCCTGCCCTCAATCTTTCCCAGCATCAGGGTCTTTTCCAATGAGTCAACTCTTCACATGAGGTGGCCAAAGTATTGGAGTTTCAGCTTCAACATCAGTCCTTCCAATGAACACCCAGGACTGATCTCCTGTAGGATGGACTGGTTGGATCTCCTTGCAGTCCAAGGGACTCTCAAGAGTCTTCTCCAACACCACAGTTCAAAAGCATCAATTCTTTGGTGCTCAGCTTTGTTTATAGTCCAACTCTCACATCCGTATGTGACTACTGGAAAAACCATAACCTTGACTAGACAGACCTTTGTTGGCAAAGTAATGTCTCTGCTTTTTAATATGCTGTCTAGGTTGGTCATAACTTTCCTTCCAAGGAGTAAGCGTCTTTTAATTTCATGGCTGCAATCACCATCTGCAGTGATTTTGGAGCCCAAAAAAATAAAAAGTCAGCCACTCTTTCCACTGTTGCCCCATCTATTTGCCATGAAGTGATGGGACTGGATGCTTGAATGTTGAGCTTTAAGCCAACTTTTTCACTCTTCTCTTTCACATTCATCAAGAGGCTCTTTAGTTATTCTTCACTTTCTGCCATAACGGTGGTGTCATCTGCATATCTGAGTTTATTGATATTTCTCCCACTGATCTTGATTCCGTTTTGTGCTTCCTCCAGCCCAGCATTTCTCATGATGTACTCTGCATATATATGTACTCATGCATATACAAGCAGGGTGACAATATACAGCCTTGACGTACTCCTTTTCCTGTTTGGAACCAGTCTGTTGTTCCATGTCCAGTTCTAACTGTTGCTTCCTGACCTGCATATAGATTTCTCAAGAGGCAGGTCAGCATGGCCCTAAAGTGGTTTATTTTAAAAATACCAAAAGTTCAATATTAGGAAATATGTTAATATCATTCACAATTAGCAGTGAATAGAAAGGAACTAGCAGCAGTAGTTCCTTTCTGACTCATAAGTTGGACTATTAGAAGAATGCTCACCTCCTCACAAAAAGAAAAATTGTTCCTAACTTATGACACTTGTTACAACTGTTTAACAAATGGTTTTTTCAATAGTCCTACATTATTGAACACAATACATTGTGAGAAGTAGCTCAGATGTTAAAATTTGTTTATTATTGTTGATTTTCTATCAGAGCTTGGAGTAGTGTTGAATTGAAATTGCCTAAATTCTGATTATGGATGAATTTTCTAGTATCAGAGTCTAATGCTTACGTACTAATATTAATAGTAGCCCCAGACTAGAAATGTAGTATATAAACAAACATTTCTTTTATACAAGGTACTAATTAACTACAAATAGAAATATTTCCATTAATATTTATTTAGTAGCTTTATATACAGTTGCTTTGAGATTTACATGTACCACCATATAGAGGAGCTGTTGATTCCTCCATACCAAAAATGTGTTTTTCATAATTGATGTCCTAACAAAGTGAAACTTGTGTTTCTGAAAGGTTTGGCCCAGCATACCATTTCTACCTTTGGTATGTTACAGGATAAAATGCTCTTTGGGCAGAGAGATTATATCCTTGTTGTGTACTCCTTGCTGACACTGGCTTTGTTGATGTACTCTCCTGAGTTTTAGGCCTTGGAAGAGATTTTGGCTTGCTGAAATATTCTGCAACAGGTATTTTCATCTGATTTCTTCTTATAAACAATGGAGGCTTGCCCTCTGAAATAGAAAAAGTCTCAATAAGACCATAATTGAGACATCCAAATATAGTAGCTTCTGCCATGTCTTAGTAGCAAATGACATACAAAAAAGACTGTATGAAGTTTGGGTGATTCAGATACACCCAAAATTCATAAAATTATTTATTCTCATCTTCACTACCACCTGCTCATCTTTAATAAGCTATTTGTACTACAACATGTAGGATATGTTCTTTCAGTCTTAGAATCAAACATTATTTTGGTAGGGGCCATTTAGAGCTGGTGATGGGCAAAGGATGGGACCAGTGAGAGAGAGGTGAAGGATCTACAGTCCTGACAGACAAAAAAACAAAGCAGACAAGCAGGTTAAAACAACTGCACTGATAAGATCTTCCCAAGGCCTACACTAGCTCCACCCAAGCAGAAAGGAGAGTCTGCGGAGACGCTGAATGCCAGATCGGGAAAGGAGGACGTCAAGGCTGTATATTGTCACCCTGCTTATTTAACTTCTATGCAGAGTACATCATGAGAAATGCTGGGCCGGATGAAGCACAACTGGAATCAAGATTGTTGGGAGAAACATCAATAACCTCAGATATGCAGATGACACCACCCTTACGGCAGAAAGTGAAGAAGAATTAAAGAGCCTCTTGATGAAAGTGAAAGAGGAGAGTGAAAAAGTTGGGTTAAAAAAACTCAACATTCAGAAAACTAAGATCATGGCATCTGGTCCCATCACTTCATGGCAAATAGATGGGGAAACAGTGGAAACAGTGACTTTATGTTTTGGGGGCTCCAAAATCACTGCAGATAGTGACCGCAGCCATGAAATTAAGACACTTGCTCCTTGGAAGAAAAGCTATGGCCAACCTAGACAGCATATTAAAAAGCAGAGACATTACTTTGCCAACAAAGGTCTGTCTCCTCAAAGCTATGGTTTTTCCATAGTCATGTACGGATGTGCAAGTTGGACTATAAAGAAAGCTGAGCACCAAAGAATTGATGCTTTTGAACTGTGGTGTTGGAGAAGACTCTTGAGAGTCCCTTAGACAGCAAGGAGATCCAACCAGTTCTTCCTAGAGGAAATCACTCCTGAATATTCATTGGAAATACTGAAGCTGAAACTCCAATACTTTGGCCACCTGATGTGAAGAACTGACTCATTTGAAAAGACCATGATGCTGGGAAAGATTGGAGGTGGGAGGAGAAAGGGACGACAGAGGATGAGATGGTTGGACGGTATCACCAACTCAAAGGACATGAGTTTGGGTAAATTCCGGGAGTTGGTGATGGACAGGGACGCCTGGCGTGCTGCAGTTCATGGGGTCACAAAGAGTCGGACACAACTGAGTGAACTGAATACCTACACCAAAGACTAAGGGGTATGATTTGGGGGTTTGCATGTAAGTATCTAGACACGGTAAAATATATTTGAGACCTGCAGATAAGACATAAAATTGAATAATAGAAATCATCACTGTCAGGATTTTATGGTCCTAGGGTAAAGAATTTGTTAGGAGTCAGATACAACAGACCATCCTTGGGGTGTCAGAGTAAGTGAATGTTTTCTAATTTCTAAACTATACTTATTATTGCCTCATATTAGCAAATAACACTTCTTTGGGGTTTGATTAACCCCAACAGAAACTGCGGGGGTCTAGAGTGACCTCATGGATCTCTTAATTGATTGCTGTATCATTGCTGGTGTAAGAGGGACTTGTAAAATAATTCGAGGCTTGTAGACTTGCTTCATAGTGGCTGCTCTGTAGTCATTGTTGCTATGTTTGTTTTAAAGCTAGGAGTTGGCCGAACCCACAGGGATATTTGGATTGGGCTGTTTTGGACCAAACTAGGGCTTTCCACAATTCTTGATATGTCTCGGTCCCGATTGCAGGCTGGGGCTGGACTTCTGACAGGGACACAAAGCTGCTGCTCTGCTGCTACTGATTCAGGCTGTGTCTCAGGCATATGTTGTGGCTGATTGCCAAAATGTTACTGTTTTCTTGGACTGACTTTGTTTCAAGTGAAAATCATTTAGTTCAATGACAGTTAAGCTGTGAAAAACCCAAACTGATATCACCGTTCTTTTTTTTGTTGTTAGGTCAGTGCAGGTCTCCGGTCACTGGATTGAAATGACCAAACCTAGAGTTCCTGCGGTCTTGCTTCTCAAGTAGTGTGATGAGGCACTTTGCCTTTCAAAACAAAGTCAAATACAGCTCAGTTTTACCTCTATGAGAAATTCAGCAGATGCTGTCCCTTAAGAGTAGCTGTAAATCACTATTGCATTATACTCCCTTTAAAACCATAGATCTGTAATACCTGTGTCTCCAACTAGTTAGATACTTACTGGTTTCCTTATATGAATTCAGTAATTATCACAAACTGTACTTAACCTTTCAGTACTTCCTTATTTTCTTCAGATCCTTGACTTGACACTCTAAATCAATTGGAGAAACAAAATGAAATTCACAGATACAAATATTTTCTATAGACTGAACCATCATCAACAAGTTAAGAAATGTATGTTTCTTAAATAAACATCTCTGTTTTTTGATGCAGATAGCATTAAATGTACATTCTGATGAAAAATTCTCCTGACTTGGAGTAAACATATGAACAGTACATCAGATATTACTTACTAGGGTAGAGAAACAGACCCTATCTCCCAGTCTCAAATTGTATGGAAACTTCAAGGTGGTAACTGTTTGCAATGTAAAAGTCTCCTCAATCTGAATGTTTTTTAAAGTGACATATTACTTGTTTTGAATATTTATTTTCTCCAAATTTAAGATTTACCCAACTTTTGCTAATTTAAAGCAAATGATTTTCTCTCCCAGCTTAAATAACATCTTACCACATTCTTTATGATATTTCCCATAAATATGTATTTTCTTCTGTCATTAAAATTACAAGGTGAGAAAAGTTTCTGCTGAAATAATTCCTAATTCCCTTAATAGTTGTTTTTCCTTCTGATAGCCCCCCAGGCATATGTCAGGGAAAATTAGGTTAAGCAATTTGTTTTAATCTTGCATTGTTCTAGACAGAAAGAAAAAGTGATACCTATATAATATGCATTCTTGCAAAGTATACAATAACAGTGAAGTTTGGTTTTCTTTATTGCTTCTGTTTTTCAGTAAACTGAGAACCACTACATTTTCTTAGATTTCTGGGTGGTTCCTCTGAGTGGAAAAGGAACTTTTCTCAAAAACATAGGTTGTTGGGTAAGGAAGACATGGCTTCTGCCAACATGCTCTAAATAGTAGAATTTAGAATGATTTCTTTCATTTTCATAAATGTAATATGAGAAAACAAGTACATTGTTGTCATTTACTGAATAAGGAGGATACTTAAAACTTCAGCAATTTTAGTGTTTTGAAAGATAACCAAAAGGAAATTCAAAGTCTGTATGAACCACATGCCCCATAACTGGCCATCGGGCCTGATTACCTCCTCTGTTGATGTTCTTCCCTAGAACTTGTTGGCACCTTTGATTTTGCTGATGAATTTGAGGGTGACTTAACTTTGGGTGGCTTCCCAGTCTCTGCTGCTGGTTCAGCTGAGGTGTTTCTTCTGAGGCGAGTTAACAAGTTTATCTCAGCCAGTTCAGCATGAATCAAAGCTGAGACCCACTCCTTTTCTGATTTAAAAAAGAGAGGGGTCATGAAGGTTGTACTTATCACGTTGGCTAGAAACACAGGATTAGTTCTTTTACCCAGCACTCCAGTGTGAAAGGTAACCTGTTTTCTGGGTAGGCACCTTTGTGTGAGTTAAGGTTTATATAGAAAAGGTGGTTCACATCAACCTAGTTTCTCTCCCCCTGTGATATTGCAGACTACTCAGAATAGTTAACTATTGGGGGTACTTGTCCCTGAGTGGCAGTGGAATAGATTTTAAATATTGAGTACAAAATCCAACCTTACAGGCCACTACCAAATAAAAAAAAAGATACCTATAAAAAATACTAAGTACAGTATGAGCTCATGAAAATTAAAACTAATATTTAAATAATAGTTATAAGCATCTCTGAAAAGATACATATCAAAGCATTACTAAAGTGGTGTCTATGATAATTTTATTTTTCTCTTTTTTGGTCTGGCTCACCTTTTTTTTTTTTTTTGCCCAACAGTAAGCACTCATTATTTGTGTAAATTTTTAAAAGTTATATTCTTAAAAAGAAAAAAAAAAGTAAAAACTCCTTACCCCCAAATACTTCTCAGTTGCCTGCCAAGTAATCTTGAATTCCTGAGGTAAAGTATTCCAAATGCTCCCCATTTAAATTCATTAATCTATCCCTAACACATGGGTATCTCCTAGCTCTGATTACTACAGTGATTTTCAAAGGGTGCTCCCCAGACCAGGCTTATCAGCATCACCTGGGAACTTGGTAGAAAACCCTATTCTCAGGCCCCACCCACCTCAGAAGTTTTGTCTCAGTCAGTCAGATGACCAGCTAGGTTTGAGGATAGCTGCTCTGTGTTGTTTATGGTCATCCCACTTGGGGACTGGCATATATTTTTCATGGAACAGACCAGAAAGAGCCTAAAGGAGGCTGGGAGATGACTGACTTGATGGTTTTGGTGAGGAACTGGCAGAGGTGTTAGAATCTGGAACTTGGAAGGCGATGCTCTTGCCATCCACATCGAAGAGGGGAAACAGGCTGTGTTGAGGGCTCCCAGCAGGCCAGAGATATGCTCATGGAGAGCCTGGGTGCATGGGCTCGGGAGGAGAAGCACAAACCAGCTCTGGACACAAGTGTTTCACATCACCCACAGAAGTTCAGTTTGGGGCATGACCAGCTTGTGTGCCGTTGGATATACAGGACTCTGATACTGAACACTAGGGAAATAAAATTGCAGCATTGTCTTTGCAAATCCAAGGTAGAAAACTTCAGACATTGGCACATTTCCTAGTTTCTGGCCATAAACTGAGCTCAGTGTTCACAAATACGTAATCTCACCTTTTGAATTTGCATGAAGCAGCCACTGTAGAACTTCTGCCAGAGAATCAGTGCGTAAAATGTTACAGAGCTTTTCCAGAATCTGACAGAGAATATTAGGGTTACATAGTGAGCAAAGTTTATAGGGTTTCCTTTACTCTCTCCATTCTTGTCTTCCCAAATGTCACTCTGTACACAGTGTTCGAGACAACTGGGATTTTAACTTGGAAGTCAGATTTCAAATAGGGAAAAACATCTTCAGTACAAATGTAGTTGACTCCTGAGCAAGGCAAGGTTAGTCTATTGCCAACCCTCTAGGCAGTCGAAAATCTAACTATAACTTAGAGTCAGCCCTCTGTATAGGTGGTTCCTCCATATTCTAAATTCCACATCCATGGATGCAACCAACCATGGATCATGTAGCACCGTCGTATTTACTACTGAAAAAAATCCATGTATAAGTGGACCCACGCAGTTCAAACTCATATTGTTCAAGGGTCAACTGCAATAGTTTAGGTTAAGCCATGCATGCAGTTTTCTCTTGTTTTGTCTGTTCAGTACCAACATCTTATCGAAGAGCAATTCACTTCTCTTTGGGAACTGATCCTTTCCTACTGCACCATGGGATTCTCTGGTCACAGAACTGTCCCATCTGTTTTGCTCCTCTCTGTAGTGAGTGAACCTAGCTGGATTCATCATTGTTCCTCAGGCCCCAGAACACAGTGATTGGCCCAATCGGGTAGGAATATGATTCTCTTTAGTCAATCAGAATCCTTCATTGACTTCTTTTTCATTTGGAAGCTAACTGCTGTGTTGGTGATAGATGAAATAAATTAATAAAAATGGACTATAATAAATATTAAAAGTCCAAAATATTAAGCACATGTAATGTTTCCAGATTTACCCCAAATTGTATCTGCTTTAGGAATTTAGACATACCTGAAATTTAAACCTATCTCCTGAACTTAGTCCATCTGTGACCATAGACATACAATAGGTAATTTGAACCCCAAATACCTAAAACTGCACCCATCTTTTTCTTTATAAAACCTGCTCCAAACTTGCTGTCCATTCTGGTTCCCCATCTCAGTGGACAGCACCTGCATACGTTGAATGTATGTCCAAGCAAGACCCTGGGATTCACCCTAGATGACTCCCTTGTCCTTTTCTATGTCATACTGCCAAACAAGGTCAGTAAATTCTTTCTTGTAAATGTCTCAAATCTCCATTTCTCTTTATCCCCATAGCCTTGCTTGACACAGTGTAAACCATCATCAATTCTCTCTTGAGCATATTTTTTCCTAGACTTTCTGCCTGAAAACTTTTATTAAAATACTATTAATTCAACAGATATCAATATTTGTGTCTGTCATTGATTTAGGTGCTGGAGATACAGAATTTAAAGGGCAGAAAAATCCGCTGTCCTGTATTCAGCTTTGTTTATTAAGATTCCTGTCCTTGATGCCTTATCCTAGAAGAAAACAAGTTAAATTTGTTTTTAATTTCATGACAAATCAATGGAAATGGCAAAAGGAGAAGAGTAGGCCTATGGTATTCTCCAGGCCACTCTGCCTCTTACAGTTTTGTCATCAATATAGTGATTGCACGTCACCCCTGACTTCTTCTAACTTATAGGTCATTTACTGATCAGCTCTGAAAGAATGTAATTAATCATTTCAGTGAAAGAAAATAGAAGATGTCTTCCTCCGAACCCTGCTTTCTCTTCATTTTTATTCTGGAAAGCAGTTACAATAAGTGGTGATAAATAAAGTGGGCGAGTTTGATCTACTGAAATTTGATTTTAGGATTTAAGAGTGTAAATCTAGAGTAGCCACAACTGTGGGCCAGAGCCCCCTATTCTTTTTCTAAGGTGTGACCTTTCTGGTGTCTCAGCTGTATCCTTGGTGTGTTCAGCAAGGTCTTTCCACTCTGCTGCTGCTGCTGCTAAGTCGCATCAGTCGTGTCCGACTCTGTGCGACCCCATACACAGCAGCCCACCAGGCTCCCCTGTCCCTGGGATTCTCCGGGCAAGAACACTGGAGTGGGTTGCCATTTCCTTCTCCAATGCATGAAAGTGAAAAGTGAAAGTGAAGGCACTCAGTTGTATCCAACTCTTAGCGACCCCATGGACTGCAGCCCACCAGGCTCCTCCATCCATGGGATTTTCCAGGCGAGAGTACTGGAGTGGGTCGCCAATGCCTTCTCCGCTCTCCACTCTAGCAGATCACAACTCCAGTAACTTTAAGCAGTATGCTCCCTCCCATTAGCTCTCTTCTGCCAGGTCTCAAACTCCCATCCTATGCAGGTGCAGTCTGTATTGGGCTAAAGACTCAGGCAATCTTGTACAGATTTCTGAAGCTCATTCTCTGCACAAATACTTCTTCAGTATCTTAATTTGCAAATTCCAGCCACTTCAGCATCCCCAATCTCTAAACTCTCTTTTCTCTACCTAGTGAAGCTCTTACTCCCTTTTTGGCCTCCACTTCTCTGTGCCGTGATTTAGGAATGTGTCCCAGGAAGAAATCTGCAAGTAAAAAACAAGAGCAGGCCTTGGATTTCAGGCTGAGTAGTTTTAACTCAATTCAGTTGTCAATGGGAACCCATTAAAGTTTTAAGGATGCTAGTGATGTCATTTTTTTTGTATATTCATGCTGTTCCCATGTTATGGATTTAAAAAAACTTCCTCTTACTTTGATTTCCTGATCCAGATAGTTTGGTATGCAGATGGTGTTCTCTTTGATGGCAGTCTTAGTACTCGTCACCTCTGAAGAAGAAGAACTAGCAGTAGAGCATGCCTTTGGAGTCGATGGTGGATTTTTTACCTTTGTTTCATCCTATATCAAAGGTATAATATAATCAATATGCATTTGCATCCACTTATATTTTCTATGAAAATTGAATGTAAAATGAATGAGAAATGTTTAACTGAGACACATACATGAAAGTAAGAGGTTAGTTTTAATCCTCCTTTAAAAAGCTCATTATCAAATATTTACATTTGAAGATGGAACAAATTAGTGATATGTTATTTACTTTTTATACAATGATTTTAAACTTTTGGTTTAAAAGATAATTCTGTAATGTTTAATGTGAAACCATCATTTATCTTGCTGCTTCTGGTAACAACCAACTCTTGACACAGATTTTCTCTTGAGATTTTTCTTTTAAGACTGGAGAAAGTCAGCCAAGAGTTTTTATGCTATCTGTGAAGAAACTACATGGTGTGAACCACTGCTTCCTGGCTCTGCTAAATGACAGCTGAGAGCTAGAGAATTAGAGGCGTAAACTCAGTTACTTCCCTTGGTTAGTTGGAAAAGGACATAGAAAGGCTATTTTTTTGTTCTGGGAGGTGAATATACTGTTTACAGTTTTTTTTTTTTTTTTTAAAAAAACTGTATTGTCTATTCCAAGAAAGGCTTTTTAATCTTCAGAAGTGAGCGACACATAAAGGTACACAGAAGCTGGTAGCTGAATGTGTCAGCCAAGGACTGTAATGATTACAATCTCTAGAACAGTATTCAGTTGTTGATGTTTAATGAAAATAAGGGCTTCCCAGGTGGCTCACTGGTAAAGAATCCGTCTGCCGAGCAGGAGACATGGGTTTGATCCCTGAGTTTGGAAGATCCCCTGGAGAAGGAAATGGCAACCCATTCTAGTATTCTTGGCTGGGAAATCCCATGGACAGAGGAACCTGGTGGGCTACAGTCCATGGGGTCACAAAAGAGTTGGACATGATTGAGCAAGTAAACAACAACACAAGAGAAAATAAAGCTGTATTGTATATACATATTGTATATGCACTCTTCTGTTAAGGTTTATTACTCAGACTTCTTGTTTAGGGGAGTAGCAACATATATATATATGTGTGTATATACACACACACACATTTACATAATGTATATATATGTGTGTTTATGTTCAACCATGCCACTGAATACAGCTAAAATGGTAGGTTAAAATATTTTTTAAGTTTAAACTGTTGAGGCATGAATAACTTAGGAATTAGTGGGTCAAAAAATAAAACAGAAATAAGACACTTGAGGTGTAGGGTGTACGGTAGTCATTTTTTCCCTGAGATCGTTGTCTTACTCCAGAAAATGAAAACTTTCCTTTTGACAGTCTTAAAATTCCTGAAAGACAGGACCCAAATAAAGGCCAACAAAGGTATTTCTAGGTCAAGGTGACCTAGAAATGCAAAGTCCTTGAAGAAATATAGCCTTAGATCAAGGCTTGAACTTGGGCAAATTGGTCGAGGCTGGTAGGGTCCCAGGGTTCCTACAGAAGCAAACACCAATTCTTTGGAAGAAAGTGCATTTATCATGATCTTCAGATTTCTACAAATGAGTTTTCATACGTAATGTCTAACAATTAAATCATGAGTCATAGAATAAATTATAATGTGAATTAGAAAAAGGACTTGTCATTAAGATGGCTCCTTCTTACAAAAACACCAGAATCACAACTAACTGCTGAGCAACCATCAAAAAAGAAAAAAACAAAAAAAATGTAGGGTGTACCAAAAAAGATACCCTATACGCAAAGACAAAGAAGAAACCACAACAAGACGGTAGGAGGGACACGTGCGGTAAAATCAAATCTCATATCCACAAGGTGGATGATCCACAAACTGGAAAATAATTATACCACAGAAGTTCTCCCACAGGAGTGAAAGTCCTGAGCCCCACGTCAGGCTTCCCAGCCTGGGGGTCTGGCAACAGGAGGAGAAGGCTCCAGAGGAATCTGGCTTGGAAGGCCAGTGGTATTTGATTGCAAAAATTCCGCAGGACTGGGGGAAACAGAAAATCTACTCTTGGAGGGTGCATACAAGGTCTAGTGTGCACCAGGACCCAGGGAAAAAAGCAATAACTGATAGAAAAAGGAGATAACCTAGAAGGATGGGATTGTGGAGGGGGTGGGCGGGGAGGGGCTTGATGGGAGGGAAGGTTAAGAGGGTGAGGATAGTATACTTATAGCTGATTCGTGTTGTTTTACAGCAGAAACTAACAACATTTTAAAGGAATCATACTGCAATTAAAAAGTACATTTAAAAAATAAAAACCATAACGTGATAGGAAAAAGCAAATCAGTAAGGTTATCGAAGACTTGAGTGACATTATTAACCAACTTGACCTAATTGATATTTATATAACACTCTCCCAAGAACCAGCAGAGTGAACATTCTTTTTATAGACATATAGAAAATTTATCAAGGTTGGGCATATTCTGGACCATATAACAAACATCTCAATGAATAAAAAGTTTCAAAGTAAAGGATGTTCTCTGACCATAATGGAGTTAAATTGGAAATCACATAAAGATAACTTTAAAATCCCCAAATATTTGTAAATTAACATAATTTTAAGTAACCTATGAGTCAAGAGGTTTAAAAGAAATTAGGTAGTATGTTGAGCAGAATGAAAAGGAAAACTCAGCAAGTAAAATTTGGAGGATGCAGCCAACGCAGTTTGTAGAAAAATTATAGTAATATATGCCTATATTAGAAAGGGAAAATGTCTCAATTCAACACATAAGTTTTCATCTTATATAAAGACATGAACCAAAGTCCATGAATCAAGAAACCTTTAACTAGAAACATCAGGGAAAAAAAGACAAGTTATGTACCGATATCAAGAATGAGAGACAGAACATCTGCAGATTATATAATAATTTAAAGGGTATTTTATGAATGACTTCTTATCAGTAAATTCAACAACTTAGATGAAATGGACAAATTTTTTGAAAAACATAACCAAAACCTTGATTTAAAGAAAACTCCAGGTTCAGATGGCTTCACTGAAGAATTCTACTAAACTTTTAAATAAAAAATTATACTAATTATACATGAAATTTCCTAGATTATTGAAAAGGAGTTTCCAGCTGATTTTATGACGCCATTTACCAAAACCAGGAAAGACATTCATTACCAGTAAACTACAAATATCCCTTATGAACATAAACACAAAAATGCTAAACACTGTTTTATGAAATTAAATATATAAAAATAATACATCATCATCAAGTGGAGTTTTCTCCCAGCAGCGCAGTCTAGTTTAACATTTGGTTAACCAATGCAATTCACCATTAACAGACTAAAAAAGAAAAATCACATGATTGTTTCAAATAGATGCCGAGAAAGCATTTGGCAAAATCCTACCCCCATTTCTGATAAAAACTCTCAGAACACTAGAAATAGAAGCTTCTTCAGCCATGTAAAGGGCACCTCTGGATAAAGTAAACTAATAGCACAATGGTAAAAGTCTGAATGCTTCCCGCCTGTGATTAGGTACAAGGCAAGAATGTCTGCCGTCCTCACTTTAATTCAGCACTGTACTACAGGTTAGCCCTTGCAGTAAGGCACAGGAAACATAAACAGCATGTGAATTTGAAACTACAGGAGAAGAAATTTTAATTTAGGATTTATAAAAATTGTACATTTTGATTCTTCAAAAGACACTATCACCCCCCCCAAAAAAATAGTAAGCCTCAATTGGAAGAAAACATTTGCAAAATGTATGTGTGACAAAAGAATTGTATCTAGAATATATAACAAGTGTTTAAAACTTCATGATAAAGAGACCAACACCCCAATCGAAAAAACTGACAAAATATTTGAACATATACTTTACATAAAAAAATATGGATAGCAAGTAAGAACATGAAAACATGTCATTGGACAATTGTAAAGTAAGACCGTAGTGAGATACCATTGCACACCTACTAGATTGGCCAAAGTTAAAAATATTGGTCATATTAAGTTTTAACAGGATATGCAGGAAAGGAAACCATTATATATAACTGGTGAGAATATAAAATCCTACAACCACTTTGGAAACTTTGGCAGTTTCTTAAAAATGTAAACATACATTTGCAATAAGACCCAGCCTCCATGGTGGGTTCAGATAATAAAGAACCTGCCTGCAATGCAGGAGACCCAGGTTTGATCCCTGGGTTGGGAAGATCCCCTGGAGGAGGAAATGGCAATCCACTCCAGTATTCTTGCCTGGAGAATCCTGTGGACAGAGGAGCCTGGCGGGCTACAGTCCATGGGGTTGCAAAGAGTCAGACATGACTGAGTGACTAACACATACACTACTATAAGACCCAGTCAATTCTACTCCTACTTATGTACCCAAGAGAAAAGAAAATATATATCCATATAAAGATTTGTACACAAACATTCATCTCAGTGTCAGGGAACATTTAACAGGAGGATTCCTGCATGGTGTTTTCTATTTCTCATGAATCCTCTGTTCCTTATCAGTTCCTATTCCGGGAATGAGTAGAGCTGCATGCGGCTCCCAGGACTGAGATCATGAGAAATGGTATCTGCTTGGATTCCTTTCAGTAACTCCCTTCAGTGACTCTTTTCTGCAACCTTGTATGTATTAGACTATCCATATTGTGACTGTTGATAAAATTTCATCCTGTGTAATAGCTGAGTAATCATCTTACTAAAGATATATAAGCCTGCATTTCTGCTAATAAAGCACCCTTGCTCCATCAGAGCTTGGGTCCCTGTGTCTTTCTTTCTTTCTCTCTCTCTCTTCCTCCCTCCGGCTCTCTCTCTCACTTTCTTATGGTGGACTCCGGACCACCAGGTCCCGGTCCATTAAAGGACTGCAACATATTAGCTTTGTTAAAAACTGGAAACAATGTAAGTCCATCAACAGGTGAACATATAAACAAATTGTGAGATACCAATATAATTGAATACTACTCAGCAATAAAAAAAGGAATGATACACATAACAAGATGAATGAGTCTTAAACATGCTGAGTTAAACCAGATTTTTTAAAAGATCACTGTAAATTTCATTTATCTAAAATCCTAAAAAATGCATGGTAATCTTTAGTGACAGCAAATAAATGTTTGCCTGTGGGAGGGCCAGGGTCATGAGAAAACTTTGGGGAGTTTTTATTCTCTTGATTTCAGTCTGTGAATATATATGTCAAAATTCATCAAACTGAACTCTTTAAAAATGCCCATTTTATATCATGTTAATTATACTTAAAAGCTGTAGAAAAAAATATTGTGAAAAACTTTTCCAGAAAGATATGTGAAGAAAAGGAGAGGAAATGATAGAAGTCAAAACCAAACAGGGGCAAAAACCACTACAATATTGTAAAGTAATTAGCCTCCAACTAATAAAAATAAATGGAAAAAAAAACCAAATAGGTATCTATAAATAGTTGTTTCTTTACCTTTTTAATTACTAAGGGATTATCACTGGAAGTTTTGAAGCACTCCTTGACTTTTCGACAGGGCTCTGAAATGACAGGAAAAATATATTTATTTAGATCAAACTGAAAAATAATTTCTACCACATGATACATACATCACTTGCTGAAATGGATAAGAGTACATCTGAATTTCAGTTAAAGTCAACTCAGGGATCTGTTTATAAATACTAGAAAACCTGCAGGTAGAATTGTACTTTAACAGCATAATAAAAGCATATTTATAAAGCTAACTCTATGCCCAGGAAGAAGCGATAAATACTACAAGAACTTCCTTGATCCCGGTAAACTGGTTCTTAAAAAGTATGTATTTCAGTATAAGACATGTTTTCTTTGTATTCTGTCCATATGACTGTCACTTTCTCTAGCTAAAGAGATTACATGTGTACTCTTTCTGTAGACAGAAAGAGATGTGTGTTGAGTTATAATTACATTCTTTGCTCTAGTACTTCATCTGTCTTGCAACCCTGCCAATTTCACATAGCCATCTAATTAAATTACCCTTAATTACACTTAAATATTTGCTTAATTTCCCTTTGCATTCATTTAAAGATACATTCTGTGTGATGCTGGTTTTTTTTTTTCCCCACCGCAGCCATAGTTAACAATTTTTTAAAAGCTGAAAAGATTTTGTGCATATACACAGTAGTAACTGAATTCATTAGTTCTAGCTGAGGAAAGTTTTTTTAAGTATAAAGTTACCTTTCTCCAAGTAGTGAGAAGGAAGTTATGGTTAGTGATTCTGCTTAGTGTCCACTTGTAGGAAACAGAAACCTCTCATCTATTTTAAGCAAAAATGTAAATAATACATAGAATTTAGCTGTTTGTAATATCATTAGAAGAGTTGGAGCAGTGAACAATTTTTATATAGATTTTTTCTTAATTGGTGGAAAATTGCTTTACAACATTGTGTTGGTTTCTACTGCACAGCAATGAATTGTCATATATGTATATAAATTATTACATATGTAAAAATTGTATATAGCCCCTTTTATGTAAATACATACATCCCCTGTATAGTCACAACAGCATGAATCGTCATATTTATATATATACATTATTATATATATAAATTATTATATATATGTATGCCTCCTTCCTGTTGAGTCTCCCTCCCCTCCCCACGCCCCACCCCTCCAGGTCATCCCAAAGCACGAGGCCGGGCTCCCTGTGTTATATAGCAACTTCTCACGGTCTATTTTACACATGCGTGTATATATGTCAGTGCTAGGAGAGAATAGACTTATGGACACAGCGGGGCAAAGTGAGAGTGAACTCTGTCTTGACCTTCACAAATCACTTCAAGAACAACACCGTGCACCTGTCCCTACTCATCAAGGGACTCTTGCAAAAGTAATCTGTAGGTTTCTAGGTTCTACAGTACAAGAAGGGACACTAGAAAGACGGTGGAATAAGTGGGTTTTAATTCTTCATTGCTGGTGAAAAGGATGAAATGAGTTAACTCATGTGAAGACTCTAGAATGGAATCTATTCCTCTTACTGTTATCTTTTAGAAGATATATGTGTTTTACCACATTATACCAAAATAATTTTCATGTGCCCTGAAAGTGTTAGTTTGTAATTATAAAGGGCAGAGGGAAAAGTACCGGATATAATTTCTACCATCTAGAACTCCTTGTATGACATAACGATTTGATCTATGTATATTGTAAAATGATTATCAATCAGTTTAGTTGACATCCATCACCAATAGTTGCATATTTTTTCTTGCAATGAGAAATTTTAATATCTACTGTTAACTTTCAAATATATGATATAGTATTACTAACTACAGTCATCATGCTGTACTTTTGAGTAATCATTTTAAATTTAACTTAATAAGCATTAATTAATTGAATTAAATGTTTGCTAAAGATCAGATCCTGTCGCAGGGCCTGGGAGAACAGTAAAACTGGGCCGTGACTTTAAGGAGATGACTGTCCAGTGAGGAAAATGTAAACATGACATTCCATCCCTACTGCATTTCCCTGACTCAGCTTTGGTCTAGAGTAGTTTCTCTACCATTGTTGGCTAACATTCATTTTTGGTCTCTCTTAGCTACTATTGTAGGGCTTAGAGGCTAGAACCATGCCAAATTTGGCTTGGGCACAATTAACAATACTGAAAATTTTAAATCATATTTATTAACAGTATTGAACTGAATTGAGATGAGGTGAGTGGAAATTTTTATAATGAATAACTATTTCACAGTGGGAAAATTTCATGACTATTTAAAAATGACTGCAGCTATGTGAGCAATTATATAGATATTTTCCCTCCTGATAGTTGGCAGGAAGCCTCAGGAAAGATTTCATGAACTGAGAGGGACTCACCAGAATGAGGCCGTGGGGGCACTTTGACCCCGTTAAGGGCTGGCGAGACTCCTCTGACGGGGCTCTCCGTGGCCACAGCACTGGGTGGGTAGCTGCATCTGGCATATGATATCTCATCTTTCTGTGAGTGGTGGGACTGGCCAACACACCACAATGTTCTGAATGAGTTCTCATCATCATTCACATTACAGATTGGAATGTTATTCAAACCTAGGTGAGTACGGATGAGAAGAACAAACCACCAGATTAGGTTTTTGGCAGGTTTTCTTTGAATACTCAGCAGTTTTCCAACCAGATATTATAAAATGTATGTAAAGATGTCAGACTTCAGATTTTATGAACCAGTGCTGGGTGGACAGTCTTTAAAAGTCAGTGTAGCAAATTATGTTTGCTTAAATGTCCTTCTTAAAATGTCCTGCCATCTTGTTAGCTTTGAGAACCAAGGCCCACATCTTTGATCTTTGGTCTGGGAGTTAAGTGGAGTAGATTTGCTGCTAATCCCAGACAGACCTCTCATTTCCCATGTCTTAATAATGACTAAGAGGGACTATGTTAGCACTCTTCAGGAATATCAGATTTAGATTTTTGAAAGCATCCAGAATGTCTTGATGTAACAAGGCCCCATAAAAGACGTACATTGGCTCTTCAGTGCTGGCAGAAGAGAAAGAGTCATTCAAGTGAGGAACAGGGTAAGTTGTACGGGAAGGAAGGAAGGGAAACCTAGTTAAAAGGAATCTCCTTCCTCAGAGCCTTCTGGGTTCGTTCATTCTCCTATAATAGCTATTTGCTTTTCGCTTAAATATTGGATTATATCCAGGCCCTTTTCTTAGTATCAATGCTGTGTTATATAAAACTGGGCAGCTTAGGAAGCATACGTGTGCAGGACACAGCTCTATTAATAAGTGAATTGTGAGAGACAGTAATAGATGACTGCTTTGTTTCCCAAGAAATTGCACAAGAAGCTTTTGGATAATGTTTTGCAGTGGGAATTAGTAACTTTGACTAGGATTATGGTACAGACTAAAAAGAAAATGGCCAAGGATTTACCTGTGAAGGGATTCCAACATTTACTGCAGAATTAAAAAAAAAAAAAAAAAAGAAAGAAACTACAGGAATAGGGGGGAAATTTTAGGGTATATGGTGTGACTGAAACTAAATTTTCAAATGAGAAAGGAAGAAAGAGAGGGAAAGGTGAGGAGAGGAAGGAAAGGCGGAAAGGGAGGGAGAGGAGAAAGAAGAGAAAGGACTGAGAGAGAATGAGAGTGAGTGACATGCATGGTTCTCCAGGCTGGTATTTAACATGTAGATGTTAGCACGACTGTACAGGTTGTTAAAAATTGAGATACTTTCATACCACTGGGTCAGTTGCTGCCCTGAGCTTCCTGAGTGGCCCCTGTGGCACCTCTCCAGGTCCCTTTCCTATCAGTCAAGTAATCCAGGGGTAACTGCCTGCACAGGGGTTGTCTGCAGGCCTCTTCTGCCCTCACTCCAGCGCTGGCATCCGGTCCCGACAGTCCGCGCCTGCGCCTCACCAGTGGTTCAGTATTTTGAATAACACCCCCGTGTTTACCCACTAGAATCATCAAGTAGTCTGAATATAGAGGAGAGAGACACATTCTAGGACTCTGAATTACCTCACCTTTGATGTGGCAGACCCTTCTGGGATGAGGAGTGTGCCTGGCTAGAAAACAGCTTCCATTTCTAGCTGAAATATGGCTGCCTTTGCTCTCAATCTGAGGAGCAGACATTGGGGATTTGAGGCTCATGTTCACGGAGTGTTGGTTTCCTCCTCTCTGCTGTTGCCACAAAAGGTCTTGGAGTGTACCTTGTTAACCTCACTTCCAGAGGTGCTCAGACCCTGAAATCATAGCATGACAATCGTTCAGACAAGGGGTTCTAGACATTTTCTTGCACATCAAACGTTTCACCATCACCTTTGTTTGCCCTGAGTTGTCTCTCATGTTAGAGACAACAAATAAATAATTAGAATGTTATTTGTTAAAGTGAGGCTAATTTTACTTTAAGACCAAGTTTTTGTAAACATTAAAATCAAGATAGACACAAGTAGAACAGGTAAAAATTTTTCCCTGGAAAAATCAAAGCATTTGTGAGAAACTTAAAACATTTCCAACATAAAATATATGACATGGTTATCAATCAATTTTGATATAATGTTAGCTTTAAAATACAACACCCACAAATGTGCTTTACATTCAGTTTATTGTAAATGAGGACTTTTCATATTGTACTCTTAAGAAAACCAGCATCTTAAATTTTTATCTTCTGACTGGATGGTAAAACTTGAAGGAGAAAAAAAATCCAGTAGCAAAAGAATGATATTACATCTACAGATAATAAATTGGAGAGCTTTGGGCGTGTTATTTGCTGTTATTTGCAGTATTCAGTAATATTTAATGATTTTTCTTCAACCACTCAACAGTTGTTTATTAGACCCAGTGTCGTAGGCCTAAGAGGTAAAAGATAAATAGCCCAATTAAAAACTGGGCAAAAGATCTGAACACCTCATCAAAGAAGATTCTGTCCATGGGATTCTCCAGGCAAGGATACCAGAGTGAGTTGCCATTCCTTTCTTCAGAGTCTTCCCGACCCAGAGATCAAACCTAGGTCTCCTTCATTGCAGGCAGATTCTTTACCATCTGAGCCACCAGGGAAGCCCATCAAAGAAGATTATCAGATGGCAAATAAGCATTTGTATGAAGAGATACTCAACATCATTTGTCATTAGAGAATTGCAAATTGAAAGAACAATATGATACTGCTACACCTATTAAAAATGGCTAGAATCCAAAACATTGACACCACCAAATGCTGGTGAGGATGTAGAGCAACAAGAATGCCCAGTCATCATTGATGGGAATGCAAAATGATACAGCCACTTTAGACAATAGTTTAGAAGTTTCTTACAAAGCTAAATATACTCTTACCACAGGATCCAGCAATTGCATTCCATGTTTATTCAAAGAGAGTTGAAAACACATCCACACAGAAACCTACAAATAATGTTTATTCATAATTGCCAAAAATTGGAAGTAATCAAGGTGACCTTCAGTAGGAAAGGATAAACAAAGTGTGGTACCTCCATACATTGGAATACTGTTCAGTGCTAAAAAGAAATGAGTTTTCAAGCCCTGAAAAGACATGTTTAAGGAAACTTAAACAGGCTTCCCAGGTAACTCAGTTGGTAAAGAATCTACCTACAATGCAGGAGACCCTAGTTCAATTTCTGGATTGGGAAGTTCCCCTGGAGAAGGGATAGCCTACCGACTCCAGTATTCTTTCCTGGAGAACCCCCATGGGCAGAGGAGCCTAGTGGACTACAGTCCATGGAGTCTCAGAGAGTTGGACACGACTGAGCTACTAAGCGCAGCGCAGCAAGCACGTATTACTAAGTGAGACCAACTTGAAAATGCTGCATACTGTGTAATTTTACATATGTTACATTCCAGAAAAAGGATAACTAGAGACTATAAAAAGATCGGCAGTTCCCAGGGGTTCCAGAGGGCAAAAGGAGGAGGAATGAATAGGTAGAGCATAGGGGATTTGGGGGCAGTGAAACCTCTATACTGTTCAATACCATGACAATGGATACATGACATTATGCATTTTGTCAAAACGCATAGAACTATACAACAGAGAGTGAACTCTAATGTAAACTATAGACTTTAGTTAATAATTTATAGTATTGGTTCATCAGTTGTAACAAGTGTACCACACTGCTGCAAGATTAATAATAGGAGAAGCTGGGCAGAGAGGGATATGGAACTCTCTGTACTTTCTGCTCAGTTTTTCCATAAGCTTAAAAACCGCTCTGAAAATATTAGCAATTGAAAAACAACTACCTCGATAGAGCTTCCCTGGTAGATCAGTCGGTAAAGAATCTACCTGCAGTGCAGGAGACCCAAGAGATGCAGGTTCAATCGCTGAGTCAGGAAGGCCCCCTGAAGAAGGAAAAGGCAACCCACTCGCGTACGCTTGCCTGGAGATTCCCATGGACAGAGGAGCCTGGCAGGCTACAGTCCATAGGGTCACTCACAGTCAGACACAACTTAGGGACTAAACCACCACCACCTCAAACTAGCAACATTTTGTTGTATTAATAATGGCCCACATCTTACTCTCCCTTCTATTGCCTATATTGATTTCAGTACTTTTTAATTGACTGATAATTCATTGCTCTGATTTTAATGGATAGCTTTCAAGCCCATTAGTTGGCTTGGAATAATGTTTATCTATTAAAGATTTCTCTTTATAACAAGCATTGATTTGGGACTGTAACTTTTTAAGAAAAAATCCAGAAGAAATGAAATGATCATTCATTCTCATTAAGGGTGGATTTTTTTCCTCCCAAAACAAGAGAAATATGAGAACATATTACTAAAGTAAGGAATTAATAGAAGTAGATACCAGGAAATACATAACTTACTCATAAATATTATCTGTATTAGAGAAACAGAAATCTCACTGTAATGAAGTGACTAAAAGTTTTCCTAAACCAGTATTCTAATTTCTCTAGAAATCAATCAGTGGAAAACACATATATACGATGGATGGATTCAGTAGACTAAATCAGCTATAGTTACTTCTACAAATTTGCCATGGATTATTTACTAGGGACTAAATTCCTGGGTTGGAAAGATCCACTGGAGAAGGGATAGACTACCCATGCCAGTATTCTTGGGCTTCCCTTGTGGCTCAGCTGATAAAGAATCTGTCTGCAATGTAGGAAACCTGGGTTCAATCCCTGGGTTGGGAAGATCCCCTGGAGAAGGGAAAGGCTACCCACTCCAGTATTCTGGCCTGGAGAATTCCATGGACTATATAACCATGGGGTCACAAAGAGTCAGACACAACTGAGTGACTTTCGCTTTCAAATACAGTCATATGATAAATAGTAGACACATTTTAAAAGCCAAAAATGTTTAAAAAACAACACAAGGGGGAAAAACACTTTCTAGTAGTCTAGCTTCATAGGTATTTGCTATATAATAGATAAGTAGGAGTTGTCAGCCTATTTTCCCCACCATGCTACACGTGACAGTAATGTTCACGTGGAAGACACATTCCCATCACATGTTCAGATTTTAAAGACCACGTCCCAAAATTGTGGGAAGCAAAGTACTAAAAACGTGTTTTAATCACCTAACTGTGGGTGTCAGTAACTGCTGCTCAGCAGAGCTGTATAAATAGACTCGAACTCCAAGCTTTCCAGTCAGGTAAGAACAGGACATTGCAACTAAATGACAGCGATGGTGTTAGAAAACTTACCCTTCTTTATATTAATCCCTTTTAAAAACTAAACAATTTGTAAATGTGAACAGTTTAACTACTATTAGTAAATATCTTGGGTCTTGCCTGACTCAGTTCAGTTCAATCGCTCAGTTGTGTCTGACTCTTTGTGACCCCATGGACTGCAACACGCCAGGCCTCCCTATCCATCACCAACTCCTGGAGTTTACTCAAACTCATGTCCATTGAGTCGATGATGCCATTCAACCATCTCATCCTCTGTCATCCCCTTCTCCTCCCACCTTAAATCTTTCCTAGCATCAGGGTCTTTTCAGATGGGTCAGTCCTTTGCATCACCTGGCCAAAGTACTGGAGTTTCAGCTTCAGCATCAGTCCTTCCAATGAATATTCAGGACTTTTCTCCTTCAGGATGGGCTGGTTGGATCTTCTTGCAGTCCAAGGGACTCTCAAGAATCTTCTCCAACACCACAGTTCAGAAGCATCAATTCTTTGGCACTCAGCTTTCTTTATAGTCCAATTCTTACATCCATACATGACTACGGAAAAAGCCATAGACTTTACTAGACAGACCTTTGTTGGCAAAGTAATGTCTCTGTTTTTTAATATGCTGTCTAGGTTGGTCATAACTTTTCTTCCAAGGAGCAAGCGTCTTTTAATTTCATGGCTGCAATCACCATCTGCACTGATTTTGGAGCCCCCAAAAATAAAGTCTGTCACTGTTTCCACAGTTTCCCCATCTATTTGCCATGAAGTGATGGGACCAGATGCCATGATCTTAGTTTTCTGAATGTTGAGTTTTAAGCCAACTTTTTCACTCTCCTCTTTCACTTTCATCAAGAGGCTCTTTAGTTCTTCTTCACTTTCTGCCATCAGAGTGGTGTCATCTGCATATCTGAGGTTATTGATATTTCTCCTGGCAATCTTGATTCCAGCTTGTGCTTCTTCCAGCCCAGCATTTCACATGATGTACTCTGCTTATAAGTTAAATAAGCAGGGTGACAATATACAGCCTTGACGTATTCCTTTTCCTATATGGAACCAGTCAGTTGTTCCATGTCCAGTTCTAACTGTTGCTTCTTGACCTACATACAGGTTTCTCAAGAGGCAGGTCAGGTGGTCTGGTATTCCCATCTCTTTAAGAATCTTCCATAGTTTGTTGTGATCCACACAGTCAAAGGCTTTGGCATAGTCAATAAAGCAGATGTTTTTCTGGAACTCTCTTGCTTTTTCAATGATCCAGCAGATGTTGGCAATTTGATCTCTGGTTCCTCTGCCTTTTCTAAAACCAGCTTGAACATCTGGAAGTTCACGGTTCATGTATTGTTGAAGCCTGGCTTGGAGAATTTTAGCATTACTTTACTAGCGTGTGAAATGAGTGCAATTGTGTGGTAGTTTGAGCATTCTTTGGCATTGCCTTTCTTTGGGATTGGAATGAAAACTGACCTTTTCCAGTCCTGTGGCCACTGCTGAGTTTCCCAAATTTGCTGGCATATTGAGTGCAGCACTTTCACAGCATCACCTTTTAGGATTTGAAACAGCTCAAGTGGACTTCCTTCACCTCCACTGGAATTCCATCACCACTAGCCTGGCTGCCTTATTATAAAACCTAGGCTGAAATGTCTTAAGAGAATACATCCAAAAGATTTGCTGAGTCAAAGTAGCCAAGTTCTGTTTATAATTCTGTTTTAATTGTGATGCTAAAACTGTGCTTTCATCCAGAAGAACAGAAGAAAAACCTGTATATGGGTAACTCTGTGGGAAAATCTAATTAAAATTACCATTCACCACTCGGAATCATATTAGTACTGGGAAAAATATCTCCTTTTCTAAAGCCTCTAAAATCTACCTATATATTAGTAAATTATTGAATTTTATCTAGACCACATGACACAAAATCCTCAGAATAGGTAGTTTTAAAAACATTATTAATCAATCTAGTCCTGGCCATTTACTTGGAAAATACCATGCAAATGTGTATTAAATACAGATTTAATTTAGTCCAAAATAGCACATATGCAAAATGTATGCTTACAAAAGGAGACAACAATAGCTGATCATTGAGCAGCTAAGTTACTATGAATTCCTTGAGATGTGAAGACTGTTATTTATGTGATGAATGCAGAACCATTTTACATTTGCAGAGCTCCTGGCCACCCAGATCTTCCCGTCGCTTCCTCCCTCACCTTGTTCATGGCTTTGTCTGGTAAGACTTTCTCCAAAAGGCTTCCTGTGTATGTGTGTGTGCTCAGTCATGTCCAACTCTTTGCAACCCCACTGACTGTAGCCCATCAGGCTCCTTTGTCCATGGAATTTTCCAGGCAAGAATACTGGAGTGGGTTGCCATTTCCTTCTCCAAAGGCTTCCTACCCCTCTCCAAAGTCGTTTCCACCATCATCCCATTCTTTTTCCCTCAACCCTCTTTAAACTGTCTTCATAACTCATAATGTATGTCACTGACTTTTTTTTTTTTACATTTCTGTGTTTATTTTTTGCTTCTCTCAATAGGATGTATCAAGCAGGCAGTGATCTAGTCCAATTTTCCACTTGTCACATAGTTTATGCTCAATAAATATTTATTAAGTAAACCTTTTCAAAGAATAAATGTTCTTATCCCACAAATTCAGCATTTGTTATTTGTTGCTCTCTCAGAAATAGGTGGTTTATTTTAGAAGGTAATGCCCCATTTCCTCAAAACAGACTTAATTGGCTTTTATGTAGTCTTAAAAAGGTCAGCTCAACTGTGGTGCATAAACTAAATCAAACCTAAAACTTTAAAAAATTATTTTAATGATGAATTTAAAATTATACCTGAGGTCAATTTTAAAGGAAGGTGATCTGGCTGACAGGAACTCAAGGCTTGTGATACCCTTCAAGCCTTGTAATGGGTCTATCTTGAGTTGTCATTGATTTCCTGAAATCTTTGTACTTGAGCTGGGAATCCTTAATTGGCAGAGACAGCCTAATGTCTAAGGCTTCCAAATGAATGTAACTGTCTCCCTCCGGTTTCTCCTGCTCTTGCTCCAAGGAGCCCTATGTGGTTCCCTGGTTGTTAAGATACTCTATATAGCTTAGCAACATGGTAACATTCCTTGGGGAAATCTGAGTTCCAGAACCTCTCCACTTGTCATTCTTCTTAGAGCTCTACCTACCCACAGCTTGACTGAGCCACTTGGCAGCAGTGACTTTTCTAATCTTTGAATGTAAAATAGAGCTGAATCAAATGCAAGAGAAAGAACAACAGAGTGGGGGGAAGAATTTCAACCATGCAGATAATTCTCTGCAAAATGGTGCTTAAAGAACACGTACCATGCAGATGTAATCAAACTTAGCTCATCAAAAACATGTAGGAAAAAAGTGTGAATGACTTTAAAGAATCCCAGTCATCCTGCCCGAATAATCAGGATGACCATGCTGATGACTGTTCAACAGCCTTGAAAAAGAACTGAAATGTGAATTAAAAATCATAAAGATATATTAAGTAATACAGTTAAAGTCATAAAGTTCTCTATGAAAATTAAAGATGGAATTACCATGTACACACACAAGTGTACAAACATGTATGTTGCTGTCAACTGTCAGAATTATGTATACTGGTGCTTTCCAGTATTTTTCTTTTCAGACCACACATTACTTTTGATAGCTGAGTTACTGTCTCTGAAAGCAATGTAGCTAATTCCTGAAGGGCAGACACTTAATTTACAATACAAGGATAGAATTTAATGCAATCTTATTTTCTTGACTGGCCCCAAGAATTAAAGGCTCAACATCTCTCTGCACCTGTAACCCATTCAGGACTTACATATTATTTATGGAGTGTTTAAAGGATTTTCCAAGGTAATTTTTGCATTTTGAGATTTTCTTTCTATACTTTCTACCAGTTAGGAATTGGCTTTATGCAGCTAGTAGCAGAGATTATTTCTCCCTCATGTGAAAGAGTTCCGTGGTTGATACAACAGTTCCATGGTGTCATTATGGCCCTAGGCTTGTCGCACATTTAGGTCCATCTTCCTTAAGGTGTGGCTTCTCTTCTGGAGCTTAACTCTTATCCCAGATGGTGCCTGAAGTTCTAATCATCCAGATGGCTACTCTGTTGCCAGGCATCACATCAATAATCCAGGAAGAAAACAAGAGGAAAGGCAGGGGGTGGGTAAGGACAGACAGGGGCACTAGCTAGCCATTTGCCCCTCCTGTAAGAGCCTTTCCGTGAATCCCAGGCGATAATCTGGATGCACTGATCACTTGTAGCTGGAAGGCGGGGTGGGGTGGGGGGAAGGAAGGGGGAGGTGGGGGGCACAGAAAATGTAGCTTCCTCACAGAGTACATTCCCACCCCTTTCTAAAACAGAGGCTTAGAAAACATACTTTAGGTTTATAAGCAGTGATCTCTACCACAGAGCCCGACATACCTAACCCATGTGTGAAAGGTGTCCATATTCTTGTGGTTTACACCTTTCCTTAGAGACAGTTATCATCCGTTAGAAGGAGATGTGACCGTCTGGCATGTGACCATAATTCTGTTGTATTCCCTTTATGAGGACCTTTCTTCTCTCACTGCCAGAAAAAATGATACAACTCATTGGGTTGGGCACAGTTTGCAGTAATTCTGTCAGAACCATGGACTGAGATGGCTCTGAGGCTCTGTTCAGGGCAACTTGTGTGTCCTTATTGTCTTGGGAACAGACTACCAGTCCAAGACACTGTTATCTTCAGCACAGGTAGAAGACAGATGGAGAGATTTCTTGGGATATATAAGTGAATCTATGAATGGTGATTAGTAAGTTTTAAAACACCGGTAATAAACAGCAAGAAACTCCACATGTTCATTGTCCATAGATATTTCTGAGTATTGTTGTGGACTGAAGTGTGTCCCCCAAATTCCTGTGTTGAAGCACTCACCCCCAGCATAACTCTGTGTGGAGACAGGACCTAGGAGGAGGTAAAGTTACATGAGGTCACAAGGGTGGGTCCTAAACAGCTAGGACTAGCATCCTTAGAAGAGAAGAAAGAAACACCAGAGCTCACTCTCTTTTTCTCTCTGCACATACAGAAGAAAGGTCATGTGAGGATACAGCAAGGAGGCATCCATCTACTCATCAGGAAGAGTGGTTTAACCAGGAACCAACCCAGCTAGCAACCTAATCTTAGACTTCCGGCCACTACAACTCTGAAAAAATAAAATTCTGTTGTTTAAGCCACATAATGTCAGTGGCATTATGTTACAGCAGCCCTAGCAGATTCACACAGGTGTGAATATGTAGGTTAACTCTTAGGTCAATTTTCTCCATGTGCAAGCTCCAAGTGGTTGCATCTTGGAGCTATGAATAGATTAGGCCTATTCATTTTTATCCTCATTTTGCATTTACTATAAAAATGTCATTAGTGTCTGATTAACTTATAAGAAGGTAATGCAAATAATTTATGAGAGACAAAAATGCTAATTTAAAACAATACAAAAATAAAAATTTGATCTGGTGCCTTACCCATCCAGTACTTTGTTCTGTCCATTTTGAAAGCACATGATTCAACACTAAATTTGCATCAAGTATCTGCAATCCCAGAAAATAGTACTTATGCAAATGTCTATAAATTGTACCCCAAATTTTCTCTCTCTGGTGTCCACACCCTGTGGAATCTCCTTCTCTTGACTGTGGGAGCACCTGTGAATAGAATGAAGGTCACCCCTGTGATTATATTCTATGAGCAAGAGAGAGAGATTTAGAAGATATAATTAAGATCTAAAATCAGAATTACTTAGAGTTTATCAAAGTCTGTTCACCAAAAGGAGATTATTTGGGATGGTTCTGACCTAATCAAGTGAGCCCTTTAAAAGAGATTTAGATTGAGGTAGCTCAGCTGGTAAAGAATCTGCCTGCAATGCAGGAAACCCTGGTTCAATTCCTAGGTCAGGATATTCCCTGGAGGAGGGCATGGCAAACCCACTCTGGTATTCTTGCCTGGAGAATCCCTGTGGACAGAGGAGCCTGGCAGGCTGCAGTCCATGGGGTCAAAAACAGTTGGACACAACTGAGCGACTAAGCAGGCACACGCAAGAACAGACGGCTCACCTGCTGGCCTTAAAGAAGCAAGCAGTCATGAGGTCTACAGCTGCCAGGAAGTAAGTCAGCCAGTAACCACAAGAGCTTGAGGACCCCAAGCTGCAGATGAAAACCCAGCCCCAGCTGGCCCCTGGGTTGCAGGCTCATGAGACCCTGGTCTGGAGATCCGGCTCAAGTTAAGCCATGCCCACACTCCCCACCCACTGTGAGGTAACAGCAAAAGTGTTAAACCATTGTCTGTCAGACCCTGAATCCAGGGCTTTTACCCATGACTAGTGGACACTGAGTTGCTGCCAGTCCAGGGGTCTGAACTCTGCTCAGACTGTAAGAATCACTAGTACAAGTTCTTTTGATAAGAATGTATTTGCTAAAACACAAAAGACCCCAAATAACCAAAGCAGTCTTGAGAAAGAAGAATGGAGCTGGAGGAATCAACCTTCCTGACTTCAGACTATACTACAAAGCTACAGTCATCAAGACAGTATGGTACTGGCACAAAAACAGAAATATAGACCAACGGAACAAGGTAGAAAGCCCAGAAATAAACCCATGTACCTATGGGTATCTTATTTTTGACAAAGGAGGTAAGAATATACAACAGGGCAAAGATAGCCTCTTCAGTAAGTGGTGCTGGGAAAACTGGACAGCTACGTGTAAAAGAATGAGATTAGAACACTTGCTAACACCATATACAAAGATTAACTCAAAATGGATTAAAGACCTACATGTAAGATATAAAACTATAAAACTGTTAGAGGAAAACATAGGCAAAATACTCAATGACATAAATCAAAACAAGATCTTCTATGACCCACCTTCTAGAGTAATGGAAATAAAAACAAAAATAAACAAGTGGGACCTAATAAAACTTAAAAGCTTTTGCACAGCAAAGGAAACTGTAAACAAGGTGAAAAGACAACCCTCCAAATTGGAGAAAATAATAGCAAGTGAAACAACTGACACAGGATTCATTTCAAAAACTTACAAGCAGTTCATATGACTCAATACCAGAAAAACAATCAATGTAATCAAAAGTGGGAAAAAGACCTAAACAGACATTTCTCCAAAGAAAACATACAGATGGCTAACAAACATGAAAAGATGCTCAACATTGCTGACTATTAGAGAAATGCAAATTGAAACTACAATGAGATATAATCCCACACCAGTCAGAAAGGCTATCATCAAAAAGTCTACAAACAGTAAATGCTGGAGAGGGTGTGGAGAAAAGGGAACCCTCTTGCACTCTTGGTGGGAATGTAAATTGATACAGCTACATTGGAAAACAGTATGGAGATTCCTTTAAAAACTACAATTAAACCACCATATGACCCAGCAATCCCACTCCTAGGCATATACCCTGAGGAAACCAAAATTGAAAAAGACACATGCACCCCATTGTTTATTGCAGCACTATTTACAATAGCTAGAACATGGAAGCAAACTAGATATCCATCGACAGATGAGTGGATAAAGAAACTGTGGTACATATACACAATGGAATACTCAGCCATAAAAAGGAACACATCTGAGTCAGTTTTAATGAGGTGGATGAACCTGGAACCTATTATACAGAGTGAAGTAAGTCAGAAAGGGAAAGAAAAATATTGTATGCTAACACACATATATGGAATCTATACAGATGGTACTGTTGAAATTTTCAGGACAGCAGTGGAGACAGACATAGAGAACAGATTTATGGACATGACTGGCAAGGGAGGAAGGAGAAGGTGAGATGTATGGAGAGAATAACATGAAAACTTCTATTACCATATGTAAAATAGATAGCCAATGGGAACTCAATGGGAACTCAAATAGGGGCTCTGTAACAACCTAGAGGGGTGGGATGGGGAGGGAGATGGGAGGGGAGGTTCATGAGGGAGTGGACATATGTATATCTGTGGCTGATTCATGTTGATGTTTGGAAGAAAACAACAAAATTCTGTAAAGCAATTATCCTTCAATTTAAAAAAATTTTAAAAAGGAATGTATTTGCTAGCATTTGACTTTGCCACTTACTAACTCGCCATCTTCTAGCCTATATTGGGATTCAGCTCTGTCTTAATCATGTGCACTCTATCCATTGTTTACCTGCCAGTGTTTTCCTTATTGAAAAGACATAAGAAGAGTCAAGTAATTCTGCTTTCTTTATCTGTTCTCTCCCTCTATTCTTGTTTAAGACATAACATTAAAACATTAAAAGTCTTATTATTTGCTCTTGGCACTTTTTTTTTCAGAAAACAAGTCTGACATTATTATTTTCCCCTTTAGCTTTAAGGCACTAGTCTTATAGGTCCTGTGACTTTCTTTTATGAACCTTGATTATAGGGCTCCCCTTTCACTGGTTGTTCAGGCAGCAGTGTTTACAGCAGGACTAATTTAACAGCCCAAATGGGAAGTGACCCAAATGCCCAACAAAAATCAAGTGAATACATAAATTGGGGTGTAGTCACACAATGGAATACCACATGGCAGTGAGAATGAATGATCTGATTACACACGACAATATTGACGAACCTCATAAACATAATGTTGAACGAGAGAAGACAGGATCAAAGAGTATAAACTGTACAATCCTCTTTCCATAAAATCCAGAAACAGACAAAACTAACCTCTGGAGTGCTAGTGTGTGTGATGTCATCCTTGTGACAGGAGAGAGGACAGAGCACAAGAAGGCTCTGGTGCCAGGAGATTCTGTTTCTGGAACTGGGTGCTGGTAACATGCATGAGTTCAGTTTGTGAGAGTTCATTGAGCTCCACACCAATGATGTGGACACCTTGCTGATGGAATATTACACATTCATTAAAAGTTTTTAAACATGTAATTTCCTGTGTTCCATCCCTTAGACTTATTGAGTCAAAATTCCTGGGAAGAGAACTTAGATATTTGAATTTTAGGCAGGACCCCCAACCCAAGGAGATTTTAATGCCTTGTGACACCTGAGAGCCACTTGTCTAGAAACCTTTAAAATAAAGGCAGAAATGTAATTAAAATTATTTTTCTAACTTAAGTGTTTATAAAATTAAAAATATCTTATTAATAGCCTTGCTAGTAACTAGTCTTCCTGGTAACATAAAAATGTAACCCAACAAAAAGTCGCATATTGTGGCACATGTTTTGATTTTGTTTGTTTCAGGTTTCAGGAGCAAAGATAGTGGCTTTAAATTTGTGTCTGATTTTATGGCCAAAAATGATTAATATGGATCATTAATAACTCATGTGTTGCACAGAGAACAAATTCAGGAAGGAATTGACTTGCATTATTCAGGAAAGAGCTGTGTGTTAATATAATGCTCTCTACCAACAAAGAAAGGGGGGCTTCAGTTAGAACTAAAATTGAAGTAACAATATATATCAGTGTTACTTTCTTAGATGATCTCTATTCTAAATTATCAAAATAGCTTGTTTTATTCCCATTTTATACAAGAATAAAACACTTTTCTTTCCTATAGATTTATGTATTCCTGATACAGAATGTTCAAATGAGGAGGTCCAGACTAATAAATCTTCAGGTGAATATATGTATTCTCCACATGCATCATACAATTATATAAGCAGTGACTGTACTCTTCTAATCACTCACTTCTTTGGTGCCTTCAGATGTTCCCTTCATATTCCTCTTAACTAGAGAGGAAAAAAGTAATTAGAATGCAGATAAGTTATCATTTCTAGGCAAATCTTCAGAACTATAGCTCCAAAGATTCTTAGTCTGCTTTTAAACTTAGGAGTACCCATTTTGAAAATTTCCATAGCTGATCTGACATGTAAGAACACCTTCAAAGCTCTTTTGAATGATGAGTGCTGGGAGAGGGGGAGGTTTAAAGAAGAGGCGTTATTACCCATTTCAGTTCTTAAATACAGAAACTATTAGTTTTGCAATTACTGTAATAGTCTTGGGGCTTCCATAGTGGCTCAGACAGTAAAGAATCTGGCTGAAAAGCTGGAGACCCTGGTTTGATCTCTGGGTCAGGAAGATCCCCTGGAGAAGGAAGTGAAAACCCACTCCAATACTCTTGCCTGGGAAATCCCATGGACAAAGGAGCCTGGCGGGTTATAGTCCATGGGTCACAAAGAATCTTAGCAGCCAAGTCCAGTTCAGTTCAGTCGATCAGTCATGTCTGACTCTTTGCGACCCCATGAATCACAGCACGCCAGGCCTCCCTGTCCATCACCAGCTCATGGAGTTTACTCAAACTCATGTCCATCGAGTCGGTGATGCCATCCAGCCATCTCATCCTCTGTCATCACCTTCTCCTCCTGCCCCCAATCCGTCCCAGCATCAGGGTCTTGCCCAGTGAGTCAACTCTTCGCATGAGGTGGCCAAAATATTGGAGTTTCAACTTCAGCATCAGTCCTTCCAGTGAATACTCAGGACTGATTTCCTTTAGGACGGACTGGTTGGATCTCCTTGCAGTCCAAGGGACTCTCAAGAGTCTTCTCCAACACCACAGTTCAAAAGCATCAATTTTTTAGCACTCAGCTTTCTTCACAGTCCAACACTCACATCCATACATGACCACTAGAAAAACCATAGCCTTGACTAGACAGACCTTTGTTGGCAAAGTAATGTCTCTGCTTTTTAATATGCTATCTAGGTTGGTCATAACTTTCCTTCCAAGGAGTAAGCGTCTTTTAATTTCATCTGCAATCACCATCTGCAGTGATTTTGGAGCCCCCCAAAAAAAGTCTGACACTGTTTTCCCATCTATTTGCCATGAAGTGATGGGACCAGATGCCATGATCTTAGTTTTCTGAATGTTGAGTTTTAAGCCAACTTTTTCACTCTCCTCTTTCACTTTCATCAAGAGGCTCTTTTGTTCCTTCTTACTTTCTGCCATAAGGGTAGTGTCATCTGCCTATCTGATGTTATTGATATTTCTCCTGGCAATCTTGATTCCAGCTTGTGCTTCTTCCAGCCCAGCATTTCACATGATGTACTCTGCATATAAGTTCAATAAGCAGGGTGACAATATACAGCCTTGACGTACTCCTTTTCCTATTTGGAACCAGTCTGTTGTTCCATGTCCAGTTCTAACTGTTGCTTCCTGACCTGCATATAGGTTTCTCAAGAGGCAGGTCAGATGGTCTGCTATGCCCATCTCCTTCAGAATTTTCCACAGTTTATTGTGATCCACATGGTCAAAGGCTTTGGCATAGTTAATAAAGCAGAAATAGATGTTTTTCTGGAACTCTCTTGCTTTTTCCATGATCCAGTGGATGTTGGCAATTTGATCTCTGGTTCCTCTACCTTTTCTAAAACCAGCTTGAACATCTGGAAGTTCATGGCTCACATATTGCTGAAGCCTGGCTTGGAGAATTTTGAGCATTACTTTACTAGCATGTGAGATGAATGCAATTGTGCAATAGTGTGAGCATTTTGGGCATTGCCTTTCTTTGGGATTGGAATGAAAACTGACCTTTTCCAGTCCTGTGGCCACTGCTGAGTTTTCCAGATTTGCTGGCATATTGCTGGCAATTTCATATTGCTGGCACCTTCACAGCATCATCTTTCAGGATTTGAAAGAGCTCAACTGGAATTCCATCACCTCCACTAGCTTTGTTCATAGTAAGGCCCACGTGACTCCACATTCCAGGTTGTCTGGCTCTAGGTGAATGATCACACCATCGTGATTATCTGGGTCATGAAGATCTTTTTTATACAGTTCTTCTGAGTATTCTTGCCACCTCTTAATATCTTCTGCTTCTGTGAGGTCCACACCATTTCTGTCCTTTATCGAGCCCATCTTTCTATGAAATGTTCCCTTGGTATCTTTAATTTTTTTTTTTGAAGAGATCTCTAGTCTCTCCCTTTCTGTTGTTTTCCTCTATTCCTTTGCATTGATCACTGAGGAAGGCTTTCTTATCTCTCCTTGCTATTCTTTGGAACTCTGCATTCAAATGGGAATATCTTTCCTTTTCTCTTTTGCTTTTCACTTCTCTTCTTTTCACAGCTATTTGTAAGGCCTCCTCAGACAGCCATTTTGCTTTTTTGCATTTCTTTTCCGTGGGGATGGTCTTGATCCCTGTCTCCTGTACAATGTCATGAACCTCCATCCATAGTTCATCAGGCACTCTGTCTATCAGGTCTAGTCCCTTAAATCAAGGCAAATTGGAAGTAGTCAAACAGGAGATGGCAAGAGTGAACATCGACATTCTAGGAATCAGTGAACTAAAATGGACTGGAATGGGTGAATTTAACTCAGATGACCATTATATCTACTACTATGGACAGGAATCTGTTAGAAGAAATGGAGTAGCCATCATGGTCAATAAGAGAGTCCGAAATGCAGTACTTGGATGCAATCTCAAAAACGGCAGAATGATCTTGTTCGTTTCAAAGGCAAACCATTCAATAATCACGGCAATCCAAGCCTATGCCCCAACCAGTAACAATGAAGAAGCTGAAGTTGAACGGTTCTATGAAGATCTACAAGACCTTTTAGAACTAACACCCAAAAAAGATGTCCTTTTCATTATAGGGGACTGGAATGAAAAAGTAGGAAGTCAAGAAACACCTGGAGTAACAGGAAAATTTGGACTTGGAGTATGGAATGAAGCGGGGTAAGGCTAATAGAGTTTTGCCAAGAGAATGCACTGGTCATAGCAAACACCCTCTTCCAACAACACAAGAGAAGACTCTACACATGGACATCACCAGATGGTCAGCACTGAAATCAGATTGATTATATTCTTTGCAGTCAAAGATGGAGAAACTCTATACAGTCAGCAAAAACAAGACTGGGAGCTGACTGTGGCTCAGATCATGAACTTCTTATTGCCAAATTCAGACTTAAATTGAAGAAAGTAGGGAAAACCACTAGACCATTAGCAGCCAAAGAAAAGTATTATAAAGTAAGACATGGAAAATCTGTATTTATTTCTACATTGAGATTTTCTTCTTTTTCTGACCTGGCTGCAGTTACATGGACAGGTCCACATGCAGTGAAGGCAGACAAGCAGATCCAGGATACATATCTCAATGTGAAAGCTCGAGAGTTACAAGGTACTCACATCCAAACAGCTGGCCACTGCATCTCTAAATTGAAGTGACTCGTGGAAATAACAGAAGCCAGAATTTGCCTTAGTTTCTGCTTCAACGCATAAATAATGATCAATTTTATGTGTTGGGAGATGGGTATATGTATGTGTATATGACCCACAGACATACAAATATAAAGTTTTTAAAATGCTATGAAAAGATAAGGTGATCAAGATAAATTTTGGGGCTTATGACTTTATAAGTATATGAAAGATTATTTTAATAAGGTCTGTATAGTCAAAGCTATGATTTTTCCAGTAGTCGTGTATAGATGTGAGAATTGGACCATAAAGAAGGCTGAGTGCGAAGAATTGATGCTTTTGAACTGTGGTGTTAGAGAAGACTCTTGAGAGTCCCTTGAACTGCAAGGAGATCCAATCAGTCTATCCTAAAGGAGATCAGTCCTGAATATTCACTGGAAGGACTGATGCTGAAGCTGAAGCTCTAATACTCTGGCCACCTGATGGGAAGAGCCAACTCATTGGAAAAGACCTTGAAGCTGGGAAAGATTGAAGGCAGGAAAAGGGGATGACAGAGGATCAGATGGTTGGATGGCATCACTCACTCAATGGGCATGAGTTTGAGCAAGCTCCGGGAGATGGTGAAGAATAAGGAATCCTGGTTTGCTGCAGTCCATGGGGTCGCAAAATGTCAGACACAACTGAGCGACTGAACAACAACAACAAAGGAAGTACTTGATAGGATGGTGCAGAGAAAAAGAGAAGCTCTCTGGGTTCAAGAAAACTTGGATTCAACTCCTGGGTTCACATTCCAACTTCATCATTTACTGTGTTATGGGTTATGTTCTTATCACCCTGAACCTCAGTCTCCTCATCTGTGAAACAAGAAAAATACTATTTACTGCATTAGGCCATTATCTGAGATTAGCTGTGGAGCTAATCATTTTAAAAGCATCCACAAAGACGCTTAGAGCATAGTATAGCCTTGTTTCACCCACATTGTAAGCCACTACTAATTAAACATTGTTTCACAAGCCTTATGCACTAACTTGCCATTTTTATATTGTGGTAAAAACTGTGTTTTTGTTTTCAAAACTTTGATGACAAAAAACCTGGCTTTCAAGAAAAGGATCCAGATGAAAAGAGTTCTGGACATAATTTGTGTTGAGAGGGTAACAGGTGGGAAGGCCAGGGGTCTCCAAACAGAGGAAATAGGCTGCAAGTGTCAGATATTTTTTCTCTCTCCCTTAAGCAGAGGAACCAGATATCAAATTGCCAACATCCACTGGATCATCGAAAAAGCAAGAGATTTCCAGAAAAACATCTACTTCTGCTTATTGACTATGCCAAAGCCTTTGACTGTGTGGATCACAACAAACTATGGAAGATTCTTAAAGAGATGGGAATACCAGACCACCTTACCTGCCTCTTGAGAAATCTATATGCAGGTCAAGAAGCAACAGTTAGAACTGGACATGGAACAACAGAGTGGTTCCAAATAGGAAAAGGAGTACATCAAGGCTGTATATTGTCACCCTGCTTATTTAACTTCTATGCAGAGTACATCTTGTGAAATGCTGGGCTGGATGAAGCACAAGCTGGAATCAAGATTGCGGGAGAAATATCAATAACCTCAGATATGCAGATGATACCACCCTTATGGCAGAAAGTGAAGAGGAGCTAAAGAGCCTCTTGATGAAAGTGAAGGAGGAGAGTGAAAAAGTTGGCTTAAAGTTCAACATTCAGAAAACTAAGATCATGGCATCTGGTCCCATCACTTCATGGCAAATAGATGGGGAAACTGTGGAAACAGTGGCTGAGTTTATTTTTTGGGACTCCAAAATCACTGCAGATGGTGATTGCAGCCATGAAATTAAAAGACACTTGCTCCTTGGAAGAAAAACTATGACCAACCTAGACAGCATATTAAAAAACAGAGACATTACTTTGCCAACAAAGGTCCATCTAGTCAAGGCTATGGTTTTTTCAGTAGTCATGTATGGATGTGAGAGTTGGAGTATAAAGAAAGCTGAGTACTGAAGAATTGATGCTTTTGAACTGTGGTGTTGGAGAAGACTCTTGAGAGTCCCTTGGACTGCAAGGAGATCCAACCAGTCCATCCTAAAGGAAATCAGTACTAAATATTCATTGGAAGGACTGATGCTGAAGCTGAAAATCCAATTCTTTGGCTACTGACTCATTTGGAAAGACCCTCAATCTCTCACCCCTAGATTGCTAGCTGCATCCTGACCTTACAAACTTTCTACTTAATCTGAGCCCATGTGTAGCCACATCCTTCAATGCCATGTTTACCACATGCTGAAATTCTCTCCAATCACTGGCAGCTTCAGACTGCAGTATTTCTCCAAACTTGGTCACCCCTAGATTTATTTCTCAGCATGACATCTCTAGCTAGTATTTGCCTCTGAAAAATAATATATGTTAATTGAGTTCACTAAATAAAATGATTTGTTGAATTGTATCATGCTATTAATATCTATAATTGTAATGACATTACACATTTCTTTTCAGCATTTAGAAAATGACAATAGAAGTGAAAATTTGTGAAGAGAGGAAAGATGGAAAAAAGAAATGTATCTCACAGATTAAGCATATTCACTTTGGCTGTCTATAATTTATTTCCTACATGGCTTCTGATCTCTGTCTTAAGAGTAGAGTTTTTTATAGTCATTAAGGAAGAATTCTAAAATCTGGAGATGTAAAATTATTAATATGCAGCTGAAGTTCTCAGCTATATCACACTGCAAGATATGCAACTATAAACTAATTATTCATTAATTCCACCAACATTTATTGGGTGTGTACCGTACCTCCTCCGCACCAAGTTACTTGTTTCTTATAAGGTAGCACACAGGGACAGCACATTCTTGGTTTAAAAGCAAGTGGCTTTCTATAAAAGAAGATTTCTTAGGTGCTGATTTATGCAGCAGAGAGATTGTAAAACCAAATGATTTTGAGCCTGGTTTTGGAGTCAGGCAGACAGGCTTATGTTTCAGCTTCAATACTCCCTGTGTGATTCCAGGTCAGTTTACTTTCCTGCCGAGGCTTCAGTCTTGTTATCTGTTCATTGTACACAATAAAACTCTCAGCTTCAGAAATCTTTAGGATGGAATGTGATCATGCACAACATCTGGAACACGGTGAACATGCTAGAATTGTTGTTGTTGTTTTGGTAAACCCGGAAGAGTACTTTGCTCAGCGCAAAGTACCGCGCACAGGCTCTGGACGTGCTGGTCGCTGCTGGGAGAGGAGAGCTGAGCGCCAGCCCTGCAATCCAGTTCCCTAGCCTGCTCCTAGGGCCCATCCATTTCAAACAGCCAAAAGATACTGCAGTGACATGGTGGACCTGGAGGGTATTATGCCAAGTGAAACAGTCAGGCAGAGAAAGAAAAGCACTGTATGTTACCACTTATATGTGGAATTTAGAAGATAAAGCAAGCAAATGAATTTTTAAATAATAAAATAAAAAAATCAGCCCAAGGATCTCACAGTGATTCTGTTCTGGATTCCAGACTTCCCATCTCACTCCCAATATAATTACCTGGAAAAAGTTCTTCTAGGGTGTCCAACTGAAATGCAGCTGACATGCAAAGTTCCCCAGGATCACACAGAGAGCCGGGGGCACAGCTGGTACCACGTTGAGAAGAACTGAGAGAAGAGTGGCATCATCAGCCTGAGGATGCTGACAGCGTCACAAAACTCAGACTTGAATGCATGAGCAATTTCTTTCTCACAGTTCTAGTCCCTCATCTGAGTAAGAGAGAGAAAAAATGAGAAATGTTTTCTGAGTTCCTTGTGGAAATTCAGGATGGACGAGCTTACATCAGATCACCAACCAACAAAACAGAAAGGGGGAGGTGATACATTGACTTTTTCCAGCTTGTAAATCTAATTACTATCAATTCCTATCAAGTGATCTCTCTGAAGGTGAGATTCATCTCTGTTAGGGCTCAAAACCAAGTGCTTCTCAACTGCTCTCCTGGCCCTGAGAAGAGACATTTCATTCATCAGAAGTGCTATGCATTTGATATTTAAGGGTTCCTTAAAAAGGTTGAAAGAGCATTGTCTGTCATTGGTATATCCACATTAGATATCTCACAAGTATCAAGAAGTTAGAGTGAATGTTTATTTCTGATTTTTTTTAATTAAGGAAAAATTACTGTAGTGTATGAATAGAGAAAAGAGGGGAAATGATTATAGCTGTTTTATTTTTTTTAAAAAAACAGTTATAGAATATCCAAATTTGTCAAAGGGATATATTGGGTGGGTTTTATTTATTTATTTATTGGAAGGTAATAGGGGATTCAACATTGTTTTCGAAATGATGTTGCTAATCCAGCTCTCCCAATTCTCTCCTAAAAAGTGAAGTGAAATGAAGTGAAATTCATTCAATCGTGTCCAACTCTTTGCGACCCCATACAGCCCATGGAATTCTCCAGGCCAGAATACTGGAGCGGGTATCCTTTCCCTTCTCCAGGGGATCTTCCCAACCCAGGGATCAAACCCAGGTCTCCCACATTGCAGGCGGATTCTTTACCAGCTGAGCCACCAGGGAAGCCCAATTTTCTTCTGAAGAGATTTTTATTCCCGTCACAAGATTAAAGTGCCGCATTCGCCACGAGGTGGCGGTAACATGCTATCCACAGACCTGCCCATGCCTGGGTCAGCTAGGGCAGGAAGAGCTGGAATGGAAGCCTTCACAAACAGCAACTGCTGTGGCCATTCTGTTTCCCGAACTAATAAACCCTTTAGAAGGGTAAAACTCAGTGAAGACTTACGTATAGCCCTTTTGATAAGATACTCTTGATAAATTGGGACATCTGCAATAGATTTCTTCCACTAGCAAAACTGACTTTCTACATCTTGGCCTAACTGACCATGTCAGAAGTCAGTAGGCTGAAAAAACACATTCAAAAGAAGAAGTCAGTAGGCTGAGATTCCCCTCTCCCCCACCAGAGAATACTGAGTTTATTAGTATCTGGCACTAGGATTCTATATCTGAGTTGAAGAAACAACTCCCACTTATAATCTATGGCTGGTAATCCTAGGGTAAATGCCAGCATCCTAGCCCTAAAATTGTCTAAGTGTTTGCTTTCTTTGAAGACTGATACGATTGGTCCCTGTGTAGCTATGGAGCAGAGGAGGTCCATAGGGTATAACAGGGGGTGACCTCTACCCAGGGTAATACCTTGCCCCTTAGGGTAAGGCTGAGAGCCCAGGCTGAATATCAGAAGCACTTGAGTAGCTTTGTGAAAATTCTAAAGCTCTGTAATACGGCCTACAGTTTGTTTTAAAAAACATTTCCTGGCAGATTGATGCACAGTCAGGGTTGGAGAAAAAAAATAGAAGTGGAGCCAGGCTTCCTGCAAGACTTGTTCTGTAGTTAGAGGGTGCTGACTGTTCTTCCAGCACCTAGCCACCTTGTTTCCCGTTCACACTGGGTTCACACAAGTCCTGATTTTAAGTACCTCCACCTTGGCCTGAAATGTTACAGTATTGAAGGCAGACTTGACAGCTCAGCTGCTCATTCATGATCAGCTGGATATTCTTTTCTTATTTTTGGCATAATAATAGTAATATAACACTTGACATTAATCAAACAGTTACATGTATTCTAACCATCCCATGAGATAGGAACTATTATCCCTATTTCACAGATCAAAGAACTGAGGCTTAGACAGAAGTCTGGGATACACTACAGAGCTCAGAAATACAGAATCATGACCAGAACCCAGTTGTTTAAAACCAAAGCTTCTGTCCAGCCAAACCTCCTTCATAACACATGTTTCTGTTAGCTATGATGGAAAGCCTCATGGAAGAACCTGATTGATAACTATAACTAAACACACACGTTAAACAAAATCTAATGAAATCTGGAAGTAATAATGGTGGAAGTGTAATAACCCTTATATTATTTCTAGTTCTAGCAGGAAATGGGTTTCCCAGGTGGCACTAATGGTAAAGAACCCAGCTACCAATGCAGGAGACATAAGAGATGTGGGTTTGATCCCTGGATCAGAAGATCCCCTGGGGGAGGGCATGGCAACCCACTCCAGTATTCTTGCCTAGAGAATCCCATGGACAGCCACAGTCACAAAGAGTCAGAGGCTGCTGAATCAAGTTAGCATGCACACTAGCAGGAAACAGATTCTATTTCCAAGCTGAATTACTGAGAAGACTTCAATAGATTATAAAGTTGTGGACAGCATTTTTTTTAAAAACAGCAAACAAGAAGTGGTCTAGTACCCTGCAGTTAGTAGGGGGAAGAGATGTTTATGGAACCGAGAAATGGGGGGGGGGGGGTGGCTACACAGAGGGGCTTCCTGGACTGTAGCTCTGACCTTTGGTAGCAGGACCCACAGGGAGGCACCTGGGGAATAAACCCTCAACCTGACTCTGCCTTTCTTCTGCTTATGATCCCCACTTGGCCAAATCCCAACCAGAGGGCAAGAGAGTCCTTCAACTAATCCAGCTAGTGAGCCTTCCCTGAGGACAGAGGAGGGGGAGGGGGAACCTTGGAGAGTAAACAGTTTGTACCTGGAAGATTCGTATGAACTTAAACTATGTCTGTAGGCATTCAGTTGAAAAATAAGAAGTATTACACTCCAAAAAGTGATTAGCAATAAAAAATAAATAGAATTACCCTAGTAATGACCTATTACAAGGTGCATATTAATTACATTATCTTTAAAACACTCCTTCAAGACATGCCTCGTTTCCTGGAGCTCTGAAAAATGTGATAACTTGGTCAATGTTTATGGCTAGTACTCAGCCAAGCCAAACTTATGATTTGCTTTTCCCTCTAAAACACTGAAAATGAACCAAACTGAAAATGGAGAAGGCACTGGCAAACCACTTCAGTATTCTTGCCTTTAGAACCCTATGAACAGTATGAAAAGGCAAAAAGATATGACACAAAAGATGAACTCCCCAGGTCGGTATGTGCCCAACATGCTACTGGAGAAGACTGGAGAAATAACGTCAGAAAGAATGAAGAAATGAAGCCAAAGCAAAAACAAAGCCCAGTTGTTGATGTGACTGGTGATGGAAATAAAGTCTGATGCTGTAAAGAACAATATTGCATAGGAACCTAGAATGTTAGGTCCATGAATCAAGGCAAATTGGAAGTGGTCAAACAGGAGATGGCAAGAGTGACCATTGACATTTTAGGAATCAGTGAACTAAAGTGGACTGGAATGGGTGAATTTTACTCAGATGACCATTATACCTACTACTGTGGGCAGGAATCCCTTAGAAGAAATGGAGTAGCCATCATAGTCAACAAGAGTCCAAAATGCAGTACTTAAGAGCAATCTCAAAAACAACAGAAGGATCTCTGTTCATTTCCAAGGCAAACCATTCAATATCACAGTAATCCAAGTCTATGCCCCAGTCAGTAATGCTGAAGGATCTGAAGTTGAATGGTTCTATGAAGACCTACAAGACCTTCTAGAACTAACACCCCAAAAAGATGTCCTTTTCATTAGAGGGAACTGGAATGCAAAAGTAGGAAGTCAAGAGATACCTGGAGTAACAGGAAAATTTGGCCTTGGAATACAAAATGAATCAGGGCAAAGGCTAATAGAGTTTTGCCAAGAGAATGCACTGGTCATAGCAAACACCCTCTTCCAACAACACAAGAGAAGACTCTACACATGGACATCACCAGATGATAAACACCAAAATCAGATTGATTACATTCTTTGCAGCCAAAAATGGAGAAGTTCTATACAGTCAGCAAAAAGAAGACTGGGAGCTGACTATGGCTCAGACCATGAACACCTTATTGCAAAATTCAGGCTTAAATTGAAGAGAGTAGGGAAAACCACTAGACCATTCAGGTATGACCTAAATCAAATCCCTTATGATTATACAGTGGAAGTGACAAATAGATTCAAGGGATTGATCTGATAGACAGAGTGCCTGAAGTACTATGGACAGAGGTTCATAACATTGTACAGCAGGTAGAGATCAATACCACCCCCAAGAAAAAGAAATGCAAAAAGGCAAAATGACTGTCTCAGGAGGCCTTACAAATAGCTGAGAAAAGAAGAGAAGCAAAAGGCAAAGGAGAAAAGGAACGATGTATCCATTTGAATGCAGAGTTCCAAAGACTAGCAAGGAGAGATAAGAAAGCCTTCCTCAGTGATCAGTGCAAAGAAACAAAGGGAAACAATAGCATGGGGAAAACTAGAGATCTTGTCAATAAAATTAGTGATACCAAGGGAACATTTCATGAAAGATGGGCACAATAAAGGACAGAAATGGTATGGACCTAACAGAAGCAGAAGATATTAGGAACAGGTGGCAAGAATGCACAGAAGAACTATACAAAAAAGATCTTCATGACCCAGAAAACCATGATGGTATGATCTCTCACCTAGAGCCAGACATCCTGGAATGTGAAGTAAAGTGGGCCTTAGGAAGCATCACTGCAAACAAAGCTAGTGGAGGTCATGGAATTCCAGTTGAGCTATTTCAAGTCCTAAAAGATGATGCTGTGAAAGTGCTGCACTCCATATGTCAGCAAATTTGGAAAACCTCAGCAGTGGCCACAGGGCTGGAAAAAGTCAGTTTTCATTGCAATGCCAAAGGATGTTCAAACTACCGCACAATTACACTCATCTCACATGCTAGCAAAGTAATGTTCAAAATTCTCCAAGCAAGGCTTCAACAGTCTGTGAACCATGAACTTCCAGATATTCAAGCTGGATTTGGAAAAGGTGGAGGAACCAGAGATCAAATTGCCAATATCTGCTGAATCATTGAAAAAGCAAGAGAGTTCCAGAAAAACATCTGCTTTATTGACTATGCCAAAGCCTTTGACTGTGTGGATCACAACAGACTGGAAAATTCTTCAAGAGATGAGAATAACAGACCACCTTACCTGCCTCCTGAGAAATCTGTACGCACATAAGAAGCAACAGTTAGAATTGGACATGGAACAACAGACTGCTTCCAGATAGGGAAAGGAGTATGTCAAGGCTGTATATTGTCACCCTGCTTAATTAACTTATATGCTTGTTTAACTTGTGAAATGCTGGGCTTCATGAAGCACAAGCTGGAATCAAGATTGCTGGGAGAAATATCAATAACCTCAGATATACAGATGACATAACTCTGATGGCAGAAAGCGAAGAAGAACTAAAGAGCCTCTTGATGAAAGTGAAAGAGGAGAGTGAAAAAGTTGGCTTAAAGCTCAATATTCAGAAGACTAAGATCATGGCATCTGGTCCCATCACTTCATGGCAAATAGATGGGGAAACCGTGTAAACAGTGACAGACTTTATTTTGGGGGCTCACAAATCACTGCAGGTGGTGACTTCAGCCATGAAATTAAAAGATGCTTACTCCTTGGAAGAAAAGCTATGACCAACCCAGTCAGCATATTAAAAAGCAGAGACAGGGGAGGAGCCAAGATGGCAGAGGAATAGGACGGGGAGACCACTTCCTCCCCTACAAATTCATCGAAAGAACAATTGAATCCAGAGCAAACCTCACAAAACAACTTCTGATTGCTAGCTGAGGTCATCAGGTGCCCAGAAAAGCAGCCTATCCTCTTCGAAAGGAGGTAGGACAAAACATAAAAGATAAAAAGAGAGACAAAAGAGCTAAGGATGGAGATCCATCCAGGGAAGGGAGTCTTAATAGAGGAAGTTTCCAAACACCAGGAAACCCTGGCACTGGTGGGTCTGGGGTAAGTTTTTGAATCTCGGAGGGCAACCTAACTGGGAGGGGAAGAATAAATAAAATCCACAGATTGCGTGCCTAAAAGCAACTCCCAGCAGAAAAGTACCCCAGATGCCCGCATCCGCCACCAGCAAGTGGGGGCGGAACGGAGAGGAGCGGGCTGCATTGCTTAGGGTAAGGACCGGGCCTGAGTGCCCTGAGGGCAATCAGAGGGAGCTTTTGTGAGTTACCAACTTAAACTGTGGGACAGCAAAAGAGAGAGAAAATTAACCAGCCTGAACACACTGCCAGCCGTTTGCAGAACAAAGGGTCTGAGCAAGTCCAGAGAAGAGCTCACAGGCTGCGGACCGGCCCAGCCCCGACGGAGGCAGGAGGCAGGGGGGAGGGGAAAGGGGCAGGCTCGGCCCCAAGGACCGCATGCCCCACCGCACTGCAAACAGGCCTCCAGTTTCTAACCAAAGACCTCCTGAGATTCTGGATGGTTGACATCCACCAGGAGGGTCGCGGGGAGACATAGGGCACACGCACCCGACTGGCGCGGGCAGAAACTGAGGCTGGGACCGCGGAGGGGAGAAGGCACACTGCACCCAACTGGCGCGGGCGGAAACTGAGACTGGGACCCCGGAGGGGAGAAGGCGCACTGCACCCGGGGAGAGTGCTCCCGTCAAGCTCCTGGCTGCCTGAGCTGCTCCAGCCGGGGAAGGCACAAAACGCAGGCGCAGCCGAGTCCGCGCTTTTGTGGAACACCCGAGGGCTGGAACCATGCACAGCACAGGGCATGCTCCATATAGAGCAGCTGGGAGCCTGAGCAGCGTAGACTGGGAAAGCAGTGCCAGCCCCTCCCCGCAGCGGGATGGAACTAGCTACATGAATAAGAGACCACCTCCACCCGCCTGTGTCAGGGCGGAAATGAGGCACTGAAAAGACCGGCAAACAGAAGCCAAATAAACAAAGGGAACCGCTTCAGAAGGGACAAGTACAACAGATTAAAATCCATGCAGGTAACACAGACTACATCAGAAGGGGCCTCTAGATATCCAGAAGTGTAAGCTGGAACGAGGAGCTATCTGAAACTGAACCAAACCCACACTGACTGCAACAGCTCCAGAGAAATTCCTAGATATATTTTTACTTTTTTTTTTAATTAAAAAATTTTTTTCTTTTTTCACTTTTATTTTCTTTTAAAAATTCCCTATTACTCCCCCATTATTCCTTAACTTTCATTTTCATAGATGTTTACAATTTTTTTAATTAGGAAAATTTTTTTTCTTGTTTTTTTTTCTTTTTCTCTTCCTTTTTCTTTTTCTCTTATTTCCTTTTAAAGTCCTCTATTACTCCTCTACTACTCCTTAATTTTCATTTCCATTTCACTATAAACTTGCAAAAAAAAAAAAGAGAGAAGCCCTATTTTTAAACCAAACTTCATATATATTTCTAAAATTTTTTGTGTTTTTGTTTTTAATATTGTATTTTTAAGAGTCTAACCTCTACTCTAGATTTTTAATCTTTGTTTTTCAGAATATGATATAAATTGTGGACATTTAAGAATCCAATATTCAGTTCCCATATTTATTCAGGAGTGTGTTGATTACTCTCTCCCAATCTTGACTCTCTGTTTTCTACCCCAGAACACCTCTATTTCCTCCTTTCCCCTTCTCTTCTCAATCCAATTCTGTGAATCTTTGTGGCTGTCTGGGTTACGGAGAACACTTAGGGAACAGAGAACTGCGTAGATCTGTCTCTCTCCTCTTGAGTCCCCCTTTTTCTCCTCCTGCTCAACACTATCTCCCTCCTCCCTCTCCACTTTTTCATGTAACTCTGTGAACCTCTCTGGGTGTCCCTCATGGGGGAGAATCTTTTCACCATTAACCTAGAAGTTTTATTATCAGGGCTGTATAGTTGGAGAAGTCTTGAGGCTATTGGAAGAATAAGACTGAAATCCAGAGGCAGGAGACTTAAGCCCAAAACTTGAGAACACCAGAAAACTCCTGACTACATGGAACATTAAGTAATAAGAGACCGTCCAAAAGCCTCCATACCTACACTGAAACCAACCACCACCCAAGAGCCAGTAAGTTTCAGAGCAAGACATACCACGCACATTCTCCAGCAATGCAGGAACATAACCCTGAACGTCAACATACAGGCTACCCAAAGTTACACCTAACACATAGACCCATCTCAAAACACATTACTGGGCACTCCATTGCACCCCAGAGAGAAAAAATCTAGTTCCACACACCAGAACACCAACGCAAGCTTCCCTAACCAGGAAACCTTGACAAGCCAATCATCTAACCCCACCGACTGGGTAAAACCTCCACAATAAAAAGGAACGCCAGACCTCCAGAATACAGAAAGCCCACTCCAGGCACAGCAATCTAAACAAGATGAAAAGGCAGAGAAATACCCAGAAGGTAAAGGAACATGAAAAATGCCCACCAAGTCTAACAAAAGAGGAGGAGATAGGGAATCTACCTGAAAAAGAATTTAGAATAATGATAATAAAAATGATCCAAAATCTTGAAAACAAAATGGAGTTACAGATAAATAGCCTGGAGACAAAGATTGAGAAGATGCAAGAAATGTTTAATAAAGACCCAGAAGAAATAAAAAAGAGTCAATTAAAAATGAATAATGCAATAAATGAGATCAAAAACACTCTGGAGGGAACCAAGAGTAGAATAACGGAGACAGAAGATAGGATAAGTGAGGTAGAAGATAAAATGGTGGAAATAAATGAAGCAGAGAGGAACAAAGTAAAAAGAATCAAAAGAAATGAGTCCAACCTCAGGGACCTCTGGGACAATGTGAAACGCCCCAACATTAGAATCATAGGAGCCCCAGAAGAAGAAGACAAAAAGAAAGGCCATGAGAAAATACTCGAGGAGATAATAGCTGAAAACTTCCCTAAAATGGGGAAGGAAATAGCCACCCAAGTCCAAGAAGCCTAGAGAGTCCCAAACAGGATAAACCCAAGGCAAAACACCCCAAGACACATATTAGTCAAATTAACAAAGATCAAACACAAAGAACAAATATTAAAAGCAGCAAGGGAGAAACAACAAATAACACTCAAAGGGATTCCCATAAGGATAACAGCTGATCTATCAATAGAAACCCTCCAGGCCAGAAGGGAATGGCAGGACATACTGAAAGTAATGAAAGAGAATAACCTACAACCTAGATTACTGTACCCAGCAAGGATCTCATTCAGATATGAAGGAGAATTCAAAAGCTTTACAGACAAGCAAAAGCTGAGAGAATTCAGCACCACCAAGCCAGCTCTTCAACAAATGCAAAAGGATCTTCTCTAGACAGGAAACACAGAAAGGTTGTATAAACGTGAATCCAAAACAGCAAAGTAAATGGCAACGGGACCACACCTATCAATAATTACCTTAAATATAAATGGGTTGAATGCCCCAACCAAAAGACAAAGACTGGCTGAATGGATACAAAAACAAGACCCCTATATATGCTGTCTACAAGAGACCCACATCAAAACAAGAGACACATACAGACTAAAAGTGAAGGGCTGGAAAAAAATGTTTCACGCAAACGGAGACCAAAAGAAAGCAGGAGTCACAATACTCATATCAGATAAAATAGACTTTCAAATAAAGGATGTGAAAAGAGACAAAGAAGGACACTACATAATGATCAAAGGATCAATCCAAGAAGAAGATATAATAATTATAAATATATATGCACCCAACATAGGAGCACCGCAACATGTAAGGCAAACGCTAACGAGTATGAAAGAGGAAATTAATAGTAACACAATAATAGTGGGAGACTTTAATACCCCACTCACAACTATGGATAGATCAACTAAACAGAAAATTAACAAGGAAACACAAACCTTAAATGACACAATGGATCAGCTAGACCTAATTGATATCTATAGGACATTTCACCCCAAAACAATCAACTTCACCTTTTTCTCAAGTGCACATGGAACCTTCTCCAGAATAGATCACATCCTGGGCCATAAATCTGGTCTTGGAAAATTCAAAAAAATTGAAATCATTCCATTCATCTTTTCTGACCACAGTGCAGTAAGATTAGATCTCAATTACAGGAAAAAAATTATTAAAAACTCAAACATCTGGAGGCTAAATAACATGCTCCTGAAGAACCAATAAATCATAGAAGAAATCAAAAAAGAAATCAAAATATGCATAGAAAAGTATGAAAATGAAAACACAACAACCCAAAACCTATGGGACACTGTAAAAGCAGTGCTAAGGGGAAGGTTCATAGCATTACAGGTTTACATCAAGAAACAAGAAAAAAGTCAAATAAATAACCTAACTCTACACCTAAAGCAATTAGAGAAGGAAGAAATGAAGAACCCCAGCATTAGTAGAAGGAACGAAATCTTAAAAATTAGGGCAGAAATAAATGCAAAAGAAACTAAAGAGACCATAGCAAAAATCAACAAAGCTAAAAGCTGGTTTTTTGAAAAAATAAACAAAATTGACAAGCCATTAGCAAGACTCATTAAGAAATGAAGAGAGAAGAACCAAATTAACAAAATTAGAAATGAAAATGGAGAGATCACAACAGACAACACTGAAATAAGAATCATAAGAGACTACTACCAGCAGCTCTATGCCAATAAAATGGACAACTTGGAAGAAATGGACAAATTCTTAGAAAAGTATAACTTTCCAAAAGTGAACCAGGAAGAAATAGAAGATCTTAACAGAGCCATCACAAGCAAGGAAATCGAAACTGTAATCAGAAATCTTCCAGCAAACAAAAGCCCAGGACCAGATGGCTTCACAGCTGAATTCTACCAAAAATTTAGAGAAGAGCTAACACCTATCTTACTCAAACTCTTCCAGAAAATTGCAGAAGAAGGTAAGCTTCCAAACTAATTCTATGAGGCCACCATCACCCTAATTCCAAAACCAGACAAAGGTGGCACAAAAAAAGAAAACTACAGGCCAATATCACTGATGAACATAGATGCAAAAATCCTTAACAAAATTCTAGCAAACAGAATCCAACAACATATTTAAAAAATCATTCACCATAACCAAGTGGGCTTTATCCCAGGAATGCAAGGATTCTTTAATATCTGCAAATCAATCAATGTAATACACCACATTAACAAATTGAAAGATAAAAGCCATATGATCATCTCAATAGATGCAGAGAAAGCCTTTGACAAAATTCAACACCCATTTATGATTAAAACTCTCCAGAAAGCAGGAATAGACAGAACATACCTCAACATAATAAAAACTATATATGACAAACCCACAGCAAGCATCACACTCAATGGTAAAAAATTGAAAGCATTTCCCCTGAAATCAGGAACAAGACAAGGATGCCCACTCTCACCACTACTATTCAACATAGTTTTGGAAGTTTTGGCCACAGCAATCAGAGCAGAAAAAGAAGTAAAAGGAATCCAGATAGGAAAAGAAGAAGTGAAACTCTCTCTGTTTGCAGATGACATGATCCTCTACATAGAAAACCCTAAAGACTCTACCAGAAAATTACTAGAGCTAATCAATGAATATAGTAAAGTTGCAGGATATAAAATTAACACACAGAAATCCCTTGCATTCCTATACACTAACAATGAGAAAACAGAAAGAGAAATTAAGGAAACAATACCATTCACCATTGCAACAAAAAGAATAAAATACTTAGGAGTATATCTACCTAAAGAAACAAAAGACCTATACATAGAAAACTATAAAACACTGATGAAAGAAATCAAAGAGGACACAAACAGATGGAGAAATATACCGTGTTCATGGATTGGAAGAATCAATATTGTCAAAATGACTATACTACCCAAAGCAATCTATAGATTCAATGCAATCCCTATCAAGCTACCAATGGTATTTTTCACAGAACCAGAACAAATAATTTCACAATTTGTATGGAAATACAAAAAAACTCGAATAGCCAAAGTAATCTTGAGAAAGAAAAATGGAATTGGAGGAATCAACCTGCCTGACTTCAGACTCTACTACAAAGCCACAGTCATCAAGACAGTATGGTACTGGCACAAAGACAGAAATATAGATCAATGGAACAGAATAGAAAGCCCAGAGATAAATCCACGAACCTATGGACACCTTATCTTCAACAAAGTAGGCAAAGATATACAATGGAAAAAAGACAACCTCTTTAACAAGTGGTGCTGGCAACACTGGTCAACCACTTGTAAAAGAATGAAACTAGAACACTTTCTAACACCATACACAAAAATAAACTCAAAATGGATTAAAGATCTAAATGTAAGACCAGAAACTATAAAACTCCTAGAGGAGAACATAGGCAAAACAGTCTCCAACATGAATCACAGCAGGATCCTCTATGACCCACCTCCCAGAATATTGGAAATAAAAGCAAAATAAACAAATGGGACCTAATGAAACTTAAAAGCTTTTGCACACAAAGGAAACTATAAGCAAGGTGAAAAGACAGCCCTCAGATTGCTAGAAAATAATAGCAAATGAAGCAACAGACAAAGGATTAATCTCAAAAATATAAAAACAAATCCTGAAGCTCAATTCCAGAAAAATAAATGACCCAATCAAAAAATGGGCCAAAGAACTAAGCAGACATTTCTCCAAAGAAGACATACAGATGGCTAACAAACACATGAAAAGATGCTCAACATCACTCATTATCAGAGAAATGCAAATCAAAACCACAAGGAGGTACTATTACACGCCAGTCAGGATGGCTGCTATCCAAAAGTCTACAAGCAATAAATGCTGGAGAGGGTGTGGAGAAAAGGGAACCCTCTTACACTGTTGGTGGGAATGCAAACTAGTACAGCCGCTATGGAGAACAGTGTGGAGATTTCTTAAAAAACTGGAAATAGAACTGCCACATGACCCAGCAATCCCACTCCTGGGCATACACAGAGAGGAAACCAGATCTGAAAGAGACACGTGCACCCCAATGTTCATCGCAGCACTGTTTATAATAGCCAGGACATGGAAGCAACCTAGATGCCCATCAGCAGACGAATGGATAAGGAAGCTGTGGTACATATACACAATGGAATATTACTCAGCCATTAAAAAGAATTCATTTGAATCAGTTCTAATGAGATGGATGAAACTGGAGCCCATTATACAGAGTGAAGTAAGCCAGAAAGATAAAGAACATTACAGCATACTAACACATATATATGGAATTTAGAAAGATGGTAATGATAACCCTATATGCAAAACAGAAAAAGAGACACAGATGTACAGAACAGACTTTTGGACTCTGTGGGAGAAGGCGAGGGTGGGATGTTTCGAGAGAACAGCACGTATATTATCTATAGTGAAACAGATCACCAGCCCAGCATGAGACAAGTGCTCGGGCCTGGTGCACTGGGAAGACCCAGAGGAATCGGGTGGAGAGGGAGGTGGGAGGGGGGATCGGGATGGGGAATACACGTAACTCCATGGCTGATTCATGTCAATGTATGACAAAACCCACTGCAATGTTGTGAAGTTATTAGCCTCCAACTAATAAAAATAAATGAAAAAATAAAATAAAAAGCAGAGACAGCACTTTGCCAAAAAAGATCTGTCTAGTCAAGGCTATGCTTTTTCCAGTAGTCAGGTATGGATGTGAGAGTTGGATTATAAAGAAGGCTGAGTGCAGAAGAATTGATGCTTTTAAACTGTGGTGTTGGAGAAGACTCCATGGAGAGTTGGAGTTGGACTGCAAGGAGATCCAACCAGTCCATCCTAAAGGAGATCAGCCCTGGGTGTTCATTGGAAGGACTGATGCTAAAGCAGAAGTTCCAATACTTTGGCCACCTCATGCAAAGAGCTGACTCATTGGAAAAGACCTTAATGCTGGGAAAGATTGAAGGCAGGAGGAGAAGGGGACAACAGAAGACGAGATGGTTGGATGGCATCACCTACTCAATGGACATGAGTTTTAGCAAACTCATAGAGATGGTGAAGGACAGGGAAGCCTATTGTGCTGCTATCCATGGGGTCACAGAGTCAGACATAACTGAGCGACTGAACAACAAAAAAAAGGATAGGAAGAAGACTATATAGTTAACATTTTCAGATGAATTCTTAAGTTTTTAGAATGGATGATTGAAATATATGGCTTCCCATGTGGCATTAGGGGTAAAGAACCCGCCTGCCAATGGGGAGACCTAAGAAACACAGGTTCAGTCCCTGGGTTGGGAAGATTCCCTGGAAGAGAGCATGGCAACCCACTCCAGCATTCTTACCTGGAGAATCCCATGGACAGAGGAGCCTGGCAGGCTATAGTCCATAGGGTTGCACAGAGTCAGACAAGACTGAAGCAACTTAGCACATAAGCATTCAAATATAAAATTAATTTATGTTGCTTAGTCTAATTCCATTTTTCTTTTTAAAAAGAACTATTCCAACATCATGGTGCATTTGAAAAAGTTGATAATTTGTTTATCCTTATGAATAATTTTATATCACCTAATTGGTTTTGCTGACTTTCACATTTCTACTGGGGTGCAAGGAGAGGGGAGGAGCAGAATCAGCATTACCATGGTGGCTGTGCTATAGAGTGTGAACTCAGGTTGGGCTTCTGGAAGCCAGGATTTAAAATAAAATAAAATAAAATAGGCAGAATATGGTATGACCATGGCATGACTCAGGCTGTCCCCAAACTTGATTACCTTTTTAAAAGGTATCAAGTAGTAGAAGAAATCTGGAGCCAGCACATTTCCTAGACATGGTTCCATTTCCTGCACCTAAATTAATTTCTTAGATGGGTTGGTGAGTCCTGTCCTTGCACAGAACAAAGACAGGCAGGAAGGAAGAGACTTTATCTGGGGAGTTAGATGTGGGAAAGCCTCAGACCCAAAAACATGTAAAGAAGGGAACTCTACTTGGGGGACCCAAGTTGTATGATGCAATTAATGGGGAGACAAGGCAAAGACTGATGAAATGGAGGAGATGTGTGAATAAATCCAAAAAATTTTATCTGGGAATAGCCATAGGCAAAGCTATTCTGTGGGATTGCTTGTCTCTGAGGCTGTGTTAAGCTGTGCCCCTGTCCTCTGAATTAATGCAACACTCCTTGTTTAACATTCACTGCTTGTATTCTTACTACATTTTTTATGTGACTAAGCTTTTTTTTTTTTAAACCATACTGTACATGTGTCTTTTATTTTGTATGTAGTGTGATGAGAATGAATATCTAAATGATTGAGTGGAATGAAGGGATGATGAAGTGTCTATGCAGACAAGGGCAGAATGGGGAAGAGGTGTGAAGGGGAGTCTGAGGCAGTGATCATGTTTCACTTCACAGCTCCTTAGGCATGATTGTTCATCAGACAATTCCAGCTTTCTGGTTTTCTTCTTCTAACTTAAAAGGATGTAACTCTTCTCTCAGAGCCTGCTCATCAGAAGTAATTCCTCTTCCTCAATCATTGTCCTTTATCCCAAGGCTCTCCTCTTCCCTGGTTGTCATGCCAACACTGCCCCAAGTCTCTCATACTTTATTTTTTTAACTCTGCAGGAACATTATTCTTTATGAGAAGTGATAATTTAGAAGCAAATGGGAAATTAGATTAACTGCTTAGGAAGACTCTTAGTGTGTTTATTATTACTTCAATTACTTACTGGATTGGAAAAACACAGAAATCATATTTTATTTCCAAGAAAAGATTTTTATGCTTAAATCTCCTAAGAACAAGAGTCTGTGGAGTATTTGGAGTCCAGATTCGTGATGATTATAGAAGAGCAGGTTAGATTCATGGCTTTCAAAATTTCTTTAGCCATTGAACCCTCCCCACTCTTCTCTTCTGCTGAAAACTTAATAAAAAATATTTGGAAATCTGTTTCTAGATGATTACAAAAGGTAGCACTCCAGACATACTGCCAGTTAGTGGGGTAGGTTGCAACCAGGCTGAAGAAGATACTGTTGGATCACTGGCTATCAGATTTTCAGTGAATGTTTACATTGATGGGGGATAATCCACTGATGGTTAGGAATGTTGGTCTGGAGAAAATTTGGATTTAAATTCCATTGCTTCCTAGCTGTGTCAGATTATGTCAGTTCCTAACCTCTCAACACCTCAATTTACTCATTTCTGATATGGTGATAATAATGTCAGCTACTGCATAAAGTTATTTTACTAAAATAATATAATGCATGTAAAGCACTTAGCACTGTATCTGGCATATGGTGAGCATTCAGTAAATATTAGCTAATATTTTTATAATTATATCTATTAACAGCCTGAATTGATTTTTATCCATGCACAATACAGGAAGTTCACTGCCCGGTACAGCGCCACACTATTGTGACACCTTTAGTCTAAGTCCACCAGGAATGCACTGTAACAAAGGTTTGGATTCATCTGCCTGTTGTGGTAAGAGATAGCGTGTCATCAGGAACATGAGCCATCTCAACAAGAGGATGTTAGAAAAGATTTCTAAGATTTGGGCTTCTGTTAGGTGAGTCTCGGGAGGGTTTCAGGAAGTGGAGCTTTGTCCTGGATTGGACGCTGTCAGGAAACAGAAACAATTCTGACTGAGCATTTCAAAAACTCTTATCAGGAATAACATCTATCAAGACAACACTTATCAAGAAGGCAACAGGAATGAACCTGTTGTAATTGGTAAGGAAGCAGTATTCATTTTAACCAGCTGTTTTGGTTATCTTTCCTGTGCAACAAATCATCTCCGATTTTAGCAGCTTAAAATAACAACCATTTATGACTTCACACAAAAGAATCCACCTGCCAATGCAGGAGACGTGAATTCAATCCCTAGGTCGGTAAGATCCCTTGGAGTTAGTAAAGGGAAGAGAAAGAAAATGGAGAGGGAAATGGCAACCCACTCCAGTCTTCTTGCCTGCAAAATCCCAAGGACAGAGGAGCCTGGCGGGCTACAGTACATGGGGTCGTAAAAGAGCTGGACACGACGTAGTGACTAAACAGCAACGACAACAGTTCCTGAGCGTCCGGAATCCAGGAAGGCTTAGCTGGGTGGTTCTGGCTCAGGGTCTCTCTTGGGGTCTCCTTCAAACTGTGAGTTGGGGCTGCAGTGCCTGAAGACTTGACCAGGGTCGAAGTCAAACTTCCAATCTCACTCACATGGCTCCTGTCAGGAAGCTTCAGGTCCTCTCCATGGGGCTGTTCAGTACATGGCTTCCCCTGTGACCGGAGACAGAGGGCATGGAAGGAATATATTCTAATGACTTTTATGGTTTAGTCTCAGAACTACACTCCATCACCTCCACCTTAGTCAATACATTAGAATCAAGTCACTGACTTATGTGCTTAGTCACTCAGTCGTGTCCAGCTCTTGCAACTCCATAGATTGTAGCCTGCCAGACTCCTCTATCCATAGGATTTGGATAGGGGGTTTGGAGTGGGTTGTCATTTCCTTCTCCAGGGGATTTTCCCGACCCAGGATCAAACCCAGGTCTCCTGCATTGCAGGCAGGCTCTTTACTGACTGAGCTATGAGGGAAGCCCAATCAAGTCACTATGTCCAGCTTGCTCAGAGAGAGGGGAAGCTCCACCTCCTCAAGGGAAGAGCATCCAAAAATGTGTGGACATGCTTTTTATTTTTTATTTTTATTTTTTTATTAGTTGGAGGCTAATTACTTCACAACATTTCAGTGGATTTTGTCATACATTGATATGAATCAGCCATAGATTTACACGTATTCCCCATCCCGATCCCCCCTCCCACCTCCCTCTCCACCCGATTCCTCTGGGTCTTCCCAGTGCACGAGGCCCGAGCACTTGTCTCATGCATCCCACCTGGGCTGGTGATCTGTTTCACCATAGATAGTATACATGCTGTTCTTTTGAAATATCCCACCCTCACCTTCTCCCACAGAGTTCAAAAGTCTGTTCTGTATTTCTGTGTCTCTTTTTCTGTTTTGCATATAGGGTTATCGTTGCCATCTTTCTAAATTCCATATATATGTGTTAGTATGCTGTAATGTTCTTTATCTTTCTGGCTTACTTCACTCTGTATAAGGGGCTCCAGTTTCATCCATCTCATTAGGACTGATTCAAATGAATTCTTTTTAATGGCTGAGTAATATTCCATGGTGTATATGTACCACAGCTTCCTTATCCATTCATTGGACATGCTTTTTAAATCACCAAAGTAGGAAAGTAGAATGTTTGGTCATTTTTGTGATTTGGGCAATGTTCTTAGTGTGTGTGTATATATATATGCATGTGTACATCTGTTGGAGTGGCCTTGCTTTGTCACCCTATTTATTCTTTAAAAAAATTTAGGGTTATTTAGATGAGACAAAAGAAATTATTGATAACCTATTCTATTCTAAGTTTCTTGGAACAGAGAGTACCTCTTAATCGCTTCAGTACCCTCCACCAATATCCCAGACCTATACCATAATGAACTGAGTAAAGTGAAGTCACTCAGTTGTGTCTGACTCCTTGTGGCCCCATGGATCATAGCCTACCAGGCTTCTCCATCCATGGGATTTCCCAGGCAAGAGTACTGGAGTGGGTTGCCATTCCTCACTGGATGTGTGGAAGATTCACTGAGTGTTGGGATGACTGAATGGCCATTTATACTGGTGACATTTGTGACTTAAATAGGAGATTCGGCTGAACTGAGTTTCCAAGACTCTGATTTGATTCAGTTCTTCTCTTTCTCAGCTGCCCAGTCAAGCCATCCCAATTGTAAAACTAGTCAAGCACTTACATCCTTTGGGTTCTTCTAGCTGCTGGAGGGAGGTTCCACTCTCACTATGACTTAGCTCTTTCTGAATGCTTGTTTGATTTGCTACTTTTTGAACAGATTCCCCTGCTTGAATTTGGCAAGAAAGGTTTCTTAGGAACTGTTAAAATGAAGTCTTGGTAAGACAACTCAGGACAGTCCCCATCCTGAGCCCTGGAATATCTAAAGTAGAAAAAGCTTTCATTAAAAAAATTTTTTTTTTAGTTGTCTCGTTAACAGGCTATCCCTGGGTTAAAATTTGTTAGCATTAGATTTAAAACTGGCTGAGAGAACTTGTTTTAACACAGCAGTTGAATGTCAGTGCTGTCTTTGCAGCATAAGAAGGTAGTCAGCTTTCGGCTTTATACTTAAAAGCATTCATGATTTTGTGAGTGTTACCTAGTGTGTCGCAGCCCCCAAATTTGTGTGGTGGGTCACCCCAGAAGAACTTTAGTGGCCCAATTTTGGCTTATCTGTCCCTTTCAGTGTGATCATAATTCACTACCCCTTCCTGCCTGGCCCTCAGCTCCTCATGCTACAGCACGACCCCCATCACCCAACAGGCCACGGAGAGAACACACACCTGCCCTCTGGTCATTGTTATTATTCAGTCGCTCAGTCATGTCCAGCTCTTTGTGAGCCCATGGACTGTAGAATGCCGCTCCTCTGTCCTCCACCATCTCCCAGAGTTTGCTCAAATTCATGTCCATTGAGTCAGTGATGCCATCCAACCATCTCATCCTCTGTCATCCCATTCTCCTTCTGCCTTCAATCTTTCCCAGCATCAGGGTCTTTTCCAATGAATCAGCTCTTTGCATCAGGTAGCCAAAGTATTGGAATTTCAGCTTCAACATCAGTCCTTCCAATGAATACCCAGGGCTGATCTCCTTTAGGATGGACTGGTTGGATCTCCTTGTAGTCCAAGGGACTCTCAAGAGTCTTCTCCAACACCACAGTTCAAAAGCATCAATTCTTTGGCACTCAGCTTCCTTTATAGTCCAACTCTCACATCCATTTGTGACTACTGGAAAAACCATAGCCTTGACTGGACGGACCTTTGCCCCAATCTCCCTTCTAGATTTTGGTGGTCATCAGCACTCCTTGGCCTCCTTGGCTTGTACTTGCATGGTTCTGATCTCTGTTGCTGTGGTCACAGAGCAATCTCGTCTGTGTCTCCCCCTTTGTATCTTCACATGGCCTTTTTATATGGACACTAGCATTAGACTTAGCAGCAGCAGCAGCAGCATTAGATTTGGGCTTCCCAGGTGGTGGTAGTGGTAAAGAACCCACTGGCCAGGGTCTGGAAGACACCTTGGAAGAGGGCATCACAACCCACTCCAGTATTCTTGCCTGGAGAACCCCATGGACAGAGGAGCCTGGCGTCTACAGTCCAAAGTGTTGCAAAGAGTTGGACATGACTGAGAGACTTAGCACACACAGCATGACCTCAAATTAACTATTTATATCACAAAGACCCTACTTTCAGACAAGGTCATATTCTGAGGTTCTGGTGGACATGAATGTTAAGAGAATATTCAACCCACTGCTTTCTTCCGAGCTAGACCTCACAGGTGTATAGAGCGGTATTCAAGCTTGCTTAAGACTTTCCCCACACCTTGAGCCTATATCTGTGTGAAGGCTTACATATCTAAAGAGAAGAGATCTAGGAAACCAGCCTTTCATCTTCGAATACACATGTATTAACAAGAGTGGCAGTTTAGAGAAAATAACATGCATGAAAGTCACTCAAAGCTGAGACTATCCTGCTGGTCCAACAGTTAAGACTCCGACCTCCCAATGCAGGGGGCCCAGGTTCCATCCCTGGTCAGGGAACTAGAGCCCACATGCTGCAACTAAAGATCCAGCACTCTGCAACGAAGATCCTGAATGCTGCGATTAAGACCGGGTGCAGCCAAAAAAAAAAAAAAAAGACTCAAATCTCACCATGTGTATCCTATTAAGGGTAGTTATCAGGCATTGGACAGATCTACACTGTGTGTGACCTTCAATAATAATGATAAAAGCTAATACTTGTTGATCATTAACCATTTCTCAGGGAATGTGTAAAGTATATGGTATCCCATTCAATTCTCATAACTATTCTGTGAAATAAGTGCTATTAGTGTTATTCTTATTTTATAGATGAAGAAATTAAGGCTTGAAGAAATCAGATAATTTATCAAAGGTAGAGGCATTCTCAAATGGATGTCAAGGTCCAGAGATTGAGCTCTTAAGCACTGTTCAATGCAGTCTCCCTACAAGAAAGACATTAGCTCCTCCATTTAGCATGTGGGTAAAGAAATGTGGGTACAAGAAATTACATCAACTGCCTGAAGTTTCCTAGCCAGTAAGTCTGAAATGCAAACCCATTGAAATCTACTTTGCTTTCATCTAAATTCTTTATACAGCACTTCACTAGCTGTTAGGCTTTATAGAGCCCAGTGATGCCAGCAGTGGGGGAAAGAGGGTGGCTAACTCTTTAAGAATAGGGAGGATTTTTTTAAAATGAGGTAGAACCACAGATGATGACCTGGTGCGTTTACCCAAGAGTATGGTAATTCCACCCCAACCTGGATGTGCCTGGTAGTTTGTATTCAAGAGCACTTCCTTCCTCCTTGAGGCTGACTCTGTGTGTGGGTGAGCAAGTCAATAAGGGCTTCATGCTGCTCTCTGCTCCTCAGATTTAGGGCCACTCAGACTACTGTACAGGGTTCTTCATGCTGTGAATGATGGCTCAATGTAGAACTTGATTTTAGAATTCAGACTACTTGTCTTCCAACTCTTTTCCTTTCCCTTTTCTCCTCCTCATCTTCTTACCTTTGTTCAGCTGTCCCATAAACACTTCCACAACCCACACTTAGTTTTCATGTCACTCAAGTAGTACATACATTTCCCCTTTGAGATTACCTTTGGGGTTTATTTAACTTATACCCCTCATCTCTGAAAGTGGTTTAGTAATCCCACACATCTATGGTCAACTAACCTTTAACTAAGGAGGCACAAATACACAATGGAGAAAAGCTAGCCTCCGCAGCAAGTGGTATAGAGAAAGCTGGACAGAGCTACATGCAAATCAGTGAAGTCAGAACACTCTCTCACACCATACACAAAACTCAACTTGAAATGGCTTAAAGACTTAAACATAAGACATGACAGACATGGCATCACAAAACTCCTAGAAAAGAACACAGGCAAAACATTGCTAACATAAATCACAGCAATTTTTCTTAAGTCAGTCTCCCTAGGCACTATAAATAAAAGCAAAAATAAATTGGACCTTATCAAACTTACAAGCTTCTGTAAGCAAATGAAACCATATACAAAATAAAAAGACAATCTACTGAATGGGAGAAAATATTTGCAAATAATTCAACCAACAGGGCTTAATTTCTAAATATACAAACAGCTCATACAACTCAATAACAACAACAACAAAAAAAAACCTGATCAAGAAATAGGCAGAAGAACTAAGTAGTCTTTTTTCTAAAGAAAACATAGAGTTGGCCAATAGACACATTAAAAGATATTCCATGTTGCTAATTATTAGAGAAATATGAATCAAAACTACAATGAGGTATCACTTCACACCTATTAGAATGGCCATCATCAGAAAGTCTACAAATAATAAATGCTGGAGAGGGTGTGGAGAAAAGGGAACCTTCCTAAACTGTTAGTGGGAATATAAATGGGTGCAGCCACTATGGGAAAACAGTATGGAGATATCTTAAAAAACTAAAAAGTTATCATATGATCTACCAATCCCAGTCCTGGGCATAATTCTAGAAAAGACAGAAACTAATTTGAAAAGATATATACACCCCAATGTTCACAACAACACTATTTTAGCAGCCAAGACACAGAAGCAATCCAAATTTCCATCAACAGATGAATAGATGAAGAAGACATGGTATATGTATACAATGGAATGTTCCCCAGTGACAAAAAATAATGAAATAATGCCATTTGCAGCAACATGGATGGACCTAGAGATTATTGTACTAAGTAAAGTAAGTCAGACAGAGACAAATATCATATGCTATCACTTATAAGTAGAATCTAAACAAACGGTAGAAATGAACTTATTTACAAAACAGAAATAGACTCACAGACATAGAAAGCAAACTTATGGTTACCAAAGGAGAAAGAGTTTGGGGGGGAGGGGTGGAGATCAACTTGGAATTTAGGATTAATAGATATACACTACTATGTATAAAATTGATAAACAACATAGTAACACCATTTGCCTTGGAGGGCATTTATGAACATTAAATGAGATAATGAATGAACAAGATAATAAATATTAGCTACCATTAATTGAAAGAACATTCAGTTATAAAGAGAAAGAAACAGATGTGACCGAAGTTGTTGCTCTTGTTCAGTCACTAAATTGTGTCTGACTCTTTGCAATCCCACAGACTGCAGCACACCAAGCTTTCCTGTCTTTCACAATTTCCCAGAGTTTGCTCAGACTCATGTCCATTGAGTCAGTGATGCCATCAAACCATCTCATCCTTTGTTGCCCCCTCTCCTTCCCTCAATCTTTCACAGCATCAGGGTCTTTCCCAATGAGTTGGCTCTTTTTGTAGCAAACTGAAGACCATAACTTCATACAGAAGGTGGCCTCCTTTTCTCCTTCTTTCATGTTGGCAGCAACTGTTGTTGTTCAGTCATGTCTGACTCTTTGTGACTCCATGGACTGCAGTACACCAGGCTTTCCAATCTTTCACCATCTCTTGGAGCTTGCTCAAACTCATGTCCATTGAGTCAGTGATGTCATCCAACCACCTGGTCCTCTGTCATCACCTTCTCCTCCTGCCTTCAATCTTTCCTAGCATCAGGGTCTTTTCCAGTGAGTCAGCTCTTCCCATTAGGTGGCCAAAGTATTGGAGCTTCATCCTTAGCATCAGTCCTTCCAATGAATATTCAGGACTGATTTCCTTGAGGACTGACTGGTTCGATCTCCTTGCAGTCCAAGGGACTCTCAGGAGTCTTCTCCAACACCACAGTTCATAGCATCAATTCTTTGGCTCTCAGCCTTATTTATGGTCCAACTGTCACATCCATACACGACTACTGGAAAAACCATAGCTTTGAATGTTCAAACTACTGCACAATTGCATTCATTTCACACACTAGCAAAGTAATGCTCAAAATTCTCCAAGTGAGGCTTCAACAGCACGTGAACCAAGAACTTCCAGATGTTCAAGCAGGATTAATAAAAGGCAGAGGAATCAGAGATCATGTTGGCAGAAATGTGGCCATATCTCCTATTTTCAAGCATATTCTGATACAAAATACTCTATTTTTGTCCTTCCTTAGAACTTTATGCACTAAGATGTTTCAAAAAATTATTATGTGTGTCCAAATTATACTTCCAAGACGAGAGCTCAAGTATTAAAGGAAGTAATATCTTGCTTGCTTGCTATGTTGCTTCAGTTATATCCAACTCTTTGTGATCCTTTGGACTATAGCCTGCCAGAATCCTCTATTCATGGGATTTCCCAGGCAAGAATACTGGAGTGGGTTGCCATTTCCTCCTCCAGGGGCTCTTTCTGAGTCAGGGATTGAACCCATGTCTCTTATGGCTCCTGCACTGGCAGGAGGGTTTTTTTATCAGTCGGGCCTCCTGGGAAGCCCCAACATCAAAACAAAACCCTTAATTAGACTGTTTTGATTTTTTTATATTAAGAACAATTATTTATTTTTTTTTTATTTTTGGTTGCACTGGGTCTTTGTTGGAGAAGGCAATGGCAACCCAATCCAGTATTCTTGCCTGGAGAATCCCAGGGACAGGAGCCTGGTAGGCTGCCATCTATGCAGTCGCACAGAGTCAGACACGACTGACGTGACTTAGCAGCAGCAGGGTCTTTGTTGCCATGTGTGGGGTTTCTCTAGTTGTGATGAGCAGAGGTTACTCTTTGTAGTGGTGGTTGGGCTTCTCATTGCAGCAGCTTCTCTTGTCACGGAGCACAGGCTCTAGGCATGTGGGCTTCAGTAGCTGCAGCACTCAGGCTCAGCAATTGTGGTCCATGGGCTTAGCTGCTCTGCAGCATGTGGAATCTTCACAGACTGTGGATCGAACCCATGTCCCTTGTACTGGCAGGTGGATTCATATCCACTGCACCACCAGGGAAGTTCTAGACTCTGTTGATTTTTTAATTAGGAAAATTCACTATATTGGGGGCATAATTAAACCTTTTATTTTTAAGTCAGAAGTTTCTTGATTTGAAATGATCCAGAACAAGTTGCAGAGTTATTCAAAGTTTAGTCCTCCCCCACAGGATAGCTCAGACCTCATTTAGCCACTAGCTCTTTCATGTTATGCAACCCTGGGTCTTGTCCTCAATGAGAACTACCATATGGCTCCATCCTGTCACATACCATCATGCCTCAGACCAGAAAAGAAAAACATGACCATGATTCTGCCTGATCACAGATCTTCAACAATGCCCTGGGCTCTTCCCTCCAGAAGTGCAGCTGGCTGAGGAACCTCTAAGTCAGCCTTAGACACCCAGGCACCCACTGTTAATCTCCAAGCACAACTGAGCCCTTCCTTTTTGTTTTACCACTTAGTGGAGATTCATGTTTTATATTTATTTATTGCCATTTTTTCCCAGGTATTTTATAGAAGAAATGAAAGAGTGCTGCAGCTGTGTCCTCTGAGAAAAACTGGCAAAGATAAGCCAATCCTTGAGGATGTTACATTTGACCCCGACAATGAAACCAAAGATGGTAAAGGATCCAATGACAGCCTCAGAAGGGCAGCAGGTACAGGTAGAATCTCCCTCAAAGTGTGGCCTTTAGAATGATGCAAGGTAGTCCAAGGGCTTCCCTGGTGGCTCAGAGTGTAAAGAGTCTGCCTGCAATGCAGGAGACCTGGGTTTGATCCCCAGGTCGGGAAGACCCCCTGGAGAAAGGAATAGCTACTCACTACAGTATTCTTGCCTGGAGAATTCCATGGACAGAGGAGCCTGGCAGGCTGCAGTCCATGGGTCACAGAGTTGGATATGACTGAGCAACTAACAGATACACAAGGTTATCCAAAGAGATGGTTTCAAGCTGTGCTTTCCAAACCATCTATGGTGGAAAACCCTTACTTTCCCTCTCCCACTCCATCATGGACTGATCCTCTTGTACAATATAATAGCAATACTAGCTGACCATATGATCTAAATTTGCTTCCAGTATGAATGTACCAGGGGGTGGAGTGGATTTACCTTTGCAGTATGATACACATGTACCTGTGGGACCAAGGACAGGTTGTCTGAAATCTTCTATAGTCAGTTTTTTAATGCCTTCCTCAAGGATCACTGTAAGGTTTTGATTTTAAAAATCCAAGTGAATTGATTACATATTAGTATCTGGCAGGTAGTGGGTTACTTAAATATTAACTCTTGCCTCTATTTCTAGGGCTGTCTTCCTAATATGTTCTAAAATAGCAAGCCAGCTGGCATCTATTATAATGGATTGTGGACCCATTCTGATTAATTACTGCTCATGCCTTTGAGGTCTGATAAATATTTTGAATATTATATCTGTCTATTATGTTCCTTGTGCAGAATATGTTCAACGTTATAGTGGTGAGTATTAGAAACTAATAAATTATAAAATGATGAATTGGTACATAGCTTATCAATTCATCATGAGTGTGGATCATGTGAATCAGCCTTCAGAATCTAATCAAACTTACACATACTAATAGAATCAAGTTGTTGAACTTGCAAAACTGAGAAGTTTCTAGGCCACAAAACCCATGGAGATGGAATTCAACATTCCCCTGGGTCTACCCTCTAACCATCTTAGTGATAATTTAAAACACAAGGAGAGCCTGGGTGGAACCACAGAGAAAGCTGATTGACTATGAGAGCCAAATTCTCCCTGTGCCAGGAAGAGTTCCTTCTGAATATGGAGCGGGCTTTTATAATAGAGGAGTGGTCTGTGGGTACTTCTGGTGCTAATATTCTGGACTCTTACTCCCTGTTTTATCCAGACAAGCCCTGAAGGGAACTCTAGAAATAGATGCAAAGCGAGAAGAAACCAATGAATTTGACTCAATGCTGTGTAGCGCTTCCCACGGAGAAGGCCATGGCACCCCACTCCGGTACTCTTGCCTGGAAAATCCCATGGACAGAGGAGCCTGGTAGGCTGCAGTCCATGGGGTCGATAAGAGTCGGACACGACTGAAGCGACGCAGCAGCAGCGCTTCCCAGAGCCATCTTTGCCTTTTCTCCAAGGCCACGATCTCCTGCCTTCTGGTCCGAAGGCAGCTCCCTTCCTGTGGCTGTGATAGTTGGTTCATCCTCCGCAAGAAGCAATCCCTAGGCCATGTCTGTAATGAAGCACTGCCAGGCCTTGGTGCTCTAGAATTATTTTCAACTAGTCCTCAGCCTGATACATGGCAAAACCAATTTCCCTATCTGCTTTGTTTTATTCTTAAGGGAAGCTCAACAGGAGGACCAAACAACTTGGATTTATACTTTTCCCACAATTCCTGACCTCTTTTTTTTTTTTTTTTACTTTATTAAAATACTGAGTTTATTTCACATGTATATTTTTGTCTCCCCACCATTTCCATCTGTCTGACCACCACTACTACTATTCCTATCATAACATTCCATACATACTTAAAACCAAGCAAAGGGTGGAGTTCCATCTTTAAAAACTAAACAGGCATTTTGGACAACACATTCTTGGCAATGGAACGTGGACAACATTTATCAGAGATGGTAGGGAAAGTTCTCACTCTGCATTATAAAAAGGACAGCCAGATATCAACTGTTACAGAAATGAAATAAGACAGAAAATTTTTAACAAACTGTTTAAACTGTTTTCTTAAAGAAACTTCCTCCACTGCCAGAGATCTTGAATAGCCTCCTGGTCAGTCATCCGGAAACAATTCTTCACATAATTGATAAACTTGGCTTCCACTTTGGGAAGGGAACCCCTTTTTTCTATACTTGCTTGCATTTTTGCTTTAATGTCTTCTAAAGAGCTAGGCCCTTTCAGTGCTTTAGGTGTTTTTTTCCTGTTTTTTGAAGGATTCTTGACCTTTTGATCTTGGTGTTGATGGTTTTGAGTCTTTTCCATTTTGGTTTGATTTTTGTGCATTTTTGGCTGGAGTATTTCATACAGATTTCTTTACTGGAGCTTTTTCTTCAACTTCCTCATCAAAATCGTCACCATCATCATTGTCTGCATCATCATCATCGTCATCTTCATCAGCAGCAAGCTTTGCTTTTTTCTGGGGAACCTTGCTACCACTTCCAGGGGCAGAACATTTTCCAGATATACTTAGGAGTTTCACATCCTCCTCCTCTTCATCTTCTGATTCTGCATCTTCCTCCACAGCCACTAAGTGCTGTCCACTGATATGCACAGCCCCTGAACCACACTTCAACCGTAAGACCACAGGTGGTGTAATTTCAAAGCCCCCAAGAGAAACCCCTGGCTGTACAGACATTTTCAAAGTTGCCAGTGTTACTTTAATTGGACTGCCTTCATAATTCATCACCTCTGCTTCAACAATGTGTAACTCATCCTTTGCTCCAGCCCCTAAACTGACCGTTCTTAAAGATAACTGGTGCTCATTTTCATCATTATCCGCCTTGAAGTGATAATCTCTGTCAGCCTTTAGTTCGCAACTGAAAAGATAGTTCTGGGGCCTCGAGGAGCTCATGTCCATGTCCACTGAATCCTCCATGGGTTGGCGGCATGCACTTATGTGAAGCCGGACAGAATTAAACGACTACTATTCGAATGAGCAGCCGTGCAAGACAGAATCACACCAGGGATTCCTGACCTCTTTAAATGGAAATTCTCATCAACCAGCACACCGGGCTGGCGAACTGAGCACAATGGAGATGTGCTGGAATGATGTGAAGCCCTGGCATCATTATGAAATATCGTCTCAGGATTCTTTCCCTGCTCAGGTTCTGCATGCAGAAGAAAATTTTCTGAAACAGCCAAGCATAATCTCACACTGCAGTTCTGAGAGCTGGCCCTGCGTACCTGTAAAAGGATTAGCAAAATCTTCGCCTGTCAGGGTGAAGCTGCAGAAACCGCATCTCAACCCCGCTTTTCAGCTTCGCCTTATCCTCACCTGGCTTGGCATAGCTCAAAGATTAAAGGATAAGTTTCAGCTTGCAGCTGGTTGTCTGACTTACCACCTGAGTTTGGAGTGTTTGAAAATTTTATCCACAGAGGCCACAGTGAAATTCCACCTTCAGGTTTGGCTTGTGAAGGCAGAACAAAATTCACTGTGGTTCAAGTTACTAGCAGATTTTTTAATGCCTTGGAATATTCTGATTGTATAATGATTTCTGCTTATTAAGAATGATTCAGCAATAAACAGAGGTCCATTTCCCTGTGCATACAAAGGCCTCTTTCCTACTTTAACTTAAGGGATATCACTTAGAGTAATTTTCATACATTGTGTGTTCCACAGTTTAATGGGCACTTCCACACACAGTACCTCACTTCACCTTCATGACAAGCCCTGAAGTCAGATAATTTCCTGTCACTGGGAAGTTCAGAGCATTTACTGTCTTGTCACAAGCAATTACAAGTCACTGCTAGAGTTGATAGTCAGACCTGGTTCTCCTGACTCCACTATTATGACTCCCCTGCTGTCAGTGTGAGACTAGGTGATCCGACTCCCGACTGAGGTCCATGATGCAGGATGGAGGGGAAGAACCAGGACTCTGAGAGAGGACAGCTGACACCCTGAAGCTCACGTGACTCTGCCCATCACGCACACAGACTGCGTGATGATGCCGGTGCACAGGGGTGACCAACTCAGCTGCCTGGGACTGTCCTGGCATTAGCCCTGAGACTCCTATGTCCTGGGAACACCCTCAGTCCTGGCAAACCAGAATGGTTCGCGAAGAGTTGGACATGACTGAGCAAATTTCACTTGAGGGAGTTTACCAAATGAGGACGTCCGTATTTGTGCTGGCACCTTGTATATTGGTACTCTTTTGCCTTGGCTCATAAGTAAACAACTTTTTGTTGTTGACGTAAAACTTTGCCATCTTTGATTTGAAGATTAAGACTCAGAATAGTTGTTTGGCTCACTTAACTCTTAACTCTGTCTGGTAATAACCTGTGAGATATGCTGCATTTCTTCAGTGTTTCGCTGCTAAGAAAATGGTGCTCCCAGTCAAGGCTGATTGACTAGTAGTGCTTTTACCTTTTGGATTTAATTTGGCCAGTGAGTTAGCATGACTAATTCTAATTGATAATTTTTTTTTTCTCTCATGTACTTTCTTCTTCTTCTTCTTATTTTTAAATGTATTAGCAATCTCATTCCTGGGCATATTCTGGACAAAACTATAAGTCAAAAAGATACATGCATCCCTGTATTCACAGCAGCACGATTCACAATAGCCAAGACATGAAAACAACCTAAAGGTATATTGGCAGATGAATGGACAGAGATGTGGCACATATATACAATGGAATGTTACTCAGATATAAAAAAGAGTGAAAATAATGATGTTTGCAGCAACATGGATTCATCTAGAGATTATCACACTAAGTGAAGTAAAAAGAAAGAGAATACCATATCGCTTATATGTGAAACCTTAAACTGGCACAAATGAATCTAACTACAAAACAGACAGATTCATGGACATGACTGGGACAGAGGTTGGGGGTTGAAGTGGGAGATGGGAGTTAGCAGACGGAAGTACTACATATAGGATGGATAAACAAGGTCCTTCTAATTGATAATTCTGAATTAGGTATATAGATTTTAAGGTGGACCTACAACATTTAATATATTACACTGAGAGAGGTATCTGTGGGCAAAGCTTATGCCAGGTTTTGAAAAGAAAATTTTGCTCATATCTGTTGTCTGTAAGTATATTTCATGATCTGAACAGCTTTTCAGATTTGAAAAACCTGCCCTACTGACTGAGTCCACAACAGTAAAATCTCCTTTGTGTAAAATAAATTTGCTTGGAGGTGAACGTGCCAGTGCACTTCCAAATAGTGTAAAAAAATAAAATCCATCCTGGGTACTCTCCTATCAATAGTCAGTAAATCCCAAAGATTCCAGCACCATTGTATTATTTTCAGAAAAAGTTCCTTGACGTAGTTAAACAACTACTTCAGGAGAGTGAAACACTTGCCAAGTAAGTGAAAACCCTTAACATTTTGAGAGCCAGAAAGAGGCTGGACTTCAGTTCCCTTTCTCTCTGCACTGTATGCCTTTGTGTCACGCACAGCCTTTACAACTGTATGAGACAGTCCATAATCTGTTCACATGCAGAGCTAGCAAATTTTACATATCTTTCTATCCCTCAAATATCTAGAAACCATAGTTATCCATACTCATGTTCTACATATCCTTGACTCCTCTTTTCTAATTTTAACCTTCTATTCCAATCTTTCACACTTTCCTGGCCTTGTTTTCATTTATGTTTAATTACATGTTTTCTACAAATTACATCAAGTCTCTGTGTTGTGAAGTGTTAATAGAAAATCAATAAATACATACACACACATCCCTAAAATTGCAGAGCAGCTAAAGAAGCACAGAATACATTTTTACTGAGTCATGCTGAGCTGAACTAACCTGATATATTTTTATATCCCCAAATATAAGATGGATAAGAAAGCTTTCAGTCATTTTCCATAGGATTGGCTATCTTGTCTTTGTTAGAGCTCTACTCATGGTTTGATCATTACAGGTTACCATGTTTCTTTTCAAAACTTGACTGCAAAGGGTGAGGCTTTTGGCTCATTGAAAGTCTTGAAGGCATGAGGCATATCAACTCAAGGCATAACTTTTGAGCCAGACTATTTATCTGAGGGCACAAGAGGCTGTTATTTACCACAGACTAAGCTAAACAACAGGCAGAAAAAGTCTGTTTACTGAAATACAACACAAAAAGAACGACAGAATGGGCACCCCTGGGAAAGTAAGCAGAACATTTCTGTATCCTCATGATCTAATAATATGGGTCTGGTTGTTAGAACTTGAATATCTTAACATAATTAAATACTTGGGGATATTTCTTAGGGAATTAAAAGCCTGTTGAGCAAGCATACCCTGGGGGATGAGGGAGAGTAAAGGGTTGGGATTTCAGAAAATGCCAGTAGAAACCCTATATGCAAAACAGGAAAAGAGACACAGATGTACAGAACAGACTTTTAGACTCTGTGGGAGAAGGCGAGGGTGGGATGTTCTGAGAGAATAACATTGAAACAAGTGTTTGAGACAAGTGCTCAGGGCTGGTGCACTGGGAAGACCCAGAGGGATGGGATGGAGAGGGAGGCGGGAGGGGGGATCGGGATGGGTAACACATGTAAATCCATGGCTGATTCATGTCGATGTATGGCAAAAACTACTACAATATTGTAAAGTAATTAGCCTCCAACTAATAAAAATAAATGGAAAAAAAAAAGACAGACTAATAGGAAAAAAATAAACAGGATGTATTAACTTGTATATTTCCTTCATGCATGGAAGAAACTCAGGCATGAGTAAATTCAAGAGAGGTGGCTAGAACTTGAGCTTAAATACTATCTTCAGCTACAGCAAAGGAAGATGGGTGTGGGGGAAGCAAGTTATTGGAAGGTGACCAGGAAAAGTGGGCCAAACAACTGTTTGTTATGCAGATTTAATTCACAGCCTTCTCCATTGATAAGATTCTCTTGTGACTTACAGTCATCCTTCTCTTCCTGGTAGAGGGAGCTAGATGTTTTTACAAATGGTGATTTCCTTTATGAAAATGTAATGTATGCTCTATTTCTAGTGCTTCTCCTATATCTGCTATTTCCCAAAATAGTCCACTCCAAAAATCCTTATGCCAAAGACGAATATTTGGGTTGGCATTCTCTGGTCTTCTACATGTATATATACATATAAGAAGCCCACACCCAGCCCTGCCTCTTCTTCAGGACATGGAGTTAAGTAACTTGGAAACCCATGGTGAAGAAAGAGATGGAAACAGTCTAGTATTTCACCTCCAAAGCCACTTATTTGTAAATCATTTCATTAGTAATGAAGGATGTGGTAGAAATACTCACTTGTTTCTATTACTTCATAGAAAAAATATATGTGTTTGTACTGAAAAAAAAAAAAAAACAGGGTAAAACAGCATATGGGCGCTTTTTCAGTAAGAAAAATGGGAAAATGTGATTTCTATTGACATTATTAATAACTGAATTTCAGGATAGCCGGGCAATTGTTCTGGTAAGCAAAATGTTTCCATAAATTGACTTTCAATGGCACATACTGCTATTTACTACTTCTCAACACACAAAATGTTCATTCTTAGATGCTTCCAGTGTGACTTTTATCTGTCATTCTCAAGCACAAAAACTCCTCCATGCTCCACATATTTCATATTTATAGTTTGACTTTAAATCCCAACTATTAATCCAGCAGGAATTAGTGTGGGATTGTGATGTGAAATTTCTAGCATCAAGACTGGACCACATTGCACTGTGACTCTTTTCATATTGTTCATGGGTCATTACTGCAGACAGTGACTGCAGCCATGAAATTAAAAGATGCTTGCTCCTTAGAAGAAAAGCTATGACAAACCTAGACAGTGTATTAAAAAGTGGAGACATTACTTTGTTGACAGAGGTAGCAAAGATAGAAGGCAGATGGAGAAGAGGACGACAGAGGATGAGGTGGTTGGATGGCATCACTGACTCAATGGACATGAGTTTGAGCAAGCTCCAGGAGATGGTGAAGGACAGGAAAGCCTGGTGCGCTGCAGTCCATGGGGTCAGAAAGGGTCAGACATGGCTGAGTGACTGAACAACAACAACAAAGAGGAAAGGAATAAAACAATAGAGTCAGCAACACTGTGACCTATGACATTTGCCTCAGAGAGGCTGAGGGCGAATGTTAAAATCACTGATGGCTTTCAGCGTCCCATCTGTTTCCAGCATATCATTTCTCAAAGTCTCTTGTAAAAGAGCCATGTAACTATCCATCTGAAGCAGATCTTAGAAATGGTGTATTAGTTGACAAGTAAGATGAAAGATAACTGATAACTCATTTGGCATCTGAACAAATGAATTAAAATATTTTATAGGATTCCTAAACAGATTTGAGGATGGAAAATCAAGAAAACAATTTCTCTCTCTCCCCTTCTCTGATTTCAATAATGTCAGCAAAATTCTTTAATTAAATAACTACCCAAACCAGCTGGACAGCTGAAGGCTCTTCACTGAGATGCTCCACTCTTTAATTTCCACTTCTGTGAGGGGAGGAGTCTGGTGGGCTGCTGTCCATGGTGTCGCAGAGTCAGACACGACTGAAGCAACTCAGCAGCAGCAGAGATGAGAAGCCTTACCTCACCTATCTAGACCCATGAGATGCAAGAACTGGACTGGGTACAAAAAAGGATTAGGAGATGCAAAGAGACAGTCATTCAGGAATTCGCAATCTATACACATCATGATGTTCATGGTTCCCTTCCTCTCTAAAGAAGCTAATTTTCTAATATCCTCACCATTGCCACATGATTATACAGCTATTAAATACTGGCTTAGATTCTTGAAGATATATATCAACAACATTTTCTGTTTTATAAATCTGCTCTTGTGAATAAGTGATACACAGGTGACATTTTGTTACTTTGAAATGGTAGTAAAAGAACCTAGTTTAGTAAAATATTATGTGAGCACAGGCAGAGAAAAAGCAAAGGGCCAGAAAGGGTGTACCTCAGAATCTGGTCCAGCCCTGCTTCCCACATGTTCTGTCACCAAGGATCCAGCTGTTAGTGTCTCTGGCCTCCACTCCTCATATATCAAACACAGGTGTACATAAGATGATCTCTAAGGATTACAAAGTGATCTGTCCAGATTTGTATTGTTCGGAGAGTCTGTAACTGTAAAGACAAAGTTGGAACCTGTTTATAACTCTCACCAGTTTCTTAGGTTATTAAACGTAAAGTGGCTGTGCTATGGGAACAGAGGAAACCCTTTTCCATTGAGGAGACACACCAAAGGCGAAAGAAGTCATATTAAGGTAATCACCTGAGAGTGCATCAGTTCAGTTCAGTCGCTCAGTCGTGTCTGATTCTTCATGACCCCATGAATCGCAGCACGCCAGGCCTCCCTGTCCATCACCAACTCCCGGAGTTTACTCAAACCCATGTCCATCGAGTCGGTGATGCCATCCAACCATCTCATCCTCTTGTCGTCCCCTTCTTCTCCTGCCCCCAATCCCTCCCAGCATCAGGTATTTTCCAATGAGCCAACTCTTTGCATGAGGTGGCCAAAGTATTGGAGTTTCAGCTTCAGCATCAGTCCTTCCAATGAACACTCAGGACTGATCTCCTTTAGGATGGACTGGTTGGATCTCCTTGCAGTCCAAGGGACTCTCAAGAGTCTTCTCCAACACCACAGTTTAAAAGCATCAATTTTTCGGTGCTCAGCTTTCTTCACAGTCCAACTCTCACATCCATACATGACTACTGGAAAAACCATAGCCTTGACTAGACAGACCTTTGTTGGCAAAGTAATGTCTCTGCTTTATAATATGCTATCTACGTTGGTCATAACTTTCCTTCCAAGGAGTAAGCATCTTTTAATTTCATGGCTGCAGTCACCATCTGCAGTGATTTTGGAGCCCCCAAAAATAAAGTCTGCAAGTGCATATAAGCCTAAAATTTTATCACCCCTACTTTGAGTATATCATTATTGTGAGGTTGGATCCTTAAATAAGAAAATGTTTCCCAGTTTTCAGTTATTAACTCTCATTCTGTTTTTTTTTTTAATTTATAAGACCATAGTAGGTATAAAATTAATGACTTAGTTATTGATTAAAAAACAATTCTACTAATCTGCTCTATATAACTTTTATTTGTTGAATTTTTATTGACACAGTGATAAAAATGGTTAATCATTATGACTAATGACTGTTTTTAAAATCTTCTGGGTATCAAATAACATTGAGATTACTTTTCACAAAGAATAAGGAACTCATTTGTGCCTGGAGAAATAACAGCTTCCTGGAACATTCCCCCCACTCCTTTGGACAGAGCCTAACCATTGTTTTGGTCACCAGGTTATTGAATAGTCATTGCTGCCATCTTTCTTTGACCATCTCTTATTATCTGAGCACTGTGGTAGCATACAAATTTGCTCACTTCTCTTCGGCAGACCATTCTCATTCCCTCTATCTTTCATCAAGAGGAAGAACTAACTGTAAAAATCTACTTTTGTGCCTGGTAACAAACTGCATTCTAGTTCCCTCACAGGAGCATCAGTTTACTTCAAAAAGACTGAGATTCAAAATACAGCCAGAGGCAATAGTACTATAAATTCCTTAAAGAGAGAGATTCTGGTTTGATGGTTGATCCTCAGCTCAGAATTTGAGAATCAACACTATTATATTGGGCAGTCATCCAGCATAAACAATTATAGTCTTTTCAAGAAAGAGATAAATGTCTTCCCAACTGTAAAACAACCCCTTTGCTGGTTGGTGCAGTGTTCTTATCTTTGAACCCAGATGTTGGCAATGGGAATCTGTCAAACAGATGACCACGGGATAAAAAGGAGCAATACTGTCTAAGTTTTCAGTGATTGTGGGACATGAAGCCACTGGGGTTGTAGACAGCATTGGAGAAGGAGTCACTACCATGAAAACAGGTATGCAAATGTCGAGCCACAAGTCTGAGATAAGTAGGGTTATCTATCCTATAAAAGGAAATAGTGCAACTAGGAATTATCAGAGGAGCCTTAATGAATTTAGGAGGATAAAAGAACACAAGGAAAATGGATTGTATAGAGTGAAATTTAATTTGGCAAAGTCTCAACCTTTAGCAAACAAATTTGATGTGCTTATAAACTTTAGAATACAGGCATACATTGTTTTATTAAACTTTGCTTTATTATGCTTCTAAGAAGATGCATTTTTTTTTTTTTTTTTTACAAATTGAAAGTTTGAGGCAATCCTGCCTCAAGCAAGTCTATCCGTGCCATTTTTCCAATAGCAAACTTTTTAACTAAGATATATACACTGCTATTTTACACAATGCTATGGCATACTTAAAAGACTACAGGGTAGTATAAGCATGATTTTTTTATGCACTGGAAAAACCAAAAAATTTGTGTGACTCACTTTACAACAATGGTCTAGAACTGAACCTGTGATATCTCCAAGGCATGCCTCTACTCAGGCAATTCTTGCATGTGGCATGGGCTTAATTCACATTCATCTATTTTATCCTTTAATGTTAATGACCAACACATTATATCATGTTTTCCCTCTAGATGACAAAGTCATTCCCCAATTTCTGCCTCAGTGTAGAGAATGCAATGCTTGTCGCTACCCATCTGGCAACCTTTGTATAAGGGCAGAGTAGGTTTCAGTCATTTTTCTCTAATGCCATTTAATTGTTCCTGTGCTAATTTTTGAATTGAATTAAAGTGAGTATTTGACATATCAAACCATTACTGGTCATGGAGTCCTGGCTGATGGCACCACTAGATTTGCGTGCAAGGGCAAGCCAGTCTATCACTTCTTGAGCACCAGTACACTCACTGAGTACACGGTGGTGGGTGAAATTTCCATTGCTAAGATTGATGATGCAGCTCCTCCTGAGAAAGTCTGTTTAACTGGATGTGGATTTTCCACTGGATATGGGGCCACTATTAAGATTGGCAAGGTAAGAAGCAGGGTAGGCTAGTTCTTATTTTATTTTTTAAATGCTTTTTTTTTTTAAGGAAAACTGAAGATTTTTTTTAAAAGCAAAACTTTTGAAAGCATCTCATATGCAGGCTGTTTCTACACAATGCCAAATCAACTGGAAGAAAATGAAAAATTCAGATTCAAAATTTTATTTCTGAATAAGAGAAAATAAAATCTCTAGATTTAATTTTGTTTCCTTTGTATTTCCTTCAGTTTCTTTTCTAAAATTTAGACTCACATCTAATATTAATCTTTTTTCACAAAATAAGTATTAAGACTGGCGTGTTAATTTGCTAGGGCTGTTGTAGCAAACTGCCACAAACTGAGTGGCTTAAACAACAGAAACTTATTGTCTCACATTCTGGAAACTAGGAACCCCAAATCAAAGTGTTGGCAGGACTGGTTTCTTCTAAGAGCTGTGAATGAAAGATCTATCCCAGGTCTCTCTCCTTGGCTGTCTTCTCCCAATGTCTCTTCATATCACCTTGCTTCTATGCCAGTCTTTTTATCCAAATTTCCCCCTTTTATAAGGACATCAATCATACTGGATTAGAACCCATCTAATTACCTTATTTTAAAGTTTATTACTTCTGAAAAAACCCTATCTCCAAATGAGATCACATTCTGAGGTACTGAGAGTTGAGACTTCAACATATAAGTAGTTATGTTGGGGGGGGAAAAATGCAACCTCTAATGGCTAGCATATAGTATGAAAACATGAAAGCTTAAGAGTGATTATTTGGACTCAACTTATGTCAGAGGAACTGAGGAGCCTCTTGATGAAAGTGAAAGAGGAGAGTGAAAAAGCTGGCTTAAAACTCAGCATTCAAAAAACTAAGATCATGGCATCGAGTCCCATCACTTCATGGCAAATAGATGGGGAGACAATGGAAACAGTGACAGACTTTATTTTCTTGGGCTCCAAAATCACTGCAGTTGGTGACTGCAGCCATGAAACTAAGACACTTGCTTCTTGGAAGAAAAGCTATGACCAAAAAAAAAAAAAAAAAAAAAAGAAAGAAAGAAAGAAAAGCTATGACCAATGTAGACAGCATATTAAAAAGCAGAGATGTTACTTTGCCTACAAAGGTCCATCTATAGAGTCAAATCTATGGTTTTTCCAATAGTTATGTATGGATGTGGACCATAAAGAAGGCCTAGTGCTGAAGAATTGATGCTTTTGAACTGTGGTGTTGAAGACTCTTGAGAGTCCCTTGGACTGCAAGGAGATCAAACCAGTTAATTCTAAAGGAAATCAGTCCTGAATCTTCATTAGAGAGACTGACACTGAAGCTGAAGCTCCAGTACTTTGGCCTCCTGATGTGAAGAACTAACTCACTGGAAAAGACTCTGAAGCTGGGAAAGGTTGAAGATAGGAGGAGAAGGGGATGACAGAGGATGAGATGGCTGGATGGCATGACCAACTCAATGAACAGGAGTTTGAGCAGGCTCCAGGAGTTGGTGATGGACAGGGAAGCCTGGCATGCTGCACTGCATGGGGTCACAAAGAGTCAGACACAACTGAGTGACTGAACTGATTGACTATGTCACTCTTAATGAGTAGAAGAAATGGGTAAAATAACACACAATTCATAAATACTAAAACCATTCCCACAGACAATCCTGTATGTGGTGGTCTCATCCAACTCCGAAGTCTTAAAAATTGTCCATGTGTTAGTTGAGTTGAAATTTCTATCTCCAGTACTCTCTCTGAACCCCAAATTCTTTCATTCAATGCCATACCTGACACCTCCCTTTGAGGATCTCATAGGTTTCTCAAACTGAGTATGTATCAAAAGGAATTCTTAATTTTCTTCCTCCCTGTCACCCAGCCATATTTATGCCCACTCTAATTTTCTTCATCCTCTATCTTCCCTCTCCATCACCTTATATATAATCCAGCAGCAAGTCCTGCTAACTTTACCCTCAAGGTATATTTTAAATCTTTCCATTTTCTGCATCTCAATACCATCATCGTGTCTTCACTGGACCCAGTGGCCTCCCTTTTATTGTTTTCATTACTCCTCTTGACCATCCCCAGTAATTCTCCATTTATAAGTCATAAATTGGTCTGCATTACATCTTTGCTAAAAATCCTTCAATAGCTTCCATTCTTGGAACAATCTCATCTCATCCACTATGATCCACTCACACTCACCTCTCATGAGATCTGTAAGCCTGCTGAGCTGTCCCTGTCTTGCATGAAAATATTTACATGAGGTATTCTAATTGTCTGGAACGCTCATCTACTGAGCCCTTATGTGGCTGCTTCCTTAAGATTATTCTCAGTTTAAAGATCACCTGCTGGGAAAAGATACAATACTGGAAGAAACAGAAAAGTGAAAGTGTTAGTCGTTCAGTCATGCCTGACTCTTTGTGACCCCATGGACTGTAGACTGCCAGGCTCCTCTGTCCATGGGATTCTCCTGGCAACAATACTGGATAGCCATTCCTGGGTAGCCATTCCCATCTCCAGGGACTCTTCCTGAGCTAGAAACTGAGCCCAGGTCTCCCGCATTGAAGGCAAATTCTTTAAACTGAGCCACTAGGGAAGAAACAGAAAGACTACCAATTTGGAATTCCATCCTAGTAAAATATAATCTAAAAATTAAGGAGAAATACATGTTTTCTCAAAAAAAAAAAAAATCACCTGTTTGCTCAAAGTTCTTTATTTCTTTCTATCCACTCCATCTAAGCAGGAATCTCTTTCTGTTATTCAGGGTAACATGAGTGCTTCATTAATAGTATGGTCCCAAATTTCAAATTCTCATACCTTTACTTTTCACTAACCACAAGCTCCAGGAAGGTATGGACCAAGTCTCTGTTCACTACACTGCTTAGCAAGGAGCCTGGACATAGTAATGACTCAATAAATAATAATTGGAAAAAAAGAGATGTATGAATGAATAAAGAAAAGGGATGTCCAAATAAAGGAAATATATGTCCAAAGGAAGACTAAAAAGGTGAGGAGTTTGTGGAAAATACACATATGGCTGTTCAAACAGATTTATTCCAAGAAAGAGATGAGAGAAGGGACATTGGATATAGTTTAAATTAGTATTCTACTTTTTTACTGTGCTAGTAAAACTACCAGAGAAACTACGAGAAAAGGCAGAACATGCCCAGTTTAGTTTCTGACCACAAAGAATTCATCAATAAAATTTGTTGTGTGGATGAGTGAATGATGAATGATATTTGAGAGAATGGCCACACGGATTTCAAAGCTCCAAATTCAGGAACTGAACTGAGAGCTTGGGAGGCCACAGCTGAAATTATAGCTCATGGAGAGTGGGTATGGCACCTCTGTACCCACATAAATCCCTGCTTATAAGTTTAGACATTTCAAAACACATGCATAGGTATATACAGGTCTTTCTGTTTTCAGGTTTCCTTGCTCCCTGCTGTGTAATAGGATTAAGAGTGTTCTAGCAGGAAGATGACTTTTGTCTAGAATCTTCTTTAATATAGCATGAAGTAAAAGTGTTAGTTGCTCAGTCACATCTGACTCTTTGCAATCCAGGGACTATGTGCTCGTTGCATAGTCCACTGGAATTCTCCAGGCAACAATACTGGAATCAGTAGCCATTCCCTTCTCCAAGGGATCTTCCCAGCCCAAGGATTGAACCTGGGTTTCCTGCATGACGGGCAGATTCTTTACCATATGAGCCACCAGGGAAGCCCTAATAACACACAGTACAGGGTAAAAACCCCCCCAACTGATTTAACTACATTTTCTTCCTGAAGCTATACATGGATCGATAATCTATTTCAACATGGAGATTCAACTTTGATGAAAAATACTCAGTTATGATCACTAAGAACATGCTGGTTAAACCAAATCTAAAACAAATTTGTCATGGGTTTGTGCTGTTTCTGGTTCTCTTTGTGACACTGTCCTGAGAATGAGTCATTCGGTCCTAACAACTCATCAAAGTGATCTTCTGAATTTCATGTTCTGATACTGAAGATACTTTGCAGGTTCTACCTTTTGACCCTAGGTCTAGCATTTACAGGACTTGTCTCCCCACAGGTCACCCCTGGCTCAATTTGTGTGGTCTTTGGCCTGGGAGGAGTTGGCCTTTCGGTCATCATGGGCTGTAAGTCAGCTGGTGCATCCAGGATCATTGGGGTTGACCTCAACAAACACAAATTTCAAAAGGCCATGGCTGTAGGAGCCACTGAGTGATCAGCCCCAAGGACTTCACCAAGCCCATCAGTGAAGTGCTATCAGAAATGACAGGGGACACTATGGGCTACAGTTTTGAAGTTATTGGGCATCCTGAAACTATGGTAAGAGCCACGATAAGGGGAGACACATAGTACACAAGCTACCTTGATTGCACGAAGGTAGACTCATTTTCCATAGCTTTACTGATAGTAACTACCTATTAGGCAAAATACCTGGTAATCGTGAAGCAGTTGCACCTAAAGCCACACACAAAGTTATGTGTAGGTCTGCCTGAGAAGTATCACATCATACCACCCTCATGTGACCAGGCTGTGAGGGAGTCAACCATCGGGGCAAAGTGTTCAAGTGTTAATCTGCTTTGTATATATGGCACTTTCTTTCTTTCTTTTTTTTTTTTTTTTTTGGCAACAATGATTACATCTCTTGAAGTTTAATAAGCCAAATAGCCTAAAGTGACTCTCTGGGGAGACAGCAGGAGAACAGGGCATGGGTGGAGGGGCTATTCCAAATTTGGCAGTCTTTCCTCAAAACCATGATGTAGCCAATTTCTCACACTACACCTGAGCTTCGATTTCTCTTATCTGAATTCTCTCAAAATAGAAGCCTTCAATTCTCTAAAATATGCCTCCCTTGTGGCAGCCAGTAGCACCAGACTTCTGCTTAGATCTGAGGACAGATCTTCTGGACTAGAAAGCCCCAGTCTGGGTTAGGGTAAGAAAGAACTGCAATATGGGACACAGTCACTTCTGCTCCCAATTGAGCAGTAGACTAAATTCGCTCTAATACTTCTGGTACCTTAGGAATAAGTAGTCTTTACCACTGTTGTCATTCCCCTTCCCTGGCATCACTTAGAATTATTACATAGCAACCAATATCATGTTTACACAGTCAATATGCAATACTGGATATTGTTAGGGTCTGTTGATTTCCAGATGATACTTTAATGAACATGGGTCTCTAATAAATAACATCTATTGCTATAACCTATCAAGTATTCAGAAAAACTATTAATGAATAGTTAATGGGCAGATGACCAGAAAATGTGGGATTAGTCTCAGAGCTGCAACCAAGAAAGGGATTCCTTTGTCCTACATTTTAGTATTTAATTTTCATACTAAACTTTAATAAAAGAAAACTGGGTCAATTGATTCACTATAGGTAATTTGATTTAGTTTAGTTCAAATGGCTTTCTAAGCCTTCTCAAGTGGTGATATTGTTCTGAAAATATAGGAAACTTCCCCCTGCATTTTGGTCCATGGTAAACTGAAAAAGCCATGAACACCTACCACATTAATTTCTGCTTTCTGCCTTAAAAGTCAAATGTACGAACAAGTTTAAGTTGTGACTAAAATTGTGTTGAGAATTTTTTAAAGTAAGCACAAAGCAAAAGGCATGTGGGCCTAATTTTACTTCATGACTTGGAAAATAAATCAACTATTAGAACCACAATCTACATAGGGTATTTCTGAGTCTGTAACATGAAATGAGAAACATTCTCTTTCATTCTAAACTTAGATTGATGCCTTTGCATCTGCAACATGAACTATGTGGTCAAAGTGGAGGTAGGGGCTCCTCCATCAGCCAAGATGCTCACTTGCAACCCAATGCTGCTCTTCACTGGATGCATGTGGAAGGGATGCATTTTTGAAGTAAGAACGACAAAGCCTCTGGCCTGAGAATGTGGCTTTAACTCTGTGGACAATGAGAGAAGTCTCTTTTTTCATCATATCCTCCCTGAAAAGTCTTTCTTCCAAGAATGGATATGAAGTGATCTAAAATGAAACTGTGGCCATGATGGTACAAAAGATAATCCCCCTACCCTGACTTACTGCTAGTATTGGAGGGCATATTTTTAATATTAGCATCTGCAACTCAAGTTCTCCAAAGGCCTGAATGAGAGGCTCCAGCACTCTCTATTGGGATGATTTTATGGAACAGAAATTTCTGATTTAATCTATTATTTTCAACATACATGAGAATGTGTATGAAAAATAGAATTTATTTGATTCACTAAATAGCATCAACAGAAAGTTCTGAATCTAAAGCCAAAATAAAAGGGATTGTCCCATTTTATGGGGATGATTGAAATTAACACCAGAAAGACTGACACAGACAATGGTCAACTCAGTCCTGGTCGTAAATGAACTATCAGTAGGATTTGATACAGCTGGTGGCTCTCTCTTTCTCAAACACTCTGTGCACCTCATTTCTAGATATTACTTTGTTGTTGCTGCTGTTGTTCTTCCTGCTCCCTTCCTCCTCCTCTTCTTTCTCCTTTATTCTTCCTCCTCGTCCTTCCTCACTGGTCACTCCTTCCAGGAGTCTTGGCTGGGTTTTCCACATCCCTAAGATTCTAACTTTGGTGTGTTCTAAGGTTCAGTGCTCAGCCCTCTTCTCCTCTTTATTTACATTTCCTTCCAAGGTGATCTTCTGTGGTCTCAAGACTGTAAATACACTCTACCCACAACACTTAAGTTTATATCTTCAGCCTAGACCTGAAGACATAAAGGTTGCGTACCTGGCATCTCCACTTGGATAGTTGACAGATATGTGAACTTTACCTGCCCTAAACCACCCCTGCCTCCCAGTCTTCCCATCTCAATAAATGATGACTCCATCATTCCTGTTGATCAGGCCTCAAACCCTGGGTTATGCTCTTTCTCTTATACCATGAGTATTCCAGCAAAGCCTATTGTCTCTACCTTCAAAGTATACCCAGGATTTGATCATTTCTCACCAGCACCATCACTTGTCTAAGTCACCATCACCTCTTCCTGCATGATATCAATGACTTAAATGGTCTCCCTTGGACTGCAAGGAGATCCAACTGGTCCATCCTAGAGGAGATCAGTCCTGGGTGTTCATTGGAAGGAGTGATGCTGAAACTGAAACTCCAGTACTTTGGCCACTTTATGCAAAGAGTTGACTCATTGGAAAAGACCCTGATGCTGGGAGGGATTGGGGGCAGGAGGAGAATGGGACGACAGAGGATGAGATGGCTGGATGGCATCACCGACTCAATGGGCATGAGTTTGAGTAAACTCCGGGAGTCAGTGATGGACAGGGAGGCCTGGCGGGCTGTGATTCATGGGGTCGCAGAGAGTCAGAGACGACTGAGCGACTGAACTGAACTGAACTGAAATGGTCTCCCTGCTTTTGCCCTTTGTCTCCTAGAGTATTCCCTACAGAGCAGCCAGAGACTGAGACTTTTAAAAGGGAAATCCGATCAGGTCACACTTCTCCCAAACACCTCTAACGTCTTCCTTTCTCACTCAGAGTAAAATCTCAAAACACGTGATGGCCGAAAGGCCCCTTGTGATCTGGCCCTCCAAGCCCAGCCTACCACTGCTCTCCTCTATTCTCGACACACCGGCCTCCTCACTGTTCTCATCGGCCAACACTTCACCTCAATGCCTTTATAATTACTCTGCCTTCTCCCCGAACTACTTTACCCCAAGATTTCCGGATAGTTCCTGTCCCTTATGTTTTTGTTCAGGTGTCACCCTATCAGACTGGCCTTCCCTAAGCTTTAAAAAAAAAAATCACATTCCCTCCTCACTTCCCTAGCTTCAGCCTCTGCACAACCTACTGCCCCCACTCTATTTCTCTCCTTCATTCTTGTCATTTATGATGTACTCGGCAATATTTGTTTACTGTCAGTCTCCCTGAACTAAAGTGAGATGATTCTTGGGCTTCCTGTTCTTCCTGAGATCAGGGACTGGGCCTTTTTTTGCCCCCATCATGTTCCCATCCCTGAAATGGTACCTGGTACTTAAAGTGAAAGTGTTAGTCACGCAGTCATGTCCAGCTGTTTGCAACCCCGTGGACTGTAGTCTGCCAGGCTTCTCTGTCCATGGGATTCTCCAGGGAAGAACACTGGGGTGGGTTTCCATTTTCTTCTCCAGGTTATCTTCCCGACCAAGGGATGAACCCAAGTCTCCTACATTGCAGGTGGATTCTTTACCATCTAAGCCATCGGGGAAGCCACCTGGTACTTAGCATATACTCAAAAGGCATTCAGTGATATGTGAATTCTACTTCTAAGTCATCAATAATCCATAATATCCTTACATCACACAAATAGTCAAAGTGAGGAAGCTCAACTCATATCTCTTATTGTTTATCAATTAGTCTTATTTCCTCTAAGGAGCCCTCTCTGAAGAATCTCCTCTGTACCAAACAGCCTCTCATTTTTTGTGTCCCAGGTACTGTGGAAAGAGAAAAGGAGTGTCCTCACACTGACTGTAGTCTCTGTCTCTGGTGACCTTCACAAGCGTTATAGCAGCCAGGTACTGAGTGGGCTCAAGAGAAAATAAGAGAAAAGGAAGTGGAACTGAGAACACTGGAGACAATTCTTCCTGTAAAGCAGTTTTTCTGTAAGAGAAGAGATATGAGGTAGCTAAAAGATGTGAGGACAAGAAAGCTTTCTCATGGGGTTTCTGTCTTTGTTTCTTAAGAAGGGTGAAATGCAGTTCCATTGTGTGCTGCTGAGAATAGTACCATCCAGGATAAAGGTAACAGTACAAGAGAGAGAGGAAACAAATATAAGATAATAAAATATAAAACTCATTTAGTAAACTCTAAAGAGAGCATGTGTGCTTATTTACAGGCTGGAAAAGCAGAGATCATGTTCCAAAACTGGTGAATGATTTCCTGGAAAAGAAATTTGACCTGGACCAATTGATAACACATGATTTACATCTTTAAAAAATCAATGAAGGATTTGAACTGCTCAACTCAGGACAAAGGTACCTGCTTTTTTATGGTTATCTTGTCTCCTCCCCATAGGCTACCTTTTAAATTTAATATTTATAAATGTATGTTTCCCTCATATTTTATATTATTTTATGTAGCAAGACTGATATAGACTTACAAAAAGAATAAGTCTTCTTCATAGACTTATTGTGTCATTGTCCTATAAAACCAATTTTTAAAACCTCTGTACTTTGGTTTTTTAATACTAGATTGATTTCATCTTAGGTATTTTTATTTCATCACAAATCTGCTCACTTCTTCAAGTATTGCCACAAAATTTCCTTACTTTGTAGTTTTTAAAGTGCTTTTTTAAAGTGTGTTTTCTTCTGATCCTTGAAGATTAGGCTTTGTTTGCTTACTTGTTTTTTTAACTTTTGATTCCCTTCAACTATTTCTACCACCCCATAATCCTGCTTATGGCAACCACCAATCTGTTCTCTGTATCTATGAAGTTGTTATTATTTCAGATTTCACATTCCACATACAAGTGAGATCATATAGCTTTTGTCTTTGACTGACTCATTTCACTTAGCATAATGCCCTTGAGGTCCATCTGTTTTGTTGTAAATGGCAAAATTTCATTCTTTTATGACTCAATATTCTATTATACACACACACATACACTTTATTCATTCATCCATCCATGGACACAGGTTGTTTCCACATCTTGGCTATTGTAAACAGTGCTGCAGTGGGCATGGGAGTGCTCCCTCTCATTTCCCACAGTTGTTACCTTAAATTCAGTTCTCTCTCACTGACCATGTTAACACAGTCATATGATAATAGGTCTCCTGCCTACTATATTTTACCATATTGGCCAGAACTTCACTAAACTGCTAAAACTCAAGTTGCCCCAAAATATCAATGCCTTAGCATGGTTTTGAAAGCCTTTACTATTAGACCACAACCTACTTTTATTTATTAATATATCGAGTCATTTAACAGCACCCACCCTATCACAGGATAGAATTTAGCACCCACCCTATCACAGCCTCTGTGCTAGGCTTTGGGGATAAAGCCCAGGAGTAACACTCAGCTACTTTGCTCCTAGACACCCAGAAGTCTAAGTTCATTGGATAACCCTTCCTATGCACACCTTCATAGCCTTATTCATCCTTTTCCTTTGGAATTTCCCTTCAGGAAATCCCTTTCCTCTTGTCAGCTTTTGCAATTGTACTGATGATTCAAGAGTCAGCTCAGATACTCATATCGGAGACCCATAGAGAGAAAATGAATGGTGGCGACCTCAGGCCTGGAAGGATTACCAATAGCAGAATTGACCTGAAGTTTCCTAAATCAGGCAGGAAGGACAATTGCATAAAATGTTTTTGTTTGGAAGGTACGGAAACAAATCACTAAAAGCTGTCATTTTACATTTCAGCATTCAAACTGTCCTGACATTTTGAGGTTCTAGGTGACAGAAGGTCTGTGTTGTGTGATGGTGACCTGGACCTTCCCTTTTTACACTTTCTCTGCTCTGACCATGGATCTGTTTCATAAATACAAGCAGAAGCACAAGATTGAAGATATATATATATGAAGATATATAGTCTTCATGAAATAAACATTCAGTGTCTTATGAGCACCTGGGAATTAGCAGGGTGCTTGGGTCAACAATATTAAAATTTTTAACTTACATGTTCTAAAGCCAAAATTATATATTTTGAGATTGTATATATGTACATATATAACATACATATATGTACATACATAATATATATTAAGTACATATACATATACTTGGATTTTGATGTTAGAATAAAGATTTTTTTAAAAGAATTTTACCCAGCAGATTTAGCCATAAAGATATGACACATGTATTTCCTACACTAATATTAATTTTATGGATGTCTTTAACACATTGTAACCATTCTTTTTGGATTCAAATGTAAATTTTTTTAAAAAGCACTTGTTACAAAAAATGTTTAATAAGGTTTTGAAAACCGCTCATTGTAAGTTACTTGATTAGGAAAGAAATAGCGAAAGGGAGGATACAAGGGAGAAGCACATTTTAAGTGATTAACTTAAGGAATCATTTTATAACTAGATGAAATTGAAAAGCAGAGTATAAGAGATTTGTCAGCATACATGAATATTTCAGGAAAATATGTCTTTTTATAATACTATTTCCAAATTGGGAAAGGAGTATGTCAAGGCTGTATATTGTCACCCTGCTTAATTAACTTATATGCAGAGTACATCATGAGAAACGCTGGGCTGGATGAAGCACAAGCTGGAATCAGGATTGCCGGGAGAAATATCAATAACCTCAGATATGCAGATGACACCACCCTTATGGCAGAAAGTGAAGAAGAACTAAAGAGCCTCTTGATGAAAGTGAAAGAGGAGAGTGAAAAAATTGGTTTAAAGCTCAACATTCAGAAAACTAAGATCATGGCATCTGGTCCCATCACTTCATGGCAAATAGACGGGGAAACACTGGAAACAGTGACAGACTTTATTTTCGGGGGCTCCAAAATCACTGCAGATGGTGACTGCAACCATGAAATTAAAAGACACTTACTCCTTTGAAGGAAAGTTATGAACAATCTAGACAGCTTATTAAAAAGCAGAGACATTACTTTGCCAACAAAGGTCTGTCTAGTCAAAATTATGGTTTTTCCCGTAGTCATGTATGGATGTGAGAGTTGGACTATAAAGAAAGCTGAGCGTCAAAGAATTGATGCTTTTGAACTGTGGTGTTGGAGAAAACTCTTGAGGGTCCCTTGGACTGCAAGGAGATCCAACCAGTCCATCCTCAAGGAAATCACTCCTAAATATTCATTGGAAGGACTGATGCTGAAGCTGAAGCTCCAGTACTTTGGCCACCTGATGTGAAGAACTGACTCCTTGGAAAAGACCCTGATGCTGGGAAAGATTGAAGGTGGGAGGAGAAGTGCATGACAGAGGATGAGTCAGTTGGCTGGCATCACCAACTCAATGGACATGAGTTTGAGTAAACTCCGGGAGTTGGTGATAAACAGGGAGGCCTGGCGTGCTGCAGTCCATGGGGTTACAAAGAGTCAGACATGACTGAATGACTGAACTGATAATACTATTAAACATACAAGTTCAGCTACAAACACAGTATAATATATATATATATATATATATATATATATTACATGTATATCCTAATATTCAGTTTAATAAAGCAGTCCCTAAGTCCCTATTTGCTTAGTAATGACTCCATTTAACAAAATAATGTTTTTAATTGTATACATCTGCACTGGCATAGCTTGCTGTATCTATTTATGTTTTTGCTGTCTAGTTGCTAAGTCATGTCCAACTCTTTGTGACCCCACGGCCCACCAGGCTTCTCTGTCCATGTCTCCAGACAAGAATGAGTTGCCATTTCCTTCTCCAGGGGATCTTCCTTACCCAAGAACTGAACTCATGTCTCCTGTATTGCAGGTGGATTCTTTACCTCTGAGCCACCGGGGAAGCCCCGTATCTATATATACAATATACTTAAAATTTTTAATAAAATTTAAAGATTTTATAAAATGTTTTGTGGTGATTTTTTAAGAGGGTAGTTCTATTCATTATAAAACTTTTATTCACTAAGGGTAAAACATTAAGACACCTATATAAAACATATGAAATACTTTGTAAGAAAACTAAGTAATGTGGGTACAGCAGAAATTAGAGGTTTCAGTATACAGCTTGTACATTCCTGCCTTGGGAGATTGCAAAAGTCTAGGTACTTAAAAGAGTATTTACTTTTACATGATGAGTATTTCCCAATGAAAAGTGGCTTGAACCCAAGGGGTAAAATTTCTTTCCTTTGCCAGTTTCTTGATCTATGCTTAATCTAGGTTTAAATAACAAAGCAAAACAAAAAACAGCAGAAATATCTAAAAAGGTATATTAAATTCCTTCATGAAGTACCTTCATCATCAGCTGTTCAGCTATGGCAATTCTCAAAGCACTTATAGTTACAATTTATTAGAAAATATATACGTATACAAGCAATACACACAGACACACACACACTCTCCATCTAAGAATCATTCAGAGACTTCCCTTATCCATTAGCAACGTCTGCAGTCACAACTCAAACACCTAATGTAAGAAAACTGATCCCCAAAAGCATTTTTAACCAGAAAAATATGTAAAGTATATTAATGTTTATGTCCCTTACCTCAAATTTTGAGAAAACTTGTTACACAAGGATATCTAAAGTTATATACAAATACAGTTACATCAGAAGAAATGAATCTAAAAAGGAATAAACATTTATCTCTCTCAGACCAGCTTTTTAAATGGACTCCACTTTATGCCTAGAGTTTCTTCTAAATTTTATTTTTTAAAATGTTGTGTATGTCACAATTTTATATTTTTAGTGCTTATTATGAAACTTTGTTAAATCGTTTCTCAGTTCTGAGCTCGTCATGGCCAAACAGTGAACAGAAAGACCTTCTTCAATCTTGCCAGGGAAAACCTGCCTATGAGCAGTTTCTCAAATCACCAGAAAATGCTGGTCCTAAGCAGAGATCAGGAGATTGATAGTTTTTATGTATTTTTCATTTCTAATCAACAAAGCCATGAAGCAGTGTCAAACTGACTTCTTGGCTATTAAATCAGAGGATTAAAGAAATAGCTATAAGAATGTTAAATAAATATCCAACTTCTTGTTTAAAAAATAATCTAAAACTTTATCTACTTAAATCATGAGAGAAAGATATTAATTTATTACACAATTTTTCTTTTCATTTCAGCCACATACCAAGCAATGAGTTAGGTAAACACTTAGCTCATGGTGGTAAGTAAAACAAACGTGGCTGGCCTCTGGCCTCACAAAGCATATGGTGTAGCGAGACACCCATGTAATAAGAAAGTAAATAAACATGCAAATATATCACTTAGACATGTGATGTGTTAAGTAGGGCAGTGACGAAAGCACTGTGTTAGAGAAAATAAATGGAAGGAAGGAATCTTTAAACTTTCTATAAGGTGTCTTGGAAGGCCATTCTGAGAAGGTGTAATTTAAGCTCACATCTGAAGGATGAACTGGAACAGGCCCCATGAAGAGAGGGGCAGAATTCTTCCAGTTGGAGGAACCACATATCCAAAGGCCTGTAATCTGGAAAAGTTGACCATCTCCTACTAGGAACTGAAAACAGGTCAGAATGGCCTCAAAACATTAATAATATTCTAAATGCTGATTCCTTATGAAGAATTTTGTATATTTATCTCAATAGTCAGCTTCTATATGCACTTGTTCAGAGAAGAACATGCTTTAGCTATTACCAAGATTAACATTAAATTATTTTTACTTAAAAGAAGAAAATGGCTATAGATAAATAGATATAGCTTTCCCAGGAATACTCTTTCCCCCATGACCTTAACTCCAACCTGCAAAATTCTCCCCATCAGCATTTTCTTTGTTTCTCACTCCTCTCTGTGTCAAAGTTTTTCTATTCTTCTGTAATAATTAGCTGACCGAGGCCTCATAAACTAGCTTGCCATATTCACCTCCTTCATTCATATCTATTTCATTCATCTTCTTGTTTCTGACTCCCTCATAGAACTGGATTCCCTTCACCAATCAGCCTTAGATTCCTGCAATTCTTTCCACCACTCTTCTGACACTGCCAGTCACCCAACAGGCTACAGAGAAGTGAATTATGTCTTTTCTCTGAGAATTCAACCCACTATACACGCCGAGTTTTAGAAGATAGAGACTGTGCTAAAACTTTTTTCTTAAAACAGTACCTAGTAAAACATTCTCTGCCCAATGAACACTATGCAGACATTACTGACTGATTCACAATTAAGTTGAGAGGATTATATATTTCTGGCTGTGTTGTGTCCAACTAAATACATCATCATGCTAGTCAAAGAATTAAAGTAGCAACTACTCTTTCAAGTAGCCAAATATTTAATTGCAAATTTGGATTTATTTTTCTCTACTATAAACAAATAGCTCATTTAAAATTCAAGTCAACATTTTAATTAGAAAAGTTTTTTGAATTTGCAATTGCACATTTGGAGAAAAATTATTTTAACTTGTTTAGTATTTTATGTTTCAATGCAAATTTTGTCAAGGAACAATATCGTATATAATGTATAATATACTATATATATACAATACTATAATCAAATATAGTATGAGTCATTCATCATAGCCTTGTGTAAAATAAACTTTCCTACCAAAACCCCATGAAGTACAAATACTGTACTATGGCTGTAGATTACACAGGTTTAGTCAAAAGGATGATGTGGTAACTTGATTCAGAAGGTCTGGGTTTGAAACTCAGTACCTGTTTCCTGAGGTCCCACCTAGTTCTAACTTTCAAAAGCTATAATAAGAATGAGGACTCTTGGTTTCTCTTTACTTTGGAAAAGATGACTGAGGATCACCTCCCCAGGAATGAAGGGTGCTAAAGCACTTTCAGTTAATTTTTGCAAAATAGGGGACACATGCTAGTGAATTAATTGTGGCAACTGAAAATCAGGGGAAAAAAGGCATTCACCAGGAAACCACCGAAGGTTCTGGGGAACACTTGGCTGAATCTGAAAGAAATTCTTGAGTTTGATCAAGGAGCAAATAACTTGCAGCGGGGGCAGGGAAGGGGGGAAGGCGAGTAGAGAAAGAGAGAATACAGTTTTCTCATCAGGAGCTCAGCCCTGGCATTACCAAGAGGCCCTATTTCTCCTCTACCTGCTTCTAGAAGCTTGGTATGGCAGGATTCTGGCCTAATCTGGGCTGTTGTCCCTTTGAAACAAATTACCATCATACTATGTCATTTTGTAAGAATGTCAATTTCCCCAAATTTTACAGTTCATCTTGTGTGAAGGATATTAAGATCTATCTTTTTCTTCTCGTTGCTTTGAACATCTCAGTTCATCCAAATGATTTCCTCTAACTGTAGTCGGGGTAAAAATGAAGAAACTGGGCAACTTCCCTACACTAGATGTATATTTCAGAGGCTCAACCAGCCCCCAGCCACCAGACTTAGGACTTTCACAGAAGAGATCAAGCATGTTCCTTTGGTGTCGGTGCAATAGGCAATGCTTGTAGGAACAGCAACAGGCCCTGAAAGAAAACACCTAGCCATCCCCAGAAGTCTCCACACCACACTTAGAAGGCCTCCCGCATGAGGTCTCTCCACTTTCAACCAAGAATATTTTTCTCTTTTTTAAACTTACACAAAGGAAATATCCCCATTGCTTTACCCTGAGACTAGCCTGGCATTTTGACCTTACCCATGTGGATTGTCTCTCCACCTCCAGGGAATAACCACCTCGCTACTCCACGGGCAATGCAAACTAACATGACCAAAACTAAACCCTTTGTTTTCTCCAAAGTTGATCTTCCTCACTTTGGTCTGTGGCCCTACCATCTACTCAAACTCAAAAGCCAGGCTCCTTGCTGGAATCTTCCCTTTCCATCAGCTTCCACAGCAAATGATTTCTCAAGACCTCTTGATTTTACCTCCGAAACCACAAGTCAATTCCCTTGCCCTCTTCCCTGCTATCAAGTTTCCCCAGTTTGTGATTTGTTCTCTCATCTCTTGCCCAAATTCCTATAACAAACATCAACATGAGTCCCTGCCTATTACAGTACAGCTTTGAACAGATTTGTCCAGATCCTCCAAGTCCAACCACAGGAACGCCCACAATGAGCACTCTTTTTCTGTTCTTTCAAATACCAAAAAGCTTTCTGAGCGCAAAGAGGAAGTGGCACCAACCCCCTTGTACTATATCCTCTTACCTGAGGCTCAGAGCAGGATATTTCACAGCCTCCGCATGGACAGGAAGTGCAGGGTGGAGACTGAAGGTCTGTTCACTGTGGAGCAGCTCGGCTTCCGCCCTGGCTGACTCCTGCGAGGCGAGTGTGAGAGAAATGGACATCACCTGAAAAGGGTGGGGAGCATGCCATGCTCAGGTGCACTCTATCGACAGACCTTGCTGATGCGAGAGCTTCCTATCAGAGCAAGAACTTATTGCTCCCTTTCTCTTAAAAAGTAGATTTATCTTTCACAGGTTTGTTTCCCCTGAAGACCAAGATTGAGGATTCTGAGTCTAAATACCATGGGTTTAACTGCTTTATCTTTTTACAAAAACAAGCTTAGTGATACTTTGGGAATCATGGCATTGTTTTAGATTTACTGAGTTTGGGTTTGTTGGTGTCTTTTTTTTTTTTTTTTATGTAAGCCATTTTTAGTCTTTATTGAAATTGTTACAGTATTGTTTGTTTTATGCTTTTGGTTTTTTTGGCCAGGAGGTATGTGGAATCTTAGCTCCCTGACCAGGTATCAAACCTGTACCCCCAGTCAACCACTGGACCACCAGGGAAGTCGCTGATTTACTGAGTTTTTAAGTGTAAGTTTTCTGAATCAGCCCTCTATATCCTTGGATGAAGAACACATGGATATGGAAGGAACTTGATGGAATCTGAGCATCCACAGTGGGTACTGGAACTAATTCCCCATGGATATCAAGGGATGAATGCACTCAACCAAAACACAGTCTGTGTAACTTCATTTTCCCTAATCTTTGGGAAATCGCCTACTTAAAGAGAAATGTTTCGATATCCTATTATCTCCCTCTAAGGTAATTACAGATAGAGATTTGGGGAATTCCCTATACCCTGCCTCTTGTCTTATTCCTCTCAGAATTGTCTTCCCCACCATCTCCAGAATGAGACAGCCAAGGAGCAAATCTGACCAAGCCGCTCCTTTACTTACAAGTGATTCCAGAACTTCAGTTTGCTTCTTGGACATGAACATGAGTCTAAGGCCCTTCCTGAAGGGCCCTCCCTCCCACCACACTCAGGCAACACTAAATGCTTGGGTTTCTCCTGCACTCACTATGTTTAGGTGTCTTTTTCCTGCTTGCTTTCTCTTTTGCTATTCCTATTCCTAGACTATTCCTCCAACTTGCTCCCTCGTCTTAGCAAATTCCTGCATCTCCGTTAGGATTCATTTTAATCTTCACTCCTTAAGAACACTTCCTCTGACCTCAGGGCCTCTCTGCTCTCTCAATAGCCTAAGTGTGAGTCGGTCACTGTGTGTGCATCGGTCACTGTGTGTGCCATGTTAGATTGTCGTATTCTGTGTGTTCGTCCCCTCACAAGTCTCTGTGTCTGTCTCCAGCTGCCAAAGGAGAGGCTAACAAGAACAGACATACAATAGTGCTTCTTAAATAAATGCATACAGATTCTTAAATAAGAGTATAAAAAAAGATCCCCTGAGGCCTGGTTTCCTCTGCAGGGCTTGGAAAGAGGTTGAAATTGGCACTGTCTAGCTAGGCCAAGGAGAAGGCAATGGCACCCCACTCCAGTACTCTTGCCTGGAAAATCCCATGGATGGAGGAGCCTGGTAGGCTGCAGTCCATGGGGTCGCTAAGAGTCAGACACGACTGAGCGACTTCACTTTCATTCATTGGAGAAGGAAATGGCAACCCACTCCAGTATTCTTGCCTGGAGAATCCTAGGGACAACAGAGTCTGGTGGGCTGCCATCTATGGGATCACACAGAGTCGGACACGACTGAAGCGACTTAGCAGCAGCAGCAGCAAGTAGGCCAAAGAGTTATGAGCAAGTTCATAGTTAAAATAGGAAGAAAAATCAGAAACCACTGCTCCCTTTTACATGAACCTTGGGACACTTTTTCAACTGCCTTGTTCATTTCTCTCTTGCAGTAGAATTGAGGAAAATGAAGGAATAGCTGAATATTTTGTGCTTGATGAAAACACCAAATGAAATGCTGGATCACCATGTGACTTGAACAAACCACATCTTTCCATGTTTATCATGCCTGATTTAGGGATTGCTTCACAAATGAGAGGGAATGTACAGAAAATGATTTGTTAATCAGTATACAAATACGTTTCTAGTTTACGAATGATTTTGAAAACTGAGGAAGCTATTGGGGAAATGCTTATATGCCCACTGTGACTCCAAGTCTTTCTTTTATACTTTATTTACCTTTATTAATATTAGCTTTTAATCCCACTGGGTTGATCCCATTTCTCCTATTTTGTGTTCTTCAAACCTCCTACCCCTACATTTCCTTACCTATGATAGGTTCTAAACCAATAAGCCTAGGTTGAAATGGAAGTTTCGTTCACTGATCTCTAAGTGTTTACCTTGGTTGTTGCTATAATTTTCATGTCTTTCTTCCACAGGTTGGTGAATGTCTAACCCAGGAAACCAGAAAGTAGAATTTTCATCACAGTCATGTTCACATTGAATAGTTGCTGCTTATTGACTTGTTTGGTAATCAACTTGAGGGCAGGACCAATGTCAGTCAGGAACCTAGCAGGAAACAGTAAACTTAATCAAATTAGAGTTTAATTGAAGAAAGTTTAAGAAGGGTTTTTTTTTTGTTTTGTTTTTTCCCTTTTTCTTTTAAGAACCGTAGGCAGTATGAGCCATTCCGACAAGGGGTGATGAAGTATTCAAAGCTTTATTACAGTGGGAAACTGTTATCACTTCCAGGCCTGAAGGGCAAGGGCAGGGAAGAGTTACCAGAATCCAGCAAGAGCTGGAGACAGAGCAGAGGGGCTGCCTGGCAGGAGCAGTGGCCAAGAGCAGAAGAAACAGTCCCTGCCCCACCAGGATGGGTGATGAGGAAGACAGGAAAGGAACGTCCCAGTCTTTCTCTCCCTCGCCCTTGATCATCTGCTGGTAACCTCTTTGACTTGACCCAGCCAGAATCCATAGGCCAGGGAGGACTGTTGTTCCAGCTGTTGGGCCAGCCTCCTGAGAGCACAGAGCAGGGCAGAGAATGACCTGAAGGTCAGGCAGGGTATCACAAGCGCGGGGCGCCTCCCTCGCCCTTCCTTCTGTCCCCAGCACCTGGCACAGTGCTTGTCACCTAGGTCTCAGTGTAACTGAAAGTGGGGTCCGGCTACTCGCCATTCAAAAACCAATAAAGAGGCAAGGTTGGTGGAAAGGAAAGTTTGCTTTATTTCAGGGGGGCGGGGTGGGGAAGCAGACTCCTATCCAAAGACTGATTCCCCCCTCTACTGCCAACCAGTAGGCAAGAGCTTTTATAGACAGAGGGAAGGGGCTACATTAGAAAGAGCACAGTCTTCTCTGACAGTCATTTTGAAATTGGTCATCAGTGGTCTGATCAGCATCATTTTGATTTCTTAGGCTAAAGTTAATCTTCAGTTCCATGGCCAGCTTTTTCCCATTTTCTTGAGGCCAGTTCTTGGAAGTATGGCAGCTTATGTCATGGCTATCGTCTAGTCATCATGTAGCTAACTTCTTCCACCTGGTGGAGGTTTCAGTATCTAATAGACAGATCACAGGATATGGCTCAGAATGTTATCTATAGCCCTTGAGGAGATCCTTAACTATGTTCAATGAGTAAACTATTTTTATTTGGTCTTGTTGGACTGTTTTCTTTTGTTTCTGCATTTTCTCACATCTCTGACTAAACTTATTCCTTGGCTAAATATTTTTCAGACAAAAGGTAGGCTGAGGACATGGCAGGGAAGTGCCATAGGGTTTCACCAATAAATATTTAGTAAATAAATGACTCCATCTGGAAGTATTCAGAGACAACCTAAGCTGATCCAAAAGTGACTGAGAATTTCTGATTAAATTACTTACCAAACAAAGACTTGGCTGACTTGACCATAGTGCTTCCTCATATTACTAGTGTCTCTCTGATGATTCACAACTGTTCCCCTTACATTATTATAACCCCCTGATGGACTTTAGGTTTTATAACAATTTGTCTACCAAACATAATTTTACAGCAGTTATTATCAATAAAAACCATACACTGTCACCCAGGTTCTGATCAGCATAGATATCTAAGGTTACCACAGTGAGTTTACATAGCTCAACTGAAAGAAAAGCAATTTGCCTCTTAGCAGTCTTATCAAGAAAAGATGTTGACTTGTTTAATATCCTAAGTAGCTCTTTGCCCCCATTACTCCATTCTCACAGTTCCAGGGTCTCTAAGATCAAGAACCAACAGATTGTCTTGAAATTTGATAAACTGGTGTTCTGGGGAGAAATTAAAGCCAGCATGAAATCTGCAATTGACTTTGTGACCACCATCCTCCCCTTTTATGATATGAATGTTTGATGTGTTTATATATAAATTAATTTTTTCAGAAGTATAGAATAATGCAGTGCTTAAAAGAAGACTTGTGTCTTGACAAGGCAAAGTACTGGGACAGAAGGACCCATTTTTCTCTGCTATGTTAACCTACTAATCTATGAAACACACCTAGGTCTCTGAACAGGACATCTGCCTCCACAGCTTCTCCAATCATCCCCACCATTCATTGTGTCCCTGGATCTGTCTTATGTAACAGTTTCTTTGTCTATGTAAGGGGAATAAAAATCCTGTTCTTTGAGAGCCAAGATTAGAAATCTATGTATATTTAGTGGCACTACTTTTAGTATCGGCCTCAGGCTAATTCTTCCACATAAGACACTTTTGAAATTCTGGCAGATATAAAGACTACACTCAGTTATCAGTGTCCTATAGCTATTACAGGCTCAAGATGCAGTAACAGAGTTTGCAATCTGTTTCAGAGCTAGCATTGGCTGGCTTCTCTCTTGAACTTTGAAACCAAAACCAGTTTTAGGGAGAATCAAGGACATAATTATTGTCATCATTAACAATTAACTTTAAAAAAAACATATAATTTTAAAGGTCACTTTCTATTTACAGTTATTACAAAATACTGGCTATATTCCCCATGTTATACAAAACATCTTTGATCCTATCTGAAACCTAGTAATTTGTACCTCCCTCTCCCTCACCCCTAAATTTCCTACACCCTCCCCTTGTAACCACTAGTTTGTTTTCTGTCTCTTCATTAACAATCAACTTTTAATGGTTAATCTTATGTATAAATCATTCACCTTTCATCTACCCAAAGTTCAGAAATATGGTAGGAATCACCAGGACAAACTGCTCAATTTTAGCAAGTGTTCCCAAAGGGAAAATTGAAGCCTGCCAGTCAGAGATCTTTTGAAAGAAGGGCCTTCTCTGTAGACCAAGTATTCCCTAGGTGGTATGTGAGATTCAAGAAAACCTAAGAGAAGCTTTCCTTTCAACTGTATAGAACTAAAGTCATGTTATAGTTCGGGAATAGTGGAAGAAGTGTCCTAGAAGTGACTGCAGTGGTCTCCATTGATGTGGCCTTGGTCTCCAGAGGGCCAAAGGAGTCCCTTTGCTTGGTCACAGTGGGAGAGTGACATGTGCTCACTGTCTATATATATGGGTGCCTTGGGTCCTTTCTGGCTTCAGCTGCCTACCATGTGGCAAAAAGAGACTTTGATAAAAAACTAAATTGGCCTCTTTTTTTGTATAGACTTGTACACAGCAAACAAGTTAGCCTTCTCCTGGCTGAGAGCATGGATTTCACTAAGTAAGGAGAAGTTCCCTGGGATGGGGGAGGATGGAACTGGGGGAGGCATTGCCCTTCTGAGAACACAGGGACATACAGAAGATACACACACAACTCTGTGTCAGGGTGAAGGCCCTTTCCATTGGCCTTTGAGCTTTTGAATGCGTCTGACGTTGATGCCCCTGTGTAGCAATGGAGAGAGAGAGTGAGAATGCATCCTGGCTCATCTCAGTATTTTTTCATTATTACTTTGAATGAGGTGAAGGCTGATCAGTGCAGCCCTGGGAGCTGGGGCAAGAGAAGGTAGGAGAACCTGCCTTGTTTGTCCTATGCTTAGGATATAGTCCATGAAGCATTCAGCCCTCAAGAGGCCCTTTTGGGTGAATAAATATTTCAAAGGGCTTCACCCCAGTTCTACCTGTAAAGCATTTCTATTTGCATCCTACATGTCTTAAACTACATGAACATAAGAACAGACACCAAAACAAAAAAGCCTTTAGGTATAGGAGAGCATCTTGTTTGGAAGGATTTAGAATCCTCCAAAGCACAGAAACACACGCTAGGAGACCTCATCACACCCTGCCTTCAGCTGCTATGCCCATGGAGTAACCCAGAGCCCCCTCCCTTGAGATTTTGGAGGCTCCCTGACAAAGACCTAGGGAGACCAGAGCAGGTGACTGCCTCTACTGCTGGAAGGGAGTTGCCTCCCCCTGGAAGCTCTCAATTCACCTGCTAGTCAGAGCTCCAACACCACCCCATCTCCTTGCTGAGGTAATGGTGGGATGCAGTGAAGTGACAGAGGATAATCAGCGGATGCAACTTATGGTCAAAAGCAGGCAATAAATCCCTTGAAAAGATAAAGGAGAACTGCAGAGACATTATTAGGAGGCTGTGAGGAGAAGGACTTTAGGATGGATGGTACTTCCTTCTTTAGCTCTTTACCAGAAGAGCCCTCCAATAAAACCTCTCCAATAAAAGTGCAGCCTCAATGAGATCACAGGCTCAGCTTCAGGCTGTGTCACTAAGCGGTAAAATCATTCTAACACACATCCTGTAACCGTAACTAAAACCTCCATGGGTGCTACAAGAGGGGAGAAAAAAGTGAAATCAGTGATGCTGATTTGAATGTTTATTTTCATTTTAATTGAGTCCATCCTTACTTTGGTTTACACATGACAACTCTCTCTGTGAACAGCTCAGAACTCAAGTCACTCCGCATAGAAATCCCAGAAGAAAGAAAACTTTCCTCTCTAAGGATCTTCACTCAAAAATTCCAAAGAAAACTCAAACAAGTGGGGCAGGGTTCCTGAGCCCATCCTAGGGTCACTGTTTTTGGTCAGAAGGGTGAGATCCTACGATTGGCCTGGTCTGGGTCTTGTGCTTATCCCCACAATAAGGATGTTGCAGAGGCAGCTCCATTGGAAAAATATGGAGTCAGGAAAGGGTAATTCCCAAAGGAAAAAGGATTTAACTTTAAAAGAAGAAACAATGGAGGACTTCCCTGGTGATCCAGTGGTTGTTATTTGCCTGCCAATGCAGGGTACATGGGTTTGATCCCTGGTCCTGGAAGATTCCACATGCTGTGGGACACCATAACCCATGTTTCTCAACTACTGAGTCTGTGCTCTAGGTCTGCAACAAGAGAAGCCACTGCAATGAGAAACCCATGCACCACAAGCAGAGAATAGCTGCCAATCCTGAAAGCTAGAGAAAGCCCACATGCAGCAATGAAGACCCAGTGCAGTCAAAAAAAATTTTTTAACAGAAAAAGGAGTAATGGAACATTCCAGATTAAATAAAGCAGATGTCTACAACAAACTGAGAATGTGTTAACTCATGGAATCCAAAGAAGAATAAACAATCAAGCAATAAACAGCATAGGAAGACAGCTGGACCTCCCTCAGCAATAATGGAACTCAGGAATGAAATTTGGCCTCAGCCTAGACTTCCTTTTGTCATTTTATCTGTTTCTATTTGTGTGTTGACTTCTTTTTCCTTTACTAAAGTCTGGTTTTCTCCATATACTTGGATTAGTACCATTCCTACCACTGATTCGTGCCCTCTTGATAGGTTGATATGAGAGCAGAGGATTAGGCAACTATGAGATGCAGAAAAACTTGACTTGTCTTCTCCATGTAATTCTGCCCCTTTTTTCCCATCTCCTACATCTTAGCCAGACTTGGTAGATGACCATATAATTTATTATTTAAGCTAATATCATCTTAAGAAAAAATGGCAAGATTATTAATAATTATGCTGTGACAGAAAGCACAAACCAATAAAGTCCCAGAAAAACTGAAACATAAAGTCACCCTGCCTTTAGCTTTCACTCTCTCTCTCCTCCCTTAAAGAGCTGTTCTTAGAAAGGGTTATCAGTCACTTAAGTCTCCACATTAATCAGACTGCTTTCTTTTTAGGTCCGTCTCCCAAAGCAAAAGAATGAAAAACAAAAATAAATGAATTGATACTTAATCAAACTTACAAGCTTTTGTACAGCAAGTTCAGTTCAGTTCAGTTGCTCAGTCGTGTCCGACTCCTTGTGACCCCATGAATCGCAGCACGCCAGGCCTCCCTGTCCATCACCAACTCCAGGAGTTTACTCAAATTCGTGTCCATTGAGTCGGTGGTGCCATCCAGCCATCTCATCTTCTGTCGTCCCCTTCTCCTCCTGCCCTTAATCTTTCCTGGCATCAGGGTTTTTTCCAATGAGTCAGCTCTGCACATGAGGTGGCCAAAGTATTGGAGTTTCAGCTTCAGCATCAGTCCTTCCAATGAACACCCAGGACTGATCTCCTTTAAGATGGACTGGTTGGATCTCCTTGCAGTCCAAGGGACTCTCAAGAGTCTTCTCCAACACCACAGTTCATAAGCATCAATTCTTTGGTGCTCAGCTTTCTTCACAGTCCAGCTCCCACATCCATACATGACCACTGGAAAAACCATAGCCTTGACTAGACAGACCTTTGTTGACAAAGTAATGTCTCTGCTTTTTCAAAGGGAACCATAAAAAAGAAGAAGAAGAAGAAGAAGTCAACCTACAGAATGGGAGAAAATATTTACAAATGATGAGACTGACAAGGGCTTAATCTCCAAGATAGATTAATAGCTTGTACAACTCAACAACAAAGAAATAAACAGCCCAGTCAAAAAATGGGCAGAAGACCTTAATAGACATTTCTCCAAAGAGGACATATGGATGCCAGTAGACACAAGAAAAGATGATCAACATCACTAATGATTAGATAAATGCAAATCAAAACTATAATGAAGTCAGAATGGCCATTTTAAAAAAGTCTACAAATAACAAATGCTAGAGAGACTGTGGAGAAAAGGGAACCCTCCTACACAGTTGGTGGGAATGTAAATTTGTACATCCACTATGGAAAACAATATGAAGGTTTTTCACCAACAATAGAGTTGCCATATGATCCAGCAATGCCACTCCTGGACAAATACCCAGACAAAACTATAATTCAAAAAGATACATGTATCTGTATGTTCATAGCAACACTATCAGAATAGCCAAAACATGGATAAAGTTCATCGACAGATGAATAGATAAGAAAGATGTGGTATGTATATACAGTGAAATACTACTCAGGCATAAAAAGAATAAAATAATGCCATTTGCAGCAACATGGGTGCAACTAGAGATTATCATACTAAGTGAAATAAGTCAGAAAAAGAAATACCATATGATATCTCTTCTATGTGGAATCTAAAATATGACAATATTGAATCTATCTTGGAAACAGAAACAGATTCACAGACATAGAAAACAGAGTCATGGTGGCTAAGAGGGAGGGAGGAAGAAAGAGAGGGATGGACTGGGAGTTTAGAGTGTAAATGCAAACTGTTACATTTGGCATAAAGAACAAGGCCCTATGGTATAGCATACAGAACTATACCCAGTCTCCTGAGATAAACCATAATGGAAAAGAATACTTAAAAAGAATGCATACATACATGTATATATAACTGAGTCACTTTGCTGTTCAGTAAAATCCTACAACATTGTAAATCAACTATAACTTCAATTAAAAAAAATAGAGAATTTTTTAAAAATTCCTCTCCCAGAGAAATTTTAAATATTCACTTGGGAAAATAAATATTTTTTTCCTTTGTAAAGGAAATAGGAAAGATTGTCTTTTAATGTTTAATTTTATGTTTTAGAAAGATGAATTTATGATTTTACACAAAGACATTCCTACTGCAATCTAAAGTTTCAGTTTTTAAAAAAAATATTTCCCTATTATGGGACCATGAACACAGCTGAATAAAAGGAAGATAAAGCCAGCCCAATAACTGTTAGAGAAGTAATGGAGACAGATTTCTTTGATCAACCAGTTGACTTTTTTAAAAGTTCTTTTGAGTTATAGTTGACAAAAAATAAACCACACAAATATAAAATGTACAATATGATACACTTTACATATGTTTACAGTCAAGATAAAAACACATCTATAACCCCAAAAAAGAGCTCTGCATCAGTCTTCATTCTCTGGCTCTTTTTAAAATTTTTTCTTTATCACTGGTTTTGAGCAATGTGACTGATTTGCCTTGGCATAGTTTATGTATCTTGTGCCTGGGGTTTACTGAACTTCTTGGATCTGTGGGTTTATAATTTTCACCAAATATAGAAAATTACCAACCAACTATGTCTTCAAATATAATATCTTCCCCTGCTTTTTTCCCCTCTAGGGCTAAAATTGCATATGTATTAGTCCTCCTGAAGTTATCTCACATATCACTAATGCTTTCTTAATTTTTTTAATGTTTTTAATTTTGGATAGTTTCTCTTATTTACTGTTTTTTTAAAATTCACCAATCTTTTTTCCTGCAACATCTAATCTGTTGTTAATCTCATCCAGTTTATTTTTCACCCCAGACATCTAGAAGTTCAATGGGACAAAAAGCTCTATCTTTTTCGTTGTGGTAAAAAACACATATCACAAAATTTACCATCTTAACCATTTTTTAATGTACTGGTCAGTAGTGTTAAGTATATATACATTATTGTAAAACAGATGTTCAAATCTCTTTCACCTTGCAAATGTGAAACTCTATACCCATTGAGTAACAACTCCTCCCTCCCCATAACTATCACCTTACTTTCTATTTATATGAATTTGACTGCTAAGATACCTCATATAAGTGGAATCAAATGGCATTTCTCTTTTTGTTACTGTTTAACTTAGCAAAATATCCTCATGTTTCATCTATGTTGTAGTATGTGACAGAATTTCCTTCCTTTTAAAGGCTACATAGTATCCCTTTGTATGTATATACCACAACTTGTTTATCCACTTATCTATCAATAGGCACTTGAATTGCTTCTCCCTCTTGGCTACTGCAAATAGTGCTCCTATAAAAATGGACGTGTGATTTTCTTTGAGATCGTGCTTTTGATCTTTTATATTCTTTTGGGTATATACCCAGAAATGAGATTGCTGGATCATACGATAGTTCTATTTTTAATTTTTTGAGGAATTTCCACACTGTTTTTCATAGCATAGTTGTGCCGTATTGTTGCTCTAAAGATCTGGGAGCGAGTGATGAGAATGAAGACAGAACACGAAATCTGGTGCAATGGGTCAGGGGACCTGCAGCCTCTACTGGACTGAGGTGCAGAGTCCACTCTGAGTCCAGCTTTTATTCCTAATTGTAGACTACAAGAGTTTCTTTGGCCTTATCTTTCTCAACACACCTGTTGTGTTAATCACATACTACTAAATGTCAGGGACTACATTGACATAGCTCAGATCTCCTTGTTTTACCCCTGGCTGTTCTCTTCTGGGGTTGTCTCGGGAACAATCAGCAAGTGTGTAGGCAGTGTTCATGCCCAACGCTGACCCGGTGTTCCAAAGTCCATGCCTTCATGATCCAGTCATACTCCCTTCTGGGTCTGGCCTTGGGGTTTGTAACAAGGCAATTATTCTTAAGAAAAACAAGAAAGATAATCATTAACATAGTTTCTTAATATATGCTGTTTTTCCAGGTGTTATTTCTGTGGAATTTCTCAAGGCTGTGAAAGTACATTATTAGGAATTTCCACTACATATCCCCTTTTTTGTTTTTGCAGGAGTAGATATGCCGTCTGAACAACTTCTTTCTTCATCAATTCTAGGATGGTTTTTCTTGTGTATCTGAGGACTAGACATAAAACAGTTAAACATATACATCCTGATATTATAGTACCAAGTAATCCTCTTCTTAAAGTTTTAATCCACATCATGAGGTTAAGTTTATGTAAGTTTTCCTCAGTTTATTCCAATAAATCAGTTTCTGGGAGTAATTGTAAGTGAGCAATCTGCATATTAGAAATAGCAGCCTGTAATTGGGAAATATCTAAGGATAGTTTATTATGAACATGCCTTCTCAGATGTTTAGATAACTGATCCCAAGTATATGCACTTTGATTATACTTATGAGGTGTGACACAAAATTAAGACATATTCCAATCATATTTAAGATGAATTTGTAATTTTAAATTTTGTACTTCATCCCCTGGTAGGAGAACTGCATCTTCTAAATCAATCAATTGTTTATTAATTTCTTGGTCTGTGTGGGTTTGACTTCCCCAGGCAGAACTTGCATTTTGGTGCCACTGCTGTATAAACGTAGTCGTCTGTATAGTTTGACGCAGTGCCACCCCGGCTACTGTTGCAGTCATGGCTATAGCAATAATTTCCACAATACCTGCTATAAGGAGCCCAATAAACCTTTTGGAACATTGCAGTACTTTATTTATAACCTTTAAAAGACCATGTGTTTCAGGAGACTCTTCCCAAGGTCTGGTTTCATTTATTGGAAGCCATATTCCCAATCTCATTCTTAATGTAGCAAATGAGTGATTAGAATTATAAAGTGACCAATTTAAGCCGGTATATAATTTGCAGTCTTAGCAAGAAAGTTCTTGTACACTTTCATTGATAGAAATTGTTCCTTTCAAGAGTACATAGAATCTCTTATGCAAGCCTGAAAATATTTTGTGCTAGTATTAAATGTCAATGAATAATTAGTTTTATCAGAATAATGTCCGTCCCAAATTTGGAATTTTTTAAGACTTAAAGCCAATCGCCAAATCTCTCTTTGCCCTCTTTCTCGATCCAACTGTGGGAAGAGGGGATGACATGCCATTACAATGTCATATAATTGGATGATTTGAATGAGTGGTAATATTAGTATGATTAAAGACTTTGTGCCCCTGCCAATGCAGCCTTTTGTGAGGATTACGGTACTGATTTTGATGAGAGCAATTAGAGACTGCATACCCGATAGGGGACCAGTCCTATACAATTCCATAGGAACCATTAATCAAAATTACTCCCTCAGTCCCATGGCAATTATCCCACTGAATACGATCTTGTTTTTCAGTCCACAGCTTCTGATGCTCGTATAAAGGTCTGTCTGAGTTGGTGTCATTATTAGGTTCTGAGTTGTTATAAGCAAAACTCAGACCAGAGAGAAGATATAACTAAACCTTAGTATGGTTACTATTTAAAGAATTAGTGAACAGTGTAGGCTTATGTAGATAATTTAAGACATTCTGTAGCTGGTCCTACACAAATTGGCCAGGATACATACCCATAAGTAACACTGAAGGGAGTCCCTTCCTCTTGTTTAAAAAGAGGACGATGTGTATCTTCAGGTCCTGGTATCTAGGAGGAATCATTAAGATAAACGGGGATCATAGAATCCCCCCAATCAACGGGTTTTTAGTAATGGGAGGTTAGGTACATATGCCCAATAAGTATAATTTTTAGATTCAGCTGTTGCTAGGGGTATGCTCACTGTGGTGGTGATAAGAGCAAACATGGCAACAACCAGATTGTTAGGAGTGACAGCTTTCCCTTCACTTTCTAAGATCTCCTCTGATTTCTGTCTTAAACTTTTAATTTGTCCCCAACTGGGGATCTTGTTCCAATGTGTCGAAGGGAGGGAAATTGTTATCTTTGTTTCAGACTCAGGCCTTTGAAACTCATTACTGGGTGCTCTCTGTCTCATGTAAAGCGTCTCTTCTGGGGGAGTTCGCTCATGATATGGTTTCAGATGGTGGTGAGGGAATACAAATAAGTGTTTCTGAATCACCTGGTGAAACACAAGCGAAACCCCTTCCCCAGGTTATCAAATCCCCCCTATGCCACAAATGTGTTACTGGATCATACCATCTAACAGATGGTTTGGGTGAATTTCTTTTTGTTCCTTTGTAAAATGTCATTCTGCTGCAGTGAAATCATTATCTTGATGCAAAAAAATTAAATAATGCTTTATGTAACTTTTGCTGTGGGGAAGTGATATTCCATCTTCCCCTTTTTGTTTTTGTAATATTTTTTTAAGAGATCTGTTAGCTCATTTTATAATAGCTTGTCCTTGGGGATTAGAGGGGATTTTTGTGTGATGTTTTATAGACCAAGACTTTAAAAAAAATCTCCAGAAGCAGTACTAGTGTAAGCCGGGCTATTGTCTGTTTTTATATTTTGTGGGAGGCCCATAGTAGCAAAGCAGCTATGCAAATATGTGAAATCACATGTTTTGTAGATTTTCTAGAGCAAGCAGTTGTCTAGATAAATTTAGAGTTAGTGTCAACTGTGACATGTATATAAGCAAACTTTTCAAAGGATGGAATGTGAGTTACATCCATCTGCCGGATCTGGTTTGGCTTTAGGCCATGGGATTAATTCCCCTGGCTTTTGTTGGAGATGTGGTTATCGCAATAGTCTGACATGCAGGACAAGTCTATATAATCTGTTTAGCTTGAGTCCAAGTGATATGAAACTTGATTTTTAAATATTTTGAATTACAATGTGTCAGATCATGAAAGGCTGATGTCTCTGTAAAGGTTGGAAATAAAAGGCTTGAGCATTATTTTTTTGTTAAAGGTTCTGGTAAATTAGTATGAGCCCAAATATGGGTAATGTAGAATGGAAATTGTCGGTGTCTAATCACCTGTTGTAAATTTGTAAAAAGTGTATATAATGTGGATGGGATAGTATCTTTAATAGTTGTTGTTTCTGTATGTATAGTGACATGTACAGAATATTGAGAATCAGATAAAATATTGTTTAGAGAATATTTTGTAATGTGTGTGTAATAGCTAGAATTTGTGTTTGTTGTGTAGAATATCTAGGTGTTTCAATAACTAGCGTAAACGCACCCTTATATCTTGTTTTTCCTTAGCTAGTGTCATCTTGTAAAAATGAAAGGAGTGGAGGGAATGGGGTTGACATTAGTAATTTTAGGCAAAATCCATCTTGTTTGCTTTAAAAACTGTAAGAAAGGCAAATCAGGATAGTGGTTGTCAATTTGTCCAACATAGTCAGCTAAAGCTAGTTGCCAAGATAATGGATTTTGAAGAGGATGTTTTAATTTTTTGGAGGTTACTGTAGGGCAAATAAGGCAGGGATCATGTCCAGTAAGTTGTTGAACATGCTCTCTTCCTTTTAGAATTATAGTGGGTATCATATCTAAATAAGGGGTAATAGATTTTGTTTGTGAATTAGCTGAGAATATCCATTTAACTATTAAAGGAGTTTGTATAATCAACCCAGTAGGGGAATGAGGGGTAGGAAAGACAAATAACTTGAGAGGCTCTAAAGGGTCCATTTTGTCTATTTGGCAGTTTTGTACAGCTTGTTTTATAATTCTTACTTGGTTTTTTTGTTTGTTTGTTTTTTTCAGCCTCAGGAGTTAGTTGTCAGGAGATATTAAGCTCTGGATTTCCTCTTAATAGAGAGAATAAATGGGATAAAGGATAAATTGGAATCCCTAACTTAGGCTGAATCTAGTTAATATCTCTAGTAATTTTTGTAAGCCATTTAGAGTTTTAATTGAGTCTTTGTGTATTTGTCCCTTTTGTGGTTTGATTGTAGTACAGATGACTATATTTTCTAAGTACTGAAAAGGTTCAGTGTATTATAATTTATCAGGAGTGAAATATAAGCCAGCACATTCTAAACATTCCTTTAGCTTTAAAAACAATTCCTGTAGGCTATCAATTTCAGGTAAGGCACATAATATATCATCCATATAATGAATGATATATGCATGAGGGAATTGTAGCATTGGATGTAAAGCCTTGGCTACAAAATTTTGACAGATGGTGGGACTGTTAAGCATACCTTGAGGTAATACAGTCCATTGAAATTTTTTATGTGGTGCCTTAAATTAATGGAAGGAACTGAAAAGGCAAATCTAGGTTGATCAGGATGTAAAGGAATAGTGAAAAAACAATCTTTGAGATCAATAACAAATGCCAATTTGTTGGAATCATACTAGGATTAGGTAGGCCAGGCTGCAAAGCATCTATTGGAACAATAACAGCATTAACAGCTCTCACATCAGGAAATATTCTCCATTTACCAGATTTCTTTTGTATCACAAACACTGTAGAATTCCAAGGGCTAAAGGCCTCAATAATATGTCCCTTGTTAAGTTGTTCATTAACTAATTTATGTAAAGCCTCGAATTTTTCTTGTTTTAGAGGTCACTGTTCTATCCACACAGGTTGATCAGTTTTCCAATTAAGAGGTATAGGTGTGAATGGAGGAAGATTAATATGAGAAGTGGCCACTAGTGAAAAGGAGGTGGTTTGAAATCTTGAGTAGTCAAAGGATAAATTCTTTTTTGTTGACTTTTGCCCAGTCCCAATTCTGGTATATAACCTTGATTGAACATAATTTGGTGACTATATTGATTTGGAGGAACATGTATCTCAGCATGCCATTGTTCTAAGAGATCATGACCCCATAGATTGACAGGTATATCAGCGATATAAGGTTGGATAGTGGCTGGTTGCTTATCAGGCCCTGAACAAGACAATACCATAGCACTTTGTTTTAATCCTTGTGTCTGTCTTAGACCTGCAACAGATATTGGAGCAGGCCTAATTGGCCATGTTTTAGGCCAGTGTTGAGAGCTGATGATAGAAACATCAGCCCCAATATCTATTAAACCTTGAAAGTTTTTGCCACTTATATTGACTTGACAAGTGGATCTGGATTCCAAAACCTTTTCAGTGAGAAAAATACCAGCCTGGTGTCAGGGAATGTTTGATGGGAGGATTCCTACATGCTGTTTCTCATAAATCCTCTGTTCCTTATCAGCTTCTGCCAGAAGCGAGTAGAACTGCATGCAGCTCTCAAGACTGAGGTCATTGGGTGAGACAGGCTTGGGTCTCCTTTAGTAAAACATTCTCTTTATGACAAAACTGCTTAGTCTTGCCCCCTTTCTTAAGATACGGATTGTCTCCTGATCTTGTGACCATTATTAACCTTTGTTCCCTTGGTAATGGTTACTGTACATTTGGTTTTCTCATCTTTATCATTGTCGTAAGAAACGTCTTGTACCGCAGCCTATATATACTCATAGAAAAATCATTAAACACCTTTGCTCCATCAGAGCTTGGGTCCCCGTGTCTTTCTTTCTTTCTTTCTCTCTCTCTCTCTTCCTCCCTCCCTCCGGCTTTCTCTTTCACTTTCTTATCGTCGACTCCAGACAGCTAGGTCCTGGTCCATTAAAGGATCCCAACAAGTGGTGCCCAGAACACAGACAGTGGTATCCATGGCATTTCCGACAGAGTGACTCCAGAGGCTTATTGAGGTCTGGACCTATTGAGGTCAGTAAGTACTAAGACACGGGTCAACGGCTGGAAAGCCCCATCATTTCTCTATTTTACTTCACCATTTGTTTAAAGCTCAGGGACTTTGTTTTCGCGCCAATGAGTGGAGGCTTACTTTCAAACAGTGGTTAAATGTAATCCTTGGTTCCCTGATAAATGCAGTTTTGATTTAGAAATTTGGCACCGGGTCAAAGAAAATGTTGAATGAGCCTCCAAACAAGGAAAAAATATTCCAATTGATCTCTAGTCCCTATGGGCTCTCATTAAAGCTATAATTCTGCCATTTCAAGGTAAATTCTAGCCCTTCCAATATTCGACAACAGACAAAACACTTATTACATGAATATAAATTAAATGATAAAACTTTACAAAAGGCCCAATTAAAGCAGCATAAAATATTTCAAAATTTTCTTACTAGCCCTGCCTCAGCTGCTCCAAATGCTCCTCCTCTGCCAACAGGTGCAACTCCAAAAGTCTCTCCTTTGTTGGAACCTAATTAAAATTATCCTAATTTTTTAGCTAGATGAGAAACTTCTATTTCCCATACTGTAATCGGAGAAGAAACCAAGAAACAGCTAGAGAAATTACTTGCTTGTGAGAATGCAAATCAGGAATGTCAAAGAGCTATTGCTGCAATTCGTGAGACTGGGACTATTATTGATTATTTGAAGGCTTGTCACAATCTAGGATCAAAAATTCAAAAGATGCAAATACTGGCTGAAACAATGGCTACCACCTTTAAAAAGGGAAATGAAGGATGCTTTACATGTGGAGATAAAAACCATTGAAAAAGGGACTGCAGTAAGAAGGCTAATAAAAAACCTCCAAGAATTCGCCCTCGCTGCCGTAGAGGAATGCATTGGGCCAAAGATTGTAAATCTAAATTTGATATTGAAGGAAAACCTATTCCAGGAAACTCCAAACAGGGAACCCCTCCCCCAGGTCCCCTACAACAAAAACCAGGGGCAAATTCTATCTTTTTCCCTCAAACCCTCAACATCTGGCAGTGCTGCCATCAATATACCAGCCCTAAATGATTTTTTCCTTTACCCTAAAGCAGTCTCTTCTGGAGTACCTACCAGATTTTTTGGACCCCCTGCCCCCACAAACCTTCAGTCTTTTATTTGGCTGATCTAATTTGGCTTCTAAAGGACTTACTGTTCACCCTGGAATAATTGATTCAAATTATAAAGGGGAGATTCAACTTATGATGTCATCTCAGATTCTATGGCAATTCAAAAAGGGGGACAAAATTGCTCAATTACTTCTTTTGCCTTACATTTCTATTAACTCCTCTAATAATGTACGGACAGGCAGATTTAGCAGTACAGATCAAAAACAATCTTTATAGACATCATTGGTATCTGAATTTGCCTGACCAAATATAAAATCAAAATTAATGGTAAAAGATTTTCTAGTCTCCTTGGCACTGGATCTAATATTACTATTATTTCCAAACACTTATGGCCCAAACCCTGGCCTATACAAAAGGTCTCTTGCCAAATTGCAGGAATTTCTCAAACCAAAGTACAAGAAATTTATCAAAATGTTCAAATCTACTCATATGATAGACTAAAAGGCCAACATACAACATTAAGACCTTATATGATAGATGCACCCCTTAATCTAATAGGAAGGGACTTACTTATGCAATGGCAAACTCAGATATACATTCCACATTTTTCCTAGGGGCCACTGCTCATTTAACAAACAAAACAATTATTAAAATAACTGAGAAAAATGACGAGCCTATTTGGAGAGCAATGGCCCCTTACAAAAGAAAAATTACAAGCTACTAAAGAACTTATAGATACACAATTAGAATTGAAACATATTGAGGAATCTTGCTCTTCTTGGAACTCTCCTATTTTTGTTATAAAAAAGAAATCTAACAAATGGTGTCTCTGAGACCTTAGAAAAGTTACCTGCTGCTAAGTTACTGCAGTCGTGTGCAACTCTATGTGACCCCACAGACGGCAGCCCACCAGGTTCTGCCGTCCCTGTTCCTGGGATTCTCCAAGCAAGAACAATGGAGCGGGTTGTCATTTCCTTCTTTAGAAAAGTTAATGCATCTATAAAACCTATGGGTGCATTACAACCAGAGATCCCATCACCTATTACTATTCCTCAAAACTGGCACATTATTATTACTGATTTACAAGATTATTTTAATATACCTTTACACCCTTTAGACCAGAAGAGATTAACTTTCTCTCTCCCTTATCTTAATCATATTGAGCCTCATAAAAGTTTTCAATAGACTATGTTACCTCAAGGTATGCTTAACAGTCCTGGTATTTGTCAAAATTCTGTAGCCAAGGCTTTACTTCCTATGTGACAGCAATTCCCTCATGCATATATCATTAACAATATACTATAACTGAAAAAAGGAGAAATGATATTTTTTACACTGAATAGCCATGATATTCTTTAGACTCCAGAGAAAACTGATTAAAATAAAATCTTTTTTGAAATTGCAAAACTGCTTCTTCTTACACATGCAGTTAGGAAAAGGTTAACTTGTTAAAATACTTTTTTGGAGCTCCAATTCTGCCTGGGAAACAAAAAGAGGCCTAGGAAAAAACTTAAAGTTAACTCTTATCATGTCCTTGGGATACACAGTCCACTCTATCTAGGACTCCAGCCATAAACAAATTGGTGGAACTCAAAATAAATAAATAAAACAAAAAGATGTTTTAAAGTTCAAACGGAAAACTATGCCTATCTATCTAAAATTATCTATGTCTCAATATATGTCTTTGTTTTTGGATAATATGAAGTTAAAAGCTCTATTTAAATTCAACTTCACATGAACTTAAAAATATTCAATATTAAATATAATGTTTATTTAAATATGAATATAATTTAAATGTAATTATTTGTTAATCTAATCAAGACATGTCTTAAGTCATCAACTTTATATAATACTTTTATTATGCCTAGGTTTAAGGTAAACTAAATTTGTCAACAAAAAGGTAACTCTTTATATATATATATATAAATATATAAATGAGATGAATACTTTTAGATAAACTCTATTAAAGATAATTATATTTTTAATAGAATAGCCTATTATTAAAATCTAAAACAATGTCTTAGGATTGGGGTAACTTAAGTTTCTGGAGTTATACTAAACTAAATAATAAAAGTTTATTAAATAACTCTGTCATTTCCAAATGAAGTAAGATTTTAAAACATTAATTACTGAACATTAACTTCCTCTTACAAAATGTTTTTCTTATAGAAAAACTAACGAGATTTTAAGCTATTAATAAATATAAATATATATGTTTATATAAAAATGAAAATATATATTATATAATGTGATATAATAAAATATTCACCAATCTATAAAATATTAAAATACAAGACACTTCATAGTTGCTAAAGAAAAGTAAGATATACACTTTTAATAAAAAGATATAAGAAATGACAAATAAAATGATGAATACAAAAATATAAAAAAGGTTTATGACCAATGAAAGAATTTATGGTAAATAGGTGTAACTCATTGACCTGAACTTTCTTCCTCTTCCTTCTTACATGTCTTGATCAATAGAAATTCTTATTTTCTAGGGGCCACACCTCTCCAAGGTAAAACTACACAACATGTTATAACCCACCTATCAACTTACTTTGCGATAATGAGAACACCTAATTCTATAAAAACAGACAATGGCCCTGCCTATGTTCCTAAGTGGTTCAAACAATTTTTACATTCATTCTCTATTAAACAGATTACAGACATTCCTTATAATCCACAAACACAAGACATAATTAAACAAACACATTACACACTGTAACTGCAAATAAAAAATTAAATAAGAGGAAATACACAGGAACACTTTTATCTTCCTTATCCAAAACAGACTTTACTAGATTTTAATGCAATATATTCTTTAAGCCTATAACTATTATTAATATAGCTTTATTTCTGAAGACTCTTGAGAGTCCCTTGGACTGCAAGGAGATCCAACCAGTCCATCCTAAAGGAGATCAGTCCTGGGTGTTCATTGGAAGGACTGATGCTGAAGCTAAAACTCCAATACTTTGGCCACCTGATGCGAAGAGTTGACTCATTGGAAAAGACCTGATGCTGGGAGGGATTGGGGGCATGAGGAGAAGGGGGTGACAGAGGATGAGATGGCTGGATGGCATCACTGACTCGATGGACATGAGTTTGAGTATACTTCCGGAGTTGGTGATGGACAGGGAGGCCTGGCGTGCTGCAATTTATGGGGTCGCAAAGAGTCGGACACGACTGAGCGACTGAACTGAACTTACTGATTTCTGTTTCCAATCTGTAAGATTCTTAAAACAAAACATCAACTTCAATGCCTGTTTCACAATACAAAACAAAAACAACATAAAAAAGACACCATTTCCCAAATAAGTTATTTGTTCCTAAGAGTATCAAAAGTGCAAAATATTCACCTTCTTTTCGGGTCTGTCTTGAAAGTATAATCATCTTCCTCGACACACTGAACAGAGAGAGTCAACAACTGCCAGGCTGCATTTCTTTCCCAAGGACGAGGTCAGATATATTTGGATGTGAGCAACCTTTCATTTGTCAAGTTGTTCTGCATCAGCTTTTTAATAATTTCACTTAGGAAAATTGTTTGAATGTTTACTTCTAATCCTTTGCCCCAAATAACACAAACCACTTAAAACACAGTCAGATCCCATTTCTTTTTACATCAGGAAAAATGTATGTACTGAATGAAGGAAAATCAACCCCTTAATTCAAAACCACAGCCAAATACCAGTCCCAAACAGATTTCTAGATGATTTGTTTTTCTTTGGGGCTGAAATATTTCCTAGGAATGTTTTCGTCATTATTGCTTTCCTTTCTTTCTATAACTATTGTTAATATAGCCTTATTTGTTTTAAATTTTTTAAACTTACCACAAGGAGATATTTTGACAAAAGCAGAAAAACGTTTTGAAACATTAAAGGACACCTCCCTTCCTTTGCCCATTTGTTATCAAGACAGGTTAACTAATCAATGGAAATCTAAGAAACTAATCTTTCAGGGAAAGGGGCATGCTTCTATTTCTTCAGATGATTCAGCGAACTCACATGACTTCCTCTTCAGAAGATTCAACCTCAGGGGGCCCCCAGCATTCAGACTAGAGATGAAACAACAAAAACCCCAGGAAGAAAGAATTCCAACACAAGTTATGGCAACTTTTAAAATTTCCAAAAAATGCCACACTCGAAGTCATTGACCTTATGATCTCCCTACTTGGGGACAGATAAAAACCCTTACTAATCAAGCTGAAAATCTGATTTCTCAACAGGGAATTCTCAGAATCCTGAAAATATTTTTCTTCGCTATGCTTGCTTTGCTTGCTTTTGCTTCCCTGAGTCAGCTCAGGCTGACTTGATTGATCACACTTATTGGGCTTATATACAAACCCCCCTTTTTTATTGTAGGTTATAAAATGGACAGATATAAGATCAATCATATCCACTAATGACTCAACACATATGCCCCTTCATTGGAACTTAGAGGGGCCCTCTCATCCTGAAGAAGAAGAAAAACTAATTAATATCTCTCTAGGTTATGAAGTCCTTCCTTCGTGTATGGGCCCAACAGAATTATACATAAACGTTAGCCAACAAACTTGGGCTTTTGCCCTGCCTCCAAAAGAGGACTTTCAAGATGCTGCTTGGATTATTTACTGCCCTTTCTTTGTCCGTGAATCATGTTTATACTACTGAAACTTTAGGGAAAGAATTAAAGAAAGAACAAAGAACTCTATGCAAAGGGTTTACTAATAAGAACTTTAAATATAATCCTGTTCATTGGGGCAAATGTCAGGCCAAATCAGGGCAATTAATGTTTGTGGCTAATCATACAATTGTCAATTGGGGACCCCATGGTATGTGGTTATCTAACTGCTCAGATGATATTAACAGCACTATGTGTGATTATGCTACTCAAGTAGCTTGGGAGGTTACTAATACTACAATGGAGCATTACCATGAGAGGTTACTAATACTAAAATGGAACATTACCATGACGGAGGACTTCTTGGGTGGCTTGACAGTGGACTGGCCCCCCTCATCCTCGAATCATCCTTGATGAACAGATTGGGCCTGAACAATGGGACATCTGGAAACTTGCTGCGAACACTGAAGAACTTGGGACTTGGACCAGACATTTCACAGGGACCAATTGTAGCTATGGCAATTATTTCTTTCACTATAATCAATCATATTTTATACAAGCCTATGTTCCACTTCCTTTTGTTGTAGCTATAGGAAATTTGCAATTCAATAAGAATTTACATTGTGTAACTTACATAAATTGTAAATTATATACTTGTCTTAATTCCTCTATTTCCTTGAGAAATGACTCCCTTTTGATTCTTGGATCTCGACATAATCTGTGGTTACCAATAAATCTCCAGCGGCCCTGGAAAGAAGGTCCCATGGCTGGACTTGCTTTCCGGTTACTTACTAAATTGCTCCAGCGATCTAAATGATTCATTGGATGGCTGATTTTTGGCATTTTGGGATTAATAGCTATCTGCACCTCTGCTGCTGTCACTGGTGTTGCCTTACAAACGTCAATTCAAACACATAATTTTGTCCAAAATTGGACTAAAGATGCTCGTACTATGTGGGCCACTCAGGCTCAAATAGATGAGGATATGTAAGATGAAATACAGGAACTAAAAACAGCCATCAAATGGGTTGGAGATAAATTATTAGATGTACAAAAACAGGTGATACTAAAATGTGATTGGAATTCTACTCAATTTTGTGTTATTCCTGTTCAATCCAATAATGCTTACAACTGGGAACAAATTAAGTTTCACTTATAAAACATACATGATAATGCCTCTCTGAATGTACAATTATTACAAAAAGAAATATTTGAAACTTTTTCTAATAATCTGCCCTCTTCCACTGATTTGGAAACTTTAGCTGAACAACTAGCTGATCAATTATCTAGGCTAGACCCACGAGGATGGTTTCAAAGCATTACTCACAGCATCGGGTCTGGAACTGTAATTTTAGTGATTGTCTTGACAACTGTATTTGTCGTCTACCATTACCTTCATGCAAAGATTGTTAAAACTAAATAAACTCTTACGGTCAGAACTCTTTTTACAAATATTATAAATAAATAAGGGGGAATTATCAGGGAATGTTTGATGGGAGGATTCCTACGTGCTGTTTCTCATAAATCCTCTGTTCCTTATCAGCTTCTGCCAGAAGCGAGTAGAACTGCACGCAGCTCTCAGGACTGAGGTCATTGAGACAGACTTGGGTCTCTTTTAGTAAAACATTCTCTTTATGACAAAACTGCTTAGTCTCACCCCCTTTTCTTGAAATATGGATTGTCTCCTGATCTTGTGACCATTATTATCCTTTGTGCCCTTGGTAACGGTTACTGTACGTTTGGTTTTCTGATCTTTATCATTGTCGTAAGAAACTTCTTGTACCACAGCCTATATATACTCACAGAAAAATCATTAAAGCACCTTTGCTCCATCAGAGCTTGGGTCCCCGTGTCTTTCGTCTTTCTTTCTTTCTTTCTCTCTCTCTCTCTCCCCCTCTGGCTCTCTCTTTCACTTTCTTATCATCGACTCCGAACCGCCAGGTCCCGGTCCATTAAAGGACCCCAACAGCGTGGCCTGTGCTTGCAAGTCCCTCAAAGCCCCACTTTTTGTCTGAATGTTCTACACCCACATAAGGTAGAATTAAAAGCTGAACAATTCTATCCACTTTAGAAACCTTCCAGGGAAGAGTGGTAGAGACCATAACCTTCAATTTGCCTTCATAATCATTGCCTATAACTCTGGTATGAATTTGAACTCCCTGGGAAGTTAGTCCCAATCTTCCTAACTGTAATCCAACAGTCCCCTGTTAAAGTGGTCCAAATATTCCTGTTGAAATGATAGTTGGTGTCTCTCCAGGAGTAACAATAATATCCTGATTACTACTTATATCAAGGGCTGTGTTTCCTTGGGTTGCTGGGAATAATTCCATGACAGTTCAGTCAGTTCAGTTCAGTCTCTTAGGCATGTCTGACTCTTTGAAATCCCATGGACTGCAGCACTCCAGATTTCCCAGTCCATCACCAACTCCTAGAGTTTACTCAAACTCATGTCCATTGAGATGGTGATGCCATCCAAACATCTCACCCTTTGTCGTCCCCTTCTCCTCTCACCTTCAATCTTTCCCAGCATCAGGGTCTTTTCAAATGAGTCAGCTTTTCACATCAGGTGACCAAAACATTGGAGTTTCAGCTTCAACATCAGTCCTTCCAATGAATATTCAGGATTGATTTCCTCTAGGATGGACTGGTTGGATCTCCTTGCAGTCCAAGGGACTCTCAGGAGTCTTCTCTAACACCACAGTTCAAAAGAATCAATTCTTCAGTGCTCAATTTTCTTTATAGTCCAACTCTCACATCCATCCATGACCACTGGAAAAACCATAGCCTTGACTTGACGGACATTTGTTGGCAAAGTAATGTCTCTGATTTTTAATATGCTGTCTAGTTTGATCATAACTTTCCTTCCAAGGAGTAAGCATATTTTAATTCCATGACACAGCATAGTAATTCTGATTGTTGTTGTTCCTGGTGGGAGTAGTTGGGAAAAACATTTGTGGAGTCTAAACAAGATAGGCTCCCTTGTTTCTTGGGGCTGGGAGATTGCCCTTGAGGCCATTTCCCAAAAGGGGCCACCCTTATGAAATTCAGAATGGCATTGATTTGCCCAATGGCTTCTTTTTTTTACATTTTGGGCAGAGGCCAGGGACATTTTCCTTTTGTGAATTACTCTTTTGAAAGTTCCCTTTTTTGAACTTACATTCAACTCTAGTATGTCCAGGTTTCCCACAATCAAAACAAGAATCAGGGAATTTAGGGAGTTGTAATCCAGCCATAGCCTGAGCTAATAAATTAGCTCTGAAGGATTTGATTCTGTTGGGGAAGTTTGTAATTTCCTTGGTTCTGTCTCACCACAGCAAAAATTTGAAGTGACAATGGACCAGTGTTATAGCTCAGTTTTATTGGCAAGCAAAGGAAAATACATCCTTGAGGTGTGAGGGAGGGCTGACCCAAAAGATGCAAAGAGAAGAGAACCACCCTCCCACCCCCACCCCAGCTCAATTTTGGCTCCTCTTTTTATATGTTTTTCTTCTCCCCCTGACCCTGCCCTATATAAATTGGGCTAACCAGGAGAGCTGTTTGTGTTACCTGAGGTCTACACTCCAGTCCTCGGACCTTCCTTTGTTCTATTTTTGCAGGCTTTTCCCTTCTTTTTCTTTTAGCCACCACCATTTTGGATTCCTTTTTCCTATTCTAACTACCTAATAGTTCTTACTCCCGGGCATAGTTTAACATAATCATTCAAACTAGCTTTTCCTTTGAAAGGGTTCATTACTTTCTTGTAATCAGTGTTAACATTATCATAAGCCAACAATTATAATATGACATCTGCCGCCTCAGCATTTGTAACTTGCTGGCAGTTTGCCTCTCATAATCAGGCAATAAATTCAGTATAGGGCATCTTAGGATCCTGGACAATTTTTTGAAAGGAAACAGAAGCCTCGCTTTTTTACTTTATTTTTTCCCAGGCCCTCAAGCAACATCTTCACATTTGTTCTATGACTTGATCATTCATATGTATTTGATCTTGCACTCTCCCTCATGGACCTATCCCCATAAGTTTTTCCAACAAAATAGGGATATTATGAGTCTGATTATGTGCAGTCAAAGTCTCAGCATGATCTTGCCACCAAGTTCTAAATTAAAGAAATTCCCCTTGAAGAAATTCCCCCTGGGGTTAATGTCATGGTCTGGGTTGGCAAAGAATTGCCAGACATGAGACAGAGTGAGAGGGAAATAAAGTTTATTAGAATGGGAGACGCTGTTAGAACAGCAGGACAGCTCAAGGGAGAACCAACATTGAATGGGAGTCCTTAGTCCATTTTTATACCCAGGGTACAAGGAGTGGGATAGGGGTCTTGTGGGTCATTTGCTGATTGGATGAGGTACGTATACTGGGGGGGGGGGGGGGGAGAGTAAGGCAAATACCTCCTCCACTCCTCCATATGAGGTAGGAGGGGAGACAGGTTATACTGCCCCATTAATAGTTACTACATGGGGGAGGGAAGGATATAAGGTCTGGCTTTTCCATTCCTGCATTCCAAGATCCTCCTTGGTTATCTGCTCTTTCATCCTTTGGCCACCACAACTAAGACTGTTTTTGCTAATGTCAACCAGTCTGCTGGAATGAAGCCATTGCCCTCTGCAAAACCTTGAACTATTCCCACCATAAAAGGGGAGTTTACATCATAATTTTGTACTGCTTGCTTGTTTTAATTTCTAGGATTTTTTTTTTTAACATTACCTTTCTTTTTATTTTTTATTTTATTTTATTTTTTTAATATTGTAGTGGTTTTTGCCATACATTGAAATGAATCAGCCATGGATTTACAGGTACCACCCATCCTGATCCCCCCTCCCACCTGCCTCCCCACCCCATCCCTCTGGGTCTTCCCAGTGCACTAGCCCTGAGCACTTGTCTAATGCATCCAACCTGGGCTAGTGATCTGTTTCACCCTTGATAATATACATGTTTCAATGCTGTTCTCTCAAAACACCCCACCCTCGCCTTCTCCCACAGAGTCCAAAAGTCTGTTTTGTATATCTGTGTCTCTTTTTCTGTTTTGAATATAGGGTTATCATTACCATCTTTCTAAATTCCATACATATGAGTTAGTATACTGTATTGGTCTTTATCTTTCTGGCTTACTTCAACTCTATATAATGGGCTCCAGTTTCATCCATCTCATTAGAACTGATTCAAATGAATTCTTTTTAATGGCTGAGTAATATTCCATGGTGTATATGTACCACAGCTTCCTTATCCATTCGTCTGCTGATGGGCATCTAGGTTGCTTCCATGTCCTGGCTATTATAAACAGTGTTGCGATGAACATTGGGGTGCACGTGTCTCTTTCAGATCTGGTTTCCTCGGTGTGTATGCCCAGAAGTGGGATTGCTGGGTCATATGGCAGTTCTATTTCCAGTTTTTTAAGAAATCTCCACACTGTTCTCCATAGTGGCTGTACTCGTTTGCACTCCCACCAACAGTGTAAGAGGGTTCCCTCTTCTCCATACTCTCTCCAGCACTTATTGCTTGTAGACTTTTGGAATGCAGCCATCCTGACTGGCGTATAATGGTAACTCATTGAGGTTTTGATTTGTATTTCTCTGATAATGAGTGATGTTGGGCATCTTTTCATGTGTTTGTTAGCCATCTGTATGTCTTCTTTGGAGAAATATCTGTTTAGTTCTTTGGCCCATTTTTTGATTGGGTCATTTATTTTTCTGGAATTGAGCTTCAAGAGTTGCTTGTATATTTTTGAGATTAATCCTTTGTCTGTTGCTTCGTTTGCTATTATATTCTCCCAATCTGAGGGCTGTCTTTTCACCTTGCTTATAGTATCCTTTGTTGTGAAAAGCTTTTAAGTTTCATTAGGTCCCATTTGTTTATTTTCGCTTTTATTTCCAATATTCTGGGAGGTGAGTCAGAGAGGATCCTGCTGTGATTCATGTTGGAAAGTGTTTTGCCTATGTTCTCCTCGAGGAGTTTTATAGTTTCTGGTCCTACATTTAGATCTTTAATCCATTTTGAGTTTATTTTGGTGTATGGTGTTAGAGTGTTCTAGTTTCATTCTTTTACAAGTGGTTGACCAGTTTTCCCAGCACCACTTGTTAAAGAGGTTGTCTTTTTTCCATTGTATATCCTTGCCTCCTTTATCTAGGATAAGGTGTCCATAGATATGTGGATTGATCTCTGGGCTTCCTATTTTGTTCCATTGACCTATATTTCTGTCTTTGTGCCAGTACCATACTGTCTTGATGACTGTGGCTTTGTAGTAGAGCCTGAAGTCAGGCAGGTTGATTCCTCCAGTTCCATTCTTCTTTCTCAAGATTGCTTTAGCTATTCGAGGTTTTTTGTATTTCCATACAAATTGTGAAATTATTTGTTCTAGTTTTGTGAAGAATACCGTTGGTAGCTTGATAGGGATTGCATTGAATCTATAGATTGCTTTGGGTAGTATAGCCATTTTGACAATATTGATTCTTCCAATCCATGAACACGGTATATTTCTCCATCTGTTTGTGTCCTCTTTGATTTCTTTCATCAGTGTTTTGTAGTTTTCTATGTATAGGTCTTTTGTTTCTTTAGGTAGATATACTCCTAAGTATTCTATTCTTTTTGTTGCAATGGTGAATGGTATTGTTTCCTTAATTTCTCTTTCTGTTTTCTCATTGTTAGTATATAGGAATGCACGGGATTTCTGTGTGTTGATTTTATATCCTGCAACTTTACTATATTCGTTGATTAGCTCTAGTAATTTTCTGGTAGAGTCTTTAGGGTTTTCTATGTAGAGGATCATGTCATCTGCAAACAGCCAGAGTTTCACTTCTTTTCCTATCTGGATTCCTTTTACTTCTTTTTCTGCTCTGATTGCTGTGGCCAAAACTTCCAAAACTATGTTGAATGGTAGTGGTGAGAGTGGGCACCCTTGTCTTGTTCCTGATTTCAGGGGAAATGCTTTCAATGTTTCACCATTGAGAGTAATGCTTGCTCTGGGTTTATCATATATAGCTTTTATTATGTTGAGGTATGTTCCTTCTATTCCTGCTTTCTGGAGTTTTAATCATAAACGGGTGTTGAATTTTGTCAAAGGCTTTTTCTGCATCTATTGAGATAATCATATGGTTTTTATCTTTCAATTTGTTAACGTGGTGTATTACATTGATTGATTTGTGGATATTAAAGAATCCTTGCATTCCTGGGATAAAGCCCACTTGGTCATGGTGTATGATTTTTTTAATATGTTGTTGGATTCTGTTTGCTAGAATTTTGTTAAGGATTTTTGCATCTATGTTCATCAGTGGTATTGGCCTGTAGTTTTCTTTTTTTGTGCCACCTTTGTCTGGTTTTGGAATTGGGGTGATGGTGGCCTCATAGAATGAGTTTGGAAGTTTACCTTCTTCAGCAATTTTCTGGAAGAGTTTGAGTAAGATAGGTGTTAGCTCTTCTCTAAATTTTTGGTAGAATTCAGCTGTGAAGCCATCTGGTCCTGGGCTTTTGTTTGCTGGAAGATTTCTGATTACAGTTTCGATTTCCTTGCTTGTGATGGCTCTGTTAAGATCTTCTATTTCTTCCTGGTTCAGTTTTGGAAAGTTATACTTTTCTAAGAATTTGTCCATTTCTTCCAAGTTGTCCATTTTATTGGCATAGAGCTGCTGGTAGTACTCTCTTACGATCCTTTGTATTTCAGTGTTGTCTGTTGTGATCTCTCCATTTTCATTTCTAATTTTGTTAATTTGGTTCTTCTCTCTTTGTTTCTTAATGAGTCTTGCTAATGGTTTGTCAATTTTGTTTATTTTTTCAAAAAACCAGCTTTTAGCTTTGTTGATTTTTGCTATGGTCTCCTTAGTTTCTTTTGCATTTATTTCTGCCCTAATTTTTAGGATTTCCTTCCTTCTACTAATGCTGGGGTTCTTCATTTCTTCCTTCTCTAGTTGCTTTAGGTGTAGAGTTAGGTAATTTATTTGACTTTTTTCTTGTTTCTTGAGGTAAGCCTGTAATGCTATGAACCTTCCCCTTAAGCACTGCTTTTACAGTGTCCCATAGGTTTTGGGTTGTTGTGTTTTCATTTTGATTCATTTCTATGCATATTTTGATTTCTTTTTTTATTTCTTCTGTGATTTGTTGGTTATTCAGAAGCATGTTATTTAGCCTCAATATGTCTGCATTTTTAATAATTTTTTTTCCTGTAATTGAGATCTAATCTTACTGCACTGTGGTCAGAAAAGATGACTGGGATGATATCAATTTTTTTGAACTTCCCAAGGCTAGGTTTATGGCCCAGGATGTGCTCTATTCTGGAGAAGGTTCCGTGTGCACTTGAGAAAAAGGTGAAGTTGATTGTTTTGGGGTGACATGTCCTATAGATATCAATTTGGTCTAGCTGGTCCATTGTGTCATTTAAAGTTTGTGTTTCCTTGTTAATTTTCTGTTTAGTTGATCTATCCATAGTTGTGAGTGGGGTATTAAAGTCTCCCACTATTATTGTGTTACTGTTAATTTCCCCTTTCATACGGGTTAGCATTTACCTTACACATTGCGGTGCTCCTATGTTGGGTGCATATATATTTATAATTGTTATATCATCTTCTTGGATTGATCCTTTGATCATTATGTAGTGTCCTTCTTTGTCTCTTTTCACAGCCTTTATTTTAAAGTCTATTTTATCTGATATGAGTATTGCTTTCTTTCAGTCTCTGTTTGTGTGAAATATTTTTTTTCCAGCATTTCACTTTCAGTCTGTATGTGTCTCTTGTTTTGAGGTGGGTCTCTTGTAGACAGCATATATAGGGGTCATGTTTTTGTATCCATTCAGCCAGTCTTTGTCTTTTGGTTGGGGCATTCAACCCATTTATATTTAAGGTAATTATTGATAGTTATGGTCCCGTTGCCATTTACTTTGTTGTTTCGGGTTCGTGTTTATACAACCTTTCTGTGTTTCCTGTCTAGAGAAGATCCTTTAGCATTTGTTGAAGAGCTGGCTTGGTGGTGCTGAATTCTCTCAGCTTTTGCTTATCTGTAAAGCTTTTGAATTCTCCTTCATATCTGAATGAGATCTTTGCTGGGTACAGTAATCTAGGTTTTAGGTTATTCTCTTTCATTACTTTAAGTATGTCCTGCCATTCCCTTCTGGCCTGAAGGGTTTCTATTGATAGATCAGCTGTTATCCTTATGGGATAACACCCTTTGTGTGTTATTTGTTGTTTCTCCCTTGCTGCTTTTAATATTTGTTCTTTGTGTTTGATCTTTGTTAATTTGACTAATATGTGTCTTGGGGTGTTTTGCCTTGGGTTTATCCTGTTTGGGACTCTCTGGGTTTCTTGGACCTGTGTGACTATTTCCTTCCCTATTTTAGGGAAGTTTTCAGCTATTATCTCCTCGAGTATTTTCTCATGGCCTTTTTTTTTTTTGTCTTCTTCTTCTGGGGCTCCTATGATTCAAATGTTGGGGCATTTCTCACTGTCCCAGAGGTCCCTGAGTTTGGACTCATTTCTTTTGATTCTTTTTTCTTTGTTCCTCTCTGCTTCATTTATTTCCACCATTTTATCTTCTACCTCACTTATCCTCTCTTCTCTCTCCGTTATTCTACTCTTGGTTCCCTCCAGAGTGTTTTTGATCTCATTTATTGCATTATTCATTTTTAATTGACTCTTTTTTATTTCTTCTAGGTCCTTATTAAGTATTTCTGGCATCTTCTCAATCTTTGTCTCCAGGCTATTTATCTGTAACTCCATTTTGTTTTCAAGATTTTGGATCATTTTATTATCATTATTCTAAATTCTTTTTCAGGTAGATTCCCTATCTCCTCCTCTTTTGTTAGACTTGGTGGGCATTTTTCATGTTCCTTTACCTTCTGGATATTTCTCTGCCTTTTCATCTTGTTTAGATTGCTGTGTCTGGAGTGGCCTTTCTGTATTCTGGTGGTCTGTGGTTCCTTTTTATTGTGGAGGTTTCTCCCAGTGGGTGGGGTTGGATGATTGGCTTGTCAAGGTTTCCTGGTTAGGGAAGCTTGCGTCAGTGTTCTGGTGTGTGGAACTGGATTTCTTCTCTCTGGAGTGCAATTGAGTGTCCAGTAGCGAATTTTGAGATGGGTCTGTGTGTTAGGTGTGACTTTGGGCAGCCTGTATGTTGACACTCAGGGCTAGTTCCTGTGTTGCTGGAGAATTTGCATGGTATGTCTTGCTCTGAAACTTATTGGCTCTTGGGTGGTGGTTGGTTTCAGTGTAGGTATGATCTCTTATTACTTAATGTTCCCTGTAGTCAGGAGTTTTCTGGTGTTCTCAGGTTTTGGGCTTAAGTCTCCTGCCTCTGGATTTCAGTCTTATTCTTCCAGTAGCCTCAAGACTTCTCCAACTATACAGGACTGATAATAAAACTTCTAGGTTAATGGTGAAAAGATTCTCCACCGTGAGGGATACCCAGAGAGGTTCACACAGTTATATGAAGAAGAGGAGAGGGAGGAGGGAGATAGAGATGAGCAGGAGGAGAAAAAGGGGGACTCAAGAGGAGAGAGACAGATCTACGCAGTTCTCTGTTCCCTAAGTGTTCTCCGTAGCCCAGACACCCACAGAGATTCACAGAATTGGATTGAGAAAGAAGGGGGAGGGAGGAAATAGAGGTGATATGATGGAGAAAACGGAGAGTCAAAAGTGGGAGAGAGTAATCAACACAATCCTGAGTAAAAATGGGTACTGAACATTGGATTCTTAAATGTCCAAAATTGATATCAAATATTGAAAAACAAAGATTAAAAATCTAGAGTAGAGGTTAGACTCTTAAAAATACAATATTAAAAACAAAAATACAAAAAATTTAAGAAATATATATGAAGTTCAGTTTAAAAATAGGGCCTCTTTTTTTTTTTTTTTTGCAAGGTTATAGTGAAATGAAAATGAAAATTAAGGAGTAATAGAGGACTTTAGAAGAAAATAAGAGAAAAAATAAGAAAAGAAAAAAATTTTTAATTAAAAAAATAGTAAAAATATGTGAAAATGAAAATGAGAGTTAAGTAGTAATATAGGAGTAATAGGGAATTTTAAAAGAAAATAAAAGAGAAATAATTTTTTAAAATAAGAAAAGAAAAAAAGTCAAAATATATCTAGGAATTTCTCTGGAGCTGTTTAAGGGAGTGTGGGTTCGGTTCAGTTTCAGATAGCTCCTTGTTCCAGCTACACTTCTCTATATCTATAGGCCCCTTCCAGTGTAGTCGGTGTTACCTACAGGTATTTTAATCTGTTGCACCAGTCCCTTCTGAAGCAGTTCCCTTTGTTTATTTGGCTTCTGTTTGCCGGTCTCTTCAGTGTCTAATTTCCACCCTGACACAGACGGGCGGAGGTGGTCTCTTGCTCAGGTTCACTGGTTCAGTCCTGCTGCGGGGAGGGAGGGGCGCTGCAGACAAATGTCACTGGCGTGTGTGGGGAGCACTCGCAGTGTTCCGGCCTCACTGCGTTTGCCCCCGCTCACAGTGTGTGCTCTCCCTGTCTACACTGCTCAGGCTTCAGGCTGCTCTATAGGGAGCGGGCCCTGAGTTGTGTGCGGTTCCAATTTTCAGGTATTCCACAAAAGCGCGGACTTGGTTGGGCCTGCGTTTTGTGTCTTCCCCACCGGAGCAGCTCAGGCAGCCAGCAGCTTGATGGGCGCACTCTCCCTGGGTGCGGTGCACCTCACTCCCTCTGTGGTCCCAGCCTCAGTTTCCCCCGCGCCAGCCGGATGCTCCTTGTGTCTGTTCTGGGGAGCTGGTCTCTAGCTGTGACCCTCCGGGCGGATGTCAACCATCCAGAATCTCAGGAAGTCTTTGGTTAGAAACTGGGAGCCTGTCTGCAGTTTGGTAGGGGTGCCGTCTCTGGGGCCGAGTTTGCCCCTTTCCCCTGCCCCCTGCCTCCTGCCTCTGGCAGGGGTTGGGCCAGTCTGTCGCCGGCTAGCTCTTCTCTGGAATTGTTCAGTCCTTCCTATGTTCTGCGAACGGGCCCGCAGTGTGTTCGGGCAGGTTAATTCTCTCTTTCTCTCTCTTGCTATCCCACAGTTTAAGTTGCTATCTCACGTTAGCTCCCTCCGATTGCCCTCAGGGCATTCAGGCCCATCCTTACCCTAAGCAATGCCTCCCGCTCCTCTCCGTTCCGCCCCCACTTGCTGGTGGCGGATGCGTGTGTCTGGGGTACTTTTCTTCTGGGAGTTGCTTTTAGAAATGTAATCTGTGGGTTTTATTTATTTTTCCTCCCAGTTAGGTTGCCCTCCGAGATTCGAAAACTTACCCCAGACCCACCAGTGAGAGGGTTTCCTGGTATTTGGAAACTTCCTCTGTTACGACTCCCTTCCTGGGACGGGTCTCCGTCCCTAGCTCTTTTGTCTCTCTTTTTATCTTTTATATTTTGTCCTACCTCCTTTCGAAGAGGATGGGCTGCTTTTCTGGGCACCTGATGTCCTCTGCTAGTGATCAGAAGTTGTTTTGTGGAGTTTGCTCAGCATTCAAATGTTCTTTCGATGAATTTGTAGGAGAGAAAGTGGTCTCCCTGTCCTATTCCTCCGCCATCTAAGCTCCTCCCTCTGTTTTAATTTCTAGGATTTTAAAAGGAAAGGGTTCATCAACAGCCTTATAGACTCCATTAGGGTTGTTAGGATAGACACCAGGAGTTAACCCCTCATGAATAGTCACAGGAAAGGCAGTACGAAAAGCCTCTTAGTTTCCTTCCCGTTGTGCTTGTAAAATTCCTTTCTGTATGGATGAAAGACGAGGAATGGGCATAGATTCTCGACTGAGGATGTTTTCTCCAAAAGCAGGTTGTGGGGGTGGAGGACAGAGGGAAGGAGGAAGAGAAAAAAATCCTTCATCATCCTCCTGGGGAGCCGAGGGAGTGGGTTTTGCGGGTGGCTTTCCCTTTCCCTCAGACTCCACATATTCTGGACTTTGAAATTCTTTCCAAAGAGTCATCATCACTTTTATCAAAAGAACCAGAAGTCTGCAAAAGTTCCAGTACTGATTTAATTAATGCTCATGTATTTCAAAATAGAAAAAGGGAGCAGTGTTCGTTTTGCATGTTCTTTCTTTAACCCAGCTCCAACCTTTTCCCAGACTTTCAGACCTAAGGTCCCTGTTGACGGGAACCAGCAGCAATATTTATCCACTGCTTGCAACAATTCTAATAATCACCCTTCACTAATAGAAGCTCCTCCCACTTTCAAGAGCTGTCTTAATAGACAAATATATGAGCCACTATGGAGAACAATGTGGAGATTCCTTTAAAAACTGGAAATAGAACTGCCATATGACCAAGCAATCCCACTGCTGGGCATACACACTGAGGAAACCAGAATTGAAAGAGACATGTGTACTCCAATGTTCATCGCAGCACTGTTTATAATAGCCAGGACATGGAAGCAACCTAGATATCCATCAGCAGATGAATGGATAAGAAAGCTGTGGTACATATACACAATGGAATATTACTCAACCATTAAAAAGAATACATTTGAATCAGTTCTAATGAGGTGGATGAAACTGGAACCTATTATACAGAGTGAAGTAAGCCAGAAAGAAAAACACCAATACAGTATAGTATACTAACACATATATATGGAATTTAGAAAGATGGCAACGATAACCCTATATGTGAGACAGCAAAAGAGACACAGATGTATAGAACAGTCTGTTGGACTCTGTGGGAGAGAGCGAGGGTGGGATGATTTGGGAGAATGGCATTGCAACGTATATTATCATATGTGAAACAGATCGCCAGTCCAGGACAGGGTGCTCGGGGCTGGTGCACTGGGATGATTCAGAGGGATGGGATGGGGAGGGAGCTGGGAGGGAGGATCAGGATGGAAAACACAAGTACACCCGTGGTGGATTCATGTCAATGTATGGCAAAACCACTACAATATTGTAAAGTAATTAGCCTCCAATTAAAATAAATAAATTTATATTTAAAAATAAAAACTGAAAGAAAAATATACAGGCTATAGTATTCTGTACTCTCAACATTTCCCACTTTAACCCTGATTAAATGGCTGAAGGACTTACAAGCGGGAATTTTCAGAGGCCCCTAAACTGTCCCAGGTTCTGCCTCGCTGTAGTTTCACTTTTGCTCACAGTGGTCTTTAGCTCTAGCCCCAGGTTGGGCGCCAGTTGTTGCTCTAATGGTCTGGGAGTGAGTGATGAGAATGAAGACAAAACACGAATTGTGGTGCAATGGGTCAGGGAACCTGTAGCCTCTATTGGACTGAGGTGCATGTGGGGTAAGGCGAGGTTCAGAAAAAGAACGAGACTGGCACTTTACAGGAGGCACCTTTAATGAGGCAAGAATGGGCAGCAGTTAGATTAGTGAGCTGCGGCACTAACCCAAGAAAAGATTAAGTATATATACGCATATATGTGGAGATCTACAGTCTTAAGGGGGCCTGTTCTCCAAGGTTGTTCGGAGTAGTTATCTCAAAATGGCTGGGGCAAGGAGTTCTGGAGATCGGCCAGAGGCTGGGACCTGCTGGGAGCTGGGCGAAATCAACCTAAATGTCATTTTCTCCCTTTGGGTGAGAGTTCTTTGTTTTGCATAGAATGGTGGGGAGGACCGGAGGGGAGTTTTAACTCCAGGCTATTTTGAGCTATGTAACTTTCCTTCAGTGCAAAGTCCACTCTGAGTCCAGCTTTTATTCCTAATTGCAGACTACAAGAGTTTCTTTGGCCTTATCTTTCTCAACACAGCTATTGTGTTAATCATGAACTACTAAATGTCAGGGACTAAACTGACATAGTCTAGACCTCCTTGTTTTTACCCCAGCTGTTCCCTTCTGGGCTAGTTCAGGGAACAATCAGCAAGTGCGTAGGCAGGATTCATGCCTGACGCTGACCCAGTGTTCCAAGGCCCATGCTTTCATGATCCCAGTCATACTCCCTTCTGGTTCCGGCCTTGGGGTTTGTAACAAGATGATTATTCTTAAGAAAAACAAGAAAGAAATCATTAACATAGTTTCTTAATATATGCTGTTTTTCCAGGTGTTATTTCTGTGAAATTTCTCAAGGCTGTGAAAGTACATTATTAGGAATTCCCATTACACCATATTACATATTACTATATTACTAATAGTGCACAAGGTCACCAACTTCTCCATGTTCCTACAAATAACCGTTCTGTTTAAGTGATGTCATCCTAATGGACTTGAATTGATATCTCTTCATGGTTTTGATTTATAGTTTTCTGATGATGAGTGAGGTCTCCACCAGAGAGCAGAAAAGGAGGGAATATTCTCCAACTGGTGTTATAAAGCCAGCAAAACTATAATATCAGAATCTGATAAGCACATCACCGGGGGAGGGTGGGGGGAGGAAAATTACAAACCGATCTTGCTCACAAAAATAGATGCAAATATTTTCAGCAAAATAAATTTAGCATTATATAGGACAGATAATATATCAAGACTAAGCAGTGGCCACAGGACTGGAAAAGGTCAGTTTTCATTCCAATCCCAAAGAAAGGCAATGCCAAAGAATGCTCAAACTACTGCACAATTGCACTCATCTCACACGCTAGTAAAGTAATGCTTAAAATTCTCCATGCCAGGCTTCAGCAGTACGTGAACTGAGAACTTCCAGATGTTCAAGCTGGATTTAGAAAAGGCAGAGGAACCAGAGATCAAATTGCCAACATCTGCTGGATCATGGAAAAAGCAAGAGAGTTCCAGAAAAATATCTATTTCTGCTTTATTGACTATGCCAAAGCCTTTGACTGTGTGGATCACAATAAACTGCGGAAAATTCTGAAAGAGATGGGCGTACCAGACCACCTGACCTGCCTCTTGAGAAACCTGTATGCAGGTCAGGAAGCAACAGTTAGAACTGGACATGGAACAACAGACTGGTTCCAAATAGGAAAAGGAGTATGTCAAGGCTGTATTTGTCACCCTGCTTATTTAACTTCTATGCAGAGTACATCATGAGAAATGCTGGTCTGGAAGAAGCACAAGCTGGAATCAGGATTGCCAGGAGAAATATTAATAACCTCAGATATGCAGATGACACCACCCTTATGGCAGAAAGTGAAGAAGAACTAAAGAGCCTCTTGACGAAAGTGAAAGAGAAGAGTGAAAAAGTTGGCTTAAAGTTCAACATTCAGAAAACCAAGATCATAGCATCTGGTCCCATCACTTCATGGCAAATAGATGGGGAAACTGTGGAAACAGTGGCTGAGTTTATTTTTCTGGACTCCAAAATCACTGCAGATGGTGACTGCAGCCATGAAATTAAAAGATGCTTACTCCTTGGAAGGAAGGTTATGACCAACCTAGAGAGCATATTAAAAAGCAGAGACATTACTTTGTCAACAAAGGTCCAACTAGTCAAGGCTATGGTTTTTCCCGTAGTCATGTACGGATGTGAGAGTTGGACTATAAAGAAAGCTGAGTGCCGAAGAATTGATGCTTTTGAACTGTGGTGTTGGAGACGACTCTTGAGAGTCCCTTGGACTGCAAGGAGATCCAACCAGTCCATCCTAAAGGAGATCACTCCTGACTATTCATTGGAAGGACTGATGCTGAAGCTGAAACTCCAATACTTTGGCCACCTGATGTGAAGAGCTGACTCATTTGAAGAGACCCTGATGCTGGGAAAGATTAAGAGCAGAAAGAGAAGGGCACGACAGAGGATGAGATGGTTGGATGGCATCACGGACTCAATGGACATGGGTTTGGGTGGATTCCAGGAGTTGGTGATGGACATGGAGGCCTGGCGTGCTGCAGTTCATGGGGTCGCAAAGAGTCAGACATGACTGAGCGACTGAACTGAACTGAATTCTCTTTTGAGACTCCAGCGATCTACCTTAAGGTAGCTGGATACCACCAAGTTTACCTGCAATTCTTGATAAGTGGTAGAACAAAACCGGAATGCTTACATAAGAAAGATCTTGTTCTTTTTCTGGTTTGCTTTCATTGAAAAGGATATTTCATATTTGTTGACAATTATTAATGTGTTAAAAAGCCTTACCTAGATAATATTTCACACATATATGTACACTAGGATTTTTTTTTTTAATTTCCCCTTAGCATGCAGCTCAGACTAATAAATAAGTTCTGGTTTTGTGGGGTGTGTGTGCCAGCAGCACACAGAACATCTTCTGGACTGTAAGTTAAAAAAAAGAAAGTCAGTTCCACACATAAGACCATTAATCTCATTGACTTAATCTCAAATTCACACACCAATTTGATAAAGCTATAACTATTGTACTTTCACACATTCTCATTTCAGTAATTTCATCTATTCTCATGCAATGGCCCATTTCCAGGTTATTGCAAGTCTTACACAAATAAAATTGACATACTTCAACACAATCATGACTTTCAAATCTTTCAGTGAATATTTAACAAAGGCTTTGTAATAATCCATTCTTATCAAAATTAAATATTTTGTAGTTAATTAATATAGACTTTGACTCATTCTAACATAGCTTCTGAGAGTAGTTTTCTTATGAGTCTATCTAATTTTTTAAGTTATATTAACCTTTGCTCTTTCTAATCCTACTTAGTTTTATGACTCATAAAGTAGTAAAAATTAGTTAAATGTTCTTCTGCATTACTCTTTTTTAAAAGTTTTTACAATATTACTGAAATAGGTCACTACTGCAGGAACTATTGGTCAAATAATTAACATGAAACTCTAACTTTTGAAACTTGGGAAGTTTTCTTTATCCCAAGGAAGCCTTTTGTAACTGACTAAACCTAAATTATATCTAGGCATAAGTACAATGATCACACTAGAACACTCCTGAAATTAAAAAGTAAGCTATCAGTAATAACACTGGGACAACAGTAAATGTCTCTGGCAAACTGAGATCTTTTATTATCCAGCTATAAATGTTCAAGCAGTAGCACAAGTCTTTTGTGAACCATAAACTTATCAATCATCATATAAATATCATTCACAATTTATCAGGGGACTAGCTAGGATGGTAAGCAAAAAATTAAGGTCCCTATTTCCTTGAATATAAGGTGTGACAATTTGGAGGAAATCAATACAATTTCTTGTTCTTTGAAATCAAATTAGTCATTGCTGGAAGCCAGGAGGGTGCTCTGAGCTGGTACCCTACTGCATGACATTACTAAGGCTCTGTTCCAACCCATCTGTGTCCTCACCACTAGAACTAAAAACCAAGTGCCAGCACTAGGCTTGTAAATGCCTCCAACCCCAAGAAGATAGTGCCATGCTCTACAAACCCTGACACTGCCATCTGCATCTTCATTTTAAGAGGGGATTTGAAGCTAGAAGGAGTGAAAACACAAACAGAAAAAAGGAGAGAGCAGCAGGGAGAGAGAAAATTAGAGTACCGAATCAAGACATTTAATGTCTGAATAGTAGGAGTTTCAGAATGAAAGAACAGACAAAGCAGAGTGAAAGGGGCAGAGAGGGAAGAACATTAACAAAGCAACGTAAGTAAATGTTATAGAACTGAGGAAGTTAATCTTCATAATTTTAGAGGTCACTGAATGCACCTGAAATAGAGGGAAATGAGGGCATGGCAACCCACTCCAGTATTCTTGCCTGGATAATCCCACAGACAGAGGACCCTAGTGGGCTATGGTCCCTAGGGTCACAAAGAGTCGGATACGACTAAAGCAACTGAGCACACATGCACGCACTATAATTTGTTACAACGGCCACAAGAAAGCAACCCAACAGACAGGCCCCAAATGCAGAGCACGCCCAGGCCATCCTGGAGCAAGTCAACCACTACAGGAGAGACTTCCCATCAAGACAAAATTCATGGGATACCTGATGCATCTGTATGTCTTGAGTGGAGAATTAGACAACTGGTGATGCTTTGGGCTTCGAATTAGTTAAGTATAAAGACAAAAACAAGATAGTTTTTTAAAGGCAGTATTTAAACGCTGGGCTGGAAGAAGCACAAGCTGGAATCAAGATTGCCAGGAGAAATATCAATAACCTCAGATATACAGATGACACCACCCTTATGGCAGAAAGGGAAGATGAACCAAAAAGCCTCTTGATGAAAGTGAAAAAGGAGAGTTAAAAAGTTGGTTTAAAGCTCAACATTCAGAAAACTAAGATCATGGCATCTGGTCCCATCACTTCATGGCAAATAGATGGGGAGACAGTGGAAACAGTGTCAGACTTTATTTTGGGGGGCTCCAAAATCACTGCAGATGGTGACCACAGCCATGAAATTAAAAGACGCTTACTCCTTGGAAGGAAAGTTATAACCAACCTAGATAGCATATTAAAAAGCAGAGACATTACTTTGCCAACAAAGGTCTGTCTAGTCAAGGCTATGGTTTTTCCAGTGGTCATGTATGGATGTGAGGGTTGGACTGTGAAGAAAGCTGAGCACCAAAGAATTGATGCTTTTGAACTGTGGTGTTGGAGAAGACTCTTGAGAGTCCCTTGGACTGCAAGGAGATCCTACCAGAGCATCCTGAAGGAGAAAAGTCCTGGGTGTTCATTGGAAGGATTGATGTTGAAACTGAAACTCCAATACTTTAGCCACCTCACGCAAAGAGTTGACTCATTGGAAAAGACCCTGATGCTGGGAGGGATTGGGGGCAGGAGGAGAAGGGGACGACAGAGGATGAGATGGCTGGATGGCATCACCGACTCGAGGGGCATGAGTTTGAGTAAACTCCGTGAGCTGGTGATGGACAGGGAGGCCTGGCGTGCTGCGATTCATGGGGTTGCAAAGAGTTGGACACGACTGGGCGACTGAACTGAACTGAACTGAATCCTAGGGAAAAGCAAAACTGTTCAAGTTAAAAGAAAAAAGGCAGTGCAAACTACACAACTCATGTGTAAGTAGCCTTTACATAGCCATTATAATATAAATTACCCTAACATCTATTACTTGGTCAGGAAATATGGAGGAAGTATAGTTTTTTTGTGGTAATGATGGCCCCAAGTTCTCATCCATCAAAATGGGATTAACAAAAGTCCAAAGAAAAATCAAGTTAGGAATATATGCATGCTACTTAGAGATGCAGAGAGAAAACACAAAATATTAAGTTTCAAAAGTTAAAAGCAGTGGCTTCTAGAGAGGAGAAAATGTAGGAAGAAGTGGTAAAGTGAATGCTGCAGTTAGGCTTTGCAGGTAACATTTTTGCATTTGTATATACCTGTATCACTTTGGTAAAATAAAAATTAAAAACTGGAAAAATGATGAAGACAGTAATAATTGGTTACATTCCAAAATTCATAAAGCATAAAATGAATGTTTTAAAACCAATTTCATAGCATGTACAAAAATAGGTATATGTGGTTGAACATTACGTTTTTAGTGACTGCATCACATAAGAATTCAAAAGGTACTATGTTGCAACACCTTGGAAGTGTTAGGTAGTTACAATAGGAAAAAGGAGTCCAGAATGGTGGTGGCTAAAAGACAAAAAAGGGAAAAGCCCACAAAAATAGGACAAAGAAAGGTCCAAGGACCAGAGTTAGAATCTCGGGTGAAACAAACAGCCCTCCTGGCTAGCCCAGTTTACATAGGGCTGGCTCAAGGGGAGGAGAAAAAACATTTAAAAAGAGGAGCCAAAATTGAGCCTCGGGCCCCTCTTCTCTTTGCATCTTTTGGGTTGGGGCCCACCCTCACACATCGAGGATGTATTTTCCTTTGCTTGCCAAATAAAACTGAGCTGTAACACTGGTCTGTCCATTGCTTCAAATTTTTTCTGCGGCAAGACAGAACTGAAGAAATTGCAAACTCCCCTGACATATATGGTGCCATTTCTCAGATTTAGCTTGGCTGAAACAACCACATGTCATTCCTGCAAGGCAGAGGCCAAGCACAGCAGAAAACCAACTCAGCAAAAGCTCCCACGGTGGAATCTGAATGTGAAGAAAACGCAGTGCAGTGGAAGTGACAAGAAGCCCAGAGTGCTGGAAACTGGAACAGCAAAACAAAACTGGTAGGAAGCTCACATGGCTCAGTCTCAGATTCCAGAAGACCTCTGTTTGGGGTAGGAAGTCCTCGCTGCCATGGCTGGAAGGTCATATGTCTAACAAAATCTTAATTCCTTACAATCTCTCATTTCTTCTTTCCTCAAACCCCCTGCAAACAGGCGAGTGGCAGTGGGTGCCCTATGGTGTCCCAAAGGCTCTACTATTTGCTGTGCCTTAGTAGCTGTTGCCCAAGTGGGTGGGGATTCTTCTGTTCTTAATCTTCTTTGTGCCAAGGATCAGGCCGATGAAAACTGTGAGCACAGGTCAGGTATTTAGCAGATTTTCTGGCAGATTATGAAGGGGATTCCTTGACACATTTTTCCCACTGCTTTTTCCTCCCATCCTTCAGCTCCTCTCTCTATCTATGCTATTGCTTACAAAGTATTGGGCAAGTCATCATCTTTCCATTTCTGAAAGTTGTGCTTGAAACCATTTACCTAAGTTTGGGACTCAAATCCATGTGGCAGGGACTCTGTGCTATGCTTAGTCACTTGGTTGTATCCAACTGGGACTTGAACCTGGCCAAAATCCATGGTGCCTGGTTTCAGGAAGTAACAAAGCTCAGGCTTTTGATGTCTTATTGAAAAAAATTCAGTGAGAAACACAGTGATAGGTAAGAGGTAGATTTGTTCAGATTCAGAGAGAAGCAAACTCCAGTCTCTCTAGATATTCAGGCCTTCATCTTCCATGTTTTCTACAACATGTGCAACAATAGCATTTCTCAGTGAACCCACTAGGGCAGATGACAGGCACACAATGCCTGCTAGAAGTCCATCTATTGGTGGCCTCCTTCAAGGGCAACTGGGCTTCCAGGGATAATGTTTGCCACTGCAGAAGTTAGCCCTGCAGGCTGTTTGGGCACAAACTCTTGCAATGCTTCTCCTAAAGTTACAAACATACCCCCAGATCAAACCTACACTCCACTTTTATGGAACATATGGTCTGTTCCTTCTTATCAATTTGTTCTTAAGCCATTTACTAAATCCTACAACCAGGACCCTGCCCCTCGTAGGCAATATCACTCCACCCTGCTTATTATTAAAATACTCTTAATGCCCCTGACAGGACCAGATAACCCACTCCTTTGTCATTACTTCCGTTACTACATAGAGTGGGTCTATGATGCTTCAACAGTACATGAACCATGACCTTCTAGATGTTCAAGCTGGATTTAGAAAAGGCAGAGGAACCAGAGGTGAAATTGTCAACATCTGTTGGATCATCAAAAAAGCAAGAGAGTTCCAGAAAAACATCTACTTCTGCTTTATTGACTATGCCAAAAACTTTGACTATGTGGATCACAACAAACTGTGGAAAATTCTGAAGGAGATGGGAATACCAGACCACCTGACCTGCCTCTTGAGAAACCTGTATGCAAGTCAGGAAGCAACAGTTAGAACTGGAAATGGAACAACAGACTGGTTCCAAATAAGAAAAGGAGTACATCAAGGCTGTATATTGTCACCCTGCTTATTTAACTTATATGCAGAGTACATCATGAGAGACGCTGGACTGGATGAAGCACAAGCTGGAATCAAGATTGCCAGGAGAAATATCAATAACCTCAGATACGCAGATGACACCACCCTTATGGCAGAAAGCGAAGAACTAAAGAGCTTCTTGATGAAAGTGAAGAAGAGAGTGAAAAAGTTGGCTTAAAACTCAGCATTTAAAACTAAGATCATGGAATCTGATCCCATCACTTCATGGCAAATAGATGGGGAAACAGTGGAAAACAGTGTCAGACTTTATTTTCTTGGGCTCCAAAATCACTGCAGATGGTGACTGCAGCCATGAAATTAAAAGATGCTTGCTCCTTGGAAGAAAAGTTATGGCCAAACTAGACAGGTTATTAAAAAGCAGAGACACCACTTTGCCAACAAAATCCATCTAGTCAAAGCTATGCTTTTTCCAGTAATCATGTATGGATGTGAGAGTTGGACTATAAAGAAAGCTAAGTGAGCTGAAGAATTGATGCTTTTGAACTGCGGTTTTGGAGAAGACTCTTGAGAGTCTCTTGAGAGTCTCTTGGACTGCAAGGAGATTTAACCTGTCCATCCTAAAGGAAATCAGTCCTGAATATTCATTGGAAGGACTGAGGTTGAAGCTGAAACTCCAATACTTTTGCCACCTGATGTGAAGAACTGACTAATTTGAAAAGACCCTGATGCTGGGAAGGGTTTAAGGTGGGAGGAGAAGGGGATGACAGAGGATGAGATGGTTGGATGGCATCACCAACTCAATGGACATGAGTTTGATTAAGCTCCAGGAGTTGATGATGGACAGGGAGGCCTGGTGTGCAGCAGTCCATGGGGTTGCAAAGAGTCAGACACAACTGAGTGACTGAACTGAACTGATGACAGTGAAATGTTTACCATTGGAAACACCCTAAGCTGTTCTTATCGAGGACCTGGAAGAAAATCAGTGACTTGCTTTCCCTCAGAGCAATAACAGGTTAAGGCTTAGCGCTGTTTCACCAGGTTCCCAGTCTCAGGACACAGACTTGGATTGCTTTACATCAGGATATCTATTCCCATCTGCAGTTGACAAATCAGCAATGAGTTAAGATTACAACCCCTTAATCCTACCCAGTACTAGTCATGCTGGAGACCTTGGGGATGCCCAACTCCAGTCCAGGGGTCCCAGGAGGTCAACCTGCCTTGATCTGCCTAGGGATCTGGTCCCTAGGAGGTTATCACGCCTCAGTGTGCTCAGGGATCCACCAGTCTGGGGGACCCAGGAGGTCAACATGCCTCAACCTGCCCAGGGATCCAATTCTTGGGAGGTCTACCTGCCTTGACCTATGCGGGGATTCGATCTCTAGGAGGCTGTCATTCTTCAGCCTGCCTGGGGATCTGCATCCTGACCCAGGGACTCCTGGCTCTCAGGTTGCAACAGTATTGGGTAGGATAAGCTTCAAAAAGACTCACTCCTAAGGAAGTCTACCCATGGAAATAGAAGGAAGCCTGTTAGTTGTGGGGCTGTGCCTGGTCTCAGCAATAGCTTTGGAGTCCAGTGAGAACCCCATTGCCTTTCTGGAAAAGCTAAAAGAGGCCCTCCAAAGGTTTACCAATCTGGACTTAAACTATTATGAGGGACAGGTAATTTTAAAGGACAAATTTCTGTCCCAATGTACATCAGACATCAGGATAAAGTTACAACAGCTACAGCAGCGGGACCCTGCTGCCTCTTTAGATGAGATGGTCCAGACAGCCTCCCATACCTTTTATGACAGAGAACAGGAGAGGGAAACCAAGGCCCAGGAAAGGGAGAAAAGAAAAGAGACAAGGTATCTGCCCTCCAGGGAAGCTCTATCACAAACCCCAACTCCTTGAAGGACAAGGCACAAGGCAAATGCCTAATATGTAGACAGGTAGGACACTGGGCCAAAGAATGTCCAAACTGTGACAAGTTTCCTAAAATGGCTTGCTACAAATGCCATCAATTGGGAAATTGGGTGGCACTCTGCCCTGGGGACCCAAGAGCCTTGAGGTCAAGCACCAAGCCTTCCCTCACAATAGGTTCAACAAAACTGAAGCAGCCCACTTCAGCCAGCCTGCCTGTCACAGATAATCATCATGGGGCTGGAGCCAAGGGTGCAAGTGGATGTGGCAGGTAGATCTGAAAATTTCTTGGTTGACACGGGGGCTACCTGCTCTGTCCTGACCTTCTACTCTGGAAACTTCTCCCAAACCTGTACCATTGTGCTACAGGAAAAACAATTACAAGAAGGTTCACCTGAGTACTTCTATGTTGCTGGGATGGACAAGTATTTTCCCACCAGTTTCTGATGGTCTCTGAGTGTCCTACTCCCTTATTGGAAAGAGATCTCAGCCTGCCTTTGAAATCTTATAGCTATTGCAGTCCTGATAGAAGATGCTTTAAAACTCTCTCAGGGGCAAGCTAAGTATTTTTACCAGTCATCAAGTGAAACAACTCCTGAATGGGAAAGGCCATTTATGGATGTCAGATCAAAGAATCCTCAGATATCAAGTAGGGCTGATGGAAAATCCAGGCCTTACTATATCCCCTTGTGAGGTTCTTAAACCAGCCACCCTCTGCCTACCCCCAAGGGTTCTCTCCCCTTTCAATCTTGCCTAGAAACTTTGGGCCACTGGACAAAACCCTGAGGATCTTTGTCCAAAGATCCTCTAACAAATCCTGAAGAAATCTGGTACACTGATGGAAGCAGCTTTGTCTTGGATGGAAAAAGAATAGTTGCAGTAGTCTCCAATTTTGAGACCCTAGAGGCTAGACCTTTGCCACCAGGTACTTCAGCCCAGGTAGCTGAGCTCATTAGCCCTGACTCGAGCTTTAGAGCTGGGAAAGGAAAAAAGTAGCCATTCACACTGACTCCAAGTATGCCTTTCTGATGCTACACGCACATGCTCCTATTTGGAAAGAAAGAGGCCACTTGACCACTCAAGGGTCCCAAATCAATCAAATTCTTAGGCTCTTGGAGGCAGTCCATCTGCCCACTGAGGTTTCAATCTCCCACTGTGAAGGACACCAAAAAGGGAGCACGGAAGTGGCACAAGGGAACCAAGCAGCTGATCAGTTAAGAGAGCAGCGTCACAGAACCATGACCTAATAGGGGTTGCCATCTTAGTTCCACAGACTAATTTGCCAGAAACTCATTCATATACTGAAGGTGAGACTCTTAAAGCTAAAAATGAGGGCTTTCAAGAAGATCAAATGGGTGGTTCCAAAAGGAGGGACTCCTTTTTCTGTCTGGGAACATCCAAAGGAAGTTGGTTAACTCCTTACATGCCACCATTTAGGGAAGAAGATCCTCTAAAGATTACTTAAAAGGTTCCTCAGAGGAACAGACCTCCAAATGACTATAAGGCAAGTGGTCTTCTCCTGTCCCACTTGCCAGTTAAACAACCCCCAAGGAGCTCAAAGATCCTAGCTGGCCCAGGCCATCCAACGACATGGGACATACCTAGGAGAGGGCTGGTAGATGGACTTCACCCAGATGCCAGTTTCTCAATGGTATAAATACCTATTAGTCATGATAGATACATTCACAGGATGGATTGAAAGCTTTCCAACCTGGACTGAGAAGGCTGAGGAGGCGGTTTAAAAAAAAAAAAAAAAAAAAAGCTGCTCCATGAAATCATTCTGAGATTTGGTCTGCTCAGGTCATTACAAAGAGACAATGGGACATCATTTACTTGTAAGTTCACCCAAGGGGTCTCTAAAGACTTGGGCATTACTTATTGCCTCCATTGTGCCTGGAGACCTCAGTCTTCAGGAAAAGTAGAGAGAGCCAACCAATTCTTAAAACCACTGATAAAAAAAATAACCCAGGAGACCTCCCTGGGATGGAAGGAGGCTTTACCAATAGCTCTCCCCTGCACCCATATTGCCCCCAAGGAACAGGTTTGTCTTAGTCCTTATGAGATGCTATATGGGAGACCTTTTGTTTATGTCAATGACCTCTTCCTAGATCCAGAGGCTCACACCCTCTGGTCTTATACCATGGCCATTGGGCAATTTGAACAAGATATATGCTTATGGGATGTCAACCAGGACCCAAAAGATTCTAAAGAGTCACCACTATATTCTCCAGGGACTCTAAAGTCTGGAAAGATAGGGTCCCCAAAGGCTCAACTCCAGCCCACATGGAAGGGCCCCTACCCTGTAATGCTTTCTACCCCAACAGCAGTCAAAGTACCAGGACACAACTCCTGGATTCACTACTCATGAGTAAAGCATGGAAGAAAACAGAAAAGGACACTCAATACACCTGTCAACAAGCTACAACATGCAGTGCCAGTTCAACAAGGATATACAAAACGACAACCAACCACAGAAAATATCACTCACCCTTAGATGGACACTACTATAAGGACTCTGAGGCTTGAGACTAGCAAGAGGGGGAGGCCCAATGCCCCTCGCCATCCCTGTTCAGCAGGAAGTAGCCAGAGAGACCTCGACGCCCCTATTTCCAAAGAATTGGGCCTCTCATCTCTTGAGGTGGGGAATGTTAGGTAGTTAGATTAGGAAAGGGAAGTCCAGACTGGTAGTGGCTAAAAGACAAAGAAGGGAAAAACCCACAATAATAGGACAAAGGAAGGTCCGAGGACTAGAGTGAGAACCTCGGGTGAAGCAAACAGCCCTCCTGGCTAGCCAAATTTACATAGGGCAGGCTCGGGAAAGGAAAAAAAAGTGTATAAAAAGAGGAACCAAAATTAAGCCCCAGGCCCCTCTTCTCTTTGTGTCCTTTGGGTGGAGGGTGGAGGCCCGCCCTTACACCTCAAGGATGTGTTTTCCTTTGCTTGCCAAATAAAACTGAGCTGTAACACTGGTCCATCCATTGCTTCAAATTTTTGCTGTGGCGAGATAGAACCAAAGAAATTACGAACTTCCCTGACAGAAGTGTTCTGGAAAACTTCTACTTGTAGGCACATGGAGGGTGCACAGAACACTGTAGGTCAGGCCCATATAAATCCGTCATGGGAAAGAGCAACTGGGCCTTGTTAGTCATCTCTAGGGGCTTCTCTTTTGATGATTCTAGATCTTTGCCTTTCTTCTCACAACCCATAAATACACTCACCCCAGTGCTTTCTGTTTCAACAAATTAAGACCATAAAAAAGATATCCATTCAATTGGCATTAACATTTATTTGAGGGTCTGCTTCTGGAACCACTCCTGGTGCCAAGAGCTGTATCAATGTGTCCAGTTAGGAAAGCAGAAAACTCTACATTTCAAATAAAATTGATTTAATACAGAAAATGGGTTATAGGGTTGTCGGAAGCCTGCAGGGGCATATGGAGGTCACCAAGACCATTAAGCCTCAGAAGGGCTGGGAGAGTGAAAAAAATGTGGTAGGGTAGCCAGAACAGAAACCTGAGCAAAAGGGCCCCCCAGGGTTGTGACTTAGGCCTCTGAGGATAGGGTACAGCATAGTGGTTGCTCAGAAGCCAAAGCTCACACTCACTCTGCCAAGAGAGCTGCTCAACGGCTACTGCCGTTGCTGCCTCTGAAGCACGAAGCAAGCCTGGAGACCCGACCGCCTAAAAGCACCTGGCCAATGCAGCCAACTGTGTGACACGCATGACAGTAACAAGAACTGGAAAGAAAGTCTCCTCCCCCCTTTCCTGTGTTCAGATCTCTGTGACAGAAACTTTAGGGAAGCTACGTATCAAGGGACTTGGGGAAACTGAATTTGCAAAGGCACAGTCCCAACATCACAGAGCAGACTATGAAAGAGTAAACCATGACAACAGATCAATATTAAGAGCAAAACTGTAGGGAATATGCTATGCACAGGCCTGTACTATAATTCACATGGCTTCCTTGAAAAATAAGAATGACTTTCTCATCATCCCCGGAGAAGGCAATGGCAACCCACTCCAGTCCTCTTGCCTGGAAAATCCCATGGACGGAGGAGCCTGGTGGGCTGCAGTCCACGGGGTCGCGAAGAGTCGGACAGGACTGAGCGACTTCACTTTCACTTTTCCCTTTCATGCATTGGAGAAGGAAATGGCAACCCACTCCAGTGATCTTACCTGGAGAATCCCAGGGACGGCGGAGCCTGGTGGGCTGCCGTCTAGGGGTTGCACAGAGTCGGACACGACTGAAGTGACTTAGCAGCAGCAGCAAGAGCATCCCCCAGGTGAAGGGCTGGGAGTAGTAAAAAGTACGTCTTGGAAAGACATCTTGAAAACAAGTTGTTGAAATACTGGTGTGGCTGATGGAAAACATTAATGACTGTTCCCATAACCAGAGCCTTGAGGCAGTTGCTGAGAAAGGGCATCACTAGCAGAAGGGCTAAACAAAGTTATGAAAGGCCTGAAGGTTTGACATTGAGGACTGTGCATTGTGTATCTTTATCCCCGATCTGAGATGGTAAAGAACAGATATCTCTAGAGCATGTACAGGAAGTAGATGTTAACAATAAAAGGCATGCTAGGATTAGGATCTGGCATTTGCCTGTGAATGGCATCAGCCCCCCTGATCCCCACTTTATTTCTAAGTCTTATTTTTCTTTATTCTTCTGCAGCAACACTCCTTCAGGTCAGTTCATTGTTGGGCTGGTCCCAACACAAAACATTTATACCTATTTAATGCCAAGCTCCCCTCATCTCAACTTCCCTCTAGGAAAGGACAGGACATCTCTCTGCATACACTGCCCATCCACTCTTGCATGCTGTCTGCTTTATCCATAAGAGAGCTTAGCATCTTAATCATAGCTGTTTTAAATTCCCAGTCCAGTAATTCCAGTATCTTTGCCATATCTGAGTCTACTTTTGAGGCTTACTCTGTTGCTTTTAGTACACTTTGTAATTTTTTCTTGATATCTGGACATGTTACATTGCATAAAAAGGAACTGCTGAAAATAGGAATGCAGTGGTGAGGTGTGAGAGAGGGGAGGATTCTATGGTTCTACAGTCTTTCAGTAAACCTGTGCCCCTGCACCGTGAACTTCATCAGGGCTTCTCAGCCCGCCTCTCAACCCCCCTTAGGTGGGACAAGATGGCTAGAGCTGGCTAGGGTGGGGTGTTTCCCTTTGCCCAGGTAATTTAGGCTCTCAAGAAAACCCTAGAAGGTTAGGCTTTGGTGAACTAGCTTCTCCTGAGGGAAGGCATTGCTCTTGTTGTTCAGTTGCCAAGTTGACTCTTTGTGACCCCATGGACTGCAGCACGACAGGCTTCCCTGTGCCTCACTGTTTCCCAGAGTTTGCCCAAGTTCACGTCCATTGAGTCGGTGATGCCATCCAATCATCTTATCCTCTGTTGCCCTTCTCATGCCTTCAATCTTTTCCAGCATCAGGGTCTTTTCCAATGAGTCAGTTCTTCACATCAGGTGGCCAAAGTATTGAACTCATTTCCAATGAGTTGGCTCTTTGCACCAGGTGACCAAAGTCAGCTTCAGCATCAGTCCTTCTAATGAGTATTTAGGGTTTATTTCCTTTAGGACTGATGGGTTTGATCTCCTTACTGTCCAAGGGACTCTCAACAGTCTTTTCCAGCACCAGTTCAAAAGCATCAATTCTTCGGCACTCTGCCTTCTGTATGGTCCATGTCTCATGTTGATACATGTGTAGTGGAAAGATCAAAGGCCTTGTTAAGAAGAACAAAATATACTGGCCTATTTCAAAAAGGCTCTTCTTCTCCCCTTGCAGGAAAAAGGAGGGGATTTTTAAATCTCCAATAACTGAGAATCTGGTCAAGATCCAGGAGACAAAACTCACAAAAGTGTGGGGGTCTCCTTCTGACTGGATCCCCCCTGAAGTTGTTTAACTCCCTCAGTTTTTAACTGAGCCTCAGCAATTCATCAGTTACAATTCAGGTCTTCTTACTCAATGCTGGTTCCTGCAGAGGTTGCTGCACCAGTAAGTCGTGATGCTTTGTATTCACCTGTTGATTTCTCCAATTTGGGGGGAATCATTCTGCTCTGAGACCTCATTTCTCTTATGGATCTATGAAGAGTTGATTTCTCAGTTTGTTCAAAATTTTACTTGCTGTGAGGATGTTGTGGTGACTTCCAAGCTTCTTGCATGACAGACTGAAAACCAGAAGTTCTCTTACCTCTCTTTACATACTCTTTAAAACTATCATTGAGTCATTTTATATTGCCTGTTTCATTCCCAACTGGACATTCCTCTCAGAATATTTCAAGGTTATCTAGAATTCAATATGTTCAAATCAACTTCCCCTGTTAGTCAATAAAGTCACTTTCTCCCACTCATTCACACTGGAACACTGGAGTTTTTCAGATTTTATCGCATGTACTTTAATTTTTCCTTTATAATTTCTCTTTTCATCCTTTGCTACTTTCACTAAGTCCTGGGACTAGAGCAGTAAACAGATGAGTGTGGACTTTGGAGCTGAACTGTTCAAATTCTGATTCTGCCCCATGCTGGCTGAAGAACTTGGTTTGGGGCCTCCATTTCCTCATCTGTAAAAAAGGAATACAGTACTGCATACTATTGATTTGAGAATTTTTAGTAAATATAAGGCACTTAGAACAGTGCCTGGCATATATAAAACATACATAATTTGTTAACTATCAGTATTATCATTATTATTCTTTATTAAAAATTTGGGGACTTGCTGGAGGTCATTCCAATGCTGGGGGTGAGGGTTAAGAGTTCCCTTTCCAATGCTGGGGGTGCGGGTTTGATCCCTGGTTGGGAAGCTAAGATCCCACATGCCTCTTGGCCAAAAAACCAAAAGAGAAAACAGAAAAAATACTGTAACAAACTCAGTAAGCACTTTAAAAAAAAAGAATTTTGGGAAAACTTCTTAGAAACTTAGCTCAATCTGTTTTTTAATCTAGTATCTTCAGTTACCTATCTACAAAGAGTGATGTATGATAATACTGCCTTAATAAAAATTAAACCAAACAATGTAAATAAAGCACTAATAAAGTATTCACTCAATAAAAGTTGGCTATTATTAGTTATGTGATGTGATGATCAATGAAAATAATACTATCCTGTGGAAAATAACCATAGAGTCTTTTTTATTATTAAACAACTGTTTAATGATGTTTTTCATTGTGTTTTCACAATGTGTAGATCACATCTTTCCCTGGTATGTACTTACATATTATTGAAAGTGTGGATTTCATGCCATTTTGCATTACTTTAAAATTTTTATATGATATCGCTTATATGCAGAATCTAAAAACATGATACAAATGAACTTACAAAACAGAAATAGACCCACAGACATAGAAAATAAACATGGTTACCAAAAGGGAAAGGGATCAATTAGGAGTTTGGGATTAATAGATACACACTACTATATATAAAGTAGGTAACCAACAAGGACCTACTATATAGCACAGGGAGCTCTACTCAATATTTTGTCATAACTTACAAGGGAAAAAATCTGAAAAAGAAAAGATAGGTAGATAGGTATGCATAACTGAGCCATTTTGCTGTATACCTGAAATTAACACAACATTGTAAATCAGCTATACTTAATTTTTCAAAAATCATTCAGTTCAGTTCAGTCGCTCAGTCGAATCTGACTCTTTGCGACCCCATGAACCATAGTACGCCAGGCCTCCCTGCCCATGACCAACTAAGTCCACCCAAACCCATGTCCATTGTGTCAGTAATGCCATCAAACCATCTCATTCTCTGTCATCCTCTTCTGCTCCTGCCCTCAATCATTCCCAGCATCAGGGTCTTTTCCAATGAGTCAGCTCTTCACATCAGGTGGACAAAGTTTTGGAGTTTCAGCTTCAGCATCAGTCCTTCCAATGAATAGTCAGGAGTGATCTCCTTTAGGATGGACTGGTTGGATCTCCTCACAGTTCAAGGGACTCTCAGGAGTCTTCTCCAACACCACAGTTCAAAAGCATTAATTCTTCAGCACTTGGCTTTCTTTATACTCCAACTCTCACATCCATACATGACCACTGGAAAAACCATAGCCTTGACTAGACGGACCTTTGTTGACAAAGTAATGCCTCTGCTTTTTAATGTGCTCTCTAGGTTGGTCACAACTTTTCTTCCAAGGAGCAAGCGTCTTTTAATTTCATGTCTGCAACCACCATCTGCAGTGATTTTGGAGTCCCAAAAAATAAAGTCAGCCACTATTTCCACTGTTTCCTCATCTATTTGCCATGAAGTGATGGCACCAGATGCCATGATCTTAGTTTTCTGAATGTTGAGTTTTAAGCCAACTTTTTCACTCTCCTCTTTTACTTTCATCAAGAGGCTCTTTAGTTCTTCTTCACTTTCTGCCATAAGGGTGGTGTCATCTGCATAGCTGAGGTTATTGATATTTCTCCCGGCAACCCTGATTCCAGCTTGAGCTTTGTCCAGCCCAGCGTTTCTCATGATGTACTCTGCATAGAAGTTAAATAAGCAGGGTGACAATATACAGCCTTGACACACTCCTTTTCCTATTTGGAACCAGTCTGTTGTTCCATGTCCAGTTCTAATTGTTGCTTCCTGACCTGTATACAGGTTTCTCAAGAGGCAGGTCAAGTGGTCTGGTACGCCCATCTCTTTCAGAATTTTCCGCAGTTTATTGTGATCCATACAGTCAAAGGCTTTGGCATAGTCAATAAAGCAGAAATAGATGTTTTTCTGGAACTCTCTTGCTTTTTCAATGATCCAGAGGATGTTGGCAATTTGATCTCTGGTTCCTCTGCCTTTTCTAAAACCAGCTTGAACATCTGGAAGTTCACGGTTCACATATTGCTGAAGCCTGACTTGGAGAATTTTGAGCATTATTTTACTAGCCTGTGAGATGAGTGCAATTGTGTGGTAGTTTGAGCATTCTTTGGCATTGCCTTTCTTTGGGATTGGAATGAAAACTGACCTTTTGCAGTCCTGTGGCCACTGCTGAGCTTCCCAAATTTGCTGACATATTGCATGCAGCACTTTCACAGCATCATCTTTTAGAATTTGAAATAGCTCAAGTGGAGTTCCATCACATCCACTAGCTTTGTTCGTAGTGATGCTTCCTAAGGCCCACCTGACTTCACATTCCAGGATGTCCGGCTCTAGGTGAGTGGGAGTGATCACACCTTCATGATTATCTGGGTCATGAAGATCTTTTTAGTACAGTTCTTCTGTGTAGTCTTGCCACCTCTTCTTAACATCTTCTGCTTCTGTTAGGTCCATACCATTTCTGTCCTTTATTGAGCCCATTTTGCATGAAATGTTCCCTTGGTATCTCTAATTTTCTTGAAAAGATCTCTCGTCTTTCCCATTCTATTGTTTTCCTCTATTTCTTTGCACTGATCTCTGAGGAAGGCTTTCTTATCTCTCCTTGCTATTCTGCATTCAAATGGGAATATCTTTCCTTTTCTCCTTTGCTTTTTGCTTCTCTTCTTTTCACAGCTATTTGTAAGGCCTCCTCAGACAGCCATTTTGCTTTTTTTCATTTCTTTTTCTTGGGGATGATCTTGATCCCTGTCTCCTGTACAATGTCATGAACCTCCATCCATAGTTCATCAGGCACTCTGTCTATCATAATCTAGTCCCTTAAATCTATTTCTCACTTCCACTGTATAGTCATAAAGGATTTGATTTAGGTCATACCTGAATGATCTAGTGGTTTTCCCCACTTTCTTCAATTTAAGTCTGATCAAAAATCATTACTTAATATATTTGTTTCTGTATCATCTCAAAAATTATATTTACATAGCACCTCAGCACACTGATCCACAATATTTCACTAAAACACCTACATATTAAGATCATTCAACTTTGAAACTCAGGAAAAACTGTCAAGAAATCAGCATGACTTTTCCTTAACACTTCTCTGAGATTATTTCCCAATACCTTCCACAAGATCTGCAAACAAATATTTCAACATTCTCTACATGTTTTTTACGTCATGGTCGGGTGTCAAAGTTACCAAAATATTTTCTAATTTTGGGGAAAAAGAGATAACTTTAACTCCTTCACTAACTTTGGCTTTAGTGTCAAAGTAAAATATTAAGTAAATACTTGATTTATGGTATTGGATTTGAGCAGATTAAACATATTGCGTGGCAACATAAATGTTTGACTATTACTAATCTCTCTCTTTATCTGCCCAAACCCCACAGTGGTTGAAGCTGTTAGATTATTTACGCAACCATGAGAAGTATTGTTATCTTTTTCCTTTCCAAATATCTTTTAAGTAAATACTAACCACATTGCTTTGCCAAGTCATTTGGCCTATAAAATAAGAAATTTGAATTGGATTTCTAATCTCCTTCTAGGTAAAGTATTCTTTCTCGGGCCTTATATAATGTACGGGCTACCTTTGTGGACAGACAAATATCTTACTCAAACCCTGTTCTGCCCTGCTTTATTTTTATAAAGTAGTGGGGAAAATATAGGCTTCTGAATTGAACAGACCTGGCTAGGATTCTGCCACTGCCACTTTCCAACTTTATGATACCATTAGAGATGGTGTAACTCTACACCTGCTAAACCTCAACCCTCTGTTTTTATTGATTATTTCATGACTGGGCACCTGATATAGACGGATGTTTGCATTCCCCAAAATCTGTAAGTTTGAACCTAATCCCTAGTAGCTGGTATTTAGAGGCGGGGCCTTTGGGAGGTGATAAGGTCAGGAGGGTAGAGCTCTCATGAGTGAGATTAGTGCTCTTATAAAAGAGGCCCTAGAGATTTCCCTTGTTCCTTAAACCATGTGAGGACACAGTGAAAAGATGGTCATCTATGAACAGGAAGTAGTCTCTCACCTGACACCAAATCTGCCAACACCTTGACTTTGGACTCTCCAGCCTCCAGAACCATAAAAAATTAACATTTGCTGTTTCAACTACCCTGTCTATGATATTTTTGTTACATTAATAGCAGCTGAGACAGACTAAAATAATACCTGACCCAACTGCTTGACAGAGAGACTTTAATTAAAAGATAGAAGCCAGGGCCAGGCTATGTTCAAAGAGAGAGGGAGAATCAAAGATGTGAAATAGTCAGTTAGCCCTGATATTCCATATACAATTCACTTCTTGTCCTTTGATGCTTATGTGATTGTCTATTATATTTATACCCTAACACTCTTATTAATGGGCTTCCCAAGCAGTGCTAGTGGAAAAGAACCTGCCTGCCAATGCAGGAGATGTAAGAGATGTGGGTTTAATCCCTGGTTTTGGAAGATCCCCTGGAGGAGGGCATGGCAACCCACTCCAGGATTCTTGCCTGGAGAATCCCATGGACAGAGGAGCCTGGTGGGCTATGGTCCATAGATAGGGTCACAAAGAGTCAGGCACAACTAAAGGGACTTAGCATGCATTCATTCTTATTAACATCAGCCTGAGTATCTTGATGTTCTTGAAGCCAATATTTCTGATCTAGAAAGGATACTTAGGGACCTATAATTTCTGAGCTTCTCTTATGTAATCTATAAAATGGAATAATAAAGAGTATCTTCCTTGCAGGATTGCTCTGAGGATTGTAGGTGAGAATGCATGAAACACTCCCAGTGGAGTTCTAGAAACATAGTAGGTGCTCAGTTAATTGTGGCCTTTAGCTTCCTGCAAATTTATATCTCATAAATAAACCAACAATTTATTAAGAATTTACATTAGTCCCAATACCCTATCCTTCCGTTATCCTATAAACAAGTCAGTCCAATGAGTCTTTCGAATTGCTTGGGACATATCAGCCCTTTGATACCACCCAGAATCTCTGAGAAGTGGTCAGACTCCCTTTTTTTGCACTGCTGTCCTTTACGAGTCAAGGTGAGTGAGAGCAGTGTGGTAGCCATTCTGTAGAAGTGGTGTCCAGTCAATGATTATTACACCACAGTGAGTCAGAAGACCTTTCAACCCTCTCTGCTGGGTGGACAGTGTAGCTGCAGTATGGCTTTCCATAACTGCATATGTAAATTTGGCAACAGACGATAGTGTTGTTCCCTTGACAATTCTAGAGAAATATACCGATTTTGTTAACATATGTTGATAGACTAAGTCTAATTAAGTAGTTGAATGCACTATAGCCTCTAACTGTTGGTAAATTATTTGAGATTTATTAAAAATCAAACTCATATTCTCTTTCTCATACTCACTGCACTGAATGAATATCAATGGAAATTCACAGTGAGTTTTCTTGAATAATTGCCAAAATGATCATTATTTAGTTTCTAACTGAAAGGTCTACAAAGCCTCCTCTGAGTTCTTCAGTCAGGATGCTCTCTCTCTGATATAGAATATCACAGATTGTCTGACTTGGTTTGCTGTGTCTTTTCCCCCCATAGATTATGAGTTTACTTTCATGGATGATCACTGTAGCTAATATTTATTAAAAGCCATCCTATTTGGCAGGGTCCCTTGAGCTTCCCTTGTAGCTAAGTCAGTAAAGAATCTGCCTGCAATGCAGGAGACCTGGGTTTGATTCCTGGGTCGGGAAGATTCCCTGGAGAAGGAAAATGGCAATCCACTCCAGTATCCTTGCCTGGAAAATCCCATGGACAGAGGAGCCTGGCGGGCTACAGTCCATGGGGCTGCAAGAGTCGGACATGACTTAGCAACTAAACCACCACCAACAACCACTAAGTGCTTTAAGAAGATTAACTCATTTGTTCATCAAACAACCTTTCCAGGTGACACTACTGTTCATCTTCATTTTATAGATAAGAAAACTAAGGCCAAGGACAGTTAAATAACAAGTCCAAAACATACAGCTAGTAAGGACAGGGTCAGCTCAACTCCAAGGTCATGCTATAACCATGGCCTCATATTGCCTCTTGGCACGGGTAGAGGTCATTTCTTATCCATCACTGTCACCCCACAGTACCCACTTGAATATCTGGAACAGGGAGGGTCTCAGTCAGTTCTGATTGATACTGCATGGAGCAGAAAAGCCACTTTTGCTGTCACTGACCGGTGTCTGATTTCTCTGTTGTGAAGAGTGGGAGCGTGCTGGAGCAAACACATCCCCGGGGCTTGTAGCGCTCTCTGTCCTATGCCCTTTGTGCTGCTTTCTTACTCTTCCTCCTTGCTAACTGCATTATGTAGATTTGAAGTCAGAGCTCAGTTTACAAAAGGGAAAAAAGAACTCTGAACTTCCTACGTGGGATTGAGAGAGGAGAAATATGTAATCCGGCGGGGGAAAAGATACATACAAGAAAATATTTAACTAATGAAGTCAAGATGTTATTTGAAATGAGTATATTGCAAACAAAGTTAATGTATGAGTGCTGGCTCAGTGCCCTGTTATTGCTGGTTTGACTAGGTCTGAGAATAAGCTGATGGGCAGGGCTTAAAGATCTCAGATCACATGTGGGGAACAGGGTGCTTTCCAGGCACATAAAAGTCTGTGCCATCTATCTCTTGGACATAGCTAATGGGGAAAAGCCTTTAAGTCTGTAATTCACATCTCCTGCCAGCAGAAAAAAGAAGAAACATGAGCACAGCAGGAAAAGTAAGGCACTTATTATTATTTTTTACTTTTAGAATTATTCTAATTAATGTAATACTCATGTTTGACTGCTTGATGCTTGAAAGCCAATACTCGCTTTGGCTGGAAAGGAAAGTTTCCTTTATTCAGGACGCCAGCAACCTGTATGTTAGTGACTCAGTTGTGTCTGACTCTTTCAACCCCATGGACTATAACTTGCCAGGCTCCTCTGTCCACGGAAATTCCCAGGCAAGAATACTGGAGTGGTGTGCCATTTCTTTCTCCAGGGTATCTTCCCGACCCAGAAATTGAACCCATGTCCCTTGCATCTCCTGCATTTGGTGGGCAGATTCTTTGCCACTGAACCACCTGGGAAGCAACCATGTAATACACAGAGATACACTATTTAATGAATAACAAAATTCATATATAAGTTAGAAATAAATATATAAGTTAGAAATACTGAAGTACAACTTAGGATATATGCTTCAATATAAAAAGTATATTAAACTACAATTGAGAAGGGCAATATCTAAATATCTTTAACAAGAATGCAGAGCATCTATACCTATCAAAGTCTATATCTCCTATATTAAGTAAATGTGAAATAGTTATATCCAATCATGAGTAATTTTCAAGTCTAAAGTTAGAAATGAAATGCTTTTATCAAAAAGTTATGTCTATGTTAAGATATCATAATATAAATGTGTTATTCTTTATAACTTAAGTAATATAGTTCTTCATAATATAAATGTTATTCTCTTTAATCATAATCATTCTTTTTATGAATACAGGAAAGTTAAATGTGACAAAATTTTATTGATTTCAAAGCATTAGAATCATCAAAACTAAGCAAACCAACTGAGATGCAGATGTGGAGAAGGGATTTCTGGACACAGCAGGGGAAGGAGAGGCTGGGGTGAATTGTGAGGGTTGCACTGACACGTGTAAAACACACAGCTAGTGGGAAGCTGCTGTATAGTACAGGGAGCTTAGCTCAGTGCTCTGTGATGACCTAAAGGGGTGGGATGGGCTGTGGGTAGTAAGAGGGAGATTCAAGAGCGACAGGATATATGTATACGTGTAGCTGATTCACACTGTTGTACAACAGAAACTAGTACAACATGGTAAAACAATCATACTCCAATCAAAAAGCAAAACACTTTTAAAGATAAAGCAAACCAGAATCAACATGCAAATTCTGATTTTAAAGGGCCCTATTATGGCACAATTTAGGGAATTCCCATAGAAATGTTAACTTCATGCAAACGCCAATGTGATTTTCCAAAAAAAAGATAATAATAATACTGATACAGTTTGAACCACTATTTACACTGAGAACAGATATATTTGGTTCTAAGCCTTCCACAGACTCATGTTTATTTGTTCAATGTGCTTACAGCTACAGAGAAATACACGTGGTTGTTCAATACAATCAATTCATGTTGTTTAACTGCTTAATGGCAAAAGCCTGTGCAATTGTTTCTAGTAGGTTTGCTGTGTTAGGAGTTAATTGTGCAATATAATATCTTGCTATAATGGCAGGCCTATATAGTGTGGCCTATATCAGTCATATATATATAACAGGCCTATGTCAATAAGACTGGTTGGAAATCATACAGATGATCAATTGGCAGTCTTCTTATTTTAACTTTATTTTCATGCATTACTGATTGGCATTTACAGTAGCATATTACATTTCAAATGAAGAATAGTTAAGAAAAAGAAAATTTTAATTTTTCAAAACTCAGAGTTCAGAGATCAAAAGGGTAGGCCAAATGCATTAATTAAACTTATAAATTACAGGCAATCAATCCCCCCTCCTCAGGTACAACATCCATAAATTTTAGCTATATGATAACACTTCACTTATGTTTAACCTTCTGGCATTATATTTTCTTCAAATGCTAAATGACAATAGTAATAATACCTACTTTCCTAAGGTGGTTGTGAGAATTTAATAAACTAATACTGGAAAGCATTTAAAATAATGCCTGGTACATAGAAATAACTCACTAAATATTAATCACTGCTATTATTGTTGTTATTGTTATCTAACTTCTAATCTCTTGTTAATCTTTTACTATCATCAAGTAGTGAAAGATAAAATGGTATTCATTCTTCGGACACTCAGCTTTGTAACTTTGGGAAAAGTACTCGTCAATTATTGAGTCAGTTGAGCCTCAAGCTTTTCATCTGAAAAATAAGACTAATGATTCAGTAATACTGCCCTGTGAAGTTTAAAAGTTTAACTTGTATCTCACCCAACACAGCCACTTGTGCCTGCTACATCATTGGCACCCCATTATTCAATGCCTGTCTACCATTAGTGTATTATATCCAAGTACTCTTATATTTATTGCAGCATTGGCCATGATGAACACTTTGCAAAGTGGGAGGATTTGGTGTATATATAGTAAAAATAAATTATCAGATAAATTTCAATTGAATTTTTATCATGTTTGTAGTATGTTGTTAATTCTCTTTAGAAAAAACTCTAAACTACACAAGTTCTGCAAAAGTGAAGACAACATTTATGCTACATTACCAAGCACTAAACATATATGCTCAACTTTTATTTGTAAGAACATGTGTAAGTAAGCTTTGCTAGTTAGAAAGTCAAACACAGTTCTCCCACACAGTGTGTGTGTATGTGTGTGTGTGTGTGTGTAGTTTAAACCTCTACAATTTTAGGCTCAAATCCAATCTGGAAAAAATCTCTATTCATAAATTACATAACAAAACAGAGCTGCCAAATCTAACTTTCAAATGAGTGATGCAAACAAGTAGTCCATAGAAGAAGTAGAGAGAGAAATCAAAGGAGCAGGCAAATAGAGAAAGAAATTCTAGGCTGGGAGGCTTAGGAATTCTAAAGTCAAATCATTTTGGCTTAAGTGGAGAATTGAGCAAGAGGGAAATGAGTTTCACGTAAACAGACACTGAATCTGGTGAAGTGAAGTGAAGTGAACTCACTCAGTCATGTCTGACTCTTTGCGACCCCATAGACTGTAGCCTACCAGGATCCTCAGTCCATGGGATTTTCCAGGCAAGAATACTAGAGTGGGTTGCCATTTCCTTCCCCAGAAGATCTTCCCAACCCAGGGATTGAACCCGGGTCTCCTGCATTGTAGGCAGATGCTTTACCGTCTGAGCTACCAGGGAAGACCCTGAATCTGGTAGTAATATGATAGTGATTTAGATCTTCATGGACAAGACAATAGCTTTGGATAAACAACCAATTTCAGAGCCACATTAAGAAATAGAACCTTTAGAGGAGAAAATGATGACGATCTTTCTTCATAAAAGAATATATTCCATTTTTATCTCAATGTCTCCCTATAGTTAATTCTGTTTCTCTTTCCTTGTGTTATTGCCTCACACATTTTTATAAAAAGTCACTGTTATTCTTTCTGCAAATCAGAGGTTGTTCATGTTCATGGAACAATATTAAGTTTCAGACATGGGGCTAGATGGTGCATGTAAAAAGATCGAAGTCACAATCCCTGAGTTCAAGGCTGGGGGAAAAATGGTGTCATCTTTCTGCTCAATTTTCAGGTAATAAAATGCAAAGCAGCTGTGCTGTGGGAGCTCAATAAACCATTTTCCATCGAGGAGGTGGAGGTTGCACCCCCTAAGGCCCATGAAGTTCGTATTAAGGTAAAATTTTTTCCATTTCTATTTAATCTTAGATTTAGATTTTTCAGAATATAACAATGAAAGTAACCAAAGCACTTGTAATATAGTCATCCAGATAGTGGAATTACATTTGTTGTCAAGGGAAGCTGTAAATCAAAATTGTTAAATTTTTTAAAAAGAGACCAAAGTGTATGTGCAGTACAATCCTAATGAAATGAGGAAGAATTTATGTGGTGGCTCAGCAGTAAAGAATCTGCCTGCCAACACAAGAAATGTGGGTTTGATCCTTGCATTGGGAATATCTCCTGGAGAAGAAAATGGCAACCCACTCCAGTATTCTTGCCTGGGGAATCCCATGTACAGAGTAGCCTGGTGGACTACAGTCCATGGAATCTCCAAAAGTCAGATATTACTTAGCAACTAAACAACAACAACAACAAAAAAAGTGCAAAGGAATATATATCATTTAAAATCAATTAGCATTATGTGGTGGCACTTAAGTAACTTTATTTTCTTATCTGCATTTTCTATTTCTATCAAAAAGACTGCGTATTATATGACCTCAATAGTTCAGAAACAATTATTTCACAGACTACTCCAAATTGTTTAATGTATGAAAGGAAAGTAGAGCATTATTAGGCTGCATAACTTCGGGTATAAATTGAAACTATATTTGGAAGATTAGGAATTATTAGCAAAACGCTTTACAATTCTTCAGTGCAATTTCAGGAAAATGAGTATGTTAAGCCCATCTGAGGGTCATAATCTTATCTGAACCTAATCAACTCCCCCTTTACCCTATAGATGGTGGCCACAGGAATCTGTCGCTCAGATGACCATGTGGTTAATGGATCTCTGGTCACACGTCTTCCTGTGGTCTTAGGCCATGAGGCAGCCGGCATTGTGGAGAGTGTTGGAGAAGGGGTGACCTCAGTAAAACCAGGTACAGAATTCACACTTAGGAAACGTGCCTTGGTTCAGGGCCCCAAGTTGATGTAGCCTGGATAATGACACTGGAGTGATGAGAGATGAAAGAACGTGTTTAAGGCTGAGCAGGGACAGAGGTCTCTTTCTTTTCCCCCTTTCTGCCTGACTCAGGCATGTATGCATCCATGCACTATTGTATTCTCTCCTTTAGCAAGTATTTCTTGAGGACCTACTAGATGTCAGGCACCATGTTAGATCCTGGGAATACATGGGAATTGAAAGAGACCCAGTGTCTGCCAGGGTAGAGTTCATAATGAGTTAATTCCCATGTTAGTGTTTCCAAGCACTGTTTTCTACCAGGTCCAAAGGAAACTACTGATGAGACAGAAAAAACATGTCTAGACATAGTGGAGATAAACATAATCAGTGTATTGAACCTGTTCAGTGCTGACTTCACACAGTGGGGATAGTGAGCTCTGGATTGAATCAACATAATCTCTTCTCAGGTGGGAAGTGGAGCTCATTCACAGGTTTCCCCTTTGAATATATGGCCATTTTTCCTTAAACCATGATTAAACGTGACTGGTTACCAAGTACTATTTTTCTTGAATAATTACTGTATTCTATTATTATATATTAATACAGACAAATATTTTTAGAGGTAAACAGTGAATAAACAGAAATTTTCTGTGCCATCATTGCATATAATCTCTTAAATGTTATTTTTCTGAATCTTTTAGATTAGTATAGATGATTAAAAATAAAAATTATGTTTAATTCTAAAAAACACTTTAGCTAGTAGATTTGACCTCCCTACTTACAAAACACTGAATTGACCTGTAAACCAAAAACAATAAGTTGTCTGGTTTGAGTTTCAGCTCTTAGTATTTCCTTTAGTTAGAAATCTATTAATAACAAATGACACCCCTACTTTTCACCCCAGCTCCCTCCACCAGTAGAAATAAATTATCTACAAATCATCAGCTACAAACATTTGAAAGTTCCTATCCTAAAAGAAAGTGTCTAACTCATTATTGAGGGTTGAGGTTTTCAGAAGAATGTCTTAAATTCTTACTTGTCCTATTTTTGTTGGTTTTCCTTAAAAAAGAATTAATTTTTTAAAAGAAGGATTCATTTCATAATAGAGATAAGCATAATCACTTTGAAAAGCCAGGAAATGGGTGTTGAGGTTCTTATTTTTACTGTATTATTACTATTACTGTACTATTACTATAAACTATTACCAGATTATCAAGCGGAACTATGGTAGACTGCTCACAACTTGAATATATATTTATACTTATATTAGTAGTAAGAATATTTAAGGTTTAATTACTAAGTATTAAATGAGATCATCTATATATAATCCCTACGAGAAAGGGCACACAATGAAAGAGAACTATCAACACAGTGCAACTACTTTGAAAAATCATGTTCTCCACATTTACATTTTCTTTGGGCATCTTCAGCATATATAAACCCAAACCGATAACAATACTGACAAACAATGACCAAGACATAATGCTGACAGGACCCCATTCTTGGAGACTTCTCGAAGTCAAGTGCCTCTAATACATATGGGTAAGCTTTAAGTTCTTACTTAAGTTCTTTAATTCCTGTGTAGAAATTTAAGAAGAATCTGTTCTATCCTCATCCCCAGGTGATAAAGTCATCCCACTCTTTGTTCCCCAGTGTGGAAAGTGCGATGTTTGTAAACACCCGGAAGCCAACCTCTGCCTGAAACACGAGTGAGTATCTGTTACTCTCCTTAGCAGTGAAGGAGTCTGCACGTTAGTATGCTCCTGCCTTATACCCTCTTGTGTTTGTGTGTTGCATTGACCAGCCTGAACGGGCCTCAGGGGACCCTTCACGATGGTACCTGCAGGTTCACCTGCAGGGGGAAGCCCATCCACCACTTCCTCGGCACCAGCACCTTCACCCAGTACACAGTGGTGGATGAGATGTCAGTGGCCAAGATCCATGCAGACTCACCGCTGGAGAAAGTCTGCCTCATTGGCTGTGGATTTTCTACTGGTTATGGGTCTGCGGTCAAAGTTGCCAAGGTAGGAATAACAATGAGTGACAAAACCGGCTACACTCAGACTGTCAGGAGCTAAAAACAAAGCAACTTCTCACAGGAATCTGAGATCATTCTTCACAGACATATTGGAAGCTTTCCCCTCTTCTACCATAATAGCATTGCTATGCTCCACAGAATTGAGGATGTTGATTAAAAGTAGAAAATACCCTCAGAAGGAATTGAGGGCATGTCCTAGAAAATTTATCCATTATCACAAATGAAAAGCTGTTGATAACTAGTTAAGAAAAAGTAAAAGTGTTTTCCATAATTATTCTTCTGTATGTGTTCTTTATGGTATTACTAAATTTTAGACCTAGGAGTTCATTTTAGCATTCATTTAGTGCCTACATGAGCCATGCACAGTATGTTCTGCTAAGTTTTAAGGAAGCAAAAGTAAATGAAATGAAGGGGCTGACTATGAGGAGCATTTAGTTTGTGGATCCTCTACTCCCAGAATTAGGATCAATAGGAGATTCCAGAGCCTGACCTGATATCCTGATAAACCTCCAAACTGAGGGTCACCAACATACCCACTCTGTGTATCTCTATGATGAAAGCAATAAAGTTTTGATGATGCATGAAGCATTTATTCCACTGCTATACCTCCTCCCCAGCCATGAACACATACACACACACACACTTCAGAAGTGGTAGGTTTTAAGGAGAAATTCTTTAAAGTCTCCTCTTCCTAAAAGGTTGGAAATCTAGTAGTATCCTTTTGTTTTATGAACTGACACCCAGAGACATAAAGCCATTTGCCCCAAATCTTACAGGTAGTTAATATGACATATTAACTGAGACTAGCCTCCTCAAAACTCCTGATGAATCATAAACCATAGTAGATATTTATCAACACATTTAAATCACAATTACAAGCCTCAGATTTTTCAAATTTTCTCATATTTTACCTCTAAGGTAAAAAAGTGGTGTCGTACCCCCACAGAATGTTTACTTGGGACAGGAGGAACATTTTACCCACAGTGAAGTCTGACTATAACAGACTAGGTTTAGTTAACAGTCCCTTAGGTAGGTTAAACTATTGTGAACACGTGTTTTCCAAATTTCTGTGACCTTAGCACTAAGTCCCTTGTGCAACTGCATCATCTGAACAGATCGTCTATTTGAATCTGCACACAGAGCGGAAGCCAAGGGTACTTGTGATAATAAATTTCATCCATTATTAAAATATAAACCAGCTTTTCATTGCATTATTTTTCATTTGTGTACTTTTTTAAAGCAGGGATAAAGACCCATTAAGAACACATTCATCTCAAGCTGTATTATCTTGAAATTACTTGTTAAATTTGCCCTGTTGTTAAGTTTGCTTAAGCTGGGGATAACTCTTCTATGCTTCACAGCTTATTTCTGCTCTCATTTTACATCATGACTACTGAAAGTTATTGAACCAAGGTGTTAATTATTGAGGGTTCAATTGTATTATTTTCTCGGTCTCCTCTCTTCCATTCATTATTTAATTTCCCTAGAATTGTGTTTGTGTATGTGTGATGGACTGAAGCTGGCTATCAATGGATTTGAGCCACTAGATTTTCTTCAAGAGGGGAGTCACTAGCATCTAGAGCTCAATGGTCATCCAGTCCACTGGCTACCAGCTTGGGTTTCCCACTGGAGTTACTTGGAGACTTGGTCTTAGCTGCAGAGCTATTGTCGTTGTTTAGTCGCTAAGTCGTGTCCTACCCTCTGTGACCCTATGGATTGAAGCTTACCAGGCTCCTCTGTCCATGGGAATTCCCAGGCAAGAATACTGGAGTGGATTGCATATCTTTTTCCACTTACCAGCAGAGTCTGATTTAATTGCTTATGGACTGTGACCTGAGCATTGAGATTTTTTTAAAGTTCCCTAGGTGAGTCTAATGTCCAGGAAAATTAGAGAAACACTAATCTATTTCAAACCCTTCATTTCAAGTGTGAGGCAGCTAAAGTCAAAAGAGGTTTTGACAAAAGGTTGGACATAATTTGAGTAACTTCTGACAAGAAACAAAGCATGATACTTTATACAATTTAGGCTCTTTCTAACAATTGTTGTTGTTGTTTGTTGTTGTTCAGTTGCTAAGTCATGTCTGACTCTTTGTTAGCCCATGGACTCTAGCCCACCAGGCTCCTCTGTCCATGGGATTTCCCAGGCAAGAATACTGGAGTGGGCTGCCATTTCCTTCTCCAGGAGATCTTCCTGACCCAGGGATCGCGCCCACATCTCCTGTATTGGCAGGCAGATTCTTTACCTCTGGGGCACCTGGGAAGCCCTTAACAATCATTACTTAATCGATTTTCACATTTTCTGAAAACACAGGTCAGCCAGGGCTCCACCTGTGCCGTGTTTGGCCTTGGAGGGGTTGGCCTGTCTGTTATCATGGGCTGCAAAGCAGCCGGAGCAGCCAGGATCATTGCAGTGGACATCAACAAAGACAAATTTGCAAGGGCCAAACAGGCAGGTGCCACTGAGTGCATCAACCCTCGGGACTACGAGAAACCCATCGAGGAGGTGCTGAAAGAAGTGAGTGGTGGAGGTGTGGATTTTTCATTTGAAGTCATCGGTCGGCTTGACACCATGGTATGTACTTTGAAATGTCTCAAGACATCAGCTTCTGCATTCTAGAGTGTTCTTTAATGTGGCGGAATATAAACATTATATATAAAGAATATTTTAAAAACTATGGCAATTTTCCATCTCCTATTTGTTACCTGGGTTGCTTAATTTATTATGATGAGGAATCTCATTCCATCAGTTAAAAAAAAAAAAAAAACCCCGTCACAAGTATCATGTCCTTTTTAGAGAGGAAAGGGGGTTTATACTGAGCCATCATAAATCTAATTTTTAGTTTTAAAAATTGAAACTCAAGTAAATATAAAGAATATAAATTCTGTTCTCAAGTTGGCAAGTTTGATTTTTAACACATTCTTAACAAAAAACTGATTTAACAATATTTGTGTGTTTTAATGAATTCTTTTTTTTCAAAGACCATACTTCGACAAAAAAAAAAAAAGAGCAACTTTAAGCTCCCTATCATTTTATTAACAGAAAATATGCCCCGTTTTACCACAACAGACAGCACAGCGCCTGGTGCCTAAAAAGCATCCAAATCTGTGTGCTGAACTGAATAATTTAAAAGGTCAACAGGTTTTCCCACCAGAAATTTTTAAGTGACGTATCTTTTAGTGTTATTTGTGGATTACATGCGATGACACATGTAACATATTTGGCAAGTGCCACCTGTCAGTGCTAAGCTCTTTTTTTTTTTTTTTTTTTTTAAATTTTTATTATTTTTCTTTTTCCAGTGGGTTTTGTCATACATTGCTATGAATCAGCCATGCTAAGCTCTTAATAAATGTTATCTGGTGTTGTCAAAAGGAAGTACCATTTCCAATTGTGCAAAACTTACATCATCTTTAAAATATACATGATATTTCCCTTCTCCAGGAGATCTTCCCAACCCAAGGATCAAACCCAGGTGTTCTGCATTTCAGGCTTTCTTTACTGTGTGACCATCAGGGAAACCCCATACATGATACTACTTTCAAATAATAACAGGTATCATCAACTGCAACAGAGAATACATCTCTAGCTACATTCCCCCTAACCAGAATTCTCTAGAATCCTAATGAAAAAACTCCCAGAGACCAACATAAACAACCTCCCTCTTTAGGTTCTCCAGTGAGTCCCAGCAGTGTTCGTAATGGGGAGCAGCACCTTAGGAGTAAAGCACTTTAGAGCCTTGACCAGGAACAATTATTCCATAGATGACTGATGTTCCAAGGCTGTCGCTTTCCAAGGCTGTCAATTGCTCCTTACGCCATTTTTAGCATGGTTTTTCCTCCATTTTCTCTTGTGGAATTGGATTATTTTAAGTATCTGATAGCCACATGTCCTGAGGTTCTCTGATCTTCCAAGTATCATACTTCAAAATCAAAGGATCAATTATTTACTATATATTTCTGGGGTGGAGGGTGTTTTCCTAAACGACTTTCTTACTACACACATGTCTAAAAACCTGACTGGGGAAAACGCTTTCTTTTTAGTTTCAGAGTAAAAATAAATAAATAAATAAAAGCTCACAGAAGGTCAAAGCACATTTAAAACATGCCCATTTTGACCAACAGCTATATGGCTGTTTTAGCCAACAGCTTGCTCCTTGGAAGAAAAGCTATGACCAACCTAGACAACACATTAAAACGTAGAGACATTACTTTGCCAACAAAGGTCCATCTAATCAAAGCTATGGTTTTTCCAGTAGTCCTGTATGGATGTGAGAGTTGGACTATAAAGAAAGGTCAGCACCGAAGAATTGGTGCTCTTGAACTGTGATGTTGGAGAAGACTCTTGAGAGTCTCTTGGACTGCAAGGAGATCCAACCAGTCTATCCTAAAGGAAATCAGTCTTGAGTATTCATTGGAAGGACTGATGTTGAAGCTGCAGCCAATACTTTTGCCACCTGATGGGAAGAACTGACTCATTTGAGAAGACCCTGATGATGGGAAATATTGAAGGCGGGAGGAGAAGGGGATGACAGAGGATGAGATGGTTGGATTGCATCACTGACTCAATGGACATGAGTTTGAGTAGGCTCTGTAAGTTGGTGATGGACAGGAAAGCCTGGCATGCTGCAGTCCACAAAGAGTCAGAAAGGACTGAGCAACTGAACTGAACTCATCATTAACTAGAAGGGAAAGCAAATCAAAATCACAAAGGGATTATTACCTTGTACCTGTTTGAATGAATATTATCAAAAAAAAAAAAAAAAAAAAAAAGCAATAGCAACTGTTGAAGAGGGTGTGGAAAAAAGGGAATTTTGTGCACTATTGATGGGAATGTAAAACAGCCACTATGAAAAGCAGTATAAATGCTCCTCAAAAGATTTAAGATAGATCTTTTATAACATGATCCAGCAATCCCACTTCTGGGAATATATCCAAAGAAACTAAAATCACTATCTTAGACATGTACATCCCCATGTTCATTGCAGCATTATTCATAATAGCCAAGATATAGAAACAACCTAAATGTACCTAGGGATGAGTAGATAAAGAAATTGTGAGGTATGTATATATATATATATCAGTTCAGTTCAGTTCAGTCGCTCAGTTGTGTCCAACTCTTTGCGACCCCATGAATCGCAGCATGCCAGGCCTCCCTGTCCATCACCAACTCCTGGAGTTTACTCAAACCCATGTCCATCGAGTCGGTGATGCCATCCAACCACTTTATCCTCTGTCATCCCCTTCTCCTCCTGGCCCTAATCCCTCCCAGCATCAGGGTCTTTTCCAATGAGTCAACTCTTCGCATCAGGTGGCCAAAGTATTGGAGTTTCAGCTTCAGCATCAGCCCTTCCCATGAACACCCAGGATTGATCTCCTTTAGGATGGATTGGGTGGATCTCCTTGCAGTTCAAGGGACTCTCAAGAGTCTTCTCCAACACCACAGTTCAAAAGCATCAATTTTTCAGTGCTCAGCTTTCTTCACAGTCCAACTCTCACATCCATACATGACCACTGGAAAAACCATAGCCTTGACCAGATGGACCTTTGTTGGCAAAGTAATGTCTCTGCTTTTTAATATACTATCTAGGTTGGTCATAGCTTTCCTTCCAAGGAGTAAGCGGCTTTTAATTTCATGGCTGCAATCACCATCTGCAGTGATTTTGGAGCCCCCTCCAAAATAAAGTCTGACACTGTTTCCACTGTCTCCCCATCTATTTCCCATGAGGTGATGGGACCAGATGCCATGATCTTAGTTTTCTGAATGTTGAGCTTTAAGCCAACTTTTTCACTCTCCTCTTTCACTTTCATCAAGAGGCTTTTTAGTTCCTCTTCACTTTCTGCCATAAGGGTGGTGTCATCTGCATATCTGAGGTTATTGATATTTCTCCCGGCAATCCTGATTCCAGCTTGTGCTTCCTCCAGCCCAGCGTTTCTCATGATGTACTCTGCATAGAAGTTAAATAAGCAGGGTGACAATATACAGCCTTGACACACTCCTTTTCCTATTTGGAACCAGTCTGTTTGTCCACGTCCAGTTCTAACTGTTGCTTCCTAACCTGCATGCAGGTTTCTCAAGAGGCAGGTCAGGTGGTCTGGTATTCCCATCTCCTTCAGAATTTTCCACAGTTTATTGTGATCCACACAGTCAAAGGCCTTGGCATAGTCAATAAAGCAGAAATAGATGTTTTCTGGAACTCTCTTGCTTATTCAATGATCCAGAGAACGTTGGCAATTTGATCCCTGGTTCCTCTGCCTTTTCTAAAACCAGCTTGAACATCTGGAAGTTTGCGGTTCATGTATTGCTGAAGCCTGGCTTGGAGAATTTTGAGCATTACTTTACTAGCGTGTGAGATGAGTGCAATTGTGCGGTAGTTTGAGCATTCTTTGGCATTGCCTTTCTTTGGCATATATGTAGTATACATATGTGATTGTATATATGTATATATAGATATGAATGAATATTATATGAATATAATATGAATATGTATATGAATGAATGTTCATATATATGAATGAATGTTATTAATATATATGAATATATATGAATATGAATGAATGTTATATATATATATATGAATGAATATATATGAATGAATGTTATTCAGCCATAGAAAAGAAGTGTTGACATTTGCAAAAACTTGGAAAAATCTGGAGGACATTATGCAAAGTGAGATATGCCAGACACAGAAAAACAATTATTGTATGATCTCTCCCATATGTGGAGTCTAAAAAAAATCAAATTCTTAGAACCACTGGGTAGAACAGTGGTTGCCAGGGGCTGGAGGAAGTAGGGGAGGAATAATAGGTAGATGTCAGAGAGTACAAACTCTCGGTTATGAGGAAGTTCTAGAGACATCCATGTACAGCATGGTTACTATAGTGTTATTAACTATAGTTAATAATACTGTTCTATATACCTCCAATTTGCTAAGACGGAAGATCTTAAATGGTCTCACTGCAAAAAAACACTAGTAACTGTAAGAGGTGATAAATGTGTTCACTTAAAAAAATCATGGCGTACAACCTAAAAGTAAATGATTTTTGTCCATGATACTTCAACAAAACGAGGGTTCAGTTCAGTTCTGTTCAATCGCTCAGTCATGTCCAACTCTTTGCAACCCCATGAACTGCAGCACACCAGGCCTGCCTGTCCATCACCAACTCCCGGAGTTCACCCAAACTCATGTCCATTGAGTTGGTGATGCCACCAAACCATCTCTTCCTCTGTTGTGCCCTTCTCCTCCTGTCCTCCATCTTTCCCAGGACCAGGGTCTTTTCAAATGAGCCACCTTTTCGCATCAGTGGCCAAAGTATTGGAGTTTGTGCTTCAACATCCATCCTTCCAATGAACACCCAGGACTAATCTCCTTTAGGATGGACTGGTTGGATCTCTTTGCAGTCCAAGGGACTCTCAGGAGTCTTCTCCAATGTCACAGTTCAAAAGCATCAACTCTTCGGCACTCAGCTTTCTTTAATCCAACTCTCACATCCATACATGACTACTGGAAAAACCATAGCCTTGACTAGACGGACCTTTGTTGGCAAAGTAATGTCTCTGCTTTTTAATATGCTCTCTAGGTTGGTCACAGCTTTCATTCCAAGGAGTGTCTTTTAATTTCATGGCTACAGTTACCATCTGTGGTGATTTTAGAGCCCAGAAAAATAAAATCAGCCACTGTTTCCATATCTATTTGCCATGAAGTGATGGGACCAGATGCCATGATCTGAGTTTTCTGAATGTTGAGTTTAAGCCAACTTTTTCACTCTCCTCTTTCACTTTCATAGAGACCCTTTAATTCTTCACTCTCTGCCATAAGGGTGGTGTCATCTGCATATCTGAGGTTATTGATATTTCTCCTGGCAATCTTGATTCCAGCTTGTGCTTCTTCCAGACCAGCATTTCTCATGATGTACTCTGCATAGAAGTTAAATAAGCAGGGTGACAATATACAGCCTTGACATACTTCTTTTCCTATCTGGAACCAGTCTGTTGTTCCATGTCCAGTTCTAACTGTTGCTTCCTGACCTGCATATAGGTTTCTCAAGAGACAGGTCAGGTGGTCTGGTATTTGCATCTCTTTCAGAATTTTCCACAGTTTATTGTGATCCACACAGTCAAAGGCCTTGGCATGGTCAATAAAGCAGAAATAGATGTTTTTCTGGAACTCTCTTGCTTTTTTGATGATCCAGAGGATGTTGGCAATTTGATCTCTGGTTCCTCTGCCTTTTCTAAAACCAGCTTGAACATCTAGAAGTTCATGGTTCATGTATTGCTGAAGCCTGGCTTGGAGAATTTTGAGCATTACTTTACTAGCATGTGAGATGAGTGTAATTGTACGGTAGTTTGAGCCCATTCTTTGGGATTGCCTTTCTTTGGGATTGGAATGAAAACGGACCTTTTCCAGTCCTGTGGCCACTGCTGAGTTTTTCACATTTGCTGACATATTGCGTGCAGCACTTTCACAGCATCATCTTTTAAGATTTGAAATAGCTCAACTGGAACTCCACTAGCTTAGTTTGTAGTGATGCTTCCGAAGGCCCCCTTGACTTCACATTCCAGGATGTCTGGCTGTAGGTGAGTGATCACACCACTGTGATTATCTGGGTCATGAAGATTTTTCTTGTACAGTTCTTCTGTGTATTCTTGCCACCTCTTCTTAATCTTCTGCTTCTGTTAGCCCCATACCATTTCTGTTCTTTATCGAGCCCATCTTTGCATGAAATATTCCTTTGGTATGTCTAATTTTCTTGAAGAGATCTCTAGTCTTTCCCATTCTATTGTTTTCCTCTATTTCTTTACATTGATCAGATGCTTATATCTTTCCTTTTCTCCTTTGCTTTTTGCTTCTCTTCTTTTCACAGCTATTTGTAAGGCCTCCTCAGACAGCCATTTTGACTTTTTGCATTTCTTTTTCTTGGGGATGGTCTTTAGGGTAAACGTACATAAATTAGGAAAAAAGTTCCCAATTAGAAATGGGCAATAGAAATATGGATCCATTAAAAAGGGAGATCATAAAGAGAAGAGAGAAATATTGATGATGTAACTGATCATGTATATGGTTCACCATTAAAATACCTGGTTCAAAGTACTGAGTGCAAGATATCTACTTGATAAATGAAAAATGAGTTAACCATTTCAGATTGCTCTGGGGTCACATGATGATAAACATTACCTTTATTTGAAGAATCAGATTATATATATGTTATGATATTTGCATCTTTATTATTTTCATCTACTGTTTAATTCAAAAATATTTTCTGGGCATTTTCTAAAGCCACATGTAGTGACTTTAGGAAATAATGGGAAGTGAAGAAAAAGCCAATCTCTTCCAGCCACACACTCACAATTTAACTAGATTAATAGCACATGATACTGTGTATCACAAATGGGGACTACTAGAGAATCCACTTTAATGCTACTACATATTAATTTTATTCCAGATGTCTGCCTTGTTGTGCTGTCAAGAAGCATATGGCGTAAGCATCATTGTAGGAGTACCTCCTAATGCTCAAAATATCTCTATGAACCCCATGTTGTTGTTGACTGGACGTACCTGGAAAGGAGCTGTTTTTGGAGGTACGTGGTTAGGCTTGAGGGCCAAATTCTTACTAACGGCAGGAATTCTTCCCTTTTGCAAGTGACAAGGCCAGGCTTTAAAATGCAATGTAGTTTAAAAATACACTAAGATTCCTTTGTATCTATAGGCTCCAAATAAACTAGATGTGGAACTAATGTACCCCAAAGTCCCAAGATAGACTTTAATGGTGTCCCCATAAACTGACTAGGATCTTGCAGCATCATATCTTTTGATACTGGTGACTGCATAATACACTGAGATACCTAGGAGGATCCAGGAAATACATAGCAACAATTTATGTCTGCACTCACTGCCCAGATGTAGACAACTGCTAAATTTTCTTCTTGACTCTGAGAATAACCATCTGTACTATAATTTCTCTATGAGAGAACTAATAACCAAAGGCTCTGGTTTGTTGGGTGGGGAGATTTTTTAAAAAGTCAAATCACTTCAAAAGGAAATTGAATTGAAGGAAATTGAAACACACTCTCTTATTAACCTCAGCAACAGTAGTCTGTGGGCATTTTATAAACTTTCATTTAAATTTTATGTAGAAAGTCTTGTCTCTAATCCTCTGCTTATATCTGGATGAATCCAACATTGATGTCACTTTCTTTTCAGGCTTCAAAAGTAAAGAATCTGTCCCCAAACTTGTGACTGATTTCATGGCTAAGAAGTTTTCACTGGATCAATTAATTACCCATGTTTTACCATTTGAAAAAATAAATGAAGGATTTGACCTGCTTCGCTCTGGGAAGAGGTAGATTTTAAGTTTTGGTGGGGTTTGACTAACAGAGTAAAAAAGGTAGAAGGATGACAGAAAGGCAAGGATGGAGTGCCTTGGTTTTCTATTCCCAGTTCAGTCTCTGCATGTAGAACACATAAGATCATATTGCAAGAAACTAAAATGCTTTGCATCTCCTGTTCTGCTGAAGCAAAATTATGTTGGTCACAGCAAATCTGAATGATCAGACCCTCTGCCATCTTCACAAGAGATTTCTCTGCTTTGCAAGGAAAAAGAATCAGAGACACATAGTCATATAACATGGAGTTATCCCAGTCCCTGCCTGGCCACTTAAAATGGATGACTATTAATAACTACAAATTTAAGTTACATTCCAGACATCCCAAAAACTCATTATGGAAGCTAGTGGAACTATATAGGCATCATTTTCTATACATATTACTTTTTTTCGAAAAATGCTGACTATTACTTTTACTCTTTTTTTCCATTTACAAAGGATTTTTCACAAATAAAAATTATTGCAAAGAAGAAGGGTACAAAATGCTATTTTAAATGTTTAAATCTACATTTTCTTCAAAACTTACAAAACCAAGTCAGTTCCATTTTCTACCTCTAATATTAATCATTTACAAACACGTAAAAAGAAGAATTTCATCACTGGCATTTATAAATGAGACACAACTAGTAATAGGCAGTTTTACCTAACTCCCACCTTCTTGTTCCATAGTCTCTGCTTCCTCTGTGACTTCACACTTCTTCTCATGAGGTTTTTTGGTTTTAAACACTATTTCTTAAGCAGCCATACACATAACATATACTAGACACTTGGTCTGATAAAAATTATTGAAGACGGAAAGAAACTAGCATCCAAACAGTACCAGATCACAGCCTTTCTAGAAAGCAGTTTGGTCATATGTATAAGAAACCTCAAAAAAAGAAACTTAGATCCTATGTCCCAACAATTACATTTCTGAGAATCTATTCTACAGAAATTATGAGATATGCAAATGTACATATGTTTAAGCATGTTTATTATCTATAATAGCAAAAATTGGAAACATCCTAAAAGTTCAACATTAAAGGAACAATTAAATAAATTCCAAACATTACTAGAAATAAATTAAGCCATTTAAAAGGAAATGATTTCATTAAATTGGGAAATTCTCCTGATGTAATTTTAGGTTATAGAGTAGAGAATACAGAACTTATACATACAATACAGTTCCAAGTTTTCAGTCAGAGCAATAAAAACTTACATATGTTTAGAAAAAAGATAATCAAAATTCAAGAAAATATTGACATTGATTATTTCTAAGTTGTGGGATTACAGGTTATTTTTACTTTCTTCTTTATATTGTCCTTTAGTTTCTAAATTATCTATATACATTTTTCATATATATGTGTGTCATATATACATATATATTAATAATTTTTTAAGATACAAAGATCACCTTTTTATAAAGTATTTATCCATCAGAAGATGGTTTTTAGAAAGGACATTATTTCCAGTAAAATGTTACCTTTCTGATCTTCCCAAGAATAAAGTCTCTCCAAACACAAATCAACTTTTTTTCTACTTTTAAGTCTTCTTAAGCATTTCTTTATCTAAGCTCTGTTAAAATTTCAACATGGCCTTAACTTTATTACATTATCAGCACTTTTAGGCACATTATCTATCATCTTGTAATTTGTGCAACTTTGTATTTGGATTTAAATCCCAGGAGCCCACACTAGATGTATGTTTTAAAGTAAGGTACAAATTTCTCTATGTCTCTGTATCTATCATCTCTAAAATGGAAATAATATTAGAACCTGCCACATAGTGTTGTTTAAGTAGAGGTTTAAATGATAAAATACATGATGAGCATCTACAGAGTGACAGATAGCATGAACTTATTACATGTAATTATCAGTTGTTGTTTGTGTTTGTTATTATATAGGGAATGTAGACTCTCAAAAGAGATATTTTGAAAATCTAATACATAATGAAGCCTAAATGACAGTCATACTCAGAACGTTATAATTGAGGTTCAGGTTGGAGAAAGACAACAGCAAAAGATGAGCTGACCTTTTACTTGACTTGAGTGCATTAGGGATGGGAATGGAATAGCAGGAAACAAAGACAGCTTTTCAAAGAGACAAACTGAATGCTCTTTGTACTCTCACATGGAAGAGTGTATATTATCTAAACACTAAAACACTTTCTATCTCTTATTTTCTGTTGCAGTGTCCGCACCATCCTGACATTTTGAGACCATACACACACCTTCACTTGTAGCAGTCTTCTGCCTCCTCTATCATCTGAAACATCAGCCAAACATCAATAATTCTGTTCTTCAGAAGTACTACCAATAAATTGCACATGGGAGCTTTCCAAAAGAAATAAAAATTAATGTGAAATCATTTTTCAAGCAAATTTTTAAAATGTAAGTGAGAGCTAGATAAACCGTCACATGTGTAATTGAGTCTAATAAAGTCTCCTTCTTAATAATTCTACTCATGTTGAATCATGTCATCTTTCAGACTGAGGAATGGTATTTCTTTTGACTTCTTGTATTTTTTCTGTCTTTGCCACCCTTGGTCATTTAGCTTTAGTCACTGAAAAGGACCTCATTATACTCATTATACTTGCCCTCAACATACATGTGATGGGGTATTGTACTCAAAATCTTCTACCTGTACTTCCACTGTCTGTAGCAAAACCCTACAGTAAAATCTATAGTTTGCAAAAGAATACACTCTGATTTATAAGTGGAGAACGTCCAGAAATTCTAAATGCAGGAATTTTCTTAGGTAAATATCACATACGTTTAAGGTGAAGGGAAGTGTTTTTATACTACAGTTTCATACTACATGTGATAAATGTGAGGTTTGAATACTAAATCTGAAAACTGAACTATTCTTAGAATCATTTTCCAAAAAGTCTAATTTTTACTCAAGAAAGTAGTTTATTGGTTGCTGCTAAGTTGCTGCTAAGTCAATTCAGTCATGGCCAATTCTGTGCAACCCCATAGACGGCAGCCCACCAGGGTCCCCCCGTCCCTGGGATTCTCCAGGCAAGAACACTGGAGTGGGTTGCCATTTCCTTCTCCAAAGCATGAAAGTGAAAAGTGAAAGTGAAGTCGCTCAGTCGCATCCCACTCGTCGCGACCCCATGGACTGCAGCCTACCAGGCTCCTCCGTCCATGGGATTTTCCAGGCAAGAGTACTGGAGTGGGGTGCCATTGCCTTCTCCAAGTTTTTTGGTTAAAAGATCTTAATTATTATCATTGTAACTGTAGTTAACTGAAAATGAGCCATAAGGTAGTCAAAAAGTAATATGGCAGCTTGAAGTCCAGGGATGGGAATAAAGCAGCTGCGGACACAGCATGTAAAATGGGTAAGTAAGAAATAGCACAAACATCCAAAGCAATAGATTTTCTATGTACATACACATATAGATGTATGTTTTTGCAAAAGTATTTTCAAACAAGAACTTTTTATTAACTACCATGACTCAAGTCTGCAACCCGAAATATTTAATTTTTTTGAACATGTGAAAGCCTATGGTACCGAATTGTTAATACTTTCTCGAGGGAAGATTTACATTTTGAGCTTCATCTCTAAATGTGTAATGAGAGCTTGTTCATGTAAAGAATTTTAGCTATCTTGAAAAAATGTGACTTGCTTCGATATTGTAGAAAGAACTCTAGACTTAGAGCAAGTAATCTACCCCTTGTTTGTGACCTTCAGTAAATTACTCAACTTCCCTAAGCCCATTTTATCCTTTGTTTTAAGAAATTATGAACCAATTACAGCTTCATGAAAATTAGATGGAATGATGCTAGTGAAAAGGCTTTGTCAACTATGAACTGCCGTGTAAATGTAGGAACAGTTTAATTGTCTTCTCAAAGACACTGAAGGAGATATTTAGGGTTAGGGGAGCTTTCAGAATGTCCTAACATCATGGAACACTATGTTCACATTTTGATGGGTGCTCCAGTGCTTTTATATTGGTGCTGATAATGTGAGATACTGAGGACAAAGAGATGGTTCTACATGCCCATGTCACATAGTGGGCATAAAATCTTACTGGCTGCACAGAGGTCTGCATCCGGTTCCTTCCTCCCAGGCTGTGGAGAGCAGGTGGAGAGTGGGATTTGGTGAGCCTATCAGTCTTCTCACAGAGGGGCACAATGCTCCATGAGTTGTATGAGAGGGAGGTTCAGGGTGCCTTCTGCACCCAAAACTTCCTCTTTATTCACATGGACATTGGCAGGGAAGGAGACGTCGAAATCAAAGTAGAAAAATGGAACCACAGAGTGGCTGGTGTGCTGTAATGATGCACATGGTCACTGTGTCCTGCTGGCCGTCAGTGATAATTTTGACTCTAGAATCAAGAATTTCCATATTTGCTGGTTTCCTTTAAAAAGTGTTAACTATGAATGTATATAGCTTGCACTCACTTTCAGCCAACCACAAAAAGCTTAGTCAAAATGAAGAAAATTTTCAAAATTTGTAGAGAAGTAATTTCATGTTGATGGTTTAATAGCATTGATACAGTGACTTAGTGCCTCCAAAAACAGTGAATAAAAAGAAGTAATATAATTAAATTATATAATATAATAATATAATTAAAGTAATCCTTTGCTACTTTACAAATCACACAAGCTACTCTAGAATTAGAAAGTCATTTTGACAGAAGCATTCAAAAATTACTCAGAAGTTAAAGTAGAGTAAGAGCAAGTATGTATTTAATAATTATATTCTTAGACACCTGACTACTTAATTCCATTAGCAAATGATTATTGAACAAATAACCTCTACTAAGTAGTCCCCCCAAAATGTTAAATTGACCATTTTATTTAAGTAAATAAAATTATATTTATCTGTTAAATACTCAGCAATGTTCAGGAAATGCGACACTGCATAGGAAGAAAAACCAAACTCAGTCTGGCAAGAATAAAACTAGAATGAGAGCTCTATACTCACTCAAGGCCAAACACTATTTTGATGAAATTAATGGTCATACATGTGTCCTTGTTCTGCTTATTTCATCCACTTTGGATCCAAGGTCCAGAAGATCATCTGTATAATCTTATCTCAGTCATCAAAAGAACCCAGAGGTTGCTGAATAACTCATAAGGTAATAAATAACCCACAACAAAGAAATTAGACAGGTTTCCTTGTCCAGTCTTTCTCTTTGAAGTATTTGCCATGTCAGCAAATAACTTAGTAGATTTATTATGAACAACAAGTCAGAAATCTTCAGACAATTCTTACCTAAAAATGATATTTAAAGACTACCATTCTGGGGAGGGAGGCGGGAGGGGGGATCGGGATGGGAAATACATGTAAATCCATGGCTGATTCATGTCAATGTATGGCAAAAACCACTACAATATTGTAGAGTAATTGGCCTCCAACTAATAAAAATAAATGGGAAAAAAAAGAAAGAAATGTATTTAACAAAATAAATAAGTAAATAAAGACTACCATTCACCAATAAACCAATAATTTACAGTGTTTGGGAGATGCCTAATTGCCTTAAAAGGTTATAACTACAACGTTGAAGTGAAGAGAAATTTAGTACATTCTAAATTTAAATAATGAGTGTTTCCTAGCTAATTCCAAATTTCAGAATGGGTGAGAGAGTGGGAAATAACTTGAGAACTAAATATTTGTTTTGTTATTGATTTTTTACTTGTGATGAGTCTCTTTATGGTTTATTCTCCAGCAGCTTTCAAAAATCCATTACAATATTATCAGCTATATTCTCTATGCTGGATATTACATCCTTAGGATATTTTTAAACTGAAAGCTTGTACTTTTTACCCTTAACACTTATTTCAGCCACCCCCAAACTGCACCAAACTGTAAACATTCTGTTCTTTATATCTTTGTGTTTAGTTTTTCGAATTTCCATATACAAGTGAGACTATTTCAGTCAGTTCAGTTGCTCAGTCGTGTCCAACTCTCTATGACCTCATGGACTGCAGCACACCCAGGCTTCCCTGTCCTTCACTGTCTCCTGGAGCTTGCTCAAACTCATGTCCATCAAGTTGGAGATACCATCCAATCATCTCATCCTGAGTCAATTCCTAGTCAGGTTGATAAGAAGTCTAGGGGTCCCCATGAAGAGACGGGTCTGGAATTCTCAAGGAGGAAGAAAGGACAAACCTCCCCGCCCCCCCACCCCCACCCCCGGCCTACATTCCTCAGGATTATATAACAACAATGTATCCTGCTTGAGGACAGTCTCTTAAAAAAACCTCTAGACATTCTTTTGATTCACTGTAATAACTAATTTGAGAGTATATAATTCCATTGCTTACATTAGCAAGCGGGTACTCTTCCTACCTGCTTTATCTCCTTTATACTTTAATAAAACTTTATTACACAAAAGCTCTGAGCGATCCAGCCTCGTCTCTGGCTCCGGATTTGAATTCTTCTCCTCCAGAGGCCAAGAACCCCGGCATCTTTGCGTGATTGAGCAACAACCTTTCATCTTAGGGGCTTGTCCGGGATTCTTCAGGACAAGGTAAGGATGCTTGAAGCTCTAGTTCTCTGTTCTGCTAGCGAACACGTTTCCTGCTGTATTTTACTAACTCTGCGGTGTGCTTGTGTTAATGAATGACATGCCCTGCGCAAAGCAAGTGAGGATCCCTGCTCTGCGGTCCCGCGGTAACCTCATATGGCTTATGGCAGAAACCTGTCGGAGGTTTATACCGACCTGCCAATGCCAAGAGGCACCCAGTGTCTCCTTTGGACTGAGCAGAAATGGGCAAAGTGTGTGGACCGAACTCTCCTTTCTCAGTCAAGCTTTTCGGTCTCTTTGACCATTTCATAACTCCTTGAAAATTAGAAGTACTAACCTAATCTGTGCACAGAAGCGCTCCGGCTGTGACGGACAGTAGAGAAGCCTGGCCATGAGGAGCTATCCAAGGTCTTGGGGTAGCGACCAAGAGCGCCAGGCTGCGACAGCGCAGGAGCGGCAGCCCAGAGGAGCTTCCCCACCCCCCGGAGATTAGGGGCCCCGCCTGAGAGGAGCTACCGCACCTCCAAGGAGGGGCTGCTGCGCAGGCACAGGAGGGCCAAGAGGAGCTACTGCACGTTCAAGGTCAGGAGGGGCAGCCGTGAGAAGATACCCCTCGTCCAAGGTAAGGAGCAGCAGCTTCGCTTTGCTGGAGCAGCCGTGAAGAGATACCCCATGTCTAAGGTAAGAGAAACCCAAGTAAGACGGTAGGTGTTGTGAGAGGGCATCAGAGGGCAGACACACTAAAACCATAATCGAAAACTAGCCAATCTGATCACAGGACCACAGTCTTATCTAACTGAATGAAACTAAGCCATGCCGTGTGGGGCCGCCCAAGACAGTCGGGTCATGGTGGAGAGGTCTGACAGAATGTGGTCCACTGGAGAAGGGAACGGCAAACCACTTCAGTATTCTTGCCTTGAGAACCCCATGAACAGTATGAGAAGGCAAAATGATAGGATACTGAAAGAGGAACTCCCCAGGTCGGTAGGGGCCCAATATTCCACTGGAGATCAGCGGAGAAATAACTCCAGAAAGAATGAAGAGATGGAGCCAAAGTGAAAACAATACCCAGTTGTGGATGTGACTGGTAATAGAAGCAAGGTCCGATGCTGTAAAGAGCAATACTGCATAGGAACCTGGAATGTTAGGTCCATGAATCAAGGCAAATTGGAAGTGGTCATACAGGAGATGGCAAGAGTGAATGTCGACATTCTAGGAGTCAGTGAACTAAAATGGACTGGAATGGGTAAATTTAACTCAGATGACCATTATATCTACTACTGTGGGCAGGAATCCATTAGAAGAAATGGAGTAGCTGTCATGGTAAACAAAAGAGTCCAAAATGCAGTACTTGGATACAATCTCAAAAACGGCAGAATGATCTCTGTTCATTTCCAAGGCAAACCATTCAATATCACGGTAATCCAAGCCTATGCCCCAACCAGTAACGCTGAAGAAGCTGAAGTTGAACGGTTCTATGAAGACCTACAAGACCTTCTAGAACTAACACCCAAAAAAGAGGTCCTTTTCGTTATAGGGGAATGGAATGCAAAAGTAGGAAGTCAAGAAACACCTGGAGTAACAGGCAAATTTGGCCTTGGAGTATGGAATGAAGCAGGGCAAAGGCTAATAGAGTTTTGCCAAAAGAACACACTGGTCATAGCAAACACCCTCTTCCAACAACACAAGAGAAGACTCTACACATGGACATCACCAGATGGTCAACACCGAAATCAGACTGATTATATTCTTTGCATCCAAAGATGGAGAAGCTCTATACAGTCAGCAAAAACAAGACCAGGAGCTGACTGTGGCTCAGATCATGAACTCTTTATTGCCAAATTCAGACCTAAACTGAAGAAGGTAGGGATAACTACTAGACCATTCAGGTATGACCTAAATCAAATTCCTTATGAATACACAGTGGAAGTGAGAAATAGATTTAAGGGACTAGATCTGATAGACAGAGAACCTGATGAACTATGGACGGAGGTTCATGACATTGTACAGGAGACAGGGATCAAGACCATCCCCAAGAAAAAGAAATGCAAAAAGGCAAAGAGGTTGTCTGAGGAGGCTTTACAAATAGCTATGAAAAGAAGAGAAGCTAAAAGCAAAGGAGGAAAGGAAAGATATTTCCATTTGAATGCAGAGTTCCAAAGAATAGCAAGGAGAGATAAGAAAGCCTTCCTTAGCGATCAATGCAAAGAAATAGAGGAAAACAACAGAATGGGAAAGACTAGAGATCTCTTCAAGAAAATTAGAGATACCAAGAGAACATTTCATGCAAAAATGGGCTCAATAAAGGACAGAAATGGTATGGACCGAACAGAAGCAGAAGATATTAAGAAGAGGTGGCAAGAATACACAGAAAAATTGTACAAAACAGATCTTCATGACCCAGATAATGACAAGGGTGAGATCACTCACCTAGAGCCAGACATCCTGGAATGTGAAGTCAAGCGGGCCTTCAGAAGCATCACTATGAACAAAGCTAGTGGATGTGATGGAATTCCAGTTGAACTATTTCAAATCCTGAAAGATGATGCTGTGAAAGTGCCGCACTCAATATGCCAGCAAATTTGGAAAACTCAGCAGTGGCCACAGGACTGGAAAAGGTCCGTTTTCATTCCAGTCCCAAAGGCAGTCCCAAAGAATGCTCAAACTACTGCACAATTGCACTGATCTCACACACTAGTAAAGTAATGCTCAAAATTCTCCAAGCCAGGCTTCAGCAATACATGAACCACAAACTTCCAGATGTTCAAGCTGGTTTTAGAAAAGGCAGAGGAACCAGAGATCAAATCGCCAATATCTGCTGGATCATCGACAAAGCAAGAAAGTTCCAGAAAAACATCTATTTCTGCTTTATTGACTACGCCAAAGTCTTCGACTGTGTGGATCACAATAAACTGAGGAAAATTCTGAAAGAGATGGGAATACCAGACCACCTGACCTGTCTCTTGAGAAACCTGTATGCAGGTTAGGAAGCAACAGTTAGAACTGGACATGGAGCAACAGACTGGTTCCAAATAGGAAAAGGAGTGTGTCAAGGCTGTATATTGTCACCCTGCTTATTTAACTTCTATGCAGAGTACATCATGAGAAATGCTGGTCTGGAAGAAGCACAGCTGGAATCAAGATTGCCAGGAGAAATATCAATAATTTCAGATATGCAGATGACACCACCCTTATGGCAGAAAGTGAAGAGGAACTAAAAAGCCTCTTGATGAAAGTGAAAGAGGAGAGTGAAAAAGTTGGCTTAAAGCTCAACATTCAGAAAACTAAGATCATGGCATCTGGTCCCATCACCTCATGGGAAATAGATGGGGAGACAGTGGAAACAGTGTCAGACTTTATTTGGGGGCGGGGGGGGGCTTCAAAATCACTGCAGATGGTGACTGCGCCATGAAATTAAAAGACGCTTACTCCTTGGAAGGAAAGCTATGACCAACCTAGATAGCATATTAAAAAGCAGAGACATTACTTTGCCAACAAAGGTCCATCTGGTCAAGGCTATGGTTTTTCCAGTGGTCATGTATGGATGTGAGAGTTGGACTGTGAAGAAAGCTGAGCGCCGAAGAATTGATGCTTTTGAACTGTGGTGTTGGAGAAGACTCTTGAGAGTCCCTTGGACTGCAAGGAGATCCAACCAGTCCATCCTAAAGGAGATCAATCCTGAGTGTTCATTGGCCAGACTGATGCTGAAGCTGAAACTCCAATACTTTGGCCACCTGATGCGAAGAGTTGACTCATTGGAAAAGACCCTGATGCTTGGAGGGGTTGGGGGCAGGAGGAGAAGGGGACGACAGAGCATGAGTTGGCAGGATGGCATCACTGACTCGATGGGCATGAGTTTGAGTAAACTCCAAGAGTTGGTGATGGACAGGGAGGCTTGGCGTGCTGCGATTCATGGGGTCGCAAAGAGTCGGACACGACTGGGCGACTGAACTGAACTGAACTGAACCTAATCTGTCGGATCATAGACTTTCAAGGGACTTGTGATCTGTTACTGCATTGATAGTCAGGAAGCACCTAGCCTCGCTAGTCATGGAAAGCTTGGAAGCTAGATGAAGCTCTAGCTCCAAGAGCATCTCTGAGGTAAGGTTACTCCGATTGGAACTACAAGGGATTTTTTCCCCCCTTGGTAACGCTGGCTCTTAGTGGATAAGAGGAGGCTCATAGTGGTGTGGTGACGCTTGGAAGGAACATCTCAGTTTCAAGTTCGTATCGGTCTTATTGTGGTCAGGAATATACTCAGGGTCGTGCACAAGCACTCAGGTGACGAATGTTTCCCCCAGCGGTTTAGCCTGGGAGGCATTCCGGAAGGCTACTCTGATTGCACCCCGGGTGGCATCAGAGGCAAGCAAGGTTGTAACGGTGAGGAGCTGGACCTCAGTCAGGGATGCCATCAGGCCTACCCCTGGTGCATCTCCGCCCATCTCGGTGGTAGGACAGGGAGGGACAAGTAGGTCGCCTGCATCGGTAAGGGACAGGTCCGACAGCGAAGGACAAGCTTTGGTGTAAAGTCTGTCTCCAACCCCATCTAGAGCAGGGAGGGACGCCTCCAGTAGAAAGATGGCGCTGGTCACTTTTTTTCTCTCTTACAGATGGGAGCTAACAATTCCAGCCTCACTCCTTTGAACTGTATCCTGAAAAACTGGGATATATTTGATCCCCAGGGCTTACAGAAGACACACCTGGTCTTTCTATGTGATACTGCATGGCCACGGTATCCATTAGAGGACGGCAAACGGTGGCTGGTTGGAGGGGATAATACTGTTTCACAATTAGACTGGTTCTGTAGAAAACAATGGAAATGGGTGGAAGTAGCATATGTGTTGCCCTTTTTCTCTCTGCAAAATATGCCAGATTTATGTCCTAAGAGTAGAGATTTGGGTTTGGCACCTTCAGCTCCCTCCTGTCCTCCTACTTTGCTAGATGACATGGAGGACAGAAGACAAAGAGATAAAGAAAAGCAGGTTTCTCCAATCTATCCCTGGCATCATATGCGTAGAACAGGAAGAGAGACTGAGGAACACCCACACAAGTGGTTGCCTCTTCATGAAACACCCACCATGAGAAATAATCAGTCTCTGAGAGTTAATAAGCCTTTTTCTTATCAAGAAATACAAAAAAATCAAGAAGGATCTGGGAGACTATTTAGAGGACCCAGAAAAATATATTAGAGCTTTTAAAGGTTTACTCTGCTTTATGATCTTACTTGGAAGGATGTGATGTATATCTTGGGACAAACGCTGACTCCTGACTCAAAGACTCAAGTTTTGGGAAAAGTGGTGGCTTATGGAGATGAAGGTTTGGTATGGAATCAGTAGGGAAGAGGGAGGATGAGATAACCTCCCTCCCCACTGGGAATCAGGCAGTCCCAGCTACAGAACCAGACTGGGACTACAACACAGTGAAAGAAAGATGGGATCAGAGTCATTTTGTCAGATGTATTCTTAAAGGACTCAGGCAGGCACGTGCTAAGCCTTTAAACTATGGCAAATTGGCAGACATAGAACAGGAGGAAAAGGAAGCCCCTGATAAATTCCTAGACAAATTGAGAGAAGCCCTTTGCAGATTCACTGAGATTGATCCCGAAAGTGAAGAGGGAAAAGTGATCTTAAAGGATAGATCTCTCACTCAGTTGGCTCCAGATATCTGCCGTAAGCTATTAAAATGGGTGTATGGACCAAATCAGTCTTTAAATAATCTGTTACAACTGGTTCAGACAGTCTATTATGGAAGGGAATATGAGGAAAAGAAAGAAAGGCAGAAAAGGACAAAGGAATAGGCGGAAGCCCTCGTAATGGCTATGAGAACCGTTCTTAAACAGCCTGAGAGAAATGCCCAGAGGGACCCAGGTGAAAAGGGGTGGGCTTGCTATTACTCTGGAAAGGAGGGGCACCTCAGGCGGGATTGCCCTCAGGCATCAAAGCCGCCCTCAGGTCCATGTCCAGTCTGCAAAGGACCACAATGGAAGAGAGACTGCCCCCAGAGGCGTAGGTTTCAGGGGTCGGGCTCTCAAGACAATCAGGACTGAAGGTGTCCGGGGGTCCCCACACAAGCCCCTGTCCTAATTACACCTGAGGAACCTGAGGTATTAATAACTGTGGAGGCCAATCCATTGATTTCCTTTTAGATACTACAGCAACTTACTCCGTGCTTACTGAGGCCCCTGGTCCACTTTCTTCCCGATCCGCTTCCATAACGGGACTGTCTGGATGAGCCAAAACATATTACTTCAGTGTATCTGTCAGTTGTGACTGGGACTCTGTGCTATTTTCACACGAGTTTCTGATTGTGCCCAAGTCTCCCTCACCCCTTTTGGGAGGGATATACTGAGCAAGGTCCATGCCTCTGTTTTCATGAATATGGAGCCCTCCCTTTCTCTCCCTTTAGTTGAACAAAATGTAAATCCTAGAGTATGGGCTGATGGAAAATCTGTGGGTCGAGCACAAAATGCTATTCCTGTAGCTGTCAAGCTCAAAGACCCACACTTATTTCCACATAAGAAGCAGTATCCACTGAAACCTGAGGTTAAGGAAGGGTTAAAACCCATCATTGAGAATTTAAAGGAGCAGGGACTATTAATTCCCTGTAACCATCCATGCAACACTCCTATTCTGGGTATAAAGAAATCAAATGGTAAATGGAGACTAGTTCAAGATTTATGATTAATAAATGAGGCCGTAGTTCCTTTACACCCCGTGGTTCCTAATCCTTATACTCTATTGTCTGAAATTCCTGAAGGAGCCAAATATTTCTCAGTAATTGATTTGAAAGATGCCTTCTATTCAGTGCCTTTGGCGGAGGAAAGTCAATTTCTATTTGCCTTTGAGGACCCTATGCAGCCAGCTTCTCAGTTAACCTGGACAGTTTTGTCCCAGGGATTTCATGACACTCCTCACTTACTTGGACAAAGTTTGTCATGGCATCTACAAAACTTTAATAGCTCTGAAGCAGTGGTGTTACAATATGTAGATGATATTTTTGCTCTGTGCTGAGACAGAGGAAGCTTGTTCACGAGCCTCAGAAGACTTCTTAAACCTTCTGGCAGTCTGCAGTTACAAGACATCAAGAGAAAAGGCTCAGCTTTGTCAACAATCTGTTAGATATCTGGGCCTAATCATATCAGAAGGGACTAGGGCCATAGGCCCTAGAGAGAATTAAACCTATACTAAATCATCCCCTACCTCTGATTTTAAGACAATTGAGAGGATTTTGGGGAATCACAGGCTACTGTCGCATTTGGATTCCAGGTTATGGGGAACTTGCCTGGCCTTTATATAAACTTATAGCTGAAATTCAGCAGGCCTGAACCAACAAACTGGTTTGGTCTCCAGATACTCAAATGGCTTTTAAGGTTCTTCAGACTGCTGTCCTGTAAGCTCTCGCTCTGAGCTTGCCCACAGGGTCAGAATTTAATTTGTTTCTCACTGAAAGAAAACGTGTGGCCTTAGGAGTTTTGACACAATCCCAAGGGCCTCACCAGCAACCTATTGCTTATCTAAGCAGAGAATTGGATATAGTTTCAGTGGGTGGTCCCACTGCCTAAAAGTAATTGGGGCAGCGGCTTTATTAGCACCTGAAGCTTTAAAAATAATTAATGGACGAAACTTTACTGTACTGACTTCTCATGATGTGAGTGGAATCTTAAATTCTAAGGTTAATATTTGGATGACAGACAGTAGGCTTCTTCAATATCAGTCATGTTGTTAGAAGGACCAGTAACTAAGCTCAAAGTTTGTGGAAATTTTAATCCTGCCACTTTCCTTCCTGAGAAGGAAAATGAAACACCTGATCACAATTGTTCCCAATTCCTAACTTTAAACTATGAAGCTTGGGAAGATCAAATGGATACCCCATTAGACAATCCTGACATGGAAATATTTACTGATGGCAGTTCTTTTGTTCGGGATGGAAAGCGGAAAGCAGGTTATGCGGTGGTGACTGCTGGACAGGTTTTAAGTAAAATCTCTCCCCCAGGGAACCAGTGCTCAGTTAGCGGAGCTTGTGGCTCTGACCCGAGCTCTAAAGTTAAGCAAAGGGCAGCGAGTAAATATCTACGCTGATTCTAAGTATGCTTATTTGACTTTACATGCTCATGATGCAATATAGAAAGAAAGTTTAAAACAGCAACAGGAGAACCTATTAAGCATTTCAGAGAGATTGAGAGACTTTTAACTGCTATATGTTGTCCTAAAGAAGTAGCGGTTATGCATTGTAAAGGACACAACAGAGATGGGAGTAAAATAGCCGAAAGTAATCAACTGGCTGACTGTCAAGCCAGAAAAGCGGCACTTTACGAAACTCCCTCACTACAGACACCTTGATCTGGACAGGTCCTGTGGAACAGGAAAAACCACAATATACTGAGGAAGAATTAGAAAGATATGAGAAAAGAGGAGCAAAGATTACTGATAAAGGATGGTTATAGTCTGAGGAAGGATGATTAATAAATCCTGAAAATGCTCAATGGAAAATTCTTAAGGGTTTGCACAAAGTTTTCATTTGGGTGTAGAGAGTAATTACCAGATGGCCTCTCATTTCTTTGAAGGTAACAATGTAATGAAAACTTTAAAGAACATTATCAAAAGGTGTGAGGTTTGTCAGAAAAATAACCCAAAGACTGAAAAGCTAGCAAAAATCTGGATTACAACGAAGTGGAAAGTATCCTAGAGAGGACTGGGAAATTTGTTTTACTCATATGCCAAAAGTGAATGGGTATTCTTGCTTACAAGTTTGGGTGGATACTTTTACTGGATGGATTGAGGCTTTTCCCTGTCGTAGTGAGCAGGCTAAGGAGGTTATAAAGATTTTAATCCATGAAATTATCCCCAGGTTTGGGCTGCCACGAAGCCTTCAGAGTGACAATGGCTCTGCCTTAAAGCTGCTGTAACTCAGCAGGTGTCTAAAGCTCTAGGAATAGAATATCACTTACACTGTTCCTGGAGACCCCAATCCTCAGGAAAGATTGGAAAAGCCAAAGACATTATCAAAAGACATCTGTGTAAATTAACTCAAGAGACACAGGACAATTGGATTAAAGTCCTACTCTTAGCTTTAATGAGGGCTCAAACTGCCCCAAAAAAGGAGGGACTGTCCCCCTTTGAATGTATTTATGGAAGGCCTTTCTTACGCACGGACTTGTTATAGACCCCGAAGCCTTGGAATCAACTAATTATGTAACTCAGCTCTCAGTTTTTCAACAGGCATTAACAATAGTTGGAGAAGTCTTGAGACTACTGGAAGAATAAAACTGAAATCCAGAAGGGAGACTTAAGCCCAAAACCTGAGAACACCAGAAAACTCCTGACTACATGGAAGATTAAGTAATAAGAGACCGTCCAAAAGCCTCCATGCCTACACTGAAACCACCACCTAACAGCCAATAAGTTTTAGACTAAGACATACCATGCAAATTCTCCAGCAATGCAGGAACATAGCCATGAACGTCAACATACAGGCTGCCCAAGGTCACACCTAACACATAGACCCATCTCAAAACTCATTACTGGGCATTCCATTGCACTCCAGAGAGAAGAAATCTAGTTCCACGCACCAGAACACCAACGCAAGCTTCCCTAACCAGGAAACCTTGACAAGCCAATCGTCCAACCCCACCCACTGGGTAAAACCTCCACAATAAAAAGGAACCACAGACCTCCAGAACACAGAAAGCCCACTCCAGACACAGCAATCTAAACAAGATGAAAAGGCAGAGAAATATCCAGAAGGTAAAAGAACATGAAAAATGCCCACCAAGTCAAACAAAAGAGGAGGAGATAGGGAATCTACCTGAAAAAAATTTAGAATAATGATAATAAAAATGTTCCAAAATCTTGAAAACAAAATAGAGTTACGGATAAATAGCCTGGAGACAAAGATTGAGAAGATGCAAGAAATGTTTAATAAAGACCTAGAAGAAATAAAAAAGAGTCAATTAAAAATGAATAATGCAATAAATGAGATCAAAAACACTCTGGAGGGAACCAAGAGTAGAATAACGGAGACAGAAGATAGAATAAGTGAGGTAGAAGATAAGATGGTGGAAATAAATGAAGCAGAGAGGAACAAAGAAAAAAGAATCAAAAGAAATGAGGACAACCTCAGGGACCTCTGGGACAATGTGAAATGCCCCAACATTAGAATCATAGGAGTCCCAGAAGAAGAAGACAAAAAAAAAAAGGCCATGAGAAAATACTCGAGGAGATAATAGCTGAAAATTTCCCTAAAATGGGGAAGGAAATAGCCACCCAAGTCCAAGAAACCTAGAGAGTCCCAAACAGGATAAACCCAAGGCGAAACACCCCAAGACACATATTAGTCAAATGAACAAAGATCAAACACAAAGAACAAGTATTAAAAGCAGCAAGGGAGAAACAACAAATAACACACAAAGGGATTCCCATAAGGATAACAGCTGATCTATCAATAGAAACCCTCCAGGCCAGAAGGGAATGGCAGGACATACTTAAAGTAATGAAAGAGAATAGCCTACAACCTAGATTACTGTACCCAGCAAGGATCTCATTCAGATATGAAGGAGAATTCAAAAGCTTTACAGACAAGCAAAAGCTGAGAGAATTCAGCACCACCAAGCCAGCTCTTCAACAAATGCTAAAGGATCTTCTCTAGACAGGAAACACAGAAAGGTTGTATAAACGCGAACCCGAAACAACAAAGTAAATGGCAACGGGGCCATAACTATCAATAATTACCTTAAATGTAAATGGGTTGAATGCCCCAACCAAAAGACAAAGACTGGCTGAATGGATACAAAAACAAGACCCCTATATATGCTGTCTACAAGAGACCCACCTCAAAACAAGAGACACATACAGACTAAAAGTGAAGGGATGGAAAAAAAAATTTCACGCAAACGGAGACCAAAAGAAAGCAGGAGTCGCAATACTCATATCAGATAAAATAGACTTTCGAATAAAGGATGTGAAAAGAGACAAAGAAGGACACTACATAATGATCAAAGGATCAATCCAAGAAGAAGATATAATAATTATAAATATATATGCACCCAACATAGGAGCACCGCAATATTGTATGGCAAATGCTAACGAGTATGAAAGAGGAAATTAATAGTAACACAATAATAGTGGGAGACTTTAATACCCCACTCACAACTATGGATAGATCAACTAAACAGAAAATTAACAAGGAAACACAAACCTTAAATGACACAATGGACGAGCTAGACCTAATTGATATCTATAGGACATTTCACCCCAAAACAATCAACTTCACCTTTTTCTCAAGTGCACACGGAACCTTCTCCAGAATAGATCACATCCTGGGCCATAAATCTAGTATTGGAAAATTCAAAAAAATTGAAATCATGCCAGTCATCTTTTCTGACCACAGTGCAGTAAGATTAGGTCTCAATTACAGGAAAAAAATTGTTAAAAATTCTGAAATGTTGTGAAGTAATTAGCCTCCAACTAATAAAAAAAAAAAAAAAAAAAGAATTGGAAAAAAAAAGCTTAACAGAAAAAAAAAATTCAAACATATGGAGGCTAAATAACACGCTTCTGAATAATGAACAAATCATAGAAGAAATCAAAAAAGAAATCAAAATATGCATAGAAATGAATGAAAATGAAAACACAACAACCCAAAACCTATGGGACACTGTAAAAGCAGTGCTAAGGGGAAGGTTCATAGTATTACAGGCTTACCTCAAGAAACAAGAAAAAAGTCAAATAAATAAACTAACTCTACACCAAAAGCAATTAGAGAAGGAAGAAATGAAGAACCCCAGGGTTAGTAGAAGGAAAGAAATCTTAAAAATTAGGGCAGAAATAAATGCAAAAGAAACTAAAGAGACCATAGCAAAAATCAACAAAGCTAAAAGCTGGTTTTTTGAAAAAATAAACAAAATTGACAAACCATTAGCAAGACTCATTAAGAAACAAAGAGAGAAGAACCAAATTAACAAAATTAGAAATGAAAATGGAGAGATCACAACAGACAACACTGAAATAAGAATCATAAGAGACTACTACCAGCAGCTCTATGCCAATAAAATGGACAACTTGGATGAAATGGACAAATTCTTAGAAAAGTGTAACTTTCCAAAACTGAACCAGGAAGAAATAGAAGATCTTAACAGAGCCATCACAAGCAAGGAAATCGAAACTGTAATCAGAAATCTTCCAGCAAACAAAAGCCCAGGACCAGATGGCTCCACAGCTGAATTCTACCAAAAATTTAGAGAAGAGCTAACACCTATCTTACTCAAACTCTTCCAGAAAATTGCAGATGGTAAACTTCCAAACTCATTCTATGAGGCCACCATCACCCTAATTCCAAAACCAAAGATGCCACAAAAAAAGAAAACTACAGGCCAATATCAATGATGAACATAGATGCAAAAATCCTTAACAAAATTCTAGCAAACAGAATCCAACAACATATTAAAAAATTCATACACCATGACCAAGTGGGCTTTATCCCAGGAATGCAAGGATTCTTTAATATCCACAAATCAATCAATGTAATACACCACATTAACAAATTGAAAGATAAAAACCATATGATTATCTCAATAGATGCAGAGAAAGCCTTTGACAAAATTCAACACTCATTTATGATTAAAACTCTCCAGAAAGCAGGAATAGAAGGAACATACCTCAACATAATAAAAGCCATATATGACAAACCCACAGCAAGCATTACCCTCAATGGTAAAAAATTGAAAGCATTTCCCCTGAAATCAGGAACAAGACAAGGGTGCCCACTCTCACCACTACTATTCAACATAGTTTTGGAAGTTTTGGCCACAGCAATCAGAGCAGAAAAAGAAGTAAAAGGAATCCAGATAGGAAAAGAAGAAGTGAAACTCTCGCTGTTTGCAGATGACATGATCCTCTACATAGAAAACCCTAAAGACTCTTCCAGAAAATTACTAGAGCTAATCAACGAATATAGTAAAGTTGCAGGATATAAAATTAACACACAGAAATCCCTTGCATTCCTATACACTAACAATGAGAAAACAGAAAGAGAAATTAAGGAAACAATACCATTCACCATTGCAAGAAAAAGAATAAAATACTTAGGAGTACATCTACCTAAAGAAACAAAAGACCTATACATAGAAAACTACAAAACACTGATGAAAGAAATCAAAGAGGACACAAACAGATGGAGAAATATACCGTGTTCATGGATTGGAAGAATCAATATTGTCAAAATGGCTATTCTACCCAAAGCAATCTATAGATTCAATGCAATCCCTATCAAGCTACCAATGGTATTCTTCACAAAACTAGAACAAATAATTTCACAATTTGTATGGAAATACAAAAAAACTCAAATAGCCAAAGCAATCTTGAGAAAGAAGAATGGAACGGGAGGAATCAACCTACCTGACTTCAGGCTCTACTACAAAGCCACAGTCATCAAGACAGTATGGTACTGGCACAAAGACAGAAATATAGATCAATGGAAAAGAATAGAAAGCCCAGAGATAAATCCACGAACCTATGGACACCTTATCTTTGACAAAGGAGGCAAGGATATACAATGGAAAAAAGACAACCTCTTTAACAAGTGGTGCTGGGAAAACTGGTCAACCACTTGTAAAAGAATGAAACTAGAACACTTTCTAACACCATACACAAAAATAAACTCAAAATGGATTAAAGATCTAAATGTAAGACCAGAAACTATAAAACTCCTCGAGGAGAACATAGGCAAAACACTCTCCAACATGAATCACAGCAGGATCCTCTCTGACCCACCTCCCAGAATATTGGAAATAAAAGCAAAATAAACAAATGGGACCTAATGAAACTTAAAAGCTTTTGCACACAAAGGAAACTATAAGTAAGGTGAAAAGACAGCCCTCAGATTGGGAGAAAATAATAGCAAATGAAGCAACAGACAAAGGATTAATCTCAAAAATATAAAAACAACTCCTGCAGCTCAATTCCAGAAAAATAAATGACCCAATCAAAAAATGGGCCAAAGAACTAAACAGACATTTCTCCAAAGAAGACATACAGATGGCTAACAAACACATGGAAAAATGCTCAACATCACTCATTATCAGAGAAATGCACATCAAAACCACAATGAGGTACCATTACACGCCAGTCAGGATGGCTGCTATCCAAAAGTCTACAAGCAATAAATGCTGGAGAGGGTGTGGAGAAAAGGGAACCCTCTTACACTGTTGGTGGGAGTGCAAACGAGTACAGCCACTATGGAGAACAGTGTGGAGATTTCTTAAAAAACTGGAAATAGAACTGCCACATGACCCAGCAATCCCACTCCTGGGCATACACACAGAGGAAACCAGATCTGAAAGAGACACGTGCACCCCAATGTTCATCGCAGCACTGTTTATAATAGCCAGGACATGGAAGCAACCTAGATGCCCATCAGCAGATGAATGGATAAGGAAGCTGTGGTACCTATACACCATGGAATATTACTCAGCCATTAAAAAGAATTCATTTGAATCAGTTCTAATGAGATGGATGAAACTGGAGCCCCTTATACAGAGTGAAGTAAGCCAGAAAGATAAAGAACATTACAGCATACTAACACATATATATGGAATTTAGAAAGATGGTAATGATAACCCTATATGCAAAACAGAAAAAGAGACACAGATGTACAGAACAGACTTTTGGACTCTGTGGGAGAAGGCGAGGGTGGGATGTTTCGAGAGAACAGCATGTATATTATCTAAAGTGAAACAGATCACCAGCCCAGGTGGGATGCATGAGACAAGTGCTCAGACCTGGTGCACTGGGAAGACCCAGAGGAATCGGGTGGAGAGGGAGGTGGGAGGGGGGATCGGGAGGGGGAATACATGTAAATCCATGGCTGATTCATGTCAATGTATGACAAAACCCACTGCAATGTTGTGAAGTAATTAGCCTCCAACTAATAAAAATAAATGGGGGAAAAAAAAAAAAAAAAACAGGCATTAACAGAACTCTGGGAGACAACTCCTGACCCAGCCTCTGAGTCAAGCAAGCCTCTATTTGAGCCAGGAACCGAGGTCTTCATAAAAACATTGGGGTCTGGTGGCCCATCCCTCAAGCCCCTCTGGGAAGGCCCTTACCAGGTTATTCTTTTTTCTCCCACAGCTGTCAACGTGCCAGGAATTGATTCATGGGTACATCACACTCGAGGTAAGAGGTGGCACCCTGACCAGAACTAAGTGATGTCATTTTATGTCTTTACTTTCTATGCTCTGACTGTACTTTTCAGATGGGCCTGATAATCTATGTAAGCCTACTTATGCTGACTCCAAAAATCCTGAGTCTGCCGTTTGATCCTCAAGACAATGCCTTCCAGTCCTGGGCTCACTCCTATGCTGCATTTCATAATCGGTCTAACTGCTAGGTCTGTGGCGCACTCCCCTCTTCATCAGTGGAAGGTTTCCGGTGGTGGACATCTCCATTTTGAGGAAAAGACTTTCTCCAAGTCTGCAAATACCTTCAACAATCGCATGTGATACCTCTTCTTAAACTGATGACATCTAACAACCCTAAAATGGACTGGTGCAACACATTGTACTTTAACCAAGGACATAACGTGACTTTTAATTGTGATTTTACAGTGTCTCGGTTCAATGACTATTTTGCTACACATAAGGCAAATAGGTCTGGATCTAATGGGTTTTTACCTGACGTTTATCAAATATGGGATGAGGATATATGGTTAACCCCTGAAAAAGGACGTCTAATATCTACTGCCTCTATATGCTGGGAACAAATAGAGCCATCCCGAGAAGTTAGCCAACAACTTAATTATAGCGATTGGAAACACGAGATTTTTGCCTCAGGAAAAATGCAATGCAATCATTCCCATGTTTTCCAACCCCAATTCAGGTCCTCTCTTTGTCTGTCCAGGAACTGATTGGGACTGGATATCTCAGTCACACTGGCTTGCTCCAAATGGGACTTATTGGATATGTGGCTCTTACCTATGGGCATGGCTTCCCCCTGGTTGGATAGGGAGATGCACCTTAGGTCTAGCCTTTACTCATGGCTTTATATTTTCAGAGCTCCCAGAAAAGCCTGCTAATTTACCCCCACCTTAAAACTCGGTGGGCAAGGTCTGTATTTCACTGATATGATTATTTGGCTGCAGTGTTTGTTCCCTCTTTGGGAACTACAGATGTTACACTATGAGTGGATGCTTTGACTAATTTTACTCAACAGGCATTACAGGATTCTCAAAAAGCTATTTCAGCTCTTAATGTTGAACAAGTGCAAATTAGAAAGGTGGTTTTACAAAACAGATTAGCTTTAGATATTCTGACAGCTGCGAAAGGAGGAACTTGTGCCATTATTCATACCCAATGCTATACTTATATACCTGCTATGAGCACTAATGTTACTCATTTTACTAAACACATGACCAAGATGATTGGCTATGGATACTCCTGAAGCCTCAATTGCCTCACTTTGGGAGACGTTAACTAGTTCCCCATGGTGGAAAACTATCTTAATTACAATAATTCCGATTGTTCTATTTTTGCTGTTTGCTCCCTGCATCTGTAACTGTGTAATTGGATTTGTTTCTAGTCGCATGAAGGCTTTTAAGTTACAAATGATTGTCCAAGCTCCTATGAGTGCCACAGCCTCCTCCAACTATTACTTGGGGCCCCTGGATCAGAGACCCTCAATATGAGGGTTAGGAGAATATGTTGTCTTAACAATTTAGGGACCACGCCCCTAAACAGCAGGAAGTAGTTATAGAATGAAAATGACGCCCCTTTCCCTTGGCAACATAATTCTCCTAAAAGAAAAGGGGGGAATGAGAGAGTAAATTCCTAGTCAGGTTGATAAGAAGTCTAGGGGTCCCCATGAAGACAGGGGTCTGGAATTCTCAAGGAGGAAGAAAGGACAAACTTTTTTCCCCTCTACATTCCTCAGGATTATATAACAACAATGTATCCTGCTTGAGGACAGTCTCTAAAAAAAACCTTCTGGATAATTCTGTTATCTCAAATTGTAAATTATGGGAGTAGATCTCCTGAGGTCTTTACAACTTCCAGACATTCTTTTGATTCACTGTAATAACTAATTTGAGAGTATATAATTCCATTACTTATACTAGCAAGCAGGTACTCTTCCTACCCCTCCTGATGTCTATGTCAGAAGCTTTCTCTATCTCCTTTATGCTTTAATAAAACTTTATTACACAAAAGCTCTGAGCGATCCAGCCTCGTCTCTGGCCCCAGATTTGAATTCTTCTTCTCTGGAGGCCAAGAACCCCAGCATCTTTGCTTGATTCAGCAACAACCTTTCAATCCTATGTTGTCCCCTTCTCCTCCTGCCTTCAATCTTTTCCAGCATCAGGATCTTTTCCAATGAGTCAACTTTTCACATCAGGTGACCAAAGTACTGAGTTTCAGCTTTAGCATCAGTCCTTCCAATGAATATCCAGGACTGGATCCTTTAGGATTGACTGGTATGATCTCCTTGCAGTCCAAGGGACTCTCAAGAGTTTTCACCAATTCCACAGTTCAAAACTATCAATTCTTCAGGGATCAGCTTTCTTTATGGTCCAACTCTCACATCCATACATGACTATTGGAAAAACCATAGCCTTGACTAGATGGAAATCTGTTGGCAAAGTAATGTCTCTGCTTTTTAATATGCTGTCCAGATTAGTCATAGCTTTTCTTCCAAGGTGCAAGCATCTTTTAATTTCATGACTGCAGTCACCATCTGCAGTGATTTTGGAGCCCCACAAAACAAAGTTTTTCACTGTTTCCATTGTTTGCCCATCTATTTGCCAAGAAGTGATAGGACTGGATTCCATGATCTTCGTTTTTTGAATGTTGAATTTTAAGCCAACTTTTTCACTGTCCTCTTTTACTTTCATCAGAAGGCTCTTGAGTTCCTCTTCACTTTCTGCCATCAGAGTGGTGCCATCTGCATATCTGAGGTTATTGATATTTCTCCCAGAAATCTTGATTCCAGCTTGTGCTTCATCCAGCCCAGCATTTTGTGTGATGTACCCTGCATATAAGTTAAACAAGCAGGATGACATTATACAGCCTTGAAGTACTCCTTTCCCAATTTGGAACCAGTCTGTTGTTCCATGTCCGGTTCTAACTATTGCTTCTTGACCTGCATACAGATTTCTCAAGAGGCAGGTAAGGTGGTCTGGTGTCCCCATCTCTTTCAGAATTTTCCAGTTTGTTGTGATCTACACAGTCCAAGGCTTAAGCATAATCAATAAAGCAGAAATAGATGTTTTTCTGGAAATCTCTTGCTTTTTCAATGATCCAGTGGATGTTAGCAATTTGATCTCTGGCCCTTCTGCCTTTTCTAAATCCAGCTTGAACATCTGGAAGTTCCTGAGGTTCATCTGGAGGTTCATGGACTGTTGAAGCCTGACTTGGAGAATTTTGAGCATTACTTTGCTAGCAGGTGAGATGAGTGCAAATTGTGTGGTAGTCTGAACATTCTTTGGCGTTGCTCTTCTTTGGGATTGAAATGAAAACTAACCTTTTCCAGTCCTGTGGCCACTGCTGGGTTTTCCAAATTTGCTGGTATATTGAGTGCAGCACTTTAACAGCATCATCTTTTACGATTTGAAATAGCTCAACTGGATTCCATAACCTCCACTAGCCTTGCTCGTAGTGATGCTTCCTAAGGACCACTTGACTTCACATTCCAGGATGTCTGGCTCTAGGTGAATAATCACACCATTGCGGTTATCTGGGTCATGAAGATTTTTTTTTGTATAGTTTTTCTGTGTATTCTTGCCACCTCTTCTTAATATCTTCTGCTTCTGTCAGGTCCATACCATTTCTGTCCTTTCTTGTGCTCATCTTTGCATGAAATGTTCCCTTGGTATCTCTAATTTTCTTGAAGAGATCTCTAGTCTTCCCATTATATTTTTTTCCCTCTATTTCTTTGCATTGATCACTGAGGAAGGCTTTCTTATCTCTCCTTGCTCTTCTTTGGAACTCTGCATTCAAGTGGGTATATCCTTCCTCTTCTCCTTTGCCTTTAGTTTCTCTTCTTTTCTCAGCTATTTGTAAGACTTCCTCAGACAGCCATTTTTCCTTTTTTGCATTTCTTTTTCTTGTGGATGGTCTTGACCACTTCCTCCTATACAATGTCATGAACCTCCATCCATAGTTCTCAGGCACTCTATCAGATCTAATGCTTTGAATCTATTTGTTACTTCCACTGTATAATCATAAGGGATTTGATTTAGGTCATACCTGATGGGTCTAGTAGTTTTCCCTACTTTCTTCAATTTAAGTCTGAATTTGGCAATAAGGAGACTATTTAGTGTCTGCCTTTCTCTGTCTGACTTATTTCATCTAGGTTAACGTTCTTGTGGTCCATCTATGCTGTCACAAGTGGCAAGTATTCATTCTTCTTTATAGTTTCTTTATAGCTGAATAAAACTCCACTATATATACATGGTAGAGTATATATTATCCATTCATCTGGACACTTAGGTTTTCTCTATGCTTGGCTGTTATAAATAGTACTGCAATGAACATGTAGGTGGATGTATCTTTTCCAGTTAGTGCTTTTGTTTTCTTCAGCTAAATACCTAGAAGTAGAATTACTGGATCATATGATAGCTCTATTTTAAATTTTTGAATAACCTCCATACTACTTTCATAGTGGCTGCATCAATTTCCATATTCCCACCATTGTACAAGCATTCCTTTTTCTCCACATCCTTGCCAATATTTGTTTTTGCGGTTGTTGTTCAGTCACTCAGTTGCGTCTGACTCTTTTCAATCCCAAGGACTGCAGCATGCCAGGTTTCCCTGTCCTTCACCATCTCCCAGAGCATGCTCAAACTCATGTCCATTGAGTTGGTGATGCCATCCTCTGTTTTCCCCTTCTCCTCCTGCCCTCAGTCTTTTCCAGCATCAGGGTCTTTTCCAATGAATCGGCTCTTTACACCAGTTGTCCAAAGTATTAGAGCTTCAGCTTCAGCATCAGGCCTTCCAATGACTCTTCAGGGTTGATTTCCTTTAGGATTGACTGGTTTGATCTCCTTGCTGCCCAAGGGACTCTCTAGACTCTTCTCCAACACCACAGTTCAAAACCATCAATTCTTTGGTGCTCCATCTTCTTTATGGTCCAACTCTCATATCTGTACATGACTACTGGAAAAACCATAGCTTTGACGATATGGAACTTTACCAGCAAAGTGATGTCTCTGCTTTCTAATACTGTCTAGCTTTGTCATAGCTTTTCTTCCAATGAGCAAGAGTCTTTAAATTTTATGACTGCATGATTTTGGAGCTCAAGAAAATAAAGTCTGTCACTGTTTCCATTTTTTCCCCCATCTATTTGCTGTGAAGTGAAAGGACCAAATGTGATGATCTTAATTTTTTGAAAGCTGGATCTTAAGCCCGCTCTTTTATTTCTTGTCTTTTTTATAATAGTCATTCTAACAAGTGTGAGGTGATATCTTACTGTAGTTTTGATTTGCATTTACCTGATGATTAGTAATATCAAGCTCCTTTTCATGTGTCTGTTGGGCATTTGAATGTCTTCTTTGTAAAAATATTTCTTTAGGTTCTCTGAACATTTTTAATCCAGTTGTTTGGTTTTTTGCTATTGAGTTGTATGAGTTCTTTACATCTTTACTTGTATAGTAAAGCCTTATTAGATAGATTTGCAAATATTTCCTTCCATACAGCAAGTTGTTTTTTCATTTTATTATTAGTCTCTTTGTTGTGGAGGGTTTTTAGTTTGATGTAGTCTCACTTGTTTAATTTTAATTTTATTACTTTTGCTTTTGGTGTCAAACACACACATACAAATCATCACCAAGTTCAATGTCAAGGAGATTACTGCCTATGTTTTCTTCTATTTTTATGGTTTCAGGTAAAGGATACTGTTTTTTTTTTTTTTTTCCTTTCTTTCTTTCTGTTAGTTCATTATAACTGTATGTAACAGATTTCGGTATATTGATATTATATCCTGCAAATTTACTGTATTTATTCTAACAGTTTTATGATGGAGTCATTAGGGTTTTCTCTATAGACTATCATCTCATTTGCAAATAGTGACAGTTTTACTCCTCCCTTTATAATTTAGATGACTTTTCTTTTTCTTGCCTAATTGCTGTGGCTAGGTCTTCCAATTCTATGTTGAATAAAGTTGCAGGAGTGGGCATCCTTGTCCTGTTTCTGAACTCCAAGGAAATGTTTTCAGATTTTCACTGTTGAGTATTGTGTCACTGGGTTTGTCATTTGTGGCTTTTATTGAGGTACATACCCACTCTGTTGAAAGTTTTTTTTATTATAAATAGATATTGAATTTTATCAAATGCATTTTCTGCATCTGTTAAGATGTTTATATAATTTTTATCTTTCATTTTGTTAATGTAGTATGTCACATTGATTGATTTTTCTAATGTTGAACCATCCTTGCACCTCTGGAATGAATTTTATTTGATTGTGGTATATGATCCTTTTATATATTGTTGAATTCAGTTTATGAATATTTTGTTGAGGACTTTTACATCTGTATTTATCAGGGATATTGGCCTGTAATTCCCTTTTCTTGTGGTATCCTTGCCTGATTTTGGTATCAGAGTAATGCTGACCTCATAAAATGAGCTTGGAAGTGTTCCCTTCTATTTTTAGGGAAAGTTTGAGAAGGATTGGTATTAATGCTTGAATGTTTGGTAGAATTCATCAATGTAGTTGTCTGGTCCTGGACTTTTCTCATAGGGAGGTTTGTGATTATTTCTTTTTTCAATGGTATATGATTCTTTTAATGTACGGTTCAATTCAGTTTGCTAATATTCTGTTGAGAATTTTTGTATTTTTTTTAATCAGGGATATTGGCCTGTATTCCTTTTTTTTTTTTTTCCTTGTAGTGTCTTTATCTGGTTTTGGTATCAGGGTAATGTTGGACTCATAAAATGAGCTTGAAAGTGTTTCCTCCTCATCATTTTTTTTACTTTTTATTTTATATTGGAGTATAGCCAATCAACAGTGCTATGATAGTTTCAGGTAGACAGCAAAGGTGCTCAACCATACATATACATGTATACATTCTCCCCAGACTCTAGGAGGCTTGTGATTATTGATTCAACCTCTTTACTAGTAATCAGTCTGTTCAGATTTTCTATTTCATCCTGATTTAGTCCTGGGAGATAGTATGTTTCCTAAAATTTACCCATTTCTTTTAGGTTGATAATTTGGTTGGTATATGAATATTCCTAGTAGTCTCTCATTGTCCTTTGTATTTCTATGGTATTGGTTGTAACTTCTCCTCTTTTATTTATTATTTTATTTACTTGAGCTCTTTCTTGTTTTCTTGTTCAGTCTAGCTAAAGGTTTGTCAATTTTGTTTATCTTCTCAAAGTACCAACTCTTGCCAGATAGAGATTCATTTCAAGTGCATATGGAACATTCTCTAGTATTAACCACACTCTAGGGCACAAAACAGGCCTTGACAAATTTAAGAGTATAGAAATTATTTCAAGCATCTTTTCTGACTACAATGGCATGAAACTACATGCCACAGAAAATCAAACACAGAAAAAGAAATGAGAAAAACAATTACATGGAGACTAAAAATAATCAATGGGTCAAAGATGAACTCAAAGAAGAAATTAAAGAATACCTTGAGGCAAATGACAATGAAAACACAATCACACAAAATCTACAGAATGCAGCAAAAGTAGTTCTTAGAAAGACATTCATATTGATTCAGGTGTCTTTAAAACAAACAAGAAGAGTCTCAAATAACAACCTAACCCAGTACCTAAAAGAATTAGAAAAAAAGAAGAAACAAAACCTAAATTCAGCAGAAAGAAGGAGATACAAAAGGTCAGAGAGGTAATTAATAAATAAATAAAATAGAGATTTTTAAAAATAGAAATAATCAATAAAACCAAGAACTGGTTCTTTGAAAGAATAAAAAAAAATTGACAACCTTCTGGCCAGACTCACCAAGATTAAGAAACAGAAGACCCAATTAAACAAAATAAGAAACAAAGAGGAGAAATAATAATAGATACTGTAGAAATACAAAAAAATCATAAGAGAATACTATGAACAACTATAACAATTATATGCTAACAAATTTGGCAACCTCAAAGAAATGGACAACCTCCTGGAAACACAGCCCACCAAAACTAAATAAAGAAGAAATAGGTAATTTGAACAGCCTCATCAGTAGAACTGAAACAAGATTGTAATTTTAAAACTCCTTACAAACTAAAGACCAGGACCTGATAGCTTCACTGGGAAAATCTACCAAATGTCAAAGAGGAACTTATACCAATCCTTCTCAAACTCTTCCAAAAGATTGAAGTGGAAGGAATATTCCCAAAGACATTTTACAAAGCCACCATCACTCTGATACTAAAACTAGACAAAGACACTACCAAAAAGAAAACTACAGGCCAACATCTTTGATGAATATAGGTGCAAAAATTCTCAACAAAATATTAGCAACCAAATCCAATAACACATAAGTAAGGTCATACACCATGACCAAGTTGAATTCATCCCAGGGTCACAAAAATGGCTCAACATATGCAAATCAATCAATGTGATACACTACATAAACAAAAACATGACAAAAACCACATGATCATCTCAATAGATACAGAAAAAAGCATTTGACCAAACTAAACATTCATTCGTGATAAAAACCATTATGAAAGTGGGTAGATGGAACATATCTCAACATAATAAAATTTATTTGACAAACCCACAGCCAATACAATACTCAACAGTGAAAAGCTGAAAGCCTTCCTGATAAAATCTGGAACAAGACAAGGATGCCTACTTTCACCACTTCTCTTCAACATAATATTGGAAGTCCTAGCCACAGCAATCAGACAAGAAAAAGATCTAAAAGGTATTCAAATTAGTAGAGAAGAGGTAAAGTTGTTATCATCACCAGATGACATGATAATATATATAGAAAACCCTAAAGACTCCACACAGAAACTACTAGAACTGATAAACTCAGCAAAATAGCAGGATACACAATTAACATACAGAAATCAGTTGTATTTATTTATGCTAACGATGAAATATCAGAAATAAATGTAAGCAGTCTTTTAAAATTGCACCCCCGAAAATAAAATATTTAGGAATAAACCTCACCAAGGGAGATGAAAGAATTATATGCTGAGAACTACAAAACATCAATAAAGAAAATTAAAGATGATTCAAAGAAATGGAAAGCTATCCTAAGCTCTTGGGTTGGAAGAATTAATGTTGTTAAAATGGCCATACTTCCCAAAGCAATCTACAAAGTAAATGTGATCTCTATTAAATTACCCATGACATTTTTCACAGAAATAGAACAAATAATACTAAAATTTATTTGTACCCATAAAAAGAGCTGGAATTACCAAAACAATCCTGAGGAAAAAGCAGAGCGGGAGGTATAACCCTTCCAGACTTCAGACAATACCACAAGGCTACAGTAATCAAAATAGCATGGTATTGGTACAAAAATAGACATACAAATCAATGGAAAAGAACAGAGAGCCCAGAAATAAATCCACACACCTATGGACAATTAACCTTTGACAATGGAGGCAAGAATATACAATGGGGAAAGACAGTCTCTTCAGCAAGTGGTGTTGGCAAAGCTGGACAGATGCATGCACATCTTCACATCATACACAAAAATAAATTCAAAATGGCTTAAAAGATATCTGAATTTAAGACAAGATCCCACAAACTGCTAAAATAGAACATAGGTGAAACATTCTCTGACACAAATCATACCAATGTTTTCTTTCTTCAGCCTCCCAAGACAAAAATCAAAAATAAACAAATGGGACCTAATCAAACTTTAGTCTTTTGAGCAGCAAAGGAAACAATAACAAAACAAAAAGACAGCCCACTGACTGGGAGAAAATATTTGCAAATGATACAACCAAGAAGGGCTTATTCCAAAATATACAAAGAGCTCATACAACTAAAAAAAAAAAAAAAAAGTTACCCAATCCAAAAATGGGCAGAAGAGTTTGGCAGAAGGAAAACTTGACTTCCCAGACAGACGGTGCAGCATTAAAGAGCAGAATGTAAGCATTTTCAGTCATGTAAGCATTTAATAGTATTGCTAACCTACAAACTTCACACTGGGAAATGTCTAAGGCCAGGTAGTAGTGACTTCCTTGGATATCTCATGGTTAGCACAAGCTTGCTCTAAGGTAACTAAGCACAAGAACTCAATAAATATTTATTAAACACTTATTGCATACATGCTACTAAATATCATTGAGAACATAAATGAAATTTAAGAAGGCCCCAGACCAGAAATTTCCAGTAGAATAAGTAGTTGATCTCTATATCAAATATAGAAAGCAACAACAACAAAAAATAGGTCCCCTGTATAGCACAGGAGCTCTGCTCTTATGTGGCATTCTGGACAGGAGCAAGGTTTGGGGGAGAATGGATACATACATATGTATGGCTGAGTCGCTTAGATGTTCACCTAAAAATATCACAACATTGTTAATTGGCTATGCATGCTAAGTCACTTCAATCTCTTTGACTGACTCTTTGTGACCTTGTGGATTGTAGCCTGCCTGGCTCACTGTCCATGGGATTCTCCAGGCAAGAATATAGGCGTGAGTTGCTATTTCCTTCTCTAGGGGATCTTCCTGAACCAGAGATTGAACCTGTGTTAATCGGCTATACCCCAACACAAAATTAAAAGTTCAAAACAAAAAATGTGTCCTGTGTGACACAAGAGTATTGCTGGTGCTGACAAGATGACTATGAAACAGAGCTAACAAATCTTCATAGAAGGCTGCTTTGACCTCAGTCTCAAGATTTGGGTAGGATTTGAATGGTTTCCATGGTGGCTCAATTGGTAAAGAATCTGCCTGCAATGCAGGAGACCTGGATTCGAACCCTGGGTTGGGAAGATCCCCTGGAGGAGGGCATGGTAACCCATTCCAGTATCCTTGCCTGGAGAATCCCCATGGACAGAAGAGCCTGGGGGGCTATAGTCCATGGGGTCACAAAGAGTCAGACATGACTGAGTGACTTTTACTTTGAATGACCAAGAGGACAGAAAAGAGAATAAGGAAAATGATGGGTAAGGGTTAAATGAGGAGTGAGTTTCTGTTTGGGGTACAATAATAAAAGCTTTATAAAGAACATAGGTGCTGTATTGGAGAGTAGGAAGGGGTAAGGTGGATGAGAAGATTAGCATCAGATTATGAAGGACTTTGGATGCAGAACACAAGATCTGGGCTTTCTTCTTTCCTTCAGACCCTTCCAAACTGGAAACAACTTGAAACTGTACAACCCCCTGCCTTTCTGGTGGATGAATGTTCCTCAGTCCTCAGTTTTTTCTTAGCAACCACATAATTAAAGCTTATTGACATGGCGAAGAACTAGTCATGACATTATTCCCTTGGTGATTCTAGGGGAATGTGTTCTTTTTGTTGATTTATCCACATTGACAGACTGTGTTGTGCTGAGTCACTCAGTTGTGTCCAAATCTTTGTGACCCCATAGACTGTAGCCCGCCAGGCTCCTCTGTCCGTGTGGATTCTCTAAGCAAGAATACTGGAGTGGGTTGCCATGACCTTCTCTAGGGGATCTTCCAAACCCAGGGACTGAATCCAGGTCTCCAGTATTGCAGGCGATTCTTTACTGTCTGAGCCACCAAGGAAGTCCCCTCAACAATTCTAGGGAAATATGTCCTTTTTGGTGTTTTATCCACATTGACAGACTACCTTGAATTAAATAGCTGACTGTAAGATGGATTGTATGAGGCCTCCAAACGTGGACAGAAGAAAAATCAAAGTCCTATTCTCTGGAAACCATACACATACTGCTTACACTGAACCAAGAGCAATAGAAATGACCCAGTGAGCATTCTTCTCAGTTCTCCAAGATTATTTAAAGTCTACCTCAAACATCGTCTCCTCTACCAACCTTCCTGAGCCCTCCACTCAGAATGCCACCTCCTTCTCTGCTTCCAAAACCCTAGTTTATACCCATGATACAGCACTTCCCAGACAGCCTGATACATACAAGACTTGATTATCTGTCTGTCTTCCCTCCCATAGATTATAAGCTTGTTTTTATGGATAATCACTGTAGCTAATGTTTATTGAGGGTTGTCCTATCTGTCAGCCTCCCTGATAAGTGCTTTAAAAGGATTACCTCATTTGTTCACCGCTCTTTTTGTAGATTAAAAACGGACAAAGATAGTTAATACTTCCAAGTTCACATAGATAGTAAGGATAGGATCTCCCCAAGTCTATATCCATGTTACAACCACTGCCCCATGCTGACTCCTGGCACAGGTAGAGGTCAACTGTTATCCATCATTGTCACTCTACTGAACCCACCTGAGTGCCTGGAATGAGGAGGTGCTCAGTCAATGCTGATTGGTATTGGGTGGAGGAGAAATGCCAGGGATGGTGGGACCTCCCTGGTGGTTCAATGGTTAAGAACACAGCTTGCAATGCAGAGGACATGGGTTCAATCCCTGGTCTAAGATCCCAAATGTTCCAGAGCAACTACGAAGCCCAGGTACCACAACTAGGGAGTGCATGCTGCAACGAAAGATCTCGCATGACACAGTGAAGATCCCCAGTGCCACAACTAAGACCCAATGCAGCCTAACTAATTAATTAATATTTTAAAAAATGAATGAGATACTGGGGAAGGTGAGCATCTTTGCTGACTGATTGGTGTCTGACTGCTGTGCTGTGAAGAGGAGGAGAGTGCTGGAACAAACGCCAGTCTCTCTACAGAAATGTTTTGACAGATAGCAGCTCTACAAGATGAAATAGAGATTGATATGAAAGAAAGATTGATAATGATGGAATTGGATAGAAATCAACTTCACTCAATACTTATGTTCAAGATTAAAAATATCTAAGCAAATTTAATCCCTAAAAATAACCATCGTTAAACTGCCCTGGATAAAGATTCAAACCCAGTTCTCCTATAGAGAAGAGGAAGAGGAGGAAGAAAAGGGGAAGGAGAAATAGAAAAGTTTTACTCTATAGTTTTGATTTCTGAATTTCTTGACTGAAATCTAATCCAGAGAGTAGTCTCCACCCATAAAAGAGACAACAAAAAAGAGTGTATGTGCTAAGTTCCAAATGAATTATACAAACAAAAATCCTTGTTAGTGAAAGGTTGTTGCTGAACCACGAAAGACGCTGGGATTCTTGGCCTCCAGAGGAGAAAAATTCAATCTGGGGCCAGAGACAAGACTTGATCACTCGGAGCTTTGTGTAATAAAGTTTTACTAAAGTATAAAAGAGATAGAGAAAGCTTCTGACCTAGACATCAGAAGGGGGCAGAAAGAATACCTGCCTGCTAGTCTTTAGCTGGATGTTATATAGTTACTAGCAGTCTGTTAATGAAAGAAAGGAATGTTTTAAAACTCAGAGAGTGGCACCAGGGCCCTCACCCACAAGATGTATTTTGGGATAATCTTGGCACCAGACGAGTCATCCCAGGCCATAAAATGATTGACTTGAATCTTGTAGAAATGCAGATTACCATACAAATAGTTTTGTTTATGTAGATTAGGGGAACAATGTCTGAGTATAACATACTGGTTTGTCAAGTTGGTTCTGAGCCATTAGGCAGAACCAACTTGAAGACAGAGTCTGGGGTAAAGGCACAGTACATTACCATAGCTTAAGACAACCATTTCCATAAGAAAACTTCATTGGTTAGCTCAAGCTTTGAGAATTGTTAAGTTCAGGTGGAACCAGGTGTCATGGCAACACAGTATTTTAAGAGAAACCTCTTTTTAAATTTGTATAGAGAAGAGGAATAAAAATATATCATTAGTTTGTTTCCTCCTGCCGCTTAAGAGAAAGATAAAATATGTCTGACACTTGCAGCCACTTGCAGCCTATTTCCTCTGTTTGGACATCCCTGGCCTTCCTGCCTGTTACCCTCTCATTCCCCCCTTTTCTTTTAGGAGAAAAGAAAGGAAAGGGGCGTCATTTTCATTCCGTAACTGCTTCGGAGCTGATAAGGGGCGTTGTCCTTAAATTGGTGAGGCAACATATTCTCCTAACCCTCATATTCAGGGTTTCTGATCCAGGGACCCCAGGTAGTAGATGGAGGAAGCTGTGGCAGTCGCAGGAGTTTGTAACTTAAAAGTCTTCATGCGATTAGAAACAAATCCTGTTACATAGTTACAGATGTAGGGAGCAAACAGCAAAAATAGAAAAATAAGCAAAGTTAAAAATCATATTATGTCCGTAGTTAAGGTACAAAGTGTTGCACCAGCCCATTTTAGGATTGTTAGATGTCATCAGATTAAGAAGACGCATCACATATGATTGTTGTTGAAGGTATTCGCAGACTTAGAGAAAGTCTTTTTCTTGAAGTGGAGATGCCCATCATGGGAAGCCTTCTACTGATGAAGAAGGGAGCGCTCCGCAGACCCAACAGTTAGACCAATTGTGGAATGCAGCGTAGGAGTGAGCCCAGGACAGGAAGGCATTGTCTTGGGGATCAAACGGCAGACTCAGGATTTTTGGAGTCAGCAAACGTAGGCTCACATAGATTATCAGGCCCATCTGAAAAGTACAAAGTCAGAGCATAGAAAGTAAAGACATAAAATGACATCACTTAGTTCTGGTCAGGGTGCCACCTCTTACCTCGAGTGTGATGTACCCACGAATCAATTCCTGGCACTTTGACTGCTGTGGGAGAAGAAAGAATATTGTGGTAAGGGCCTTACCAGAGGGGCTCAAGGGATTGGCCCCAAGATCCCAGTGCTTTTACCAGGACCTAGTTTTCTGGCTCAAATAGAGGCTTGCTTGACACAGAGGCTGGGTCAGGAGTCATCTCCCAGAGTTCCGTTAACGCCTATTGAAAAGCTGAGAACTGAGTTACATAATTAGCTAATTCCAAGGCTTCAGGGTCTATAATAATGTCTGTGCGTAAGAAAGGCCTTCCATAAATACATTCAAAAGGGGACAGTCCCTCCTTTTGGGGGGCAGTCCTCATTAAAGCTATGGGTAGAATACTAATCCAATTGTCCAGCATCTCTTGAATTAATTTGCACAGATGTCTTTTGATAAGGTCATTAGCTTTTTCAACCTTTCCTGAGGATTGGAAAAGCTCAACATTCAGAAAACTAAGATCATGGCATCCGGTCCCATCACTTTATGGCAAATAGATGGGGAAACAGTGGAAACAGTGGCTGGCTTTATTTTTCTGGGCTCAAAAATCACTGCTGCTGCTGCTGCTAAGTCACTTCAGTCGTGTCTGACTCTGTGTGACCCCGTAGATGGCAGCCCACCAGGCTCCCCTGTCCCTGGGTTTCTCCAGGCAAGAAAACTGGAGTGGGTTGCCATTTCCTTGCAGCCATTAAATTAAAAGATGCTTTCTCCTTAGAAGGAAAGTTATGACCAACCTAGATAGCATATTAAAAAGCAGAGACATTACTGCACCAAGAAAGGTCCGTTTAGTCAAGGCTATGGTTTTTCCAGTAGTTATGTATGGATGTGAGAGTTGGACTATAAAGAAAGCTGAGCACCGAAGAATTGATGCTTTTGAACTGTGGTGTTGGAGAAGATTCTTGAGAGTCCCTTGGACTGCAAGGAGATCCAATCAGTCCATCCTAAAGGAGATCAGTCCTGGGTGTTCATTGGAAGGACTGATATTGAAGCTGAAACTCCAATATTTTGGCCACCTGATGTGAAAAGCTGGCTCATTTGAAAAGACGCTGATGCTGGGAAAGATTGAGGGCAGGAGGAGAAGGGGACGACAGAGAATGAGAATGGTTGGATGGCATCACCAACTCGATGGACATGGGTTTGGGTGGACTCCAGGAGTTGGTGATGGACAGGGAGGCCTGGTGTGCTGAGGTTCATGGGGTCGCAAACAGTCAGACACGACTGAACGACTGAACTGAACTGAACTGAGGATTGAGGTCTCCAGGAACAGTGTAAGTGATATTCTATTCCTAGAGCTTTAGATATCCCCTGAGTTACAGCAGCTTTAAAGGCAGAGCCATTTTCACTCTGAAGGTTCTGTGGCAGCCCGAAACATAGGGATAATTTCATGGATTAAAATCTTTATAACCCATTTAGCCTAGCCCCTATGACAGGGAAAAGCCTCAATCCATCCAGTAAAAGTATCCACCCAAACTTGTAAGCAAGAATATCCGTTAGCTTTTGGCATATAAGTAAAATCAGTTTCCCAGTCCTCTCCAGGATACTTTCCACTTCGTTGTAATCCAGATTTTGCTAGTTTTTCAGTCTTTGGGTTATTTTTCTGACAAACCTCACATCTTTTTATAATATTTTTTAAAGTTTTCGTTACATTTTTACCTTCAAACAAATGAGAAGCCCACTGGTAAGTACCCTCTACACCTAAATGAAAACTCTGGTGTAAACCCTTAAGAATTTTCCATTGAGCATTTTCAGGAATTATTAATCATCCATCCTCAGACTGTAACCATCCTTTATCAATAATCTTTGCTCATTTCTTCTCATATCTCTAATTCTTCTTCAGTGTATTGTGGTTTTTTCGTGTTCCACGGGACCTGTCCAGATCAAAGGCATCGCAGTGAAGGGGTTTCGTAAAGTGCCACTTTTCTGGCTTGACAGTCAGCCAACTGATTACCTTTGGCTACTTTACTCCCATCCCTGCTGTGCCCTATGCAATGCATAACAGCTGCTTCTTTAGGGCAACATATAGCAGTTAAAAGTCTCTCAATCTCTCTAAAATGCTTAATAGGTTCTCCTGTTGCTATTTTAAACTGTCTTTCTTTCCATATTGCAGCGTGAGCATGTAAAGTCAAATAAGCATACTTAGAATCAGTGTAGATATTTACCCACCGCCCTTTGCTGAACCCCAGAGCTCGGGTCAGAGCCACAAGCTCTGCTAACTGAGCACTGGTTTCCTGGGGGAGAGATTTTTGTTTCTAAAACCTGTTCAGCAGTCATCACGGTGTAACCTGCTTTACACTTTCCACCCTGAACAAAAGAACTGCCATCTGTAAATATTTCCATGTCAGGATTGTCTAATGGGGTACCCATTAGATCTTCCTGAGCCGCATAGTTCAAAGTTAGAAATTGGGAACAATCGTGATCAGGTGTTTCATTTTCCTTCTCAGGAAGGAAAGTGGCAGGATTAAAATTTCCACAAACTTTAAGCTTAATTTCTGGTCCTTCTAACAACAATGACTGATATTGAAGAAGCCTACTGTGTGTCATCCAAATATTAACCTTAGAATTTAAGATTCCACTAACATCAAAAGAAATCAATACAGTAAGATTTCATCCATTAATTATTTTGAAAGCTTCATGTGTTAATAAAATGGTTTCCCCAATTACTGTTAGACAATGGGGCCACCCACGTGAAATTACATCTAATTCTCTGCTTAGATAAGCAATACATTGCTGGTGAGGCCCTCCCGGTTGTGTCAAAACTCCCAAGGCCACACCTTTTCTTTCAGGGACAAACAAATTAAATTCTGACCCTGAGGGCAAGCTCAAAGCTGCAGCTTGCAGGAGAGCAGTCTGAAGAACCTTAAAAGCCTTGTGAGTTACACGCCAGTCAGGATGGCTGCTATCCAAAAGTCTACAAGCAATAAATGCTGGAGAGGGTGTGGAGAAAGGGAACCCTCTTACACTGTTGGTGGGAATGCAAACTAGTACAGCTGCTATGGAGAACAGTGTGGAGATTCCTTAAAAAACTGGAAATAGAACTGCCATATGACCCAGCAATCCCACTTCTGGGCATACACACTGAGGAAACCAGATCTGAAAGAGACACGTGCACCCCAATGTTCATCGCAGCACTGTTTATAATAGCCAGGACATGGAAGCAACCTAGATGCCCATCAGCAGATGAATGGATAAGGAAGCTGTGGTACATATACACCATGGAATATTACTCAGCCGTTAAAAAGAATTCATTTGAACCAGTCCTAATGAGATGGATGAAGCTGGAGCCCCTTATACAGAGTGAAGTAAGCCAGAAAGATAAAGAACATTACAGCATACTGACACATGTATATGGAATTTAGAAAGGTGATAACGATAACCCTATATGCAGAACAGAAAAAGAGACACAGAAATACAGAACAGACTTTTGAACTCTGTGGGAGAAGGTGAGGGTGGGATATTTCAAAAGAACAGCATGTATGCTATCTATGGTGAAACAGATCACCAGCCCAGGTGGGATGCACGAGACAAGTGCTCGGGCCTGGTGCACTGGGAAGACCCAGAGGAATCGGGTGGAGAGGGAGGTGGGAGGGGGGATCGGGATTGGGAATACATGTAAATCCATGGCTGATTCATATCAATGTATGACAAAACCCACTGGAAAAAATAAAAATAATAAAAAAAAAAAAAAGAATTTAAGATTCCACTAACATCAAAAGAAATCAATACAGTAAGATTTCATCCATTAATTATTTTGAAAGCTTCATGTGTTAATAAAATGGTTTCCCCAATTACTGTTAGACAATGGGGCCACCCACGTGAAATTACATCTAATTCTCTGCTTAGATAAGCAATACATTGCTGGTGAGGCCCTCCCGGTTGTGTCAAAACTCCCAAGGCCACACCTTTTCTTTCAGTGACAAACAAATTAAATTCTGACCCTGAGGGCAAGCTCAAAGCTGCAGCTTGCAGGAGAGCAGTCTGAAGAACCTTAAAAGCCTTGTGAGTTACACGCCAGTCAGGATGGCTGCTATCCAAAAGTCTACAAGCAATAAATGCTGGAGAGGGTGTGGAGAAAAGGGAACCCTCTTACACTGTTGGTGGGAATGCAAACGAGTACAGCCACTATGGAGAACAGTGTGGAGATTTCTTAAAAAACTGGAAATAGAACTGCCATATGACCCAGCAATCCCACTTCTGGGCATACACACTGAGGAAACCAGATCTGAAAGAGACATGTGCACCCCAATGTTCATCGCAGCACTGTTTATAATAGCCAGGACATGGAAGCAACCTAGATGCCCATCAGCAGATGAATGGATAAGGAAGCAGTGGTACATATACACCATGGAATATTACTCAGCCGTTAAAAAGAATTCACTTGAACCAGTTCTAATGAGATGGATGAAACTGGAGCCCATTATACAGAGTGAAGTAAGCCAGAAAGATAAAGAACATTACAGCATACTAACACATATATATGGAATTTAGAAAGATGGTAATGATAACCCTATATGCAAAACAGAAAAAGAGACACAGATGTACAGAACAGAATTTTGAACTCTGTGGGAGAAGGTGAGGGTGGGATGTTTTGAAAGAACAGCATGTATATTATCTATGGTGAAACAGATCACCAGCCCAGGTGGGATGCATGAGACAAGTGCTCGGGCCTGGTGCACTGGGAAGACCCAGAGGAATCGGGTGGAGAGGGAGGTGGGAGGGGGGATCAGGATGGGGAATACGTGTAACTCTATGGCTGAGTCATATCAATGTATGACAAAACCCACTGAAATGCTGTGAAGTAATTAGCCTCCAAGTAAAAAAAAAAAAAAAGCTTTGTGAGTATCTGGAGACCAAACCAGTTTGTCGGTTTGGGCCTGCTGAGTCTCAGCTATAAGTTTAAAGGCCAGGGAAGTTTCTGATAACCCGGAATCCAAATGCAGCTGTAGCCTGTGATTCCCCAAAATCCTCTCAATTCTCTTGAAGTCATACGTTCAGTTCAGTTCAGTCACTCAGTTATGTCCGACTCTTTGTGACCCCATGAACCGCAGCACATCAGGCCTCCCTGTCCATCACCAGCTCCCTGAGTTCACCCAAACTCGTGTCCATTGAGTCGGTGATGCCATCCAACCATCTCATCCTCTGTCGTCCCCTTCTGCTCCCGCCTTCAATCTTTCCCAGCATCAGACAGGGTCTTTTAAATGAGTCAGCTCTTCGCATCAGGTGGCCAAAGTATTGGAGTTTCAGCTTCAACATCAGTCCTTCCAATAAACACCGAGGACTGATCTCTTTTAGGATGGACTGGTGGATCTCCTTGCAGTCCAAGGGACTCTCAAGAGTCTTCTCCAACACCACAGTTCAAAAGGATCAATTCTTCGGCACTCAGCTTTCTTTATAGTCCAAACCTCACATCCATACATGACTACTGGAAAAACCATATCCTCAACTAGACAGACCTTTGTTGACAAAGTAATGTCTCTGCTTTTTAATAAACTGTCTGGATTGGCCATAACTTTGCTTCCAAGGAGTAAGTGTCTTTCTATTTCATGGCTACAATCACCATCTGCAGTGATTTTGGAGTCCCAAAAAATAAAGTCAGCCACTGTTTCCCCATCTATTTGCCATGAAGTGATGGCACCAGATGCCATGATCTTAGTTTTCTGAATGTTGAGCTTTAAGCCAACTTTTTCACTCTCCACTTTCACTTTCATCAAAAGGCTCTTTAGTTCTTCTTCACTTTCTGCCATAAGGGTGGTGTCACCTGCATATCTGAGGTTATTGATATTTCTCCTGGCAATCTTGATTCCAGCATGTGCTTCTTCCAGCCCAGTGTTTCTCATGATGTACTCTGCATGTAAGTTAAATAAGCAGGGTGACAATATATTGCCTTGACGTACTTCTTTTCCTATTTGGAACCAGTCTGTTGTTCCATGTCCAGTTCTAACTGTTGTTTCCTGACCTGAATATAGGTTTCTCAAGAGACAGGTCAGGTGGTCTGGTATTCCCATCTCTTGAAGAATTTTCCACAGTTAGTTGTAATCCACACTGTCAAAGGCTTTGGCATAGTCAATAAAGCAGAAATAGATGTTTTTCTGGAACTCTCTTGCTTTTTCAATGATCCAGCAGATGTTGGCAATTTGACCTCTGGTTCCTCTGCCCTTCCTAAAACCAGCTTGAACATCTGGAAGTTCACAGTTCATGTATTGCTGAAGCCTGCCTTGAAGAATTTTGAGCATTACTTTACAGTGTGTGAGACAAGTGCATTTGTGTAGTAGTTTGAGCATTCTTTGGTATTGCCTTTCTTTGGGATTAGAATGAAAACTGACCTTTTCCAGTCCTGTGGCCACTGCTGAGTTTTCCAAATTTGCTGGCATATTGACTACAGCACTGTCACAGCATTATCTTTTAGGATTTGAAATAGCTCAACTGGAATTCCATCACCTCCACTAGCTTTGTTCATAGTGATGGTTCCTAAAACCCACTTGACTTCATATTCCTGGATGTCTGGCTCTAGGTGAGTGATCACACCATTGTGATTATCTGCGTCATGAAGATCTTTTTTTGTACAGTTCTTCTGTGTATTCTTTCCACTTCTTAATCTTCTGCTGCTGTTAAGTCTATACCATTTCTGTCCTTTATTGAGCCCATCTTGGCATGAAATGTTGCCTTGGTATCTCTAATTTTCTTGAAGAGATCTCTAGTTTTTCCCATTCTATTGTTTTCCTCTATTTCTTTCCACTGATAGCAGGAGCAGCAGATGCACAGTACAAGGAGTAGCCAAGAGGAGATACCCCACATCCAAGGTCAGAAGCAGTGACTGTGAGGACATACCCGATGTCCAAGGTAAGGAACGGTGGCTGCACTTTGCTGGAGCAGTCCTGAAGTGACACCTCACGTCCAAGGTAGAAGAAACCCAAGTAAGACCGTAGACACTAAGAGAGATCATCAGAGGACAGACAGATTGAAATCACAATCACAGAAAGCTAGCCAATCTGATCACATGGACCACAACCTTGTCTACCTCAATGAAACCATGAGTCATGCCATGTGGGGCCACACAAGATGGAAGGGTCATGCTGGAGAGGTCTGACAGAATGTGGTCCACTGGAGAAGGGAATGGCAAACCACTTCAGTATTCTTGCCTTGAGAACCCCATCAACAGTATGAAAAGGCAAAAAGATAGGACACTGAAAGATGAACTCCCCAGGTCAGTAGGTGCCCAATATGCTACTGGAGATCAGCAAAGAAATAACTCCAAAAAGAATGAAGGAATGGAGACAAAGCAAAAACAACACCCAGTTGTGGATGTGACTGGTGATAGAAGCAAGGTCCGATGCTGTAAAGAGCAATATTGCAAAGGAATCTGGAATGTTAGGTCCATGAATCAAGGCAAATTGGAAGTGGTCAAACAGGAGATGGCAAGAATGAACATCAACAGTCTAGAAGTCAGCAAACTGAAATGGACTGGAATGGGTGAATTTAACTCAGATGACCATTATATCTACTACTGTAGGCAGGAATCCCTTAGAAAAAATGGAGTAGCCATCATAGTCAACCGAAGTCCAAGGTGCAGTACTTGGATGCAATCTCCAAAACAACAGAATGATCTCTGTTCATTTCCAAGGCAAACCATTCAATATCACGGTAATCCAAGTCTATGCCCTGACCAGTAATGCTGAAGAAGCTGAAGTTGAACAGTTCTATGAAGACCTACAAGACCTTCTAGAACTAACACCCAAAAAAGATGTCTTTTTCATTATAGGGGACTGGAATGCAAAAGTAGGAAGTCAAGAAACACCTGGAGTAACAGGCAAATTTGGCCTTGGAGTACAGAATGAAGCAGGGCAAAGGTTAATAGAGTTTTACCAAGAGAATGCACTGGTCATAGCAAACACCCTCTTCCAACAACACAAGAGAAGACTCTACACGTGGACATCACCAGATGGCCAACACCGAAATCAGATTGATTATATTCTTTGCAGCCAAAGATGGAGAATCTCTATACAGTCAGCAAAAATAAGACTGGGTGCTCACTGTGGCTCAGATCATGAACTCCTTATTGCCAAATTCAGACTTAAACTAAAGAAAGTGGGGGAAACCACTTGACCATTCAGGTATGACCTAAATCAAATCCCTTATGATTATACAGTGGAAGTGAGAAATAGATTTAAGGGACTAGATCTGATATCCAGAGTGCCTGATGAACTATGGACAGAGGTTTGTGACATTGTACAGGAGACAAATTGATTTTCCTTCACCAAAGGCACTTGGTGGAATAGAAGGCATCTTTCAAATCAATTACTGAGAAACATTTGGCTCATTCAGGAAATTCAGACAATAGAGTATAAGGAATAGGCACCACAGGGTGTGAAGGAACTACAGCCTCGTTTTTTAATCATACATCTTGAACTAGTCTCCATTTACCATTTGATTTCTTTATACCCAAAATAGGAGTGTTGCATGGACTGTTACAGGGAATTAATAGTCCCTGCTCCTTGAACTTCTGGATGATGGGTTTTACCCCTTCCTTCACCTCAGGTTTCAGTGGATACTGTTTCTTATGTGGAAATAAGTGTGGGTCTTTGAGCTTGACAACTACAGGAATAGCATTTTGTGCTCGACCCACAGATTTTCCATCAGCCCATACTCTAGGATTTACTTTTTGTTCAATTAAAGGGAGAGAAAATGAGGGCTCCATATTCATGAAAACAGAGGCATGGACCTTGCTTAGTATAGCCCTCCTCAAAAGGGGTGAGGGAGACTGGCACAATCAGAAACTCGTGTGAAAATAGCACAGAGTCCCAGTTACAACTTACAAAACAACGGAAATAATACCTTTTGGCTCATCCAGACAGTACCATTACGGATTCGGGTCAGGAAGAAAGTGGGCCAGGGGCTTCATTAAGCAAGAGTAAGTTGCCCCAGTGTCTAAAAGGAAATCGATGGATTGGCCCCCCACAGTTATTAATACTCAGGGTTCCTCAGATGTAATTAGATGGGAGCTTGTGTGGGGACCCCTGGGCACCTTCAGTCCTGATTTTCTTGAGAGTCCTACCCTGAAACCTACACCTCTGGGGGCAGTCTTCCCTCCAGCGTGGTCCCTTGCAGACCAGACATGGAGCCGGGGGCATCCTAGAGGCCTGAGGGCAATCCCGCTTGAGGTGAGGCCCCTTTCCACAGTAATAGCAAGCCCACCCCTTTTCACCTGGTTCCCTCTGGGCATTTTTCTCAGGCTATTTAAGAACAGTTCTTACAGTCATTATGAGGGTTTCTACCTGTTCCTTTGCCTTTTTCTGCCTTTCTTTCTTTTCCTCATGTTCCCTACCATAATAGACTGTTTGAAGCAGCTGCAACAGATTATCTAAAACTGATTGGTCCATGCATCTGTTTCAATAGCTTATGGCGGATATCTGGAGCCAATTGAGTGAGAAATCTATCTTTTAAGATCACTCTTCCCTCTTCACTTTCAGGATCAATCTCAGTGAATCTGCAAAGGGCTTCTCTCAGTTTGTCTAGGAATTTATCAGGAGCTTCCTTCTGTTCCTGTTCTATGTCTGCCAATTTGGCATAGTTTAAAGTCTTAGCTCGCACTTGCCTGAGTCCATCAAGAATATATCTGACAAAATGACTCTGATCCCATCTTCCTTACCGAGTTGTAGTCCCAGTCTGGTACTATAGTCAGGACCACCTGATTCCCAGTGGGGAGGGCAGTTATCTCATCCTCCTTCTTCCCTACTGATTCATTACCAAGCCATTCATCTCCATAAGCAACCGCTTTCCCCAAAACTCGACTTTTTAGTCAGGAGTCATTGTTTGTCCCAAGCTATACATCATATCCTTCCCAGTAAGGTCATAAAGCAGAATAACACCTTTAAAAGCTCTAATATATTTGTCTGGGTCCTCTAAATAGTCTCCCAGATCCTCCTTGATTCTTTGTGTTTCTTGATAAGAAAAGGGCTTATTAACTTTCATATACTGATTATTCCTCCTGGTGGGTGCTTCATGAAGAGGCAACAGCTTGTATGGCTGTTCCTCAACCTCTGCGGTTGCTTTGTGCATATGATCCCAGGGATAGACGGGAAAAACCTGCTTTTCTTTATCTCTTTGTCTCCTGTCCTCCATCTCATCTCTTACATTGACGGTCTACGTTTCTATTGAAACCAGAGTAGTCTGAGGTCGTGTTGTTTGGACCTCTACTTGGGCAGTTTGAATCTCAGTTTGGATTTTTACTAAGACCATGGTGATCCTTCTTGGGGCGGGGGGGGGGGGGGGGGGGTTGGTTCTCTGACTTTCAGTTTGCTCAATTTGGAGCCCCAGGTACGGGGGCAAAGTAGGAGGACAGGAGGGAGCTGAAGGTTTTCACACCCAAATATATACCCTTAGGACATAAGTCTGGCATATTTCACAGAGCGAAAATGGGCAACACATATGCTACTTCTACCCATTTCCCCTGTTTTCTACAGAACCGGTCTAATTGTAAAACAGTATTATAATTAAGAGACCCTCCAACCGGCCACCATTCGCCATCCTCCAATGGATACCATGGCCATGCAGTATCACATAGGAAGACCAGTTGTGTCTTCTTTAAGCTCTGGGGATCAAATCTACTCCAGTTTTTCAGGATACAGTTCAAAGAAGTGAGGCTGGAATTGTTAGCTCCCATCTGTAAGAGGAAAAAAAAGCGACCAGCACCATCTTTCTACCAGAGGCATACCTCCCTGCTCTACATGGGGTGTAGACAGACTTTACACCAAAGCTTTCCTTCTTCCCTGGTCGTTCTTAGTCTGTCCCTTACTGACACGGGTGCTGTAATCGTCCCTCCCAGTTCTACCACCAAGACAGGGTGATGAACTAGGGGTAGACCTGATGGCATCCCTGACTGATGTCCAGTTCCTCACCATTAAAACCTTCTTTGCTTCTGATGCCACCCAAGCATCTGCCAATCAGAGTAACCTTCCAGAATGCCTCCCAAGCTAGGACCGCTGGGGGAAAACATTCATTACCTGAGTGCCTGTGCACGACCCTGAGTATATTCCTGACCACAATAAGACCAATACGAACATAAAACTGAGATGTTCTTTCCAAGTCTCGCTGTACCAGAATAAGACCCTCCTCTGGTCCACTAAGAGCCAGCATTACTAAAGGAAAAACCCACTGAAGCTCCAATCTGAGTACCCTTTAACCTCAGAGATGCTCTTGGAGCTAGAACTCCATCTAGCTTCCGATCTTTCGATTCATAGCGAGGTTAGGCACTTCCTGACTACCAAGCCAAGTTTGGGACCTAAGTAATAGTACACAGTAAAAGCATAGATCACAAGTCCCTTGAAAGTCTATGATCTGACAGATAGGTTAGTAGTTCTAATGCCCAAGAAGTGATGAAATTGTCAAAGAGACCAGAAAGTTTGACCAAGAAAGGAGAGTTCGGTCCACACACTTTGCCCATTTCTGGTTGGTCCCCAAAGGAGACGTTGGGTGCCTCTTGGCTTTTGCAGGTCAGTATAAACCCCCAACAGGTTTCTGCCGTAAGCCTTATGAGGTCGCTGTTGAACCACAGAGCATGGTTTCTCACTTGCTTCACGCAGGGCATGTCATTCATTCACACAAGCACACCATAGAGTTAGTAAAGTGCAGTAGAAAACATGTTTGCTAGGAGAACAAAGAAATAGAGCTCCAAACATCCTTACCTTGTCCTGAAGAATCCTGGACAATCCCCAAAGATGAAAGGTTGTTGCTGAACCACAAAAGACGCTGGGATTCATGGCCTCCGGAGGAGAAAAATTCAATCCAGGGCCAGAGACGAGGCTTGATCGCTCAGAGCTTTGTGTAATAAAGTTTTACTAAAGTATAAAAGAGATAGAGAAAGCTTCTGACCTAGACATCAGAAGGGGGCAGAAAGAATACCTGCCTGCTAGTCTTTAGCTGGATGTTATATAGTTACTAGCAGTCTGTTAATGAAAGAAAGGAATGTTTTAAAACTCAGAGAGTGGCACCAGGCCCCTCATCCACAAGATGTATTTTGGGATAATCTTGGCACCAGACGAGTCATCCCAGGCCATAAAACTATTGACTTGAAATGCAGATTACCATACAAATAGTTTCATTTATGTAGAATAGGGGAACAATGTCTGAGTATAACATACTGGTTTGTCAAGTTGATTCTGAGCCATTAGGCAGAACCAACTTGAAGACAGAGTCTGGGGTAAAGGCACAGTACATTACCATAGCTTAAGACAACGATTTCCATAAGAAAACTTTATCGGTTAGCTCAAGGTTTGAGAATTGTTAAGTTCAGGTGGAACCAGGTGTCATGGCAACACAGTATTTTAACAGAAACCTCTTTTTAAATTTTTATAGAGAAAAGGAATAAAAATATATCATTAGTTTATTTACTCCTGCTGCTTAAGAGAGAGATAAAATATGTCTGACACTTGCAGCCTATTTCCTCCATTTGAACATCCCTGGCCTTCCTGCCTGTTACCCTCTCATTAGTTATGTCAATAGAGAGAGAAACAAGGATGAAGTACAAATGGTGACTTCCCTGATGATGCAATAGTTAAGAATCCACCTGCCAAAGCATGGAACACAGGTTCAATTCCTGGTACTGAAAGATTCCACATGGTGGGGGCAACTAAGTACGTGCACCACAACTACTGAAGCCCACACACTCTAGAGTCCATGCTCTAAAATAAGAGAAGCCACCACAATGAGAAGCCTGAGCACTGCAACTAGAGAGTTGTTCCTACTTGCCAAAACTAGAGAAATTGTAGAAGAAATATAATTATGGATAAAACACAATAAAGCCATTAAAAGTTAACCTTTAGAAGAATACTTATAAGTATTTTAAGTATTCCCATGTTTTTAAACATGGGAAATAGTCAAAAGGTAATTTTAGATTTTTAAGATGTAGAACACAAATACATATATATATATATATACATATACATATATACACACACACATATATATAGGCTTCCCTGGTGATTCAGACAGTAAAAAATCCACCTGCAATGCAGGAGACCTGGGTTTGATCACTGGGTTGGGAAGATCCCCTGGAGAAAGGAATGGCAACCTACTCCAGTATTCTTGCCTGGAGAATCTCATGTACAGAGGAGACTGGCAGGCTACAATCTATGGGGTTGCAAAGAGTAAGACATGACTGAAGCAACGTACCACACAGTCAACTATATATGTATAAGATAGTCAACTTTGAAAAAATAAAATTTATATATGTGTATAAAAAGTTATAAAATATTTATAGTGATTAATAAGTGATGAGATTATCAGAATGTTATTTTTTTCTTTATGCTTCCTATATTTTATAAATATTCTAAGGTAAACATATATCACTTATAATAAGAAAAAGTATTACTTTAAAAAAGAGAAATAATAAGCATTTTTTTAAAAGTTATTTACATACAGAAAAGATAATGGGTTAGAAAGAGAAAGTATGAAAGAACAATCCCAAGGGAAACATTTCATTTCTAATCTCCTTAAGTTGGAGGGCAGACCATAGCTGAGATTCAGGTCTAGGAGTTAGTCATAGAGGTACTGCAGCTCCAGAGAATGATGAATTCTCAACCTTAGCAAGGCTACTCTGTCAAGCCAGAAAACTTGATGGTAACACTTAATGGCTAAGAAGAGAAGGATGAAACATTAAAAAAAAAAAAAAGTTAAAAAAGAGATAGTCAAATAAGATGGAAAAAATTCAGGAGAGTGTTGAGGCAAGAATTCAAAGGAAGAGTTTCAAGGAGTGATCAGTCATACTGAACTGTCAGGATGACTGCTGAAAAAGTTCCTTGGCTTCAGTAAAATGGACAGCACTAATAAGAGTAAATAATGGCTCTTTCAGGGGAGTGTTAGGGATATAAAACAAAGAGGCACGTTTGAAGGACTGAGAGGAAGGTGAAGAAAAGGAGACAATGAATGTAAAGGGTCTTTTTCTTAAATTGTGTCTTTTCGACAGCCTTCAGAATGGGAGAAAAATAATAGCTAATGAAGCAACAGACAAAGGATTAATCTCAAAAATATACAAGCAACTCCTGAAGCTCAATTCCAGAAAAATAAGTGACCCAATCAAAAAATGGGCCAAAGAACTAAACAGACATTTCTCCAAAGAAGACATACAGATGGCTAACAAACACATGAAAAAATGCTCAACATCACTCATTATCAGAGAAATGCAAATCAAAACCTCAATGAGGTACCATTACACGCCAGTCAGGATGGCTGCTATCCAAAAGTCTACAAGCAATAAATGCTGGAGAGGGTGTGGAGAAAAGGGAACCCTCTTACACTGTTGGTGGGAGTGCAAACTAGTACAGCCACTATGGAGAACAGTGTGGAGATTTCTTTAAAAACTGGAAATAGAACTGCCACATGACCCAGCAATCCCACTCCCAGGCATACACACCAAGGAAACCTGATCTGAAAGAGACACGTGAACCCCAACGTTCATGGCAGCACTGTTTATAATAGCCAGGACATGGAAGCAACCTAGATGCCCATCAGCAGACGAATGGATAAGGAAGCTATTGAAAGGTTGCTGCTGAATGATAAGACGCCGGGATTCTTGGCCTGCAGAGGAGACGAATTCAATCTGGAGCCAGAGACGAGGCTGGATCGCTCAGAGCTTTTGTGTAATACAGTTTTACTAAAGTATAAAGGAGATAGAGAAAGCTTCTGACATAGGCATCAGAAGGGGTCAGAAAGATTACCCCCCTTCTAGTCTTCAGCTGTATGTTATATAGTCACTCGCAGTCTGTTAATGAAAAGAAAGGAGTCTTAAAATTTAGAATGGCACCAGATAATTCATCCCCGGCCATAAACGATTGACTTGAATCTTGTAGAAGGGCAGATTACCAAACAAATAGTTTCATTTACATAGATTAGGGGAACAATATCCGAGTAAGTAGGTTGGGCCATTTGGTGGAACTTAAAGAGTCTGGGGTAAATTAACATATTTTAAGATAAACATTTCCATAAGAAAAAAAATGTATTGGTTAACTCAAGGTTTGAGAATAGTTAGCTTCAGGTGAAACAAGGTGTCATGGCAACACAGCATTTCAAGAGAAACCTCGTTTCAAATCTGTATAGAGAAGAAAAAAAAATATCGCTAGTTTGTTTCCTCCTGCCGCTTAAAAGAGATAAAAAATGTCTGGCACTTGCAGCCTATTTCCTCCGTTTGGAGACCCCTGGCCTTCCTGCCTGTTACCCTCTCACTATGGTACATATACACAACGGAATATTACTCAGCCCTTAAAAAGAATTCATTTGAATCAGATCTAATGAGATGGATGAAACTTGAGCCCATTATACAGAGTGAAGTAAGCCAGAAAGATAAAGACCAATACAGTATAATAATGCATATATATGGAATTTTAAAAGATGGTAATGATAACCCTATATGCAAAACAGAAAAAGAGACACATGATGTATAGAATAGACTTTTGGACTCTGTGGGAGGAGGCGAGGGTGGGATGTTCTGAGAGCATAGCATTGAAACAACTATACTATCAAGGGTGAAACAGATCACCAGCCCAGGTTGGATGCATGAGACAAGTGCTCAGGGCTGGTGCACTGGGAAGACCGAGGGATGGGATGGAGAGGGAGGTGGGAAGTGGTATTGGGATGGGAAACACCTGTAAATCCATGGCTTTATTTGGCTTGACATGATTCATGTCAATGTATGGCAAAAACCACTACAATATTGTAAAGTAATTAGCCTCCAACTAATAAAAATAAATGAAAAAATAAAAATAAAAAATATTAAAAATAGAACTTGAATTGCAAAAAAAAAAAAATTTTGTCTTTTCTTAGACAATATGACCCTGGTATATTGCTGGCCATAAAGTAACTGCCTGGCACCACTATAGAAACTCCCCAAAACTGCAAAGTCCAAATTACAAAGTCAAGTTATACATGGGCATCCTTTTATAAATCAAATTCAAGTTATTCAAATTTAAAAGTCAATACACTATTTAGTCAGATTGAGAAGTTCCAATTGCTACAATTGTACTTTCTCAAGGCCAGTCAACAGAAGCCCAGAGTAGTAGTGCTTGGCCTAGGATTCTTCACCCTCACTTCAGAGAGCCACATACACATCCATCTTGATTCCCAGTGGCAGCTGGAAAGAGATTCAGGGCAACGGAAAGTTTGTTTCTGCTTTGCTTTTCAGTGGTAGAGTGTGTTAAAAAGCTGACAAGCCACACTGAGACAAGACATGGATAACATCACGCTTCATAAGTGGAGACAGGAGACGAGGGAGGAGAATGGGATGGGTGGAGATGCAGACACATGACTAGTAACTAGTAACACTAGTTACATGACTAGTTACATGACTAGTAACTCTCCCTACAAGGGAGGTCCCCTCTGATAACATCCACTTTAATTCATTTAATCAATACTTATGTATCAGGCACCATTCCAGATACTTGGGGTAGAGAAAAATAACAAGAGATTCAAAGTCTCTGTTCTTCTAGGAACTGTAGGGATATAGACGTTAGACACTCACAAATGAGGGAAATACATCAGAGACAGAGCTGGCAGAGCTTTTAGTAGATTGGGTATAAGGAGGGAAAGGTTTTTGCCTGAAGCAACTGGGTGACTTTTCAGGATATTGTAAGCTTTCTCACGAGAGAAATGGGGATGGAGGAAAATGGGCAGGGATGTGGGGGGTGATGGTCAGATGTTTGGTACAAGTATTGAAAGAGAGGCAGTTATCTCAGGAAACTGGACAACAAGTTGGTTAGGGAAAAGCTGGATTGCCCAGCAATGCTGACATCTCATTTGTCTTGGTGATCATACTTCACAGTGGAACCAATCTGCCCTGTGATTTTCCCTGGTGATCTTCTCTGTTCACCCTCAGCTGCTCAGGAATGTCAGCATGGCTGTGGTCATAGCTACAAAACTCTTTTCCAACCTACAACTCTGGCCAGTTTTCTTTGGTCTAGGAGTGAACACCTGACCCAAGCTAAGAAAAAACAACCTTTCATTCATTTTTGGACTTAGGAGAGAAATATGAACTCTCTCATTGCAGTTGTTAGATTTCACAATCATGTGTGGCTTTTTTGTGGCATATTATCCAAAAGCAAGGCAGTGGTGAGAAAATGAAATAATATCCTAAATACTGTAATAATAATGGATAGTTCAGTTCAGTTCAGTCACTCATTCATGTCCAACTCTTTGCAACCCCATGAAGCACAGCACATCAGGCCTCCCTGTCCACCACCAACTCCCTGAGTTTACTCAAACTCATGTCCATCGAGCCAGTGATGCCATCCAGCCATCTCATCCTCTGTCGTCCCCTTCTCCTCCTGCCCCCAATCCCTCCCAGCATCAGGGTCTTTTCCAATGAGTCAACTCTTTGCATGAGGTGGCCAAAGTATAGGAGTTTCAGCTTCAACATCAGTCCTTCCAATGAACACCCAGGACTGATCTCCTTTAGGATGGACTGGTTGGACCTCCTTGTAGTCCAAGGGACTCTCAAGAGTCTTCTCCAACACCACAGTTCAAAAGCATCAATTTTTTTGGTGCTCATCTTTCTTCACAGTCCAACTCTCACATCCACACATGACCACTGGAAAAACCACAGCCTTGACTAGACAGTTCCTCTTTTGGTATCCTATCATTTTGCCTTTTCATACTGGGAACTCCCCAGGTCAGCAGTTGCCCAATATGCTACTAGAGATCAATAGAGAAATAACTCCAGAAAAAATGAAGGGATGGAGACAAAGTAAAAACAATACCCAGTGGTGGTTGTGACTGGTGATAGAAGCAAGGTCCGATGCTGTAAAGAGCAATATTGCAAAGGAATCTGGAATGTTAGGTCCATGAATCAAGGCAAATTGGAAGTGGTCAAACAGGAGATGACAAGAGTGAATGTCGACATTCTAGGAATCAGCGAACTAAAATGGACTGGAATGGGTGAATTTAACTCAGACGACCATTATATCTACTACTGTGGGCAGGAATCCCTTAGAAGAAATGGAGTAGCCGTCATGTGCTGGGAGCCAACACACAAGACCCTACCCATGACAAGGCCATAAGGGAGAAAACCTGACGGGCAAAGCGGATCAGGTTTTCAGGGGTTTCGAAAAAGCCAGCTCATGAGATCCCACCCATGACAAGGTCACGAGGAGGAAGCCTGACAGGCAAGGCAGATCAGGTTTTCAGGGATTTTGAAAAGCTGCCCCTGGCACTCACCTTAAAGATGGTATCTGTCTTTCTGATGCCTGCCTCAATGGACTATTACCTAATTTCTGTGACACAGGCAGAAGGCCTTCCCCGATCTCTTCCCAAATAAGAATCAATTTAGAACATTAATCAATAAGTTTCCCAAGTGGTGGTATTTTATGAGATTATTCAGGGTGAAAGGAGTGTTTTAATTTAAACTCCTTTGCTGGTAGTTTGTTAGCCAAATGCATTTATGCCCTTGGTACTAATATGCACGATTGCTTATACTATCTTAATCATAAAATAGCATAAAGAACCTGATTATATAAAAGCCCTAATAGACATAGAGCCTTTTTAAGGGGTAAAGGAGTCCTATTAGAAAACATAAGAAAAATTATTCTATAGGTGGTTATTGGCTTGAGATTTGCTTGCTGTGTTTTTGCTTTTATTTATTTTTTTTAATTTAATTAATTTATTTTTTCAGTGGGTTTTGTCATACATTGACATGAATCAGCAATAGATTTACACATATTCCCCATCCTGATCCCCCCTCCCACCTCCCTCTCCACCCGATTCCTCTGGGTCTTCCCAGTGCACCAGGCTCGAGCACTAGTCTCATGTATCCCACCTGGGCTGGTGACCTGTTTCACCATAGATAATATACATGCTGTTCTTTCAAAACATCCCACCCTCACCTTCTCCCACAGAGTCCAAGAGTCTGTTCTGTACTTCTGTGTCTCTTTTTCTGTTTTGCATATAGGGTTGTCGTTACCATCTTTCTAAATTCCATATATATGTGTTAGTATGCTGTAATGTTCTTTATCTTTCTGACTTACTTCACTCTGTATAATGGGCTCCAGTTTCATCCATCTCATTAGAACTGGTTCAAATGAATTCTTTTTAACGGCTGAGTAATATTCCATGGTGTATATGTACCACTGCTTCCTTATCCATTCATCTGCTGATGGGCATCTAGGTTGCTTCCATGTCCTGGCTATTATAAACAGCGCTGCCATGAACATTGGGGTGCACGTGTCTCTTTCAGATCTGGTTTCCTCAGTGTGTATGCCCAGAAGTGGGATTGCTGGGTCATATGGCAGTTCTATTTCCAGTTTTTTAAGAAATCTCCACACTGTTTTCCATAGCGGCTGTACTAGTTTGCATTCCCACCAACAGTGTAAGAGGGTTCCCTTTTCTCCACACCCTCTCCAGCATTTATTGCTTGTAGACTTTTGGATAGCAGCCATCCTGACTGGCGTGTAATGGTACCTCATTGTGGTTTTGATTTGCATTTCTCTGATAATGAGTGATGTTGAGCATCTTTTCATGTGTTTGTTAGCCATCTGTATGTCTTCTTTGGAGAAATGTCTGTTTAGTTCTTTGGCCCATTTTTTGATTGGGTCATTTATTTTTCTGGAATTGAGCTGCAAGAGTTGCTTGTATATTTTTGAGATTAATCCTTTGTCTGTTGCTTCATTTGCTATTATTGTCTCCCAATCTGAGGGCTGTCTTTTCACCTTACTTATAGTTTCCTTTGTTGTGCAAAAGCTTTTAAGTTTCATTAGGTCCCATTTGTTTAGTTTTGCTTTTATTTCCAATATTCAGGGAGGTGGGTCATAGAGGATCTTGCTGTGAATTATGTCGGAGAGTGTTTTGCCTATGTTCTCCTCTAGGAGTTTTATAGTTTCTGGTCTTACATTTAGATCTTTAATCCATTTTGAGTTTAGTTTTGTGTATGGTGTTAGAAAGTGTTCTAGTTTCATTCTTTTACAAGTGGTTGACCAGTTTTCCCAGCACCACTTGTTAAAGAGGTTGTCTTTTTTCCATTGTATATCCTTGCCTCCTTTGTCAAAGATAAGGTGTCCATAGGTTCGTGGATTTATCTCTGCGCTTTCTATTCTGTTCCATTGATCTATATTTCTGTCTTTGTGCCAGTACCATACTGTCTTGATGACTGTGGCTTTATAGTAGAGTCTGAAGTCAGGCAGGTTGATTCCTCCAGTTCCATTCTTCTTTCTCAAGATTACTTTGGCTATTCGAGGTTTTTTGTATTTCCATACAAATTGTGAAATTATTTGTTCTAGTTCTGTGAAAAATACCGTTGGTAGCTTGATAGGGAGTGCATTGAATCTATAGATTGCTTTGGGTAGAATAGCCATTTTGACAATATTGATTCTTCCAATCCATGAGCATGGCATGTTTCTCCATCTGTTTGTGTACTATTTGATTTCTTTCATCAGTGTTTTATAGTTTTCTATGTATAGGTCTTTTGTTTCTTCAGGTAGATATATTCCTAAGTATTTTATTCTTTTTGTGGCAATGGTGAATGGTATTGTTTCCTTAATTTCTCTTTCTGTTTTTTCATTGTTAGTATATAGGAATGCAAGGGATTTTTGTGTGTTAATTTTATATCCTGCAACTTTACTATATTCGTTGATTAGCTCTAGTAATTTTCTGGAAGAGTCTTTAGGGTTTTCTATGTAGAGGATCATGTCATCTGCAAACAGCGAGAGATTCACTTCTTCTTTTCCTATCTGGATTCCTTTTACTTCTTTTTCTGCTCTGATTGCTGTGGCCAAAACTTCCAACACTATATTGAATAGTAGTGGTGAGAGTGGGCACCCTTGTCTTGTTCCTGATTTCAGGGGAAATGCTTTCAATTTTTCACCATTGAGGGTGATACTTGCTGTGGGTTTGTCATATATAGATTTTATTATGTTGAGGTATGTTCTTTCTATTCCTGCTTTCTGGAGAGTTTTAATCATGAATGGGTGTTGAATTTTGTCAAAGGCTTTCTCTGCATCTATTGAGATAATCATATGGTTTTTATCTTTCAATTTGTTAATGTGGTGTATTACATTGATTGATTTGTGAATATTAAAGAATCCTTGCATTCCTGGGATAAAGCCCACTTGGTCATGGTGAATGATTTTTTTAATATGTTGTTGGATTCTGTTTGCTAGAATTTTGTTAAGGATTTTTGCATCTATGTTCATCAGTGATATTGGCCTGTAGTTTTCTTTTTTTGTGGCATCTTTGTCTGGTTTTGGAATTAGGGTGATGGTGGCCTCATAGAATGAGTTTGGAAGTTTACTTTCCTCTGCAATTTTCTGGAAGAGTTTGAGTAAGATAGGTGTTAGCTCTTCTCTAAATTTTTGGTAGAATTCAGCTGTGAAGCCATCTGATCCTGGGCTTTTGTTTGCTGGAAGATTTTTGATGACAGTTTCGATTTCCTTGCTTGTGATGGGTCTGTTAAGATCTTCTATTTCTTCCTGGTTCAGTTTTGGAAGGTTATACTTTTCTAAGAATTTGTCCATTTCATCCATGTTGTCCATTTTATTGGCATAGAGCTGCTGGTAGTAGTCTCTTATGATCCTTTGTATTTCAGTGTTGTCTGTTGTGATCTCTCCATTTTCATTTCTAATTTTGTTAATTTGGTTCTTCTCTCTTTGTTTCTTAATGAGTCTTGCTAATGGTTTGTCAATTTTGTTTATTTTTTCAAAAAACCAGCTTTTAGCTTTGTTGATTTTTGCTATGGTCTCTTTAGTTTCTTTTGCATTTATTTCTGCCCTAATTTTTAAGATTTCTTTCCTTCTGCTAACCCTGGGGTTCTTCATTTCTTCCTTCTCTAATTGCTTTAGGTGTAGAGTTAGGTTATTTATTTGGCTGTTTTCTTGTTTCTTGATGTGAGCCTGTAATGCTATTAACCTTCCCCTTAGCACTGCTTTTACAGTATCCCATAGGTTTTGGGTTGTTGTGTTTTCATTTTCATACATTTCTATGCATATTTTGATTTCTTTTTTGATTTCTTCTATGATTTGTTGGTTATTCAGAAGTGTGTTATTTAGCCTCCATATGTCTGAATTTTTAACAATTTTTTCCCTGTAATTGAGATCTAATCTTACTGCACTGTGGTCAGAAAAGATGACTGGAATGATTTCAATTTTTTTGAATTTTCCAAGACCAGATTTATGGCCCAGGATGTGATCTATTCTGGAGAAGGTTCCGTGTGCACTTGAGAAAAAGATGAAGTTGATTGTTTTGGGGTGACATGTCCTATAGGTATCAATTAGGTCTAGCTGGTCCATTGTGTCACTCAAGGTTTGTGTTTCCTTGTTAATTTTCTGTTTAGTTGATCTATCCATAGTTGTGAGTGGGGTATTAAAGTCTCCCACTATTATTGTGTTACTATTAATTTCCTCTTTCATACTCGTTAGCGTTTGCCGTACATATTGTGGTGTTCCTATGTTGGGTGCATATAAATTTATAATTGTTATATCTTCTTCTTGCATTAATCCTTTGATCATCATGTAGTGTCCTTCTTTGTCTCTTTTCACATCCTTTATTTGAAAGTCTATTTTATCTGATATGAGTATTGCGACTCCTGCTTTCTTCTGGTCTCCGTTTGCGTGAAATATTTTTTTTCCAGCCCTTCACTTTTAGTCTGTATGTGTCTCTTGTTTTGAGGTGGGTCTCTTGTAGACAGCATATATAGGGGTCTTGTTTTTGTATCCATTCAGCCAGTCTTTGTCTTTTGGTTGGGGCATTCAACTCATTTACATTTAAGGTAATTATTGATAGTTATGGTCCCGTTGCCATTTACTTTGTTGTTTCGGGTTCGCGTTTATACAACCTTTCTGCATTTCCTATCTAGAGAAGATCCTTTAGCATTTGTTGAAGAGCTGGTTTGGTGGTGCTGAATTCTCTCAGCTTTTGCTTGTCTGTAAAGCTTTTGAATTCTCCTTCATATCTGAATGAGATCCTTGCTGGGTACAGTAATCTAGGTTGTAGGCTATTCTCTTTCATTACTTTCAGTATGTCTTGCCATTCCCTTCTGGCCTGGATGGTTTCTATTGATAGATCAGCTGTTATCCTTATGGGAATCCCTTTGTGTGTTATTTGTCGTTTCTCCCTTGCTGCTTTTAATATTCATTCTTTGTGTTTGATCTTTGTTCATTTGACTAATATGTGTCTTGGGGTGTTTCGCCTTGGGTTTATCCTGTTTGGGACTCTCTAGGTTTCTTGGACTTGGGTGGCTATTTCCGTCCCCATTTTAGGGAAATTTTCAGCTATTATCTCCTCGAGTATTTTCTCATGGCCTTTTTTTTTTTTTTGTCTTCTTCTTCTGGGATTCCTATGATTCTAATGTTGGGGCGTTTCACATTGTCTCAGAGGTCCCTGAGGTTGTCCTCATTTCTTTTGATCCTTTTTTCTTTTTTCCTCTCTGTTTCATTTATTTCCACTATTTTATCTTCTACCTCACTTATCCTATCTTCTGTCTCTGTTATTCTACTCTTGGTTCCCTCCAGAGTGTTTTTGATCTCATTTATTGCATTATTCATTTTTAATTGACTCTTTTTTATTTATTCTAGGTCTTTATTAAACATTTCTTGCATCTTTTCAATCTTTGTCTCCAGGCTATTTATCTGTAACTCCATTTTGTTTTCAAGATTTTGGATCATTTTTATTATCATTATTCTAAATTTTTTTCAGGTAGATTCCCTATCTCCTCCTCTTTTGTTTGACTTGGTGGGCATTTTTCATGTTCCTTTACCTGTTGGGTATTTCTCTGCCTTTTCATCTTGTTTAGATTGCTGTGTCTGGACTGGGCTTTTTGTATTCTGGAGGTCTGTGGTTCCTTTTTATTGTCGAGGTTTTTCCCAGTGGGTGGGGTTAGACGATTGGCTTGTCAAGGTTTCCTGGTTAGGAAAGTTTGCGTCAGTGTTCTGGTGCATGGAACTTGATTTCTTCTCTCTGGAGAGCAATGGAGTGCTCAGTAATGAGTTTTGAGATGGGTCTATGTGTTAGGTGTCACCTTGGGCAGCCTGTATGTTGATGTTCAGGGCTATGTTCCTGCGTTGCTGGAGAATTTGCTTGGTATGTCTTGCTCTAAAACTTATTGGCTCTTGGGTGGTGGTTGGTTTCAGTGTAGGTATGGAGGCTTTTGGACGGTCAGTTATTACTTAAAGTTCCATGTAGTCAGGAGTTTCCTGGTGTTCTCAGGTTTGGGGCTTAAGTCTCCTGCCTCTGGATTTCAGTTTTATTCTTCCTGTAGTCTCAGGACTTCTCCAACTACACAGCACTGATAATAAAACTTCTAGGTTAATGGCGAAAAGATTCTCCCCCGTTAGGGACACCCAGAGAGGTTCACAGAGTTACATGAAGAAGAGGAGAGGGAGGAGGGAGATAGTGTTGAGCAGGAGGAGACAAAGGGGGACTCAAGAGGAGAGAGACAGATCTACGCAGTTGTCTGTTCCCAGAGTGTTCTCCATAGCCCAGACACCCACCAAGATTCACAGAATTGGATTGGGAAGAAAAGGGGAAAGGAGGAAATAGAGGTATTCTGAGGTAGAAAACAGAGTCAAGATTGGGAGAGAATAATCAACACACTCCTGAATAAAAATGGGAACTGAATATTGGATTCTTAAATGTTCACAATTTATATCATATATTGAAAAACAAAAATTAAAAATCTAGAGTAGAGATTAGACTCTTAAAAATACTATATTAAAAACAAAAACCAAAACACACATCAAAAAAATTTTTTTAAATATATATGAAGTTCAGTTTAAAAAATAGGGCTTCTCTCTTTTTTTTTTTTTTTTTTTTTGGTAAGGTTATAGTGTATTGAAAATTAAAATTAAGGAGTAGTAGAGGAGTACTAGAGGACTCTAAAAGAAATAAGAGAAAAAGAAAAATAGAAAATAGAAGAGAAAAAGGAGAAGAACAGAAAAAAAAAAAAAAAGAATTTTCCCTAATTAAAAAAACCGTAAAAATCTATGCAAATGAAAGTTAAGGAGTGATGGGGGAGTAATAAGGAATTTTAAAGGAAAATAAAAGAGAAAAAATAAAAAAGAAAAAATTAAAAAAAATTTTATTTAAAAAAAAAAGTAAAAATATATCTAGGAATTTCTCTGGAGCTGTTGCGGTCAGTGTCGGTTCAGCTCAGTTTCAGATATCTCCTCGTTCCAACTTACACTTCTCGATATCTACAGGCCTCTTCCGGTGTAATCGGTGTTTTCTACAGGGATTTTAATCTGTTGCACCGCTCTCTCCTGAAGCGGTTCCCTTTGTTTATTTGGCTTCTGTTTGCTGGTTTCTTCAGCGCCTCATTTCCACCCTGACACAGGCGGGCGGAGGTGGACTCTTATTCAGGTAGCTAGTTCTGTCACGCTGCTGGGAGGGGCTGACGCTGCTGGGATGGGCTGGCGCTGCGGGGAGAGGCTGGCGCTGCTTTCTCGGTCTGCTGCTCAGGATCCCGGCTGCTCTATATGGAGTGCGCCGTGCACTGTGCGCAGCTCCAGCCCTCGGGTGTTCCACAAAAGCGCGGAACAAAAGGCTGCGTCCGCTCTTGTGCCTTCCGCGTCAGAGCGGTCCAGGCAGCCAGGAGCTTGACAGGCGCACTCTCCCCGGGTGCGGCGCGGCGTGCCCACTCCCTTCCACGGTCCCAATCTCGGTTTCTGCCGGCGCCAGTCGGGTGCGTGCGCCTTCTGCCCTCTGCCCCCAGCCCCAGTCCCCGCCCGCACTGGTCGGGTGCCTGCACGCTGTGTCTCACCGCGACCTGCTCCCGCCTCTGGCGGGTCCGGGCCGGTCCGCAGTCTGCGAGCCCCTCTCCGGACTCTCAGTACCCCCGTTCCGCGAACGGCCGGCAGCGTGTTCGGGCCGGTCAATTTTCTCTCTCTTCCCTGCTCTCCCACAGTTCAAGTTGGCAACTCACAAAAGCTCCCTCCGATTGTCCTCAGGGCACTCAGGCCCGGACCCTACCCCAAGCAATGCCGCCCGCTCCTCTCCGTGCCGCCCCCACTTGCTGGTGGCGGATGCGGGTGTCTGGGGCACTTTTCTGCTGAGAGTTGCTTTTAGGCACGTAATCTGTGGGTTTTATTTATTGTTTCCCTCCCAGTCAGGTTGCCCTCCTAGATTCAAACACTTCCCCCAGGCCCGCCAGTGCGAGGGTTTCCCAGAGTCTGGAAACGTCCTCTAAAGACTCGCTTCCCGGGACGGATCTCCGTCCTTAGCTCTTTTGTCTCACTTTTTATCTTTTATATTTTGTCCTACCTCCTTTTGAAGACAATGGGCTGCTTTTCTGGGTGCCTGATGACCTCAGCTAGCGATGAGAAGTTGTTTTGTGAAGTTTGCTCTGCGTTCAGATATTCTTTTGATGAATTTGTAGGAGAGAAAGTGGTCTCCCCGTCCTACTCCTCCGCCATCTTGGCTCCTCCCCCTCGTGTTTTTGCTTTTAATGTGCTAAGGTTGTGTTATAGAAACCATTGTTAATATAGTTAAAGATCTAGAGAAATAAGGACTTAGCCCTAGTGTGGTAACAATGAGATGGTTGTTAATTGTCAGCCAGGAGTGCTAGGCAGAAGCTGCCTCACCAAAGTCGCAGAGTCAGTATGGGGTAAACTTCTTAGATAAATGCAACTGACAACTTTTGCAGAAGGATTAATTTTTGTATTAACAAGAACATAATTCTACTCTGTACTATTTCCCTATGAGACTGTTACCTTTCAGTTAAGGTCACCATAAAAACGGAAAATAGGTTTACATTCACCTGACCTGCATAAAATGTTAATAGCCCCAAGGCCAGAAGATCATGTGCTAAGAATTACTATAAAATTAGAAAGCAAAAAACATCCTGCTTTTCCTAAAAAACAAAATTATGTAATACTAATCCTGTGTAATCATAAGTAAGCACCTTGTACCTTGAAAACGTTCTGTGAAAGTGTATAAAACCGGTTGTCAAAAAGTAAAACACAGACTTGGCCCTATCAAGGCTGGTTTCATGTGTCTTCTCTCTCTCTCTCTCTTGCTGACGCCGTTCATCCTGAGGGTAACCCCTGGATCCTGCCAAGGCTGTACCCCAGCAATCATGGTCAACAAGAGTCCGAAATGCAGTGCTTGGATGCAATCTCAAAAACAACAGAATGATCTCTGTTCATTTCCAAGGCAAACTATTCAATCTCACACTGATCCAAGCCTATGCCCCAACCAGTAACACTGAAGAAGCTGAAGTTGAATGTTTCTATGAAGACCTACAAGACCTTTTAGAACTAACACCCAAAAAAGATGTCCTTTTCATTATAGGGGACTGGAATGCAAAATAATGGATAACACTTACAGAAAGGCAGTGCTGTGAGCCCACCACAGTTCTAAACATTTCTTGCATGTTAACTCTCTTAATCTTTAAAGGAAACCTATGAAGGAGCTACTATGATCATTTTCATTTTATTTATGGGGAAACTGAAGGACAGAGAAGTTGGATTTCTTACTTACATAAAGCATGGAAAAAGACATGGAAATAAGATTGGAATGCAAGTCTGTTAGTGTTAGTATCCACGCTTCTAACCACTGCACTTTACTGCCCCATGTAACAGAGAGGGAAAATCCTACTGAAGTTGAATTGATCCGAGTTTCTGCTCCCAGCTGCAGTCCTACACTTGACCTTCGTTGGCTGATTGCTTGGGGCTCAGAATATACACCCAATAAAGGTCTAGATTTAGGCAACAGGGTAGGAAACAAATGACTATGGTTTTGGTCTTTAGCAAGATTCTATTTGAGAGACAAGCCCAAACTGGACCTTCTGATCGTTCATGCCAGACTTCATTTCATGTCTGTCAGCCCAAGCATTGCAGAATAGGAATAATGTATACATTCTAAGAGTAGATGCATGGGTGCAGAAAGCTTAGAGATCAGGGTATTATATAAAAAGAGAGAAATGAACAAGACTAAGTCCCTTCAATCCTGTTCAGACACCTCCACTCTCATACCTTCTTGCCTATATGGGTGATAACTCCCTAAATAAAGCATGGTCACCTGGAATGTCTCCCAAGAGCATTCTCCTGAGCTTATAAGCCAGCCCTCTCTGCCCTAGCCCAGTTTCTCACCCAAGTCTTGAGATAAGAGCTTCAATAATTCCTAGGAGAATGCAGGTCCCTAGGTTTTATGACAAGAGAGAAGCATTGTTAGGGCAAGACCCTGAGATAATTAAAGGGCAGTTACAAAACTTTTATGAAAGAAAACAAAAAGTTATGAACAAGTGATTAGGGGGTTAAGATAGTTCTTTAGCTAGAAACGCTCCAAGCCTAGAGACATGCAATTACTCAATCTAGTTTCAAACTATTCTCTCACACCTACTGATACCTAAATTACTCACAGCTCATGGCACCTGCGAACTATAAAGGTTTTCATCAAAGAAGCTGTTTCACTGACTTCCTCGAGGGAAGCTTTGAAGGACAGTGAATAAATCATGTCTAAGGGATGTGAATCAGGGCCGCCAGAGTGATCAGCCAAGAACTCGCATTCTTACTCTGCAAGTTAATAAATAGTGCCCTTGGTGTTTTCATATCTAATATTTGCCTTATTATCTATCTCTCAGTTCAGTTCAGTTCAGTCACTCAGTCATGTCCGACTCTTTGCGACCCCATAAATCGCAGCACGCCAGGTCTCCCTGTCCACCACCAACTCCCGGAGTTTACTCAAACTCATGCCCATTGAGTCGGTGATGCCATCCAGCCATCTCATCCTCTGTCGTCCCATTTTCCTCCTGCCCCCAATCCCTCCCAGCATCAGGGTCCTTTCCAATGAGTCAACTCTTCGCATGAGGTGGCCAAAGTATTGGAGTTTCAGCTTCAGCATCAGTCCTTCCAATGAACACCCAGGACTGATTTCCTTCAGGATGGACTGGTTGGATCTCTTTGCAGTTCGAGGGACTCTCAAGAGTCTTCTCCAACACCACAGTTCAAAACCATCAATTCTTCGGTGCTCATCTTTCTTCACAGTCCAACTCTCACATCCATACATGACAACTGGAAAAACCATAGTCTTGACTAGACGGACCTTTGTTGACAAAGTAATGTCTCTGCTTTTTAATATGCTCTCTAGGTTGGTCACAACTTTCCTTCCAAGGAGTAAGTGTCTTTTAATTTCATGGCTGCAATCACCATCTACACTGATTTTGGACCCCAGAAAAATAAAGTCAGCTACTGTTTCCACTGATTCCCCATCTGTTTGCCATGAAGTGATGGGACCAGATGCCATGATCTTAGTTTTCTGAATGTTGAGTTTTAAGCCAACTTTTTCAGTCTCCTCTTTCACTTTCATCAAGAGGCTTTTTAGCTCCTCTTCACTTTCTGCCATAAGGGTGGTGTCATCTGCATATCTGAGGTTATTGATATTCCTCCCGGCAATCCTGATTCCAGCTTGTGCTTCCTCCAGCCCAGCGTTTCTCATGATGTACTCTGCATATAAGTTAAATAAGCAGGGTGACAATATACAGCCTTGGTGTACTTCTTTTCCTATTTGGAACCAGTCTGTTGTTCCATGTCCAGTTCTAACTGTTGCTTCCTGACCTACATACAGGTTTCTCAAGAGGCAGGTCAAGTGGTCTGGTATTCCCATCTCTTTCAGAATTTCCCACAGATATTGTGATCCATACAGTCAAAGGCTTTGGCATAGTCAGTAAAGCAGAAATAGATGTTTTTCTGGAACTCTCTTGCTTTTTCCATGATCCAGCGGATGTTGGCAATTTGATCTCTGGTTTCTCTGCCTTTTTTAAAACCAGCTTGAACATCTGGAAGTTCTCAGTTCACATATTGCTGAAGCCTGGCGTGGAGAATTTTGAGCATTACTTTACTAGTGTGTGAGACAAGTGCAACTGTGTGGTAGTTTGAGCATTCTTTGGCATTGCCTTTCTTTGGGACTGGAATGAAAACGGACCTTTTCCAGTCCTGTGGCCACTGCTGAGTTTTCCAAATTTGCTGGCATATTGAGTGTAGCACTTTTACAGCATCATCTTTCAGGATTTGAAAGAGCTCAACTGGAATTCCATCACCTCCACTAGCTTTGTTCTTAGTGATGCTTTCGAAAGCACACTTGACTTCACATTCCAGGATGTCTGGCTCTAGGTGAGTGATCACACTATCGTGATTATTTGGGTCATGAAGATCTTTTTTGTACAATTCTTCTGTGTATTCTTGCCACCTCTTCTTAATATCTTCTGCTTCTACTAGGTCCATACCATTTCTGTCCTTTTTCGAGCTCATCTTTGCATGAAATATTCCCTTGGCATCTCTAATTTTCTTGAAGAGATCTCTAATCTTTCCCATTCTGTTGTTTTCCTCTATTTCTTTGCATTGATCGCTAAGGAAGACTTTCTTATCTCTCCTTGCTATTCTTTGGAACTCTGCATTCAAATGGGAATATCTTTCCTTTTCTCCCTTGCTTTTTACTTCTCTTCATTTCACAGCTATTTGTAAGGCCTTCTCAGACAACCATTTCGCCTTTTTGCATTTCTTTTCATGGGGATGGTCTTAATCCCTGTCTCCTGTACAGTGTCACGAACCTCCGTCCATAGTTCATCAGGCAGTCTGTCTATCAGATCTAGCAGAAGCCAAATATCAAGCCAATTATCATCCTTATTAACAGGAGCAGCAGCTTTGCCATCATCATCAGCATCACTCCAAGCCCACATTATAGAGTTTCATTTTACCTTGATTGAGCTCTACCCCCTATTTGGAATATGTTACCTATTCTTTTATTTTACAAAAATTTCTTCTTCAAAATGCAGCTAAAATGAAAAAGTATTTGAGGCTCAGCTATGTCCAACTCAATGCAACCCCACCACGTTCCTCTGTTCATGGAATTCTCTAGGCAAGAATACTGGAGTGTGTTACCATGCCCTCCCCAGGGGGTCTTCCCAACCCAAGTATCGAACCCAGGTCTCCTGCATTGCATGTAGACTCTTTCCATCTGAGCCATCAGGGGAGCCCAAAAGAGCCTGTTGCCTTCCCACCAGGGAACCTCAGTCTCCCAAGTGACAGGCAGGGATACTCACCATGATGGTAAGAAGGACAGCAAGTCTCATCTGAATCTCATCATTCATGATGACCTCACATTGCCTTTGTCAACTTTTTTTTGTCATCTCTTTGTCTTTGTCATGTCTTTGTCATCACTTATCTCTCAACTTTTAAACATATATTGTATTATTACCTGTGCTTTTCCATCTCTTTGACTCTTGGAGACCCAATGTTATACTGGTATCACCTGTGTCTAGCAATACCTGGTATTAATTGATACTCCAGAAATTCTTATTAACTAATTATGAGCTGATCGTTCTCTTAGTTTATTCACTTTTTTATAATCACTGCATTGCCTTTTCACCTAAAGCTTCTCTTCAAACTGCTTCTCCCCAGTAGAGCATCCTTGTTGACGCCCTCCTGAATCATTCTCATATTCCTTGCTGTCCTACACTTTCACATATTTGCCAACCACTTACCTCTCTGGTTTCCCCATGTTGTTGTGTCATTATGTCATTATTTTTAATTACTCTCAGCTCATAAATAGTCCAGTTTCCCCAGGAGCAGAGTCAAAGAGCTGATATTCTTTGGCACATTATAGGACACCGAGGAAAACAGAAAACTCATCATGGACACCTTAGGAAAGGTAAGTGCTACTTTTCAAATAGGTCTATATCATCTTTATTACTTATCTAAAAAGTACACTGAAACAAAATTAAGACATTTTCTCCAAACAGGTTGTCAAAGATTTTCGTGGATACTACTCAATGTTTTCCTATCTATGGAAACTCATGCACCACTGTTAGGAAAGTAAACTGATAGAAACTTGCTGGGTGATAGTTTGATAATGTTGTATTAAATGCCTTAAAAATGTGCCTATCATTTAACAAAGCAATTCATTCCAAGGAGATAATTATGCTGCTTTTATTTATTTATTTAGTCGGTTTCCTAGTATTAGATGTTATGTTCCTTCCAGTGTCATACTCTTAAAAACAATGCTTCATTTTCTCCACATCCCCAACAGCACTTACTGTTTTTGGTTCCTTGTCACGGCCGTCCTGACCGTACGAGGTGGGGTGGGAGACGCGCGGGGAGTCCCACAGGGAGGGACGCGTGTGTACTTGAGGCTGAGTCCTGCTGGTGTTCGACAGAAGCCAGCAAATGTTGTAAAGCAATTATTCTCCAGCAAAATTTTTTTTAAAAATGCTTCAGTTAATCTGTTTATAAAATCTTAAAAATGCTGATAGTTGGGTACTGGGCTTGAAGTTTCCCCTCCTTTACACTTATCTGAGTTTTCCAAGTTTTTGCCTTGAGTGTGTATCGCTTCTGAAATAGGAGAAGTTTTCCATAAAGTATATAATTTTACTTGCTTTTATTTGAACTTCTTTTGTGGCATTTTCCCCTTTTCTTTGTGTTACAAGACATGTATTATCTCCTCGATTGATTTCTAAGTTTCTTGAAGACGTAATTTACTCAGCTCATAATGTCTTACAGTTACTAGTGCAGTAAACTTGCAAATGAAACACCAATAAAATTATGAAGGACTCTAGTACCACCAGATATTAAAAAATATCAAAAAGTTATTCACTGAGGTGTCAGTGCAAGAACAGACAGTAAGATACATTTATGTTTCCAAAAAGAAACTTGTAAAGTGAAGAACTTATATAGTAAAGATGCTAATTTAAGTATAAATGAAAGAAAAATTCATCAGGAGTTCATGCTGAGACAATTCATTTAGATTCTATAAATTTATATTACCCAAAATAATTTGAGGTAGATTTAAGAGTTAAATATTTAAAAATCAAACTATAAAAATCTAGAAAGAGGGTGACAAATGGTCTCTATATGGAGAGAAAGTGAAGGACAGGGAAGCCTGGCGTGCTGCCGTTCACAGGGTCGCAAAGAACCAACACGACTGAGTGACTGAACAACAACAAGAATGGAGAGAATTCTCAAAGCACAGAAATGGATTAAATAATAAAGGAAAACATATTTTTATGAGTCAAAATTTTAAAATGTGTGTGTTATGCATGTATATATGAACATATAGCTTCATAAAAAATAAAGGTCAAAAATCAAGAAGGAAAAATCATATATGACAAGTTAGTAGACTGCCAGTCACTCCTTTTATGTGTAAACAGATCAAATGATTAGCAAAAAAAATACCAAGATGCAAGTGGATACTTATGCAAAATATAGGAACCAAACATTCCACACACACAAAAAATATGTATGACTAACATACACATAAAAAATTTCAACATTCTTAATATTGAAAAATACTAATAAAAATAAATAGCTAGCTTTTTCTGACAGTCACTTTGTTTTTAATGACCACAGTCAATGCTAATGAGAGTAGGAAAAATGATGACATAGATATTGCTTTATGGTTCAAGGAGTTGTGCCAAATCATTCAAACTTTCTGGAGAGTTAGTTAGAAATCAGTTTCACTCTAACCATGTCTCTATCCTTCCCCTAGTAATTCTTACTTAAGGAAACCAGGCAAGTCAAAATTATAAACAATATACATTATAATGGTCAAAACAAAGGAAATGATTGTTTTGATTAAGCTAGTTGCTGATTAAGAATATTTGGATATATTCAAATGATGAAATATAAAACAACTATTTAAAATTATAAAGCATTTTGAAATCATGAGAAAACATTTTAGAACAAGCAAACAGTAAATGTTCAATATATAGTGGCTTTCACTGGCAAAAAAATGAAGCCTAAAATGTGAAACTGCTCATAAGACATGATCTCTACCATATAAAAATTATTTTAAGAGACTCAAAAGAAATATGCTAAAATTTTACCAGCTGATGTCTGAAATTGCAATGATCTTTTTTCTTTTTTGTGTGATTTTCTTATTGGTACAAATTACAGCAAGTTAGTGTCATTTGTATGATCAGAAGTTAAATGTTATCGCTAAATGATGTCATCTTATTGTCCTTGTGTCAACAGACAATCACATGCCTGGCAGCCATTGCCTGGAAAAAGAACTCTCTTTCACTTGAGAAAGTGGAGGTTGAGCCACCAAAGGCTGGGGAAGTTCGTATTAAGGTAAATTTAAATCTTTGAACTTGTACTTGTGAAGGCAAGTGTAAGGAAATCTTATTTCATGTATCAAAGTTGTTCCCAGTGTTCCAGCACTCCCACTACTGATACTGAAACAGCTAGTCAGTATCCCTGCCTGTATGCTTTCTGGCTGAATTCCAGGCAGAGCAGTAATACAGTGGCTATGCTACAGGAAATGTTTCATTTCTATGATCAATATGAGTGGATTGAGTCTATCCACAGAAAAGAAAACTTAGGCTATTAACTGAGAAGTTTTAAAACTTCTCAATGCCAATTAAACCTTGCAGCAGTTCAACTCATTTTACATTACTAACTTAATGTTTTCAATATGCTAGTTTAAAATCAATTTTCCCAGAGGATTGGGAAAACATTCCACAATACTGGGCTAAAATTTTTGGTTTCTCAATGGTGGTGCTATGGATACGTGGTCAAAAATCCTTCATTGGATAGAATAGACTCTAATATTGCAAACTAGTTGATGACATAGGGTGTACAGAGTCGATTTCAAAAGACCTAGTTTATTTCCAGATCTGAACGTGCACCATGAGAGTGGGTGAGTTATTTTAAATCTTCGAATCTTCCCTTTCCACATCTTTAAGTGAGTGAAGTCGCTCAGTCGTTTCCGACTCTTTGTGACCCCGTGGACTGTAGCCTACCAGGCTCCCCCATCCATGGGATTCTCCAGGCAAGAATACTGGAGTGGGTTACCATTTCCTTCTCCAGGGGATCTTCCCGACTCAGGGATCGAACCTCCTGACCCAGGGATCAAACCCGGGTCTCCCTCATTGTAGGCAGACGCTTTAACCTCTGAGCCACCAGGGTAATTAGACCTGCCCTGTGTTTCTCTGAATATTATTATAGGGATCAAATGAGGTCATTCATGTAAAAAATTATTCATAATAAGTCTCAGACAAAAGGAAAATTCCAAACTAATTTATCCTTGGCCACTTAATTCCTACCCAGATGACATCTACAGGGATCTGTGGTTCTGATGATCATACTATAAAAGGAATAATCACAGTGAAGTATCCCTTCATCCCAGGCCATGAAGGAGCTGGAATTGTGGAGAGTATTGGCGAAGGAGTGAGCTCAGTGAAACCAGGTAGGAAATGGGCCACAAAAACCTCTGCACAAACAACCCACCACCAAAATGCATTAGCATATTTACAGGAGAAATAAGTTGGTTTGCCTCTAAATTGTTTTACCTAATCACATATCGTGGTAGTAAATGTATCCAGTGATTCCAAGGGTCACACAGTTTCTCCACTGTCAGCGCTAGCAATCCAGAGTGTCAGTGCCTGAGCCAAGTAACTAGTTGAGATAGGACCAGTGTACTTCTAAATAGATTATAATCTCCTAGGAGCAGGGGCTGCTTGTTTTATTTCCAAACAAACAATAAAACTATATTATAAACATTAAGCTTGCTAAGTCACTAGATTTTAATTGTTACTGAAACTAAAAGAAATTATAATTACTTGACACAATAGAAGTGTTAGCTAAAAAATAAAAAATAAAAGAAGTGTTAGCTAATATGAAAATGGCAATCATTGCAATATAAATGTATCAAATCAATATAAACTTACACACAATTTTGTTTATCAAATATATGTCAGTAAAAACTTTTTTCTAATGAATTATTTGTCAGCAGAAAGGGAAATTTTATAATCTGGCAAGTTAATTTATTCTGACATAACTGCAGAAGAATTCACTGTTTCCTTTTTTATTGAAATACAGTTGACACACACACAATACTATGCTACAGGAATTTCTTAGCAATCCAGTGGTTAGGACTCCATGCTGTCCTGTCAACAGCCTGGGTTCAATGCCTGATTGGGGAATTAAGATCCTATAAGCCTATACAAATACATATAAGTATGTGTGTATCAGTTCAGTTCAATTCAGTCACTCAGTTGTGTCCAATATTTTGGGACCCCATGGACTACAGCATGCCAGGCTTCCCTGTCCATCTCCAGCTCCCAGAGCTTGCTCAAATTCAAGCCCATCAAATTCATGCCATCCAACCATCTCATCCTCTGCCATCCAACCATGTCATCTTCTGTTGTCCCCTTCTCCTCCTGCCTTCAATCTTTCCCATCATCAGGGTCTTATCCAATGAGTCAGTTCTTTGCATCAGGTGGCAAAAGTATTGGCCACAGCTTCAGCATCAGTCTTCCAATGAATATTCAGGACTGATTTCCTTTAGGATGGACTGGTTTGATCTCCTTGAAGTCCAAGGAACTCTCAAGAGTCTTCTCCAACACTACAGTTCAAAACCATCAATTCTTCGGCACTCAACTTTCCTTATAGCCCAACTATCACATCCATACGTGACTACTGGAAAAACCATAGCTTTGACTAGATGGACCTCTGTTGACAAAGTAATGTCTCTACTTTTTAATATTCTGTCTAGATGGGTCATAGCTTTTCTTCCAAGGAGCAGGCATCTTTTAATTTCATGGCTGCAGTCACCATCTGCAGTGATTTTGGAGCCCAAGAAAATAAAGTCTGTCACTATTTCCATTGTTTCTCCACCTATTTGCCATGAAATGATGGGACCAGATGCCATGATCTGAATTTTTGAATGCTGAGCTTTAAGCCAGCTTTTTTCACTTTTCTCTTTCTCTGTCATCAAGAGGCTCTTTAGTTCCTCTTCACTTTCTGCCATAAGGGTGGTATCATCTGCATATCTGAGGTTATTGATATTTCTCCCAGCAATCTTGATTCCAGCTTGTGCTTCATCCAAGCTGGCATTTCACATGATGTACTCTGCATTTAAATTAAATAAGCAGGGTGACAATATACAGCCTTGATGTACTTCTTTCCCGATTTGGAACCAGTCTGTTGTTCCATGTCCAGTTCTAACTGTTGCTTCCTGACCTGCATACATATTTCTCAGGAGGCAGGTAAAGTAGTCTGGTATTCCCATCTCTTTAAGAATTTCCCACAGTTTGTTGTGATCTACACAGTCAAAAGTTTTAGCATAATCAATAAAGCAGAAGTAGATGTTTTTCTGGCATTCTCTTGCTTTTTCTATGATCCAACGAATGTTGGTATTTTGATCTCTGGTTCCTCAGACTGTGTTCATTAATTCTCTTCACCTTCCCAGCCTATAACCCTGGGTCCCAGGAGGGTTAATTATTGGACCTACACATAATCAGTATGCTCTTAGAACTGTGCAACCTAAAAAACCACCCTCTGTAGTAAGCACTCCAGGAGCAGCCTCTCTCTGCAGAAAGAAAGCTATTCCTTTTACTCTCTGAACTGAGAATATCTTGAACCACAGCCCCCTAAGGAAAACATGTCATAGACCTGCTGTGGGTCTATGTGCCATCATGGGGCAGGTAGGCTCAATAGAAAGGTCTCTGCTGTTATCCAGCTTCAGGCAGGTAACGACCTCTGCGGACTTAAATCTCTCAAAGGAAAACCAAAAGGTTAGAGTAGATGACATCTCTAAGGGTCATTCCCAGTTTTATTAGTTTATTTCCAGAGTAAAAGCAGACCTACAATTATCTATCCAGCAAGGAATATCCCCATATTTCCATCATTTGTCCAAAATAATAATGGGATTTCTGAAACCAGGTTATAGGATTTTTCCTCCAAAATAGCCATGGGATATGTTATACTTGTCATAATCTGTCCACAGCAAGTTATCAAATCATTCAATGAAGTTTTTATCACCGCACTATTGTGTTTCAATAATATTTTAAACTAATGATTTTTTTTTCCTATATATAGGAGATAAAGTCCTCACACTTCCTCTTCCACAGTGTAGAGAATGCAGCGCCTGCTTGCATCCCAAGGGAAACTTCTGTGAGAAGCAAGAGTTAGTAGATTTGCCCATCTTTGTTTATCTTGTCACTTTTTATTAAATCGCTTATATTGTGCAAGCACTGACCTGGAGCTAAAGGTGTTCATTTCTCTCCTTACAACTCTGTGTTTCTGGGTTGCTGCTGTGCCCGTCCGTGTCACGGCTGAACAGCCTTCTGCCCTCTTCTGGATTAATGCTCGATGGCACAAGCAGGTTTACCTGCAAAGGAGAAAAGATCTACCACTGTTTCCGCGCAAGTACATTCACCGAATATACTGTTGTGCCTGAGATTTCGGTGGTAAAAATTGATGCTGCTGCTCCCATGGATAAAATTTGTATCATAAGCTGTGAGGTGCCTACAGGATATGGGGCTGCTGTTCACTCTGCCCAGGTGAGGAAAACAGCTGTGTGTTAGTATGTTACAGTGATCTGCCGAGAAAACATAAAAACAAGACCAAAACAGTCCAAATGTTTCAACTGGGGTCTATAGTTCCAAAAGCCTCAATGGTTGTTTTTGTTTGTTTTCTTAATTATACAAGTGTCCAGATGTGATTCCTAACACAAACATGACTTGTGAATTTGTAGGTCACTCCTGGTTCTACCTGTGTGGTCTTTGGACTTGGAGGAATCGGCTCAGCTATTGTCATGGGCTGTAAAGCCTCTGGTGCTTCTAGAATCATTGGAGTTGATATCAACGAGGAAAAATTTCCTCGGGCAAAAGCATTAGGGGTCACAGATTTTCTCAACCCTTCGAATCTCAAGAAGCCCGTCCAGGAGGTGGTCAAGGAGATGACAGGCACCGGTGTTGACTTTGCCTTTGAGGCCATCGGACTCACAGAAACCATGGTGTGTGGGTTCGGGTCACAGTGAGTAGAAGCAGATCTGTAGGTTTGGTTCCAGATCAGCACAATTAAGTGAACATTGTAATAAAATGAGTCAAGTAATTTTCTGGTTTTCCACCACACATAAAAATTACATTTATACTATACTGTAGTCTATTAGTATACAATAGCATTTTGTCTAAGAAAAAACAATGTACACACCTTAATTTTAAAACACTTTATTGCTAAAATATGCTAATCATCTGAGCCTTCAGTGAGAGTCAGTATCTTTTTGTAATAGTAACAAAGATCACTGATTACATATCATAATAAGAAATATAATAATAGTGAAAATGTTTGAAATACTGTGAGAATTACCAAATGTGACACAGACAAAAAAGAAGCAAATGCTATTGGAAAAAATGTGCTGATAGACTTACTCAACACAGGGTTGCCACAAACCTTCAATCTGTAAAAAATGCATATCTGCAAAATGGAAAACACAGTAAAATGAATTTTGTCTATAGATGCTTGCTTAGTGGGTGGGAACACACTATGTATAAAACTCCCCTGAATACATGTTTTGGACCTGTGGACCCCAAACCTAAAAATGGAATGTATAGTCACTCTAAAATATCCATCTTAAAAATAAAAGCAATATATACTTTAAAGATATGATACTATAATATATGAAGTTTAAATAAGCACTATTTCCTTTCCTGTAGTCCTAGCTCTTTATCCACGAACATGTTTTTATATTTAAGTATCAACATTTGTAATTCACATATGATATTCATGTGTGTTCTGTTTCAGAACCATTCATCATTTGAAAAATGAACCTATGCACCAGTATGTTAAGTTCAGGGAGAATAAAGTAGACCCTACACTCTTGGAACTGACAGCATAGAGGAAAGAATTTGGCATTCGATTCATTTCAGCATGTATCTAACGTACATGGTCAAAGGGTGAAGGAAGTAGACGCAGTGATGTAACAGGAAAGAGACATAGGCAAAATGCAGGAAGGGGAGAGAGAGAAGATTAAGAACCAGAAAAGAAGTAAAATAGAGTGACCTGAAGTATACTCTACACCCTTAAAAAACTGGTTTTTTTTTTAATGAAGCTTCACACACACATATGTATATATTTGTTTTGTTTAAGTATAAATGAACTAAACAGTGTCATACAAGTGAGAAGGTCAGGCAAAGAATAATAGTGTGTGTGGTCTTTGAAGTGGCAGGTAATTTTATTAAATAAACACACAGTACTTACTGTGCCAGATAACATTGTAAATGTTTTAATCACTTAAGCCTTATAACAAATCTATGACATAGGTGGTATTATTCTTCTTTTTACAAATAGACATAGGGAGGTTAAGTAACTTGCCTAAAGTCATACGGCAGCAGGGTCTTTATCACTTTACTCTAAACTCTTTACCACTAAACTCTACTGGTTCTCTAATGAGATTCCATCACTGGCAGTGTTGAAAGCTGGGCTCAAAATAAGTAGCATCTGCCCAGGAAAAGGTCTGAAATCTAGGAATCCACAATTCCTTCCAACACTGCAGATAGTTGCTACTTACATATGGGCATCTACTTACGGTCATTATTCTCATTATCAGGTTGCTGCTTGGGACTCCTGCAACCTGAGCCATGGTGTCTGTATAATCACTGGGGTGTCTGCACCAAATTTAAAGTTTTCCCTTTCTGGTCAAACAGTTTTCACTGGACGGACACTGAAGGGTGCGTGTTTAGGAGGTAAGTCAGTTGCTTTTGCTTTCACGAAACCTCTTTCAACTTTGTCAGTTCAGCTCAGTTCAGTCACTCAGTCGTGTCCAACTCTTTGCGATCCCATGAATCGCAGCACACCAGGCCTCCCTGTCCATCACCAACTCCCGGACTTTACTCAAACTCATGCCCATCGAGTCGGTGATGCCATCCAGCCATCTCATCCTCTGTCGTCCCCTTCTCCTCCTGCCCCCAATCCTTCCCAGCATCAAGGACTTTTCCAATGAGTCAACTCTTCACATGAGGTGGACAAAGTATTGGAGTTTCAGCTTCAGCATCAGTCCTTCCAATGAACACCCAGGACTGATCTCCTTTAGGATGGACTGGTTGGATCTCCCTGCAGTCCAAGCGACCCTCAAGAGTCGTCTCCAACACCACAGTTCAAAAGCATCAATTTTTTGGTGCTCAGCTTTCTTCACAGTCCAACTCTCACATCTATACATGACCACTGGAAAAACCATAGCCTTGACCAGATGGACCTTTGTTGGCAAAGTAATGTCTCTGCTCTTTAATATGCTATCTAGGTTGGTCATAACTTTCCTTCCAAGGAGTAAGCGTCTTTTAATTTCATGGCTACAGTCACCATCTGCAGTGATTTTGGAGCCCCAAAAAATAAAGTCTGACACGGTTTCCACTGTCTCCCTATCTATTTCCCATGAGGTGATGGGACCAGATGCCATGGTCTTAGTTTTCTGAATGTTGAGCTTTAAGCCAACTTTTTCACTCTCCTCTTTGACTTTCAACTTTGTAGAAACATGTAATTCAAAATTTTCCTCCTTGGGGAAACAGACCTATAATGGTATAAGTTTTCAAAGACTTCTCCAATGAATTGGTATATTTTGCAGATCAATTTTAGCCAATTTAATTAAATAGGTTTTTTTTTTTTTTTACATTTAAATAAAATTTTTTATCTCCTACAAAATAGTTTCTGGGTTTTCCCAGTGTTTGGAATAATTCAGCTAAGTTCAGTTCTGCACTGGTGGACTCAAAGTTTGTTGTGCTATTCTAACAGCGAGGCTTTCTGAATAATTACATGTACCAACTTGGTATTTGGCACTGATATTTGTCTTCCCATAGGAGCCCTTATTTCTGAGCAGTACTGACCAATAGCTTTACTAAATTAATATTTCTATCTCCATCCATTGCTCTGATCAAAAGTTCCCATGCCATCTCAATGTGTGTGAATAGAGAGATGAGGAAATAGTTGTATAATGTTAAACCCAGGAGGTAGGCTGGAGACTGCTACTTTATTTTTAATTAGTTTTTAACCCAATAACATGTGAATAATGACCCAATTTTTTTCCAAAGGTGTTCTAGGTAACAGAACTGTCTGTAGCAGCCACACTTAGCAACAAAAGCCAACAACTTCTGATGTACAAATGAACTCATCAATGGCAAATTTTCAGAATAGTTTACCCATCTCCACAACTTACTGATTTTTCTTTTGGTTAGTTTGATATTTCTCAAATCTTATTACTTATTTTTATTTTGCAGATTATAAAACCAAAGACTGTTTTCCCCAACTAGTGACTGCTTACCTACAAAATAAAATTAATATAGATCCATTAATAACCCATCAGTTGCCTTTTGACCAACTCCACAAAGCTTTCGAGGTGTATAATGCTGGAAAAACGTGAGTGTTTTCTTTGATGAATTTCTGTACCCTGAACTCACAGAAAAAATGACTTCTCAAACATTCCTAAGTGGTTTTGTGAAAAAAAGATGACTACCTGAAGACCTTCAATATCTTTCATATACTCTATCCTATTTCCTGTTGTCACAAGGATAAGAAAAGGTTTTATCTGCAAGTTCCTCTTCGGGAAAGACCTGTATTAACTTATCTCAAAGAAATGTTTGAGGAGGCATTCTACTCCACATCAGTCAATTATGCATTATTTTTCTGATTAGAGAAATAATCTAGAATAAATAAGTTGATGTTACTGGCATCATAAAATCTTACAAGGACCTTCAAGGCAAAGGTTCAGACTCTACCCAGGGCACAAAGCCTTTCTACATAATTTCCTGACAAATGTCAGTCTGCTCCAGCTAGCATACTTTTAGGGATGAAGTGTTTACTCACTGTGTTCATGTATACACTCAATGCATGTTGAGTGATGGTACACTCTTTGCCAGGACTGTCCTGAGTTCTGGGGACAGTGGGGAGCAAGTAACAAGGAGTAAATGAGAAATTACTTCTGTGATGAATTCTTTGACTTTCTAATTCTGGTTCTTAAGAACATCTCTCTTTCCTATTCTCTCCCCACTTCTCTACCTATATCATTTGTTTGTTTTATGATTTCTTTTTATTTTAAGATAGGAATTTAAATTTTAGCCTGCTATATACCTTGTTGGTTTAGACCTAGCATGTCAGCCCATTTAAATCAAGAATGAAGAGCCAAGAAAACTCATCTAAAATTTTAGAAACAAATAATAGAGGAGGGGAATGGATCTAGCAGGTAGTAGACACACTACAAACAGAAAGGAACTAAGGGAACTCATTTATTCTTCCCTAATTAGACATGGTATTAGATTTTAAGATTGATGGGAGCTGATCAGAAGCTGTAGCAAAGGGTTTGGATGTCTTTGTGATTAAGTAGCCAGAAGGAATGGTGCTCAAAGTTGGGGTCTTCCTGTTATAGCTGATTTGGGATTCTGCTTTCACCCCATCCTATATTTCTTATAGGTAAACTAGATGAAGGTGGAGTGGGGTGGGGATAGGCAACTAAGTCTTTCAATACAGTACATAATTGCTTTGCTGATATCACTGTTTCTCAAGGAATTCAGTTGCTTTATTATTACACTTTTATGTTTCAGGATCCGCTGTGTTCTGCTGTTCTGAGATCCCAAATAATGAAAGGTGCAAGGATATCCTTGGGAATTTATTCCTTTCCTGTTTCACCTCCCTGATTGTTCCAGTGCAGTGAAAAGAGCAGCAAAAATATGGAAATGCAGTCTGATTGTAAAAATGAAACAAGTGCACCTTGAATTTAATTATAATAAAATAACCTTTTAGAGAACAGATGTTATATAATTCATTTTATGACATTAAAAAAAGGGATGGTGGGATTTGATTTATAATAATAGTGATATGTCCATCAACCCAACTGATCTCTGTCATTAGTCCACGAAAGCTGTCCCTGAGTTATCCCTTATTCCTATTCTCAATATACAGATTTCTCTGTATCTTTCACACCACTCCAGGGTTTACATGATTTTGCTGTTTCTACAACACATGGGGTCTCATAAATTCTTGGAAGGCTCTCTCGGGACACAGTGAGCCATTTTCTATCCTGGGGTCTTCATACCATCCTATGCCTACAATACCCATGACACACTGAGGCACAGTTCCCATCTACTTTCAAACATACAAGCATATCTGGGAAATCTTGCCACCTGCACCCCGAGGAAGCATGTGTAGGACTCTTTAAGAGAAACTCACCTAGGACCTCATAACTTCCTTTTCAAGTCTTTTTCTCTTCACTAAACAAATATAATTATTTCCTCAGTCATTTACATTCTCCTTAAACTTTTGAACTGTTGAAACAAAGAAATCACAAGGAAAATTTCTTTTATAATCTTGTTTCATTTGTAATATCGCTTTCTGAGATTTGAGCTCAAAATGTCCAGCTGACTTAATGAGAGAAGGTCCAAGAATTTTAAAAAAAATACATGAAGATTTTTCTTAAGTGAATACTTCAAATATAATCCTGCCAGTCTATCTCTGTCACCTTAACAAACCCTTCCCTCTCTGAATATCAGCTGCCACATTGTCAAGTGGGAAAAGAAGAGTAATGTTATAAGATGATTTTTAAAACTGGAGATCACATGTATAAATGAAGAAATAAAATGAAAACATGTATAAAATTTTAAAGAATAGAATAATTGGGATCTAAGGAAAGGGAAAAGATAAGGCAAAGAAATTAAGAAATTTTAAACCAAGAATTTAAGAATAAAAATTATAGAATTCAAACATTCTAAAGAACAGAAAGACAAGGCTAGGAGAAATTGAGTTTCAAAAGAATAAAATAACTACTTTGTTACATAGATAAAAGCTATCAATGTGACCTAAAATCATGAGGAAAAAAATTAGTAACAGAATGTATTCTTAACAAAATACAACTGGAAAAATAAAAGAGCTGATACCAGAATTGTATCAGAAGCTTGGGGTTGGAAATACCCAGCTACCAAGAACTGTCCCCCAAGCTGGAAGACTTCTACACTTGAACAGAAGCTTGGAAAGAAAAACAAAAACAAAAACCCCATGAAACACACAGCAGGGCCAGGAGAAAGATGCACTTAGATGGAAGGCTTTTTCCTGAACCTCACTGTCCCCAGACACTATTAGAGAGACACTTATGTTGCTTCTATTGCATCAAAATTGTTGCTGCCTCTTTTTTTGTTTCTTTTTGTTGGGAGCATGGTGCAACATTCAGGATCTTAGTTCCCTAACCAGGGATGGAACCCTTGTCCTCTGCATTGGGAGCATGAGGTCTTAACCACCTGACCACTAGGAAAGTCCTTGTTGCCTCTTACCAATCTTTTCCTCTGTGATTGATCTTTGGACAATTCTATAAAAGGAGTCCTAGTTAGGCATATTTCTGTAGCTTTCATAATATCTCTTTTCTACCTCCTAGCTTTTAGGGTGTTTCCTTCTATTTCTGACACTGTCTTCAAAATGTCTCCAGTTATTTATTTGTGAAAACATTATTTCACATACTCACTTCCGCTTTTTTTGTAGCCAGTTGTCTCATGCTCTATCCCCCCAGGACAGTTGAGTAGGTTTTATATTTTGTTTGCTTTTGAAATAAAATGGACAAAGAATTACTAATTTCATGGCATCTTTCTCAGATTTCAAGAAGTCAGAGTGCTAGGGGGTCATTACTTCTCTTGTGAGATCACAATAGCACCATCACACTTTATTAAGAGTATCTCCTGGTTTACTGTTTAGGGCAAATCATATCTGTATTCCCTGTATCTGGTACAAAGTAAGTGCTCAATGAATTTTTTTGGAAGAATAAATCACAAAAAATCCATGAAAAGTTAAGAAGTTTTGCTCAATGCTTTAGGCTAAAACAAAGATTATTTTCAGAAATAAAGAAGGCAGAGAAGCAGAAGGAAAGGAGAATAATTCTCTGAGAACCTCCAATTCAGAAAGCCTCAGAATAATGAAGATGTAGGAAGAAGAGATGATAGAACAAAGCTAAAATGGATGAGAATTTGTGTCCACTGTTACGTTTAAAAGTAAAGATTAACCGCTGTCTTTCTGATTATTTCAATTTTTATCCACTATATACAATGGATGCTAGAAGGTCAGAGAGTTACATAAACTTCCTAAATAAGCCACCAGAGTATAACTGAGTACTTACTAAATACCAGCCACTGTGCTAAGTACTTCACGATCATCATATAATCTTCATCTTGACTCTATGTGTTCGGGAATATTATCTCCATTTCACAGATGAAATAACTAAGATACAGAGAGACTGATTAATTTGCTCACTATGAAATAGTTATGTGACAAAACAAAGACTGAAGTCTAAGCAATATAAAGGCTGTGCTCTAAGTCATTTTTCTTTATTACCATTTAGCAAGGAGTTCATAAATAATAAGGCTACTTAATATTTATTATTGTGAAAGTAAGTGTTTGTCACTCAGTTGTGTCCATCTGTTTGTGACCCCATGGACTGTAGCCCACCAGGTCCTCTGTCCATGGGATTTTTCAGGCAAGAATGCTGGAGTGGGTTGCCATTTCCTTCTCCAGGAGATCTTCCTGACCCAAGGTTGGAATCCGGTGTCCTGCATTGCAAGCAGATTCTTTACCATCTGAGCCACCAGGGAAGCCCAATTATTATTATTATTATTCCTATATTTGTGGTATAAATAAATTGCTATGAGAAAAGCACAATGGATATGATCTTGTGACACAAAAGCTCCAAAAACTGAGTAGACAGTGAAAAGATAGACTGAATTCATTTCAGATTGTGAAGGAAATGGGACAGTAGAGAATGGAAGGAACAGGCAGTCAGGGATTCTTTTTCATGCTGTGAGTTTAAAAAAAGGAAAGAACTGAGGCTTGATGTTTCAGCAGCTCTGCTTTTAAAATGCAACCTAAGTACATATGGATATGGACATAGATACAGATATGTATATGGATATGGGACTCCTGACTGTCCAGGCGTTCTTCCCAAGCTCACAGGACAGAAAACCATAAGTGAGACCCAGCTAGCTAACTTTCATTTCTTACTTCTCACAATTGATATAGAGATTGAATAGAGGTGGAGAGAAAACAGCATATATGACTTTAATCAGATTTGCCTCCTCTCTCCTTGTCAATATATTCTATGACTATAGTAAACCTGTGAAGTACTGTTAATTCCTGGTGTTTTCAGCTGCACCATAAACTGGCTGTCTAATATCTCTATGTGTGTGCTCAGTTGTGTCCAACTCTTTGCAACTCCATGGACTGTAGCCCACCAAGTTCCTCTGTCCACGGGATTTCCTAGGTAAGAATATTGGGTGGGTTGCCATTTTCTTCTCCAGGGATCTTTCCAATATGGGGATCAAACCCATGTCTCCTGAGTTTCCTGCACTGGCAGGCAGATTCTTTACCACCAGCACCTCTTGGGAAGCCCCCAGCTAGCTAATATCTCACAAAACTACTTTTCATTCCTCTAATCTGGGTTGTAAGAACGATGAAGATATTTTACCTTTCACTTTACTTCTTATGTACTAATATGAATTTTTAGTATAAGCATGCATAACTGAAATATACAGAAGTGAGGTAAAAACAAAAGCTGAGTACATGGATTTTCAAAATATATATGGCCTTGAAATCTAAATCCTAAAAGATGATGCTGTGAAAGTGCTGCGCTGAATATGCCAGCAAATTTGGAAAACTCCACAGTGGCCACAGGACTGGAAAAGTCAGTTTTCATTTCAATCCCAAAGAAAGACAATGCCAAAGAATGCTCAAACTACCTCACAATTGCACTCATCTCACATGCTAGCAAAGTAAAGCTCAAAATTCTCCAAGCCAGGCTTCAACAGTACATGAACTGGCCTTGAATCACAGCTAAATAATATCTTTAGGTTATGAGGCTCTGCTAAATATAACATTGACTTTTGAAAGTTTCAGACATAAAACAAAAGAAAATTGAATAGTCAAATGTAGTTTTGTTAAAAAATAAAAATTCTGAAATATTCTAAATGGAAGGGACCTGAACATGCGTTGATTTCATTAGCCAGTGGAGCTCATATACCCCACAAAGCATAGCTTTAAATGATACAAGTAACTAAAGCCAATGTTCAACATGTTATACTAATATTGGCTCAAGTTCCCAATTTTAAAAAACCTGGGGATGTGCCTGTAATGAATAGGAAACTTGCTTATCTTGTTTACCTTTTAAATAACTATCTCAGTTATCTGAGATATCTGTTATCTGAGTGACTCTCTCAGAATCTTGTTCACAGTAGAGGATCAACTGTTATTTACAATAATGAATTAATGAATCCATGGACATGAGGAGGCCACTTTTTTTTTTTTTTTTTTTGGGTTTTGTCATACATTGATATGAATCAGCCATGGATTTACACTTTTTCTGAAGTGGAGGGACAATATCTGAAGTCCGGTCATAGCTGAACTATTACCATGTTTTCAATTATTAAAACAGAACATAAATTTTCATAGAAAAAAGTGGTTTTTAAACAATAAACCAATACTAGTAACTCAGATATTTCCCAAATCTATCTTTTATTCTGTTTTTTTATCTGCCATATGCCTAATAAATACATATGCCACATTGTTCTTGAACTGGAGACATGGTGATCAACAAGGAAAATAAGATCCCAAGTTTTATTTTCCAGGTATATAGGGAGTGACAGAATGAACAAGTGAATAAATAAATGAACAGGTTATGAAGGGAGTTATAAAGAAAATAAAAGAGGGTGATGTACCAGAGAATATCTGAGAAAAATATTCTTGATTGGGTGATCAGTGTATGTGTGGGAAGAATGAATACGAACACATTCAGGATTCTGGGTCTAATAACTGAAAATCTTGTACCAAAAAACCACATAGAAGCATAGAATTTTTAGAACTGGAAGTTAAAGGAGATACTACAGTCCAATGTCCTCATTTCAAGGACAAGAAAACTGAAGTCTGGAAAGTTAAGAACCCTTTATAACAGGAAAATTTAATTCAAAGTGAGTCTGTACAACACAGTTCAGACCTTTTTACTTCCAGTTCAGAAATATATTCTCTTTATTAAAATTGAAGCATTTATAATGGTTACAAAAGGAGAAAGACTAGGGGAGGGATAAATTAGGAGTTTGGAGTTAACATACACACACCACTACACATAAAATAGATAATTAACAAAGACCTAGTGCACAGCACAGAGAACTCTACTCAATATTCTGTAATAACCTATATGAGAAAAGAATCTGAAGAAGAATGGATATGTGTGTATGTGTAACTGAATCACTTTGCTGTACACCTAAAACTAACACAACATTGTAAATCTACTTCACTATAAAATGAAAATAAGGTGAAAAGATAAATAAAGTTACACTATAGATGAAAAATAAAATTTTCAAATATTAAAAAAGAAAAAAATCAAATCATTTGTAGAACTGCTTCCTAAAAAGAATTTACTTTTGTCAGTTTCCTTTTGGTGGTTTTGAAGTACTTAGCACAAAACAGGCACAGAAAAAGTGAGATGAACCACACTGTATTACCTACAATAAATGACTTGATATAGCTGCTTTAACTGTCAATCAGGTAGACATGCTGTGAATGCAAGGATGGAGAAGGGGTAAGGAGAAAGCAGTTATTTGTAATATATATCCAGGCACACTGGTAAATGGAGTTGTGGCAGGCAGAATTCCAAAACATCTTCCATACTCAACCAAAGATTTCCTGTGAATTAGATGACTATTATCTCCATGATTATGTTACATGAATAACCAGGGGCTTCCCTAGTGGCTCAGATGGTAAAGCATCTGCCTTTAATGCGGGAGTCCCGGGTTCTATCCCTGGGTCAGGGAGATCCCCTGGAGAAGAAAATGGAAGCTTACTCCAGTATTCTTGCCTGGAAAATTCCAAGGACAGAGGAACCTGGTGGGCTACACAGTCCATGGGGTCGCAAAGAGTTGGACACGACTGAGAAACTTCACTTTCTTTCTTTATGTTAACCTGGCCAAAGGAGACTATCTAAATTGGCTTGATCTAATTACAAGAGCACTTAAAAACAGAGGGAGAAATCTGAGAGATTTGAAACATAAGGATTCAGTGCACTGATGCTGGCTTGAAGATGGAGGTGCCATGTGCAAGGGCTGTAGCTAACCTCTGAGAACCAAGAGTGAACCCTGGGTGGCAGCCATCAAGGAAATGAGGCCTTAGTCCTACATTTACAAGGAAATGAATTCTGCCAATAAACAGAATGAGCTTAGAAGAAGATTCTTTCCCAGAGTCTAAAGATTAAGAGCCCAGCCCAGCCAATCACCTTGATGCTGGCCTTCGAGGACCCAGTTGAGCCTGCCTAGACTTCTGACCCACATTGCTGTCAACTAATAAGTGGGTGTTGTTTTAAGCCACTGCATCTGTGAGGTTTTCTCTTTATTTTGTTACATACACACACAAAAAGATGCAGCTGTCAACTTAATTGGTCATATTTAAACCACAATAAGGACATAAAGAGGAGGGTGTTCCTAGCCCCCTTTTTCAAATGAGAAAAATAAGAGACACAGGGACATCAGGTGACTTGCCCAAGGTCACACATAGTTTGACTCTTTTTGCAAAGAAGATATGTCATGTTGAGTACGTAGGTAGTTAGCCCTCAGAACAACTTGACAATGTTTTAAACTAGAAAACCAGTTATTCTAACTAATTTTTCTAATGCATAGATTGGTAAAAATTAGACATTTTACAAACTCTACGTGTTTCATTTCGCTCAGTGGTAAAGAATTTGCCTGACATTTCAGGAGACGTAGATTTGATCCCTGGGTCAGGAAAATTCCCCTGAGGAAAGAAGTGGCAACCCACTCCAGTTTTCTTGCCTGGGAAATTACAAGGCCAGAGAAGACTGGTGGGCTACAGCCCATGGGGTCACAAAAGAGTTGGGCAAGACTGAGCAACTAAACAGCAACAAACGTATCTCATTTGGATGTCTAGAAGCCTAATTTGTGTTCTTTTTTATCACTTCCTTTTAAGTATTAAATTTAAAATTTAAAAAAAATCCAGTATTATTGAAAGTCAACAGGTTTATCGTAATTAGAAGATAACAAAGATAAAAAAATTTTTTTTAATAAAAATAATTAAGGCATTAAGAAGAAAACCTTTCAAAAAAAAAGAAAAGACAAAAACACCCCACAGAAATGATAACAGGAAAAAAAGCTAAGAGGAGAAAAACATAATATCAAACATATGACTACTTGAAATTTAAACAGGGATGAAGCAAATAGGAAATTACGAAAGTAATAGAAAATTTCCAAGATCTGGAAATATAGAATACTTCTCTTTGCACACTAAAAAAAATCCCTCATCAAGTACCAAAAACAATTAATGAAAAAATACTCACAAATGAATTATTGTGACATTTCAGAACATCAAAGCAGAAAGATTTTCTTAAAAAATATTTCAGAAAAAAGCACATTATGACAATAAATTCATAAGTAAATAAATAAAAATTTTAAATCAGAATGACTTCATACCTCTTATCAGCTTCATTAGTGATATGAAAATATTAACAATGACTTCAAAATTATAATGGAAACTATTCTGAACCTATTTTCTAAATCCAGCTATATCAGTCTTCGCGGAGAGTCGCCGCGGTCTCCTGCTTCAACAGTGCTTGAACGGAACCGGCTGCTCGTCCACCCCCCCAGCCCGGCAGGCTACTCAGAGCCAGCCCTCGTCACCACTTGACGACACCCTCCGACCGGCCCAAGGTCCCCGCCGCCGCTCCAGCGCAGCGCAGCCGTCGCCGTCGCCGCCACCGCCCCTTCTCATCCGCCCGCCATGACGAGCGCATCCCCCTCGCAGGAGCGCCAGAACCACCACCAGGACTCGGAGGCCGCCATCAACCGCCAGATCAGCCTGGAGCTCTACGCCTCCTATGTGTACCTGTCCATGTCCTACTATTTTGACCGCGATGATGTGGCTTTGAAGAACTTTGCCAAGTACTTTCTTCACCAATCTCATGAGGAGAGGGAACATGCTGAGAGACTAATGAAGCTGCAGAACCAGCGAGGTGGCCGAATCTTCCTTCAGGATATCAAGAAACCAGACCGTGATGACTGGGAGAATGGGCTGAATGCAATGGAATGTGCGCTGTGCTTGGAAAGAAGTGTGAATCAATCACTACTGGAACTGCACAAACTGGCCACTGAAAAAAATGATCCCCATCTGTGTGATTTCATTGAGACTCATTACCTGAATGAGCAGGTGGAAGCCATCAAAGAATTGGGTGACCACGTAACCAACCTGCGCAAGATGGGGGCCCCTGGATCTGGCATGGCAGAGTACCTCTTTGACAAGCACACCCTGGGACACAGTGAGAGCTAAGCCTCCGGCTGGCTTCCCACAGCCACAGGGGTGACTCCTCTGGTCACCAAGGCAGTGCATGCATATTTGGGTTACCTTCACCTTTTCTATAAGTTGTAACAAAACATCTACTTAAGTTCTTTCTTTAGTACCATTCCTTCAAATAAAGTAATTTGGTACCCAAAAAAAAATAAAAATAAAAAAATAAATCCAGCTATATCAAGATTGGAGAGAGTATAGAAGTCTGGAAGAGGTCTAGAGATCCAGAAAGTGGATCCTGTGCTAAAGAACCTATTACTGAGGATTCAGGCACTACAGATGTCCACAGCACATACCTAATGTTTAACTTCTCTTTTTTTCTTTTGAAATTAAATTTAGAAATTATCAGGGAAGCCTGGCACGCCACAGTCTATGGGGTCACAAAGAGTCAGACATGAGTTACTGACTGAACAACAGCAACAACCACAGAAATTATCAAATTTTACTTCACTACTTATCATATTAGCAGATATTAATTAGAATGCAAGTGTTGCAGATGTTTGAAGTTTGAGCCAATCTGGAATATACTTGCCATTCAAATTGGCAAAAGCACCAGTTGGTCTTTATTTTTTAATTAATCTTTATCGGAGTATAGTTTTTACAATGTTGTGCTAGCTTCTACTATACAGAAAAGTTAAGCAGGTATACATATACATATATCCACTCTTTTAGATTGAATCGGATATATATGTATACCCACTGTTTCAGATTCTTTTCCCATATGAGTCATCACTGAGTATTGAGTAGTTCCCTCTGCTACACAGTAGGTTCTTGTTATCTATTTTATATATAGTGAAAGTGAAGTTGCTCAGTTGTGTCCAACTCTTTGCAACCCCATGGACTGTTGCCTACCAGGCTCCTCTGTCCATGGAATTTTTCAGGCAAGAGTACTGGAGTGGGTTGCCATTTCCTTCTCCAGGGGGTCTTCCTGACCCAGGGATTGAACCTGAGTCTCCCGCATTGCAGGCAGATGCTTTACCCTCTGAGCCACCAGGGAAGCCCCTCTGTATAGCAGTGTGTCTGTTTATCCCTCTCCCCCTTTCCTCCTTGGTAACCACTAGCTTGTTTTCTACATATGTGACTCTTTTTCTGTTTTGTAAATAAACTCATTTGTACCATTTTTTTAGATTCTCCATATAAGGGATATCATACAATATTTGTTTCTGTCTGACTCGCTTCACTCCGTATGATAGTCTCTAGGTCCATCCATGTCACTGCAAATGCCATTATTTCATTCTTTCTTCTGGCTGGGTAACAACCCATTGTCTATATGTGCCACATCTTCTCTATCCATTCATCCGTCAGTGGACATCTGAAGTAACATGCCCCTCTCTATATCTGATGAATCAGATATACATATGCATATACCCACTCTTTCAGATTCTTTTCCACTCTTTTAGATTCTTTTTCATGCCAGTCTGATTTCTGGCATTAGCCAGGCTCCTGAGACTCTGTTGGAGGAATTCCACTGGAGCTCTGAGAGAGAGCTCAGCTATTTCTGCCAGGGTTGCTAAGTTGGTAGAACACTTCTGAGCAGCTCCAGGAAGCAAAAACAACTGAGCTAAGAATGAAATGAATACACAGGAAAGGCAATACAAGAGATGCAGAGAGGTTGCATCCTCATCACATTGCTTTTACTTACCATTCTACACACTGGGCCTCGCACATGCCTGGTACAGCAAGCTACAAGAAAGGTCTGACTGAATTACTGACAATTAAATCTATTTACACTTACCATAATTACTGATATACCTGATTTTATTTCTTCCTCATTTTTATGCTTTCTTTCTTTGTTGTGTTCTCTATGCTATTCCCTTTCTTCTTTTTGAATACCTCACACCATTTCCTTTTGTCTACTAGTTTAGAAGTTATACTAAACATTTTAATGTAAGTACTTATAAACTACCTTTACTATTCTCTGAAAAATAGAGGGAACTTATAACAGTAACTCAAACCATCCTACTTCCCCATCTCCAACCTGTATGATTAGGAAGTCTTTTCTCTACAAAAAAATTTAATAAATTTCTAAGTCGCTAGAAGCATGTACTATCTACAGAAGAGCTTCATTCAATATTTATAGTAGCTTCCATGTATTGGATGCTTTGAGGTTTCAGACAGTATGCTAAGTGCTTTATAGGCCCCTCCAGTTATCCTGACAAAAGCCTTATTATGTAAGTTTTCCTTTTTCTACATGTGAACAAACAGAAGCTCTGGAAAATTAAATACTGTTCAAGGTCAGCAATTAGTTAACAGCAGAAATGGGTTGCAAACTCAGGTCTTTCCGCTTCCCAAGCCTGTGCCTCTAGCATTAAACTAGATTACCAATAGAAAACATCACTACAGCATACATTCATTTATTCAGCATATGAATGTAGCACCTTCTATGTGCTAAATACCTACTCCAGTACTCTTGTCTGGAAAATACCATGGACAGAGAAGCCTGGTGGGCGCCAGTCCACAGGGTCACAAAGAGTTGGACATGACTGAGCAACTGAGCATGCACGCACCTGTGCTCACATAGGTGTTATGTGTGTGTGTGTGTATACACACACTCAAGTAGATATAGAGGATAGAGCAAACAAAACATATGTGATGCCTATCCCATGCCTTGGATACTGGTGTCACTCTTGGGTATAGTTTTCCATGATCTTCAAGAAGAAAATTTAAATAAAGATCAACTTTTTAATAATTACAAATTTTATTTCTACTGAAATCTATTTGCCAAGATTAACTTTAAAATAGCAGAGATGGCTGTGCGATCATGTGCCACTATAACCTTAAAAGCTAATGGATGTTAGAAATGAAAATGGAGAGATCACAACAGACAACACTGAAATACAAAGGATCATAAGAGACTACTACCAGCAGCTCTATGCCAATAAAATGGACAACTTGGATGAAATGGACAAATTCTTAGAAAAGTATAACTTTCCAAAACTGAACCAGGAAGAAATAGAAGATCTTAACAGACCCATCACAAGCAAGGAAATCGAAACTGTCATCAAAAATCTTCCAGCAAACAAAAGCCCAGGATCAGATGGCTTCACAGCTGAATTCTACCAAAAATTTAGAGAAGAGCTAACACCTATCTTACTCAAACTCTTCCAGAAAATTGCAGAAGAAGGTAAGCTTCCAAACTCATTCTATGAGGCCACCATCACCCTAATTCCAAAACCAGACAAAGATGCCACAAAAAAAGAAAACTACAGGCCAATATCACTGATGAACATAGATGCAAAAATCCTTAACAAAATTCTAGCAAACAGAATCCAACAACATATTGAAAAAATCATACACCATGACCAAGTGGGCTTTATCCCAGGAATGCAAGGATTCTTTAATATCCGCAAATCAATCAATGTAATACACCACATTAACAAATTGAAAGATAAAAACCATATGATTATCTCAATAGATGCAGAGAAAGCCTTTGACAAAATTCAACACTCATTTATGATTAAAACTCTCCAAAAAGCAGGAATAGAAGGAACATACCTCAACATAATAAAAGCTATATATGACAAACCCACAGCAAGCATCACCCTCAATGGCGAAAAATTGAAGGCATTTCCCCTGAAATCAGGAACAAGACAAGGGTGCCCACTCTCACCACTACTATTCAACATAGTGTTGGAAGTTCTGGCCACAGCAATCAGAGCAGAAAAAGAAGTAAAAGGAATCCAGATAGGAAAAGAAGAAGTTAAACTCTCACTGTTTGCAGATGACATGATCCTCTACATAGAAAACCCTAAAGACTCTACCAGAAAATTACTAGAGCTAATCAATGAATATAGTAAAGTTGCAGGATATAAAATTAACACACAGAAATCCCTTGCATTCCTATATACTAACAATGAAAAAACAGACAGAGAAATTAAGGAAACAATACCATTCACCATTGCAACAAAAAGAATAAAATACTTAGGAGTATATCTACCTAAAGAAACAAAGGACCTATACATAGAAAACTATAAAACACTGATGAAAGAAATCAAAGAGGACACAAACAGATGGAGAAACATACCGTGTTCATGGATTGGAAGAATTAATATTGTCAAAATGGCTATTCTACCCAAAGCAATCTATAGATTCAATGCAATCCCTATCAAGCTACCAACGGTATTTTTCACAGAGCTAGACCAAAGAATTTCACAATTTGTATGGAAATACAAAAAACCTCGAATAGCCAAAGTAATCTTGAGAAAGAAGAATGGAACTGGAGGAATCAACCTGCCTGACTTCAGACTCTACTACAAAGCCACAGTCATCAAGACAGTATGGTACTGGCACAAAGACAGAAATATAGATCAATGGAACAGAATAGAAAGCCCAGAGATAAATCCACAAACCTATGGACACCTTATCTTCGACAAAGGAGGCAAGGATATACAATGGAAAAAAGACAACCTCTTTAACAAGTGGTGCTGGGAAAACTGGTCAACCACTTGTAAAAGAATGAAACTAGAACACTTTCTAACACCATACACAAAAATAAACTCAAAATGGATTAAAGATCTAAATGTAAGACCAGAAACTATAAAACTCCTAGAGGAGAACATAGGAAAAACACTCTCCGACATAAATCACAGCAAGATCCTCTATGACCCACCTCCCAGAATGTTGGAAATAAAAGCAAAACTAAACAAATGGGACCTAATGAAACTTAAAAGCTTTTGCACTACAAAGGAAACTATAAGTAAGGTGAAAAGACAGCCCTCAGATTGGGAGAAAATAATAGCAAATGAAGAAACAGACAAAGGATTAATCTCAAAAATATACAAGCAACTCCTGAAGCTCAATTCCAGAAAAATAAATGACCCAATCAAAAGATGGGCCAAAGAACTAAACAGACATTTCTCCAAAGAAGACATACAGATGGCTAACAAACACATGAAAAGATGCTCAACATCACTCATTATTAGAGAAATGCAAATCAAAACCACAATGAGGTACCATTACACGCCAGTCAGGATGGCTGCTATCCAAAAGTCTACAAGCAATAAATGCTGGAGAGGGTGTGGAGAAAAGGGAACCCTCTTACACTGTTGGTGGGAATGCAAACTAGTACAGCCGCTATGGAAAACAGTGTGGAGATTTCTTAAAAAACTGGAAATAGAACTGCCATATGACCCAGCAATCCCACTTCTGGGCATACACACTGAGGAAACCAGATCTGAAAGAGACACATGCACCCCAATGTTCATCGCAGCACTGTTTATAATAGCCAGGACATGGAAGCAACCTAGATGCCCATCAGCAGATGAATGGATAAGGAAGCTGTGGTACATATACACCATGGAATATTACTCAGCCATGAATAAGAATTCATTTGAACCAGTCCTAATGAGATGGATGAAGCTGGAGCCCATTATACAGAGTGAAGTAAGCCAGAAAGATAAAGAACATTATAGCATACTGACACATGTATATGGAATTTAGAAGGGTGATGACGATGACCCTATGTGCAGAACAGAGAAAGAGACACAGAAATACAGAACAGACTTTTGAACTTTGTGGGAGAATGTGAGGGTGGGATATTTCAAAAGAACAGCATGTATATTATCTATGGTGAAACAGATCACCAGCCCAGGTGGGATGCACGAGACAAGTGCTCCGGCCTGGTGCACTGGGAAGACACAGAGGAATCGGGTGGAGAGGGAGGTGGGAGGGGGGGATCGGGATTGGGAATACATGTAAATCCATGGCTGATTCATATCAATGTATGACAAAACCCACTGGAAAAAAATATATATATATAATAATAATAAAAATAAAAAAATAAAATAAAATAAACTGTAACTACATATGAAAAAATGAAAAAAAAAAAAAAAAAGAAAATGAAAGTTAAGGAGTAATGGGGGAATAATAGGGAATTTTAAAGGAAAATAAAAGAGAAAAAAAAAAAAAAAGCTAATGGATGGATTGACTATATGGAATTGTGGTATTTAAATAATTTTATTAATCTTATGAATCAATTCAAACTTATAACCACCTTTCATTTCCTCTTCTTGCTCAACTAACAATATTCTCATGCTTCCTCTTTGATGGTAGAGAGAGTATACCTTCTTTTCAGGTATGTTACTGTATGCTTACACATTATTGCAGAAAAACAAATTCCCTTTTGGTAGATAGATTGGATGGAAGTAGTTGATTTATTTTCAGAGGAAGACTTTTAACATTTTTGAGGCACAAGAATGTTCACAGTATGTATTCCCTGACAGGAAAGTACAGGCATAAAAATGGTGAATTGTCCGCACACTGCAGAGCTATTGTTGCGCATGCCTGAGTGTTTCAGTGTTTCATTTTCTATACAATGAACTGACAATGCCAGGTCAGTCCAAGTGGTCGTGGTTTTGCCGATGATACAGGTTCATCCAGCAAAACAATTTGGACAACGTAACTTCTGAGTGCTCGGGTCACATGTTCCACGTGTACACCAGTGAACATGGGGGGATGTGCCCAGCCAACATCTTCAAGTTCAGAGCACCTCGTGCTTCCACTGGGCTCATCAGCACCTGAAATCAATGAGGAGAAAATTTCCCAGGAGAAGGATTGGCTCAAGCCTCTGAACTTCAAATTCTCATTCATCAGAGGCTGGTGGAGAAGATTAGTTTGGGCACTGGTTTTGCATTTCAGGCAACCAAACTAGTCAATGCTACTGACTGTTGGTTTTAGAAACAGAGGAAGGGTACCAGATATCAAGTGTGACTACACATTGAATTAGTCTTATGTAGCTATATATTTTTAAAATATGAATGCTCTTTTTGAACACTATTTATAAGAACTTTACCAAGTGCTTCTTATAATGTCTCCTATGTAACCATCCAAACAGCAAAAATTGAGTTTTATACATTAAAAACTAGTATTTTAAATCACTAACACATTTTCTATAACATCTCAGATATTAGCTGTGTAAAAGTATCTTATTAGACACCAAGGCAAAATCTGAAGATCATTCTACCTAATTACATATTACCTGCAACATAAAACTGAAAATAAACCCTGGGATTACCAATGAAAAACTAATCCCAGAGAGTAAGACCAGCAAGATGGCTGAATAGGAAGTCTTAGTCCTCCTTTCCCTGCAGAAACACCAATTTAGTAATGATATAACCTGGTAGCTGAGATGGTAAAGAATCTGCTTGCAATGCAGGAGACCTGGGTTCAATTCGTGGGTTGGGAAGATACCCTGAAGAAGGAAATGGCAACCCACTCCAGTATTCTTTCCTGGAGAATTCCATGGACAGAAGAGCCTGTTGGGCTATAGTCCCTGGGGTCGGACACAACTAACACTTGCACTTTCACATAAACCCAAACATCTTTATGTGAATTCAAGTTTCCAGTTAAGAAGTTGCAGTACCACAAGCAAACACAAAACCAAGAACAGCCGCACTGAAAATGGTAAGAAAAGTAACATCACTTTACCTGTATCAGCTCCACCCCCAAGCTAACATAGCTCAGTATCAAGGGAGAAAGGCCCCAACCTGCAACTTTTGTTTTGGTAGAAAAGAGAGAGTGAACCCTTCTTTTCAGAGTCAACACCACATTTTCAGAGCCCTGGTTTCTGTCTTGCCCCACTTTTCACTGTTGGCAGAGCTGTAGGCAGAACCACCATAGGTTGGAGGCCCAGAGGCAGCTGAGCACAATATAGAAAATTGGAAGGCCTAGTTGGTACAGTTTTGCCTATCTGGGATAAACATCTCACCCTGAGACTTCTCTGGGAGGGAGGGAAAGAGATGAGTGGAACATGCCTCCTACATTTTCGATTTTCTGAGAGCTGCCTGAAGGACTAATTTCTGTCTCTCCTCACCTCTCAATCAGGGGGCAGATGAATCAGCACAATGTGTCGATCTGGGGGTCTGGGTGGCAGGCAGCTTAAAGCATCAGTATAACTTTGCTCAGGCTTCCCTGGTGGCTTAGATCGTAAAGAATCTGCCTGCAATGCAGGAGACCCAGGTTCAGTCCCTGGGTTGGGAAGATCCCCTGGAGAAGGGAATGACAACCCACTCCAGTATTCATGTGTGGAGAATTCAATGGACAGAAGAGCTTGGCGGGCTACAGTCCATAGGGTCACAAAGGGTCAGACACAATTGAGTGACTAACACTTTGATTTCATAACTTTGCTCAATGGAGAGAAGCTGCACAACCAGAAACTTCTCCCTCAGGAGGAAGGGAAAGGAGTGGAGCGTGCCACCCTCATACCAACTTTTCTGAGAGTAGCCTGCCAGATGGACCAATTTTTGTCTCTTCTCACTCAGAGTGAGAGAGAAGGTGAGGAACAGAGTGTGCATCCAGGAGTAGGCATTTCAGAGGAGGGTCCACGACTGTAATCTCTCTGGCCTGATTCAGGGCCCTGAGAGGGGAGCTGCCTGGTGGACCAGGGAGAACACAGTGGCTTGCTACTGCAGAATCAGAGAACCTGCAGAGCTACACAGACAACAGAGGAAACAAGATACAACAAGCTCCTGAAAAAAGAAACTGGAAAATCCATCTAATTAGCACTTTACATACACAAGTTCAAAGAAAACACATCCACAGAAAAGGCTTGAAGGAAAATAAAAACTTTCTCAGATAAACAAAAAACTGATGGAATTTATTGCCAGGACACCTGCCTTGCAGGACATGCTAAAAGAAATTCTTCTGAAAGAAGGAAAATTATATAGGTCTAGCTCAGATCTGTATAAAGAAAACAGCAAAAGAGAATGAAGAAGTAAAGGAAAAGTAAAAGCTTTCATTTTACTTTTTCTAAAATGAAATAGCAGATAATAGTTTGTTCAAAACAATAGTAGAAAAAATGTATTCAATTATGTGTGTTTGTATGTATACATTGTATGCTTATGTATAAGAGAAATACATGACAGCAATGATACAAGGGAAACGAGGGAAGAATTAGGATCATTTGGTTATTACAAGGTACTCACTACCCATGAATCAGTATAATGTCATTTTTAAATGGATTTGTATTAGCTGTAAATGTATATTGCGAACACCAGGGCAACTACTAAAAAAATAAGTAGGACTGTTAAGCTCAGAAAAGAGATTTGTCTGGGAGTGACATCAGTTAGATGACATCAGTTAGAATAGAACATTTTAACCATCATCCTCCCACAGAACACTGATTTTGGTGGCCACTCAGGGTTGAGACTACCTTTGTGGTAGTCTGAGTCCAGCAAAGAAGTTCCAGCACATTTTTGGAGCAAAAAAGTCCTAAGAACAGACACGTTGAAGAGGGGAAATAGAACATTTCACTTTGTCTGCATTACTCTTCCCTTGAGGCAGCATGGTTTGCTGCTAGGAGAGACCCTGTGACAGACAACTTCTCTTAAAGGGGAAAGTGAGAGCGTGGGAGTGAGTGTCTGTCCAGTTTCCCCAACATGTGAGACAGTTCCCAAGAGGCCCAGTTCTCTCTCACCTAACCCAGATTACTGAAGTAGTCTGCAAAGTGGAAGGACTGGGAGAGGATGGAACACAGCAGCCAGGGCTGAGGTCATCAAAGAAACTCTACTTAACACTTCACTGTTCTTTCTACTAACCGTTTCATGGACTCCGTCAGGAATTCTACTGATGAGCCACGGGATGCCTCATCTATGAACCCCAGCTGACCCACTGTCATCCCCAACACTCCAAATTCCTCACTGAGGCCCTTTCCCCGCTCCGTCCACCCATGGCCAGAAAGAGCAAGCCTCTGCAGACAGCTAATGAGCAAGTGCAGAAAGCCGCCCTAACTCTGCAAGATGGATTGAGGCTCAGAAACATGAGCAGTTTGGGGCACTGTCCTTGGGAAACAAATGAGGGGCCCTTCACACCTGGTCTGGTTTTGCAGGATTGAGAGAAGGGATACAATCTTAAGAATGCCCCTCTCCCAATAGGGAACAAGAAGTGCGTAGCAGGTGCATCTATAGAGAGGTCTGAGAAAGCCTCAGAATCCCTAGCTGGACTAACAGGTGAATCCAAAACCTGCTTGTAAAGAGTGGAGGAGGTTACTGCTTCTTCAAATGTGAAAACAACAATACAAGACTTTGAAGAACATGAAAAACCAAGAAAACATGACATTACCAAAGGAACACAATAATATTTTAGTAGAGAACCTCAAAGAAATGGAGATACACAAATTGCCTAACAAAAAACTTATTATTTGAAGGAAGCTCAGCGAGTTATAAGGGAACACAGTTAGAGATAATTCAATCCAACTCAAAAGAGTGAAGAAAGCTCATGTGAATTATGGGACACCATCAGGCAAAATAGTATTTCATTATGATAATATCATAAAGAGAACAGAGAAAGAAAGAGGAAGAAAGTATAATTAAAGAAATAATGGCTAAAAAATTCCCAAATCTGAAGAGAGATATGGACATCCGTATACCTGAAGGTCCCCAAACAAATTCAATCAAAAGAGGATTTCATTTGGACGTCCCTGGAAGTCCAGTGGTTAAGACTCTGTGCTTCCAAAGCAGGGAGCATGGATTCAATGCTTGGTCAGAGAACAAAGATCCCACATGTTTTGCAATGTGGCCAAAATATATAAACAAAATTTTTTAATTAAAAAATAATTTTTAAAAAGAAGATTTCATTGAGACACACTATAATAAAACATCAAAAATCAAAGAATTTTGAAATTTAAAAAAAAGAGAGAAAAAATTCATCTCATATGTGAAATCCTTATAAGGCTATCAACAGAAACCTTGCAGGTCAAGAGAGAATAGAATGGTATATTCATAGTGCTCAATTCTGAAAAATTGGCCAACCAAGAATACTTTGCCTAGAAAAACTGTCCTTCTGAAATGAAGAAGAAATAAAGAGATAAAGACATAAAAGATCTGAGGGAGTTTAATCATCACTAGACCAGGCTTACAAGAAAAACTAAAGTTCTTCAAGCTGAAATGAAATGATGCTAATTAATAACATAAAAACTTTTGAAAATAGAAAACAAATTCATAAAGGTAAGTATATAGTCAAATTGAGAATATTCTAATACCATAAAAGTGGTGTGTAAATCACTTTAATATAAAGATTAAAAAAAAAAGCACTAAAAATGAATCTAGCTATAATAATTTATTAATGAATGTGCAATATAAAAAGAGACATTGAAAATGAAACGTGGCAGTAGGGGAAAGAAAGAGGTAGAAATGTTGTCTTTTATTTAAAACAAAATGTATTTTATGTAATATTCATGGTAACCACAAAGCAAAAACCTATAATAAGTACACAAGAGAAAACAATCAAAGCACATAACTGCAGAAAATTATCAAATAAGAAAGGAAGAAAAGAAAGAAAGAAAGGAACTAGGAGTTACAAAACAGCCAGAAAACAATGACTATAGTAAATCCTCACCTATCAATAATTAAATATAAATGGATTATATTCTCCAACAAAAAGATATAGACTTGACAATGGATTTTAAAAGGAAAAAAAGAAGGGCAAGACCCAACTATATGCTGTCTACAAGAGACTCACTTTAGCTCCAAGGACACACAGAGGCTGAAAGTACAGGTGTGGGGAAAGATATTCCATGAAAATAGAAAGCAAAAGAGAAGAAAAGTAGCTATCTATATTAGACGAAATAGACTTTAAGTCAACAAATGTGACAGGAGAAAAAGAAGATCATTATATAATTATGAAGGGGTCAATTCATCAAGAGGATATAACAATTGTAAATACACATGAACCTAACATCAAAGGACTAATGCTGAAGCTGAAACTCCAAAACTTTGGCCACCTCATGTGAAGAGTTGACTCATTGGAAAAGACCCTGATGCTGGGAGGGATTGCAGGCAGGAGGAGAAGGGGACGACAGAGGATGAGATGGGCTGGATGGCATCACCGACTCGATGGGCATGGGTTTGAGTAAACTCCGGGAGTTGGTGTTGGACAGGGAGGCCTGGCATGCTGCAATTCATGGGGTCGCAAAGAGTCGGACACAACTGAGTGACTGAACTGAACTGAACTGAACATCAAAGGATGCTAAATATATTAAGCAAATTTTAACAGAGCTGAGCAGAAATAGGCAGCAATGCAATATAGGGAATTTCAATACTTCACATTGAACCATAGACAGACCAACCAGATAAAAAATCAATATGGAAATAATGGTCTTGAACAACTTAGACCAAGTAGACATACACAGAATTTTCCATCAAATGGCAGCAGAATATACACTTCTCTCAAGTCAAGTGCACATGGAAGTTCTCCAGGATATATCATATTCTCGGTCACAAAACAAATATTAACAAATTTTAAAAGATTTCTGAAATCATATATAGTATCTTTTGTAATCACAACAGTATTGAAACTAGAAATCAATAACACAAGGAAAGCTGGAAAAAGCACAAATCTATGGAAATTAGAAACACACTCCTTAACAACCAATGGGTTTTTTAATGCAAAACTTTTATTTCTCCTTTATTACATTTTCCCCTCTACTATACAAGATCTGAAATTTCACTTAAGAGTAGCATTTTTCTTTTTATCATCAGTAATCAGTCATATGGGTCTTCGCTGGTGGCTCAGTGGTAAAGAATCTACCTGCCAATACTGGAGATGCAGGTTCAGTCTCTGGTCAGGAAGATCTCCTGCATGAGGAAATGACAACCCACTCCAGTATTCTTGCCCATAGACAGAGGATCCTGGTAGGCTACAGTCCATGGGTTTGCAGAACAGCCAGATGTGACTTAGTGGCTAAACAACAACAATCAATCATATAAAATATAAGGGAAAATAACATTAATCCCCTCCTCATTGTTACACTAGAATGTTTGAAATAAAGAAATCTGGTATATGCATTCAATGGAATACTAAGAAATCTTATAAAGGAAGGAAATCTTGTCATATGTGATAACTTGGATAAACCTGAAGGACATTATTCTAAGTGGAAATAAGTCAGTCACAGACAACTGCATGATTCCCCTTTTATGAGGTATCTAAGGTAGTCAAACTCATAGAAGCAGAAAATGGAATAGCAGTTGCCAGGGACTATGGAAAGGGGAAACAGGGAGTTGCTGTTCAATGGGTATAAAGTTTCAATTAAGAAAGATGAAAAGGATCTAGAAGTCTGTACAATATTGTGCCTGTTAACAACAATGTGTGGTACACTTCAACAGTTACTAAGAGGACAGATCTTATGTCATTTTTTCCATATATTAAAAAAATAATCATTTGGAAAAAGTATGAATTAATCCTAGACTTCCACTTCTAGTCAAGAATGAGTAACTAAAATGAGATTTACCCTCCCATCTGAAAAAAACTGAAAAAAAATGCATGTATGATATTTGTATATAAAATATAAATGTGTATAATATATACATATACATGTATTATGTATATAATGTATATATCTTTCACATCTGTATATGACAATGGTTTTAAGACACAGAACATTAGGCAATGAAAGGGTATTTGGAGTGAAAGGAAACAGAAGAATTGAGCCCTACAATTAATTGCCCTAGTTTATTGTCTATGATCCATACATTTGTGATGAATTGATTTTTGACAAGGGTGCCAGGACCATTCAGTTGGTAAAGAATTTGTTTTCAACAAATAATGCTGACATGATGATACTCACATGCAAAAAAATAAAGTTGGTTCCCTATCTCACCCCATATGATCCATTCTGAATCAAAATGGATCAAGGACCTAAATATAAGAGCTGTAACTACAAAAACTGTTTGCAGAAAATAATAATTCATTTCAATAATATTGGTATAGGGACCTCAGTGGGGATTCTCTAATGGCTCAAATGGTAAGGAAGCTGCCGGCAGTGCCTGAGACTCAGGTCTGATCCCTGGGTCAGGGACGCCATTCCAATATTCTTGCCTGGAGAATTCCATGGAAAGAGAAGCCTGGCAGGCTACAGTCCATGGGGTCCCAAAGAGTTGGACATGACTGAGTGGCTAATACTTTCACTTTCAGGGTCCTTAACAGTATACCCACAACATTAAAGTTGTGGTGGGCCATCATAAGGAGCCAATCATTCTTCCCAGATTTGAGAACAGGCCAAATTGGGTTGTTAAATGGAGAGAGAGTGGAGATAACCATCCCTTCTTTAATTAGGTAGTGAATAATGGGTTTCAATCCTTAAAAGTCCTATTTTAATTTATATTATGCTGTATCAACTATTTTAACTGGGGGTGAGGGGTTATTTTTGAAAGCCAATTTTAAGTGCCAGAGATTTATCTTATTACTTGTTGGGCCAGAGTGTGCATAACCACTAGGAGATATTTTAGGACAAGGATGCTATATGACCATGGGAAATTTAAGCAAGGCAATAGTTCTGATCATTAAGATAAGGAATACCTAATTTTCCTTTGTTTCATATTTGGTCACTCCCCTAAGAGTATAGAGAGCCTTTTACTTAAATTTAGTCAAATCTCCTGGTTTAAACATAGTTCAGTTCAGTTGCTCAGTCGTGTCTGACTCTTTGCGACCCCATGAATCGCAGCACGCCAGGCCTCCCTGTCCATCACCAACTCCCAGAGTTTACTCAAACTCATGCCCATTGAGTCGATGATGCCATCCAGCCATCTCATCCTCTGTCGTCCCCTTCTCCTCCTGCCCCCAATCCCTCCCAGCATCAGGGTCTTTTCCAATAAGTCAACTCTTCGCATGAGGTGGACAAAGTATTGGAGTTTCAGCTTCAGCATCAGTCCTTCCAATGTATACCCAGGACTGATCTCCTTTAGGATGGATTGGGTGGATCTCCTTGCAGTCCAAGGGACTCTCAAGAGTCTTCTCCAACACCACAGTTCAAAAGCATCAATTCTTCGGCGCTCAGCTTTCTTCACAGTCCAACTCTCACATCCATACATGACCACTAGAAAAACCATAACCTTGACCAGATGGACCTTTGTTGACAAAGTAATGTCTCTGCTTTTTAATACACTATCTAGGTTGGTCATAACTTTCCTTCCAAGGAGTAAGCATCTTTTAATTTCATGGCTGCATTCACCATCTGCAGTGATTTTGGAGCCCCCCCAAAATAAAGTCTGACACTGTTTCCATGTCTCCCCATCTATTTCCCATGAGGTGATGGGACCGGTTGCCATGTTCCTAGTTTTCTGAATGTTGAGCTTTAAGCCAACTTTTTCACTCTCCTCTTTCACTTTCATCAAGAGGCTTTTTAGTTCCTCTTCACTTTCTGCCATAAGGGTGGTATTGTCTGCATATCTGAGGTTATTGATATTTCTCCCAGCAATCTTGATTCCAGTTTGTGTTTCATCCAGTCCAGCGTTTCTCATGATGTACTCTGCATACAAGTTAAATAAGCAGGGTGACAATATGCAGCCTTGACATACTCCTTTTCCTATTTGGAACCAGTCTGTTGTTCCATGTCCAGTTCTAACTGTTGCTCCCTGACTTGCATATAAGTTTCTCAAGAGGCAGGTCAGGTGGTCTGGTATTCCCATCTCTTTCAGAATTTTCCACAGTTTATTGTGATCCATGCAGTCGAAGGCTTTGGCGTAGTCAATAAAGCAGAAATAGATGTTTTTCTGGAACTCTCTTGCTTTTTTGTAGTAGGATCCCCAATTATAGCTATACCCTGAGTCCTAATATTAAGTTCATGAAAATTTGTCAATTGTTGTATCTCAGCAGATATTAATTTATAACCTACATTATAGAAACACAAAAACTTCTTTTGTTTGTTTTTCTATTTTATAAAGGTTTCAGTAGTTTTGTATTTATAGCTGGGTCAAATAGTTGTATTTTTAGGGTAGTTACTAGCCACACTTGGAGGAAATCCTCTCTACTCTATTTGTATTTAGTTTCTTCCACCAGAGATTCTCCTATCAGCATTGCCAGGGTTTAGGGCCTCCTCTACAGCAATGCTGGCTCTGTAGCGCTAACCCCTGGCTTAATGTGCCATAGGTATTTTCCCCTAAAAGTGAGAAACAGGATCTTTGTTGGTGACAGAGCCATAGGCAGCAGCAAGAGCAAAGTTCTTTGTAAAGTCCTACAAGTCCTAGTGAACAATCTGGTTTTAGAAATGTGGATCTCTCACTTAAAATCTCTTCAAATGTGCACTGATGATGTCACATATGTCACTGATCACGTCACATGTCACCGATGAGGCCAAGAGGGTATGAAAAGGTTAATTACTAACATCATGAGGCTTTCTAAAGAAAGCACACATGCTTTCAAGCAGGTTCATAAATGGCTTGAGGAATCATAGCATTCCTGAGCTATGGTTGCTGCATGTGTCTTTTCACAGTTACAACTGGGCAATGGAATATTGGGAGATACTCAAGTGGATCACAGGAGTGCCACACATACTCCTCCCTACCTGCGTGGTATACAATTAGACTACATAATAACATAGAAGAAACTGGCAAGATCTAGGTTGAGATAAGGAAAGGGCACTTACACAAATTACCAGGCCAGAGCCTCAGGCCTGACTATATAGAATATCCACAGAGATCCCATGTAAAGATTTCAAGCCAGTTTGCTCTTTCTAGATTGTCTGAAAAGCAGTTTTCACCAGGGCCTATACCACCCTCAGTGACCTTGAGCAAAGCATAATCAAGAAAAAGAGAGAAAACAAAATTACACCCATACAGGATTAGGAGTAAGAAAGAAAACTAACCAAAGAAAGACATTTTCTTTCCATTACAAGAAAACGCAAAGTAAATTTTTTATGAAAACATGTTTGAAACACTTGCTGATTAATGATTTACTGAGAAAAAATAAATTACAAGCATACTTCAGAGATATTGCAGGTCTGGTCCCAGAGAATACTAATAAAGTAAATCACAGAAATTTTTTGGTTTCCAAGTACATATAAAAGTTATGTTTACATTATATTTTAGTCTATTAAGTATATAATAGCATATGGCTAAAAAATGTACAATACCTTTTTTAAAAAATACTTTATTGCTAAAAAATGGAAATCATCATCTGAGCCTTCAGCAAGTCTTAACATTTTTGCAATAATAACATCAAAGATCATTGATCACAGATTATCATAACAATTGTAATAATAATGAAAAACTTTGACATATTGCAAGAATTACCAAAATGTGACAGAGATATAAAGTAAGCAAATGCTGCTGGAAAAATATCACTTATAATCTAGCTCAGCTACAAGATTGCCACAAACCTTCAATCTGTGAAAAACGCAATATCTGCAAAGCTCAATAAAGCAAAGTGCAATGAAATGAGGTATGTTGTTCCTGTTGTTCAGTAATTAAGTTGTGTCTGACTTTTTGCAACCCCATGGACGGCAGCACGCCAGGCTTCCCTGTCCTTCACTGTCTGCCAGCGTTTGCTCAAACTCATGTCCATTTAGTCAGTGATGCTATCTAAACATCTCATCCTCTGCTGCCCTCTTCTCCTTTTGCCTTCAATTCTTCCCAGCACCAGGGTCTTTTCCAATGAATTGGCTCTTCACATCATGTGGCCAAAATATTGGCACTTCAGCTTCAGCATCAGAACTTCCAATGAATATTCCAGGTTGATTTCCTTTAGGATTGACTGGTTTGATCTCCTTGAAGCTGAAGTGACTCTCAGATCTTCTCCAGTACCACAATTTGAAAGCATCAGTTCTGCAGCCCTCATTCTTCTTTATGGTCCAACTCTCTCATCCCTACTTGACTACTGGAAAGATCATAGCTTTGACTGTATGGACCTTTGTCAGCAAAGTGATGTCTCTGCTTTCTAAAACACTGTCTAGATTTGTCATAACTTCAGTTCATTTCTTAGTCCAACTAACAGATATATGATGGTTCAGTTCATTGCATTAGTCTTTATGTATACCCTTGGGATTTACTGGATATTGCATCTTTTAAAAGAGCAAGAGAAAAAACAGAATGAATAAATAAATGCATTCAGTGGGAATCACTTGAAGGACTTTTCCCCCTTTTTATGTCAGAATGTTGTTGGAAGCTGGGCTTACAAGGCTCGTGGTAGAAGGATATAATTGAATGTATGTCTTGAGAAAATTAAACTGGCAACAGAGAGAAAGATGATTGGAATGAGAAGTGGCCAATAACACAAGACACATTGTTAATCTATTATAGTAGTCTGAGGGATAAATAATTAAATAGAGTACCTGTACTGGAGTGGAGACAAGAGGATGGAAGCAGAAATCATTGAAAAAGTAGAACAAGCAGGAAACAAATGAAATTACATGAAAAGCAGCAGAAAGGGAGGAGTTTGAAGTGACACTAAGGTACTGAGCCTCCCTGACTAAAAAGAAGAAAAAACAGAAAAGAAAAGAAATAGAAAATGAATAGGTTAATAAGTGAAAGGCTACATGGCAGTATAAACAAAATGTCTGCTATCTTACTGGGAAAAAATAAAATACATATCTGTTCTGGTCCCATCTTCTTAATTCCCCAAATAGCTTCAATTTGTTAAAATGTGCTTTTTACTTCCAATGTTAATTAATTTTCTAATTATCTCTCCTGAAGTTTCCAATGTTAAAATTAAAGCTGACAAGGAAAGCTACCTGGGAAAAAGTCTTCACTTCTCAGCTGTGGCAGTCAGTTGTGAGAGGACTATCCTATCAATGTGGCAAAGTCAATTTGGAGAATCAACTGGGAATTTTCATAAAATAAAGTTTCACTATCAATTCCATGACTAAATAATTTCCCTTGCTGCTAATTAATATGCTCTTGCTTTGATAGAAAGCAAGATCCTACTCTTCAAGGATCTAATATAATTGAAAGCTGACTCAAGCATCTTTAAACAGATTAAAAAATAAAACTAGAGTAAAAGGCATCACTATTAACAACCCTAGGGATAGAAACTCTCTGTTCAGGCCTAGAGGATTTTTCTTTAGAGTGTGGTATGCCTATTAAACGCCTATGGTCAGTAAATAGAGATGGTAACTCTCTGCCCTGTGATCTCATTTGTCTCAACACTTTTTGTAACATTATTAAAACATCTAGAGAATAAAACTTGGTCAGATTTGACTGTGGACTGCTAATGATATACAAATAATTTATAGTATTTTTTTACACCATTCCTTTCTGTGTCTAAGTCCCTGATCCTATGATTTCAACTATCTTAATTATCTAAGACTGGCTCAGATGGTAAAGAGGCTGCCTGCAGTGCAGGAGACCCAGGTTCAAAACCTGGGTCAAGATCTCCTGGAGAATGAAATGGCAATCCACTTCAGTATCCTTACCTGGAAAATTCCATGGACAGAGGAGCCTGGCAGGCTACAGTCCACGGGATTGCAAAGAGTCAGACACGACTGAGTGGCTTTTTCTTTCTTTCTTTTTCTTCCTTCCTTCCTTCCTTCTTTCTTTCTTTCCATGAAATATAATTCACAAGTTATATGTTGTGATCCACATAGCCAAAGGCTTTAGAGTAATCAATGAAGCAGAAGTAGATATTTTTCTGGAATTCCCTTGCTTTTTCTATGATACAACAGATATTAGTAGTTTGATCTTTGGTTCCTCTGCCTTTTCTAAATCTAGCTTGTACATTTGGAAGTTCTTAGTTCATATACTGTTGAAGCCTAGTTTGAAGGATTTTGAGCATTATCTTCCTAGCATGTGAAATGAGTGCAATTGTGAGGTAGTTTGAACATTCTTTGTCATTGCTCTTCTTTGGAATTGGAATGAAAACTGACCTTTTCCAGTCCTGTGGCCACTGCTGAGTTTTTCACATCTGCTGGCATATTGAGTGCAGCACTTTCACAGCATCATCTTTTAGGATTTGGAATAGCTCACCTTGAATTCCATCATCTCCACTAGCCTTGTTTGTAGTGATCCTTCCTAAGTCCCACTGAATTTCACACTCCAGGAAATGTGACTCTAGATAAGTGACCACACCATCGTGGTTATCTCGATCATTAAGACCTTTTTGTATAGTTCTTGTATTCTTGCCACCTCTTCCTAATATCTTCTGCTTCTATTAGGTCCATACCATTTCTGTCCTTTATTGTGCCCATCTTTGCATGAAATGTTCCCTTGGTATCTCAATTTTCTTGAAGAGATCCCTAGTCTTTCCCATTCTATTGTTTTCCTCTATTTCTTTGCATTGATCACTGAGGAAGTCTTTCTTATCTCTCTCTCCTTGCTACTCTTTGGAACTCTGCATTCAGATGGGTATAACTTTCCTTTTCTCCTTTGCCTTTCACTTCTCTTCTCTTCTCTGCTCTTTGTAAGACCTCCTCAGATAACCATTTTGTCTTTATTTTTCTTGGGTATGGTTTTGATCACCGCCTCCTGTATCATGTTTTGAACCTCCTTCCATAGTTCTTCAGGCACTCTGTCTATCAGAACTAATCCCTTCAATCTATTTGCCACTTTTACTGTATAATCATAAGGGATTTGATTTAGGTCATACCTGAATGGTCTAGGAGTTTTCCCTGCTTTTTTCAATTTAAGTCTGAATTTTGCAATAAGGGGTTCATGATCTAAGCCACAGTCAGCTCCGGGTCTTGTTTTTGCTGACTGTATAGAGCTTCTCCATCTTCAGCTGCAAAGACTATAATCAATCGGATTTCAGTATTGACCATCTGGGATGTCCATGTGTGGAGTTGTCTCTTGTGTTGTTGGAAGAGACTGCTTGCTATGACCCGTGTTCTCTTGGCAAAACTCTGTTAGCCTTTACCCTATTCATTTTGTACTCCAAGGCCAAACTTGCCTGTTACTCCAGGTATCTCTTGACTTCCTACTTTTTCATTCCAGTCCTCTATGATGAAAAGGACATCTTTTTTTTGGTATTAGTTCTTGAAGGTCTTGTAGGTCTTCATAGAACCGTTCAGCTTCTTCAGCATTAATGGTTGGGGCACAGACTTGGATTATCGTGACACTGAATGCTTTGCTTTGGAAATGAACCAATATCATTTTGTCATTTTTGAGATTGTACTCAAGAAGTGTGATAGAAGTAATAAATATAAACTGTACTGTCCTTATTGGTAGGATTTCACACTTCCATATCTGAAGACAGGATCATGCTAAGTGGCCAGAGCAAGGCAGAAACCACTCCTGACCCTTTTGGTCCCTTCTTCTCGTACCTGATCTACCTATTACTTCCCGAATCTTTTCCTATTTTCTATCATGTCTTTTCATTTTTCATTCTTATTATTGCTTTTTCTTGAAAAATATGACATCTTATCTTAGAATATGAATTTTAATATGAGAGAACTAAATACTAATTATCTTACTTCCATCATTTCAATTTAAAATTATAAATGTAACCAATAGAACTACAAATAATAATAAGTTTTAAGGAAGAGGAAGAAAGGTAGAGTTGGCTGTTACTTATGCAATGTATTAATATATTTTGTTTAAAATTGATAAATAAGGCATAGGCATATAACCTCATCCCATGGAGTAACTACCAAAAGATCTAAAAACAGGAAATTTTAAGTGTGTACACCTCTGTTTAATGAAGTTGGGAACGATAAATTGTTTTCTCATTATAGGTTCTTATAAGCATTTACATTACTTAATCAAAAATGGAAAATAAGGTAAAAATGGGAAGTCAAACTGTCTAAAACCCCAGACATGGGGGTTCTATTCATTCACTCAGAGGCAGATCCCAGTAACTCTGGGTGGTTTGATGCTGGTGATCTTGCCAAACTACATTTTGAAAAACACTGATTTAAGTATAATCTCATTTGCATAAGGCTATATACCTTTTTTATAAATAATGTGTAGATAGATTCCACAGACAGATAATGGAATGGAGTGGAAAAGAATAGAAAAGAACGTGTTCTGAAAGGATGTTTACTCAAAAGTTAATAGTGTCTATGCTATCATTGTGAAGTTTCAACTAATTCTTACCTCATAATTATATGATTATGTAATGTTTTTAAGCAATAATTATACATAATTTTCCAAAAACCAATGATGTAATATTTAATTTTTAAAATTCTTCCCTGAAAAGAGTAAGCTTAAACAAAAAGAACAGATTGAAAATATTAAATGAAAGTATGGAGGCAGAAAGACAAAATGGTAAATTAAAAAACAAGATAAGATAAATGAGTTTTAAAATAAAGGCAGGTCTCCATCAGAGATGGAGAGGCACTGTTTTATTTCTACCATTTTTACTCATCATTGTTTCCATCAACACAGGAAATACTGAGGAACAGCAGGCAATCAGTAAATACCTATTACAGACTGACTGGCAAGGTTGGGAAAGCTTGCTCTAGATACTTCTGTTTCTAAAACCAGATGACATGTATTATTTGGCAACCTGAGCCACTGAATACCCATTTTGCAGTTTGACTTAGGTTTCTGTCCTAACACAATTCTTTTCTAAATTTTTGTTCCTTCTTTTATGTTCTTTCCAGCTACCTTTCACCAATCTTTGCCATTCTTTCTAAACTTTTCTCTTGCCTCAGCATATCTTACATTATTGTTCATTATGTGAACCAGATCATGGCATCTGGTCCCATCACTCCATGGCAAAGAGATGGAGAAATGATTAAAACAGTGACAGACTTTATTTTCTTGGGCTCCAAAATCAATGCAGATGGTGACCACAGTCATGAAATTAAAAGACGCTTGTTCCTTGGATGAAAAACTATGACCACGCTATTCAGCATACTAAAAAGCAGAGACATTACTTTGCCAACAAAGGTCCATCTAGTCAAAGCTATGGTTCTTTCAGTAGTCACATATGGATGTGAGAGTTGGAATATAAAGAAAGCTGAGTGCTGAAGAATTGATGCTTTTGAACTGTTGTGTTGGAGAAGACTCTTGAGAGTTCCTGGACTGCTAGGAGATCAAACCAGTTAATCCTAAAGGAAATCAGTCCTGAATATTCATTGGAAGACTGATGCTGAAGCCAAAATTCCAATACTTTGGCCACCTGATGCAAAAAAGTGACTGATTGGAAAAGACCCTGATGCTGGAAAGTTTGAAGGCAGGAGGAGAAGAGGATGACAGAGAATGTTATGGTTGGATGACATCTCCAACTCAATGGACATGAGTTTGAGTAAACTCCAGGAGTTGGTGATGGACAGGGAAGCCTGGCATGCTGCAGTCCATGGGGTCCCAAAAAGTTGGACACAACTGAACGACTGAACTGAACTCACACACACACACACACACACACACACACACACATATTTTTATAGGCCACACTATGCAGCTTGTAAGATCTTTGTTCCCCAGTCAGGCTTTGAACCCAAGCTGTTGACAGGACAGCATGGAGTCCTAACCACTGGACTGCTAGGGAATTCTTGTAGTGTAGTATTGTGTGTGTGTCAACTGTATTTCAATAAAAAAGGAAACAGTAAATTCTTCTGCAGCTATGTCAGAATAAATTAACTTGCCAGATTATAAAATTTCCCTTCCTGCTGACAAATAATTCATTAGAAAAAAGTTTTTACTGACATATGTTTGATCAACAAAACTATGTGTAAGTTTATATTGCTTTGATACATTTATATTGCATATGATTGTGATTTTCATATTAGCTAACCCTTCTATTGTGTCATGTAACTATAATTTCTTTTAGTTTCAGTAACAAAATCTAGTCACTTGGCAAGTTTAATGTTTATAATATAGTTTTATTGTTTTTTGGAAGAAAAAAAAGAAGCAGACCCTGTTCCTAAGGAGATTATGATCTATTTAGAAGTACACTGGTCCTATCTCAACTAGTTACTTGTCTCAGGCACTGCCACTCTGGATTGCTAGCGCTGACAGTGGAGAAACTGTGTGACTCTTGGAATCACTGGATACATTTACTACCAAGATATGTAATTAGGTAAAACAATTTAGAAGCAAACCAACTTATTTCTCCTGTAAATATGCTAATGCATTTTGGTGGTGGGCTGTTTGTGCAGAGATTTTTGTGGCCCATTTCCACCTGGTTTCACTGAGCTCACTCCTTCACCAACACTTTCCACAATTCCAGCTCCTTCATGGCCTGGGGTGAAGGGACACTTCACTGGGATTATTCCTTTTATAGCATGATCATCAGAACCACAGATCCCTGTAGATATCATCTGGGTAGGAATTAAGTGGCCAAGGATAAATTAGTTTGGAATTTTTCTTTTGTCTGAGACTTATTATGAATAATTTTTTTACATGAATAATCTCATTTGATTATTGATAATAGTACTCAGAGAAACACAGGGCAGGTCTAATTACCCCTAATTTGAGATGTGGAAAGGGAGACTCAAAGACTAAAATGACTCACCCACTCTCATGGTGCACGTTCAGATCTGGAAATAAACTAGGTCTTTTGAAATCTACTCTGTACACCCTATGTCATCAACTAGTTTGCAATATTAGAGTCTATTCTATCCAATGTAGGATTTTTGACCATGTATCCATAGCACCACCATTGAGAAACCAAATTCCAAACCAGTATTGTGGAATGTTTTCCCAGTCCTCTGGGAAAAATTGATTTTAAACTAGCATATTGAAAACATTAAGTTAGTAATGTAAAAATGAGTTTAACTGCTGCAAGGTTTAATTGGCATTGAGAAGTTTGAAAACTTCTCAGTTAATGGCCTAAGTTTTCTTGTTTGTGGATAGACTCAATCTACTTATATTGATCATAGAAATGAAACATTTCCTGTAGCATAGCCACTGTATTACTGCTCTGCCTGGAATTCAGCCAGAAAGCATACAGGCAGGGATACTGACTAGCTGTTTCAGTATCAGTAGTAGGAGTGCTGGAACACTGGGAACAACTTTGATACATGAAATAAGATTTCCTTACACTTGCCTTCACAAGTACAAGTTCAAAGATTTAAATTTACCTTAATACGAACTTCCCCAGCCTTTGGTGGCTCAACCTCCACTTTCTCAAGTGAAAGAGAGTTCTTTTTCCAGGCAATGGCTGCCAGGCATGTGATTGTCTGTTGACACAAGGACAATAAGATGACATCATTTAGCGATAACATTTAACTTCTGATCATACAAATGACACTAACTTGCTGTAATTTGTGCCAATAAGAAAATCACACAAAAAAGAAAAAAGATCATTGCAATTTCAGACATAAGCTGGTAAAATTTTAGCATATTTCTTTTGAGTCTCTTAAAATAATTTTTATATGGTAGAGATCATGTCATATAAGCAGTTTCACATTTTAGGGTTGTGTTTTTTGCCAGTGAAAGCCACCGTATACTGAACATTTACTGTTTGCTTGTTCTAAAATGTTTTCTCATGATTTCAAAATGCTTTATAATTTTAAATAGTTGTTTTATATTTCATCATTTGAATATGTCCAAATATCCTTAATCAGCAACTACCTTAATCAAAACAATTGTTTCCATTGTTCTGAATATTATAATGTATATTGTTTATAACTTTGACTTGCCTGGTTTCCTTAAGTAAGAATTACTAGGGGAAAGAATAGAGACATGATTAGAGTGAAACTGATTTCTAACTAACTCTCCAGAAAGTTTGAATGATTTGGCACAACTCTTAGGACTATAAAGCAAAATCTATGTCATCATTTTTCCTACTCTCATTAGCATTGACTGTAGTCATTAAAAACAAAGTGACTGTCAGAAAAAGCTAGCTATTTATTTTTATTAGTATTTTTCAATATTAAGAATGTTGAAATTTTTTATGTGTATGTTAGTCATACATATTTTTTGTGTGTGTGGAATGTTTGGTTCCTATATTTTGCATAAGTATCCACTTGCATCTTGGTATTTTTTTTACTAATCATTTGATCTGTTTACACATAAAAGGAGTGACTGGCAGTCTACCAACTTGTCATATATGATTTTTCCTTCTTGATTTTTGACCTTTATTTTTTATGAAGCTATATGTTCATATATACATGCATAACATACATATTAAAATTTTGATTCATAAAAATATGTTTTCCTTTATTATTTGGTCCATTTCTGTGCTTTGAGAATTCTCTCCATTCTTGTTGTCGTTCAGTCACTCAGTCGTGTTGGTTCTTTGCGACCCTGTGGACGGCAGCACGCCAGGCTTCCCTGTCCTTCACTTTCTCTCCATATAGAGACCAAATAAACATTTGTCACCCTCTTTCTAGATTTTTATAGTTTGATTTTTAAATATTTAACTCTTAAATCTACCTCAAATTATTTTGGGCAATATAAATTTATAGAATCTAAATGAATTGTCTCAGCATGAACTCCTGATGAATTTTTCTTTCATTTATACTTAAATTAGCACCTTTACTATATAAGTTCTTCACTTTACAAGTTTCTTTTTGGAAACATAAATCTATCTTACTGTCTGTTCTTGCACTGACACCTCAGTGAATAACTTTTTGATATTTTTTAATATCTGGTGGTACTAGAGTCCTTCATAATTTTATTGGTGTTTCATTTGCAAGTTTACTGCACTAGTAACTGTAAGACATTATGAGCTGAGTAAATTACGTCTTCAAGAAACTTAGAAATCAATCGAGGAGATAATACATGTCTTGTAACACAAAGAAAAGGGGAAAATGCCACAAAAGAAGTTCAAATAAAAGCAAGTAAAATTATATACTTTATGGAAAACTTCTCCTATTTCAGAAGCGATACACACTCAAGGCAAAAACTTGGAAAACTCAGATAAGTGTAAAGGAGGGGAAACTTCAAGCCCAGTACCCAACTATCAGCATTTTTAAGATTTTATAAACAGATTAACTGAAGCATTTTTTAAAAAATTTTGCTGGAGAATAATTGCTTTACAACATTTGCTGGCTTCTGTCGAACACCAGCAGGACTCAGCCTCAAGTACACACGCGTCCCTCCCTGTGGGACTCCCCGCGCGTCTCCCACCCCACCTCGTACGGTCAGGACGGCCGTGACAAGGAACCAAAAACAGTAAGTGCTGTTGGGGATGTGGAGAAAATGAAGCATTGTTTTTAAGAGTATGACACTGGAAGGAACATAACATCTAATACTAGGAAACCGACTAAATAAATAAATAAAAGCAGCATAATTATCTCCTTGGAATGAATTGCTTTGTTAAATGATAGGCACATTTTTAAGGCATTTAATACAACATTATCAAACTATCACCCAGCAAGTTTCTATCAGTTTACTTTCCTAACAGTGGTGCATGAGTTTCCATGGGTGGGAAAACATAGAAATCTTTGATAACCTGCTTGGAGAAAGTGTCTTAATTTAGTTCCAATGTGTACTTTTTCATTTCGGTTCAGTTCAGGCAGTCAGTCATGTCCTACTCTTTGCAACCCCATGGCCTGCAGCACACCAGGCCTCTCCATCCATCACCAACAGTGATTTAAAGATGTGGAAAGGGAGACTCAAAGACTTAAACTGACTCACTCACTCTCATGGTGCATGTTCAGACCTGGAAAAAAACTAGGCCTTTTCAAATCTACTCTGTACACCCTATGTCATCAACTATTTTCTTGCTCAAACTCATGCCCATTGAGTTGGTGATGACATCCAACCATCTCACCCTCTGCAGTCCCCTTCTCCTCCCACATTGAATCTTTCCCAGCATCAGAGCCTTCTCATGAGAGACTCAGTTCTTCCCATCAGGTGGCCAAACTATTGAATATTCAGCTTCAGCATCAGCCCTTCCAATGAATATTCAGGACTGATTTCCTTTAGGATGGACTGGTTGGATCTCCTTGCAGTCCAAAGGACTCTCAAGAGACTTCCCCAACACCACAGTTCAAAAGCATCAATTCTTTGGTGCTCAGTTTTCTTTATAGTTCAACTCTCACATCCATTCATGACCACTGGAAAAACCATAACTTTAACTAGACAGACCTTTGTTGGCAAAGCAATGTATCTACTGCTTATTTAACTTATATGCAGAGTACATCATGAGAAACACTGGGCTGCACGAAGCACAAGCTGGAATCAAGATATCCAGGAAAAATATCAATAACCTCAGATATGCAGATGATACCACCCTTACGGCAGAAAGTGAAGAGGAACTAAAGAGCCTCTTGATGAAAGTGAAAGAGGAGAGTGAAAAAGTTGGCTTAAAGCTCAACATTCAGAAAACTAAGATCATGGCATCTGGTCCCATCACTTCATGGCAAACAGATGGGGAGACAGTGGAAACAGTGGCTGACTTTATTTTTTGGGCTTCAAAATCACTGCAGGTGGTGATTGCAGCCATGGAATTAAAAGACACTTGCTCCTTGGAAGGAAAGTTATGACCAACCTAGATAGCATATTAAAAAGCAGAGACATTACTTTGCCAACAAAGCTCTGTCTAGTCAAGGCTATGGTTTTTCCAGTGGTCATGTATGGATGTGAGAGTTGGACTATAAAGAAAGCTGAGCACCAAAGAGTTGATGCTTTTGAACTGTGGTGTTGAAGAAGAATCTTGAGAGTCCCTTGGACTGCAAGGAGATCCAACCAGTTCATCCTAAAGGAGATCAGTCCTGAGTGTTCATTGGAAGGACTGATGTTGAAGCTGAAACTCCAATACTTTGTCCACCTGATGCGAAGAGCTGACTCATTGGAAAAGACCCTGAGGCTGGGAGGGATTGGGGGCAGGAGGAGACGGGGACAACAGAAGATGAGATGGTTGGATGGCATCACCGACTCAATGGACATGGGTTTGGGTGAACTCCAGGAGTTGGTGATGGACCTGGAGGCCTGGCGTGCTGCGGTTCATGGGGTCGCAAATAGTTGGACGCGACTGAGTGACTGAACTGAACTGAACTGAACTGAACTACTGTTTAATATGCTGTTTAGATTGATCATACCTTTCCTTCCAAGGAGCTAGCTTCTTTTAATTTCATGGCTGCAGTCACCATCTGCAGTGATTTTGCACATTTTAATAAAGATGATGTAGACCTATTTCAAAAGTAGCACTTTTCTTGCCCAAAGTGTCCATGATGAGTTTTCTGTTTTCCTCGGTGTCTTATAATGCCCAAAAGAATATCAATTCTTTGACTCTGCTCCTGGGGGAACTAGACTGCCTATGTGCTGAGAGTAATTAGAAATAATCAGTAATCACACATCAACATGGGGAAACCAGAGAGGTGAATGGTTGGCAAATATCTGAAAGTGAAGGACAGAAAGGAATATGAGAGAATGATTCAGGAGGGTGTCAACAACAAAGATGCTCTATTAGGGGAGAAGCAGTTTGAAGAGAAGCAATAGGTGAAAAGGCAATGAAGTGATTATAAAAAAGTGAATAAACTAAGCGGAAGATCAGCTCATAATTAGTTAAGAATTTCTGGAGTATCAATTAATGCCAGGTATTGCTAGATACCAGGTGATACCTGGTATATTGCAGGTGATACAGTATAACACTGGGTCTCCAAGAGACGAAGAGATGGAAAAGCACAAGTATAATACAAAGTACTATTAAAAAGCTGAGAGAGATAAGTGATAAAGATGATAGATGACAAAGACAATGTGAGGTCATTATGAATGATGAGAGATGAGATTCAGATGAGACTTGCCGTCCTTGTTACTATCGTGGTGAGTATCCCTGCCTGTCACTTGGGAGACTGAGGTTCCCTGGTGGGAAGGCAACAGGCTCTTTTGGGCTTCCCTGATGGCTCAGATGGTAAAGAGTCCACATGCAATGCAGGAAACCTGGGTTCAATACTTGGGTTGGGAAGATCCCCTGGAGGAGGGCATGGTAATCCACTCCAGTATTCTTGCCTAGAGAATTCCATGAACAGAGGAGCCTGCTGGGATCACATAGAATTGTATATGACTGAGCCACTAATATTTTTTCACTTCAGCTACATTTTGAAGAAGGAATTTATATAAAATAAAAGAGTGGGTAACATAGTCCAAATAGGGGTTAACTCAATCAAGGTAAAGTAAAACTCTGTAATGTGGGCTTGGGGTAAAGATGATGATGGCAAAGCTGCTGCTCCTGTTAATAAGGATGATGACCATCATCATATTTACCTTTTATTATTTGCCTAATGCAGTGTTTCTCCAAGTCAGACCACATAAGAATCTCTTGAGAAAGATTGTTTAAAATTTATAATTCTGGACCCTATCCCCTTGATATATGGCTTCTGATAGAGGCAAATATTAGATCAGAAAGCACTAAGCGCACTGTTTATTAACTTGCAGTGTAAGAATGTGAGTTCTTGGCTGGTCACTCTGGCGGCCCTGATTCACATCGCTTAGACATGGTTTATTCACTGTCCTTCAAAGCTTCCCTCGAGCAAGTCAGTGAAACAGCTTCTTTGATGAAAACCTTTATAGTTCACAGAAACCATGAGGTGTGAGTAATTTAGGTAGCAGTAGGTGTGAGAATATAGTTTGAAACTAGATTCAGTAATTACATGTCTCTAGGCTTGGAGTGTTTCTAGCAAAAGAACTCTCTTAACTCCCTAACCACTTGTTCATAACTTTTTGTTGTCTTTCATAAAAGTTTCATAACTGCCATTTAATTTTCTAAGGGTCTTGTCCGAATAATGCTTCTCTCTTGTTCTCCCTAGGAATTATTGAGGCTTTTATCTCAAGACTTGGGTGAGAAACTGGGCTAGGGCAGAGAAGGCTGTTATACACTCAGGAGAATGCTCTTAGGAGGAATTCCAGGTGCCTATGCTGTATTTAGGGAGCTATCACCCATATAGGCAAGAAGGTATGGGAGTGGAGGTGTTTGAACGGGATTGAAGGGACTTAGTCTTGTTCACTTCTCTCTTTTTAAATAATATGCTGATCTCCAAGCTTTGTGCACCAATGCATCTACTGTTAGAATGTATACATTATTCTTATTCAGCAATGCTTGGGCTGACAGATGTGAAATGAAGTCTGGCATGAACAAGCAGAAGGTCCAGTTTAGGCTTGTCTTTCCCATAGCAATCTTGCTAAAGATCAAAACAATAGTCATTTTCTCCTACCCTGTTACCTAAATCTAGACCTTTATTGGGCCTAGATCTTTCTGAGCCCTAAGCAAACAGCCAAACAAGGTCAAGGATAGGACTGCAACTGGGAGCAGAAACTCGGATCAATTCAACTTCAGTAGGATTTTCCCTCTCTGTTACATGAGGCAGTATAGTGCAGTGGTTAAAAGCATGGATGCTAGCACTAACAGACTTACATTCCAATCTTAGTTCCATGTCTTACCTGCCTTATGTCAGTAAGAAATCCAACTTCTCTGTCCTTCAGTTTCCCCATAAATAAAATGAAAATGATCATAGTAGCTCCTACTTCATAGGTTTGCTTTAAACATTAAGAGAGGCAACATGTGACAAATGTTTACAACTGTGGTGGGCACACAGTACTGCCTTCCTGTAAGTGCTATCCATTATTATTATAGTGTCTCCCAGGATATTATTTCATTTTCTCACCACTGCCTTGCTTTTGCGGAATATGCTACAAAAAATGCACATATGATTATGAAATCTAACAACTGCAATGAGAGAGCTCAGATTTCTCTCTTAAGTCCAAAAATGAAAGAAAGGTTCTTTTCACTTAGCTTGGGTCAGGTATTCACTCCTAGACCTAGGAAAACTAGCCAGAGTTGTAGGTTGGAAAAGAATTTGGTAGCTATGACCACAGCCATGCTGACATTCCTGAGCAGCTGAGGGTGAACAGATAAGATCACCAGGGAAAATCACAGGGCAGATTAGTTCCATTGTGAAGTATGATCACCAAGACAAATGAGATGTCAGCATTGCTGGGCAATCCAGCTTTTTCCCTAACCAATTTGTTGTCCAGTTTCCTGAGATAACTGCCTCTCTTTCAATACTTGTACCAAACATCTGACCATCACCCCCCACATCCCTGCCCATTTTCCTCCATCCCCATTTCTCTAGTGAGAAAGCTTACAATATCCTGAAAAGTCACCCAGTTGCTTCAGGCAAAAACCTTTCCCTCCTTATACCCAATCTACTAAAAGCTCTGCCAGCTCTGTCTCTGATGTATTTCCCTCATTTGTGAGTGTCTAACGTCTATATCCCTACAGTTCCTAGAAGAACAGAGACTTTGAATCTCTTGTTATTTTTCTCTACCCCAAGTATCTGGAATGGTGCCTGATACATAAGTATTGATTAAATGAATTAAAGTGGATGTTATCAGAGGGGACCTCCCTTGTAGGGAGAGTTACTAGTCATGTAACTAGTCATGTAACTAGTGTTACTAGTTACTAGTCATGTGTCTGCATCTCCACCCATCCCATTCTCCTCCCTCGTCTCCTGTCTCCACTTATGAAGCGTGATGTTATCCATGTCTTGTCTCAGTGTGGCTTGTCAGCTTTTTAACACACTCTACCACTGAAAAGCAAAGCAGAAACAAACTTTCCATTGCCCCGAATTTCTTTCCAGCTGCCACTGGGAATCAAGATGGACGTGTATGTGGCTCTCTGAAGTGAGGGTGAAGAATTCTAGGCCAAGCACTACTACTCTGGGCTTCTGTTGACTGGCCTTGAGAAAGTACAATTGTAGCAATTGGAACTTCTCAATCTGACTAAATAGTGTATTGACTTTTAAATTTGAATAACTTGAATTTGATTTATAAAAGGATGCCCATGTATAACTTGACTTTGTAATTTGGACTTTGCAGCTTTGGCGAGTTTCTATAGTGGTGTCAGGCAGTTACTTTATGGCCAGGAATATACCAGGGTCATATTGTCTAAGAAAAGACACAATTTAAGAAAAAGACCCTTTACATTCATTGTCTTCTTTTCCTCACCTTCCTCTCAGTCCTTCAAACATGGCTTTGTGTTTTATATCCCTAACACTCCCCTGAAAGAGCCATTATTTACTCTTATTAGTGCTGTCTATTTTACTAAAACCAAGGAACATTTTCAGCAGTCATCCTGACAGTTCAGTATGACTGATCACTCCTTGAAACTCTTCCTTTAAACTCTTGCCTCAACACTCTCCTGAAATTTTTCTATCGTATTTGTCCTTTTCTGACTTTTTTTTTCTTTAATGTTTCATCCTTCTCTTCTTGACCATTAAGTGTTCCCATCAAGATTCCTGACTTGGCAGAGCAGCCTTGCTAAACTTGAGAATTCATCCTTCTGTGGAGCTGCAGTACCTCTGTTACTAAGTCCTAGACCTGAATCTCAGCTATGGTCTGCCCTCCAACTTAAGGAGATTAGAAATGAAATGTTTCCCTTGGGATTGTTCTTTCTCTTTCTAAACCATTATCTTCTGTGTATATAAATAACTTTTAAACAAGATGCTTATTATTTCTATTTATTAAAGTAATACTTTTCCTTATAAGTGATATATGTTCACTTTATAATATTTATAAAATATAGGAAGCACAAAGGAAAAAATAACATTCTTATAATCTCATCACTTATTAATCCTATAAATGTTTTGGAACTTTTTCTACACATATATAAATTTTATTTTTTCAAAGTTGACTATCTTATATATATATAGTTGACTATGTGCTACATTGCTTCAGTCATGTCTGACTCTTTGCAACGCCATGGATTGTAACCTGCCAGTCTCCTCTGTCCATGAGATTCTCCAGGCAAGAACACTGGAGTAGGTTGCCATTCCCTTCTCCAGGGGATCTTCCTGACCCAGTGATCAAACCCAGGTCTCTTGCATTGCAGGTGAATTCTTTACTGTCTGAATCATCAGGGTAGCCCATAAATATATACATATATATATTGTATTTTGCATCTTAAAAGTCTAAAATTACATTTTGACAATTTCCCGTGTTTTTAACTATTCTTCTAAAGCATAGCTTTTAGTGGCTTTATTGTGTTTCATCCATAATTATATTTCTTCTACAATTTCTCTAGTTGGGATGAGGGGAACTACTCTCTAGTTGCAGTGCTCAGGCTTCTCATTGTGGTGGCTTCTCTTATTTCAGAGCAAGGACTCTAGAGTGTGTGGGCTTCAGTACTTGTGGTGCATACTTAGTTGCCCCTCACCATGTGGAATCTTTCAGCACCAGGAATTGAATTCCATGTATTGGCAGGAAGATTCTTAACTACTGGACCACCAGGGAGGTCACCATTTGTACTTCATCCTTGTTTCCCTTTATATCCACATGACTAAAAAGGATTTTTGTTTGTATAATTCAATTGGAACTTAGCACATACACTCTTTTTTGTTGTCTCTTTTATGGGTGGAGACTACTCTTTGGATTAGATTTGAGTCAACAAATCCAGAAGTCAAAACTGTAGAGTAAAACTTTTCTTCTTCTTCTTCTTCTTCTTCTTCCCCTTTTCTTCCTCCTTTCCTCTTCTGTATAGGAGAACTGGGTTTGACTCTCTATCAAGGGCAGTTCAATGATGGTTATTTTATAGTGGTTAAATTTGCTTGTTATTTTTAGTCTTGAACATCAGTATTGAATTAAGTTGATTTCTATCCAATTCTATCATTATCAATCTTTCTTTCATATCAATCTCTATTTCATCTTGTAGAGCTGCTATCTGTCAAAACATTTCTGTAGAGAGACTGGCGTTGTTCCAGCACTCTCCTCCTCTTCACAGCACAACAGTCAGACACCAATCAGTCAGCAAAGATGCTCACCTTCCCCAGTATTTCATTCATTTTTTAAAATATTAATTAATTAATTAGGCTGCATCGGGTCTTAGTTGTGGCACTGGGGATCTTTACTGTGTTATGCGAGATCTTTTGTTGCAGCATGCACTCCCTAGTTGTGGTACCTGGGCTTCGTAGTTGCTCTGGAACATGTGGGATCTTAGACCAGGGATTGAACCCATGTCCTCTGCATTGCAAGCTGTGTTCTTAACCACTGAACCACCAGGGAGGTCCCACCATCCCTGGCATTTCTCCTCCACTCAATACCAGTCATCATTGACAAAGCACCTCCTCATTCCAGGCACTCAGGTGAGTTCAGCAGAGTGACAATGATGGATAACAGTTGACCTCTACCTATGCCAGGAGTCAGTATGGGGCAGTGGTTGTAACACGGATATAGACTTGGGGAGATCCTATCCTTACTATCTATGTGAACTTGGAAGTATTAACTATCTTTGTCCATTTTTAATCTACAAAAAGAGGGGTGAACAAATGAGGTAATCCTTTTAAAGCACTTATCAGGGAGGCTGACAGATAGGACAAACCTCAATAAACATTAGCTACAGTGATTATCCATAAAAACAAGCTTATAATCTATGGGAGGGAAGACAGACAGATAATCAAGTCTTGTATGTATCAGGCTGTCTCGGAAGTGCTGTGTTATGGGTATAAACTAGTGCTTTGGAAGCAGAGAAGGAGGTGACGTTCTTTTTTTTTTTTTTTTAGTTGGAGGCTAATTACTTTACAATATTGTAGTGGTTTTTGCCATACGTTGACATGAATCCGCCATGGGTATACATGTGTTCCCCATCCTGAACCCCCCTCCCGCTTCCCTCCCCATTGCATCCCTCTGGGTCATCCCAGTGCACCAGCCCTGAGTGCCCTGTCTCATGCATCTAACCTGGACTGGCAATCTGTTTCACATATGATAATATACATGTTTCAATGCTATTCTCTCAGATCATCCCACCCTCGCCTTCTCCCACAGAGTCCGAAAGACAGTTCTATACATCTGTGTCTCTTTTGCTGTCTCACCTATAGGGTTATTGTTACCATCTTTCTAAATTCCATATATATGTGTTAGTATACTCTATTGGTATTTTTCTTTCTGGCTTACTTCCCTCTGTATAATAGGCTCTCGTTTCATCCACCTCATTAGAACTGATTCAAATGTATTCTTTCTGAGTAGAGGGTTCAGGAAGCTTGGTAGAGGAGACGATGTTTGAGGTAGACTTTAAATAATCTTGGAGAGCAGAGACGAATGCTCACTGGGTCATTTCTATTGCTCTTGGTTCAGTGTAAGCAGTATGTGTATGGTTTCCAGAGAATAGGACTTTGATTTTTCTTCTGTCCACATTTGGAGGCCTCATACAATCCATCATACAGTCAGATATTTAATTCGAGGTTGTCTGTCAATGTGGATAAATCAACAAAAAGGATATATTTCCCTAGAATTGCTGAGGTAACTTCCAATTACCAGGTGGCTCAGACAGTAAAGAATCACCTGCAATGCAAGAGACCTGGGTTCAATCCTTGGGTTGGGAAGATTCTCCTGGAGGAGGGTATGGCAACTCACTCCAGTTTTCTTGCCTGGAAAATCCCATGGACAGAGGAGCCTGACGGGGCAGTCCATGGAGTTGCAAAAGAGTCAGACATGACTGAGAATGCACACAAGAGCCAAATCATGGAATTTTAAATCAGACATTTCATTTGAGCTAAAATTAGTCTTCGTGAAATTCAGTCTCCTTATTAATAAAGAGACTATATGAACAGTTAGTTTGGACATTGGCGTAAGAATAAAATGAGATTATGGATACCACATTTCCAAACCAGAAAGCACTACATACATTGTAGAAGAGTTTATTATCTCTTTTCCTTCTAAACCCCTCATTTACTTTCCTTTTTTCCTTTCAAATATCCCCCTTCCTCTTAAAGTTTTCTCATCCTCATCCTTCATCTCCCCATTTCCTATCTTCCATTTTCCTTCTCCTCATCTCCCTCAGTTTTAATTTCTCCCCGCCCTTCACCCCTCCATCCCTGACTTGTGTGTAGGGGCTATGAATCACTCAGGTCTAAGAACACGGTAATTCTCAATCTAGACTGGTGAGAGGAAGAGACAGAAAAACTCTCACTCTTGCACCACACAAAAGGAATGATGGAGAAAGCTGGACTCTCCACAGAAACAGCTAGCAAAGAAACGCATGGTTTGCTGTTGAAATGTAGTCCGTGTATGATCTTCCTAGTGGGTGGAACTTTGTTATTTAAGGCTGTGTTGAAGTTGCCATGGGAATCCCCATGAACCATGTTTTACACAATGAAGTATTCCTGGTAATTTTTAAGTCAAGTTTTAAGAAATAAGATCATAATTATGATAAAAGAATAATTATTATTTAAAGAAATATCTTAATCAATCATTCTGTAAAGTAAAAAATTCTTTTATAAAGCTAAAATCAACCTCCAACTGCAGTCATCTACTAACACAGGAAAAAAATCAGTATAATATCTAAGCTTGAGCTGTATAGGTATTTGAAGATAAAAATGCACTAAATGAATATGAGTTGTAAGACATAAGAATTAGATACCAAGATAAAAAAAAATGCTCTGCATGATGTTTTATAAGCATGAATTTGACTAAAGAAGAAAAATTAATAGTTTCTTTTGTCCAGCAATCAAAATAACATCCCACTTTTCTTATCATTTTCTTCACATCAGTTCAGTTCAGTTGCTTAGTCATGTCTGACTCTTTGTGATCCCATGGACTGCAGCATGCCAGGCCTCCCTGTCCATCACCAACTCCTGGAGTTTACTCAAACTCATGTCCTTTGAGTCAGTGATGCCATCCAATCATCTCATCCTCTGTCATCCCCTTCTCCTCCCACCTTCAATCTTTCCCAGCAGCAGGTTCTTTTCAAATGAGTCAGTTCTTGGCATCAGGTGGCCAAAGTATTGGAGTTTCAGCTTCAGCATCAGTCCTTCCAATGAACACCCAGGACTGATCTCCTTTAGGATGGACTGGTTGGATCTCTTTATAGTCCAAGGGACTCTCAAGAGTCTTCTCCAACACCACAGTTCAAAAGCAGCAATTCTTCGGGGCTCACCTTTCTTTATAGGCCAACTCTCACATCCATACATGACTACTGGAAAAACCATAGCTTTGACTAGATGGACCTTTGTTGGCAAAGTAATGTCTCTGCTTTTTAGTAACCTGTCTAGGTTGGTCATAACTTTTCTTCCAAGGAGCAAGTGTCTTTTAATTTCATGGCTGCAATCACCATCTGCAGTGATTTTGGAGCCTCAAAAAATTAAGTCTGTCACTGTTTCCACTGTTTCCTCATCTGTTTGCCATGAAGTGATGGGACTGGATGCCATGATCTTAGTTTTCCGAGTGTTGAGCTTTAAGCCAACTTTTTCACTCTCCTCTTTCACTTTCATCAAGAGGCTCTTTAGTTCTTCACTTTCTGCCATAAAGGTGCTGTCATCTGCATATCTGAGGTTATTGATATTTCTCATGATATACTCTGCATATAAGTTAAATAAGCAGGGTGACAATATACAGCCTTGATGTACTCCTTTCCCAATTTGGAACCAGTCTGTTGTTCCATGTCCAGTTCTAACTGTTGCTTCTTGACATGCATACAGATTTCTCAGGAGGCAGGTCAGGTGGTCTGGTATTCCCATCTCTCTAAGAATTCCCCACAGTTTATTGTGATCCACAAAGGCTTTAGCATAGTCAATAAAGCAGAAATAGATGTTTTTCTGGAACTCTCTTGCTCTTTCAATGATCCAACGGATGTTGGCAATTTGATCTCTGGTTCCTCTGCCTTTTTTAAATCCAGCTTAAACATCTGGAAGTTCATGGTTCACATATTGCTGAAGCTTGGCTTGGAGAATTTTGAGCATTACTTTGCTAGCGTGTGAAATGAGTGCAACTGTGTGGTAGTTTAAGCATCCTTTGGCATTGCCTTTCTTTGGGATTGGAATTAAAACTGACCTTTTCCAGTCCTGTGGCCACTGCCGAGTTTTCCAAATTTGCTGGCATATTCAGTGCAGCACTTTCACAGCAGCATCATCTTTTAGGATTTGAAGTCATTCCTCTGGAATTCCATCACCCCCGCTAGCTTTGTTCCTGTGATGGTTCCTAAGGCTCACTTGACTTTGCATTCCAGGATGTCTGGCTCTACGTCAATGATCACACCATTGTGATTTTCTGGGTCATGAAGATGTTTTTTGTATAGTTCTTCTGTGTGTTCTTGCCACCTCTTCTTAATATCTTCTGCTTCTGTTAGGTCCATACCGTTTCTGTCCTTTATTGTGTCTATCTTCACATGAAATGTTTCCTTGGTATCTCTAATTTTCTTGAAGAGATCTCTAGTCTTTTCCATTCTATTGTTTTCCTCTATTTCTCTGCATTGATCACTGAGGAAGACTTTATTTTCTCTTCTTGCTATTCTTTGGAACTCTGCATTCTTCACATGATAAATTATAATTTTCTCTATTCTAAATAAAATCTTAATATTAGAACTTGTAATGCAGAAATTTAGACTCTGTAAACTGAATTTATTGTCTTGCACTATGCTGAGATATCTACAGAATTTATCCCATTTAATCTTAATGTCATTTTATGAATTAAGTACTAACATCCTCATTTTAAAGACTGAAAAACTTAATTGTAATTAATTGCCTAATATCTCACAGGGATGTACCATATGCTCTATTCTATATTAGGTCTCTCATATAGCTACCTAGAAAATATATTTTAGACTAAGTCAGAAGAGGTGTGATTTGGGGTCACTGAGAAGCTAATCAGTCTGTCTCTGAAATTAGGTCATGGCTCTGGAGTCACACCCTCTGAGCTATGGAGTACATGTGATCTGTCAAATGCACAGCCTTCCTTTGACCCAAGGCTGATTACCTCTAGGAGAACCATAGACGTGATGTCATAGGAGGTAGGTCTTTGACATCACATTGTCTTTTCCAGAAATCTGGATACCTTGAATTCTTCTTTGCAAGAAATGGAGGTATCAAAAAGTTTCATAGAGGAAAGATATTCCTCTATGAAAGAAAATAGAAAATAATATGTTAAAATCAAACAGCACACCTTTACCTTCCCCATAGGTATCTCTTACCTGTCCTATATGAACAAAAATAGATTAATTTCCTGACATTATCAATGATATAGAATAGTCACACTTCAATGCACTCATTGGCACCCAAACATTTCATAATTGGGAAGTCATCTTACATCTCTGGGCCACTGCCCAGCAAAGGATAAGACCAGAAGAAAATCTCACTGTTTTGACCCTAAATTCTCGCCTTAACTGTCACTTTAATTTGCCATTTAAGAACAAAGCAGACAGTTCTAATGTGTTGTGTTATTTAAATCTCTCTTCTCCAGACAATATCTCCCCTTCCCACCCTCACCAGCCCTCACACACACACCCAGTATGATTCCAGACTAGCTGTGTTCAAGAAAATTTTCTTCAATGATGAAATTTTTCTTTGGTTTATTGCCCAACTCATTAGCCACAAGCCATACATAGCTACTGAACATGTGAAGTATGCTACTGCAACCAGAAAACTCACTTTTTAATTATATTTAATTTCAATTAATTTAAATTTAAATAGCCACATGTGGCCAGGAGCATAGTTGAGATTATTTTGTTCTCTGGCTTTTGCTAGGATGCTTGAGGAAACTATGGTGTAGAACTTAAACACATGAGCTTTGCTTTCAGATCACTTACTAGACATTAGTGACCTTAGCAAGTAATTTAAAGCCCTTAATTGCCAGTCCCAGCATCTGAAAAATGGGGTGAACAATAGATTCTTTATTACCCAGAGTAGTGAAAACTAAATGAGAAAATGCAGGGAAAGCACTTGGCAAACAAGTGCTGACACATATTAGTCATTAAAACCCTAAAATTAATGTTTAATTGTAGCAGAAACAACAATGACAGCAATAATAGTAGCTTAATGGCCCTAACAAAAGATGAGAAGGAAGGCATTTATAACTATACAAAAGATAAATGTTACAAAAGATAAATGTTGCAAAAGAAAACTGAAGGATTTTTTTGCCCTTTTAAATATCTGGGAGCTCTTTTATTTTTTCATTGGTGTGGTTTTGCATGAGTTGATTAGATGTAAATAAGACTGTATTAGTATTTCAATGCAAAATATTAGAGAAAACTTTACCATTTACCAACCTCCCATTCTGAAAGTTTCTTTTTCCAGGGACTCTAGATGTCTGAACTTCCAATTTGAATAAAAACACACTTTAAAAATAAAACTGTTTCAAAAGTGATTAGGCTGGTACTTGGAATCACTAAGCATAATCAACACTGACATTTTCTCTCAATTCTAGTCCTTGGCTTCATTGAAGGAATCTACTCATATTTTCTAACACTGCTTCTCTACCCGCCACGTTTTCTTCCTCCCTCACTATGTGCCGCAAGCACACTGAGGAAATCACCCTTAAGAAGATTCTTGTTCTGGATGGAAAAAAATCTGTGATGGGCTTTTCCTATCATTCAATTCCATGCTGACAAGTTTCTAAGTCACTCAAAATCTTGCCTAACAATTACCTAATACTCAAATATTTTAGTGAAACTTGTCCTGTTAAGCAACAAAATATTTGAGGTCAAGGATCTGATAAAGAGTATTAGCCATCTTTTATAAAGAGAACACAACCTTTTTCCTAAAATAATGCCTGTAACCATATCCTAACTTTTCAAAAAAGCCTTAAATGCAATTTAACATGACACTTACAAAGAACCTAATGTTGTAGAAACAAAACCTTGCTAGGATTATAAAGACCTAGGTTCTAGGTTCAGCTCTGCAAATTTATAGGTATGCATTAGTGTCTTAAAATATACCCAGGATTTAACTTAATCAGATATGGATGGTGACAGACATATAGACAACTGCCTTAAAAGAATTTATTACTCACAGTTCCCCCCAAAGGAAGGAGTATGCCATGCTATGCAGGGTCAGTCAAGAAGACAGAAAGAGGTAGGGAAAAGCATGGACCAGAGCCTTTATTGTGGATTTCAGGAAAAGGAGTAGGCAAGGTGGGATAGGCAAGGCTAAGTGAGCTTCAGTGGATTCTGAGCCATAAGGGTGGTCTCCAGTTATCTGGTAACTGGCCTTAGAGTGATTTAGGGCAGGAGGATATTGTTGCCAGACAGTTGGCAACAATAAAAGGAGGTGGTTGGGGGATACGAACCTGAGGTTGGTTGGCTTGCATATCAAAGAGATACCAAAGCAAGCTATTTGCTATCTCTAGAAATTAAGTAATCCTGGGAGAGGCAGTCTCTCCCTGGGTCTGCAAGGTCCCAAGATATCGAAGTGTAAAGTATTAAAAAATGAAAAACATAATAAATACAATCAGTGACAAATACTTAACTTCCTGAAACCTCAGTTCTCTCAAAGTTATAAAAATGGGGAAAATAATGTCTGTTTTTGCCCTACTCACAGTGATCACATATTAAATAGGGTCTAGGCAGGGTGCCACTAGCATATTCTGCAACTACTTGACTACATTTCTCTCAAAATATAACTAAAGTGCAGAAATTTATTTTTGAGGTTGAGACATTAGGTTTGTGAAGGAGACATATCTAGAGCCTGAGAGGGAGGGAGTAGGTATGTGGTAGCTCAAATCATACTAGCTGGAGGGTAAGCTGCTACAGGAAATTATGGGTGCCCTAGGCACAAAGGAGAGCTGCAGGCCAATGGTCTGTGATCATGGCTGTACTGAATCCATTCCAACAGTCCCCTATGGCCCATGTAGGGCTCATCTACCATATTGGTAATCTAGGAACTATGAGTGTAACTGCACTCCACGATGAATTAAATAACCTTGCTTTTGATGAGGAGGAAAAGAGTCAAAAAGTAAATGGTTTGCTATCCCCATGAATGCTTTTTCCAATTTTATACATAAACAGTTCATTTGATTCTTTGATTAGATTTTTTTTTTAATTTAAGCCATTTTATTATTGACGTTTCCTTCTAGAGAATTTAAAACCAGAGATTCTATTCCTAAACTGGCAACTGCTGCTGCTGCTAAGTCGCTTCAGTCATGTCCAAATCTGTGCGACACCATAGACAGCAGCCCACCAGGCTCCTCTGTCCCTGGGATTCTCCAGGCAAGAATACTGGAGTGGGTTGCCATTTCCTTCTCCAATGCAAGGAAGTGAAAAGTGAAAGTGAAGTTGCTCAGTCATGTCCGTCTCTTAGCGACCCCATGGACTGTAGCCTACCAGTCTCCTCCATCCATATGATCCTCCAAGCAAGAATACTGGAGTAGGTTGCCATTTCCTTCTCCAAAACTGGTAACTGACTACTTGCAGAAAAAAAATAAATAACATAGATCTACTTATAACCTATAACTTGCCTTTTGCAAGAAATGAATAAGGCATTTGAATTGCTCCAAGATGAAAACTGGTGTTTGTGTGTATGTGTGTATGTTTGTGTAATGTAGCTCTGTGTGAAATCTTATACATATGACTCTTACATCCAAAATTTTATGAAAAATGAGAGGTCTCCAATCAAGTATAAAAGAGAGTGGTTGTAGGAAACCATGTAGATACAAGAGCTTTAAATCAGTTGTGATGAACCCTTTAAGCAGTCATTGTGTGACCCTGAAGTCAAAGTCAAGGGTTAGTCATTCAGTCATGTCATAAGTTAAATTAAATTACAGTACAACTTAATTAACAACCTACTTATAACTAACACAATTTTGAAATGATCTAAATTCCTCCAGAGAGTTATTTATTTATTTACAAAGTACAATTTGTGCTGCTTTTATGGGTTTATTTTTAATCAATAGCTTACGATTTGATACTTCAGTAGTATTTCTCTTCAGCATACATTTACTAAACATTTAATAACAACACTGTGGTAGACAAAGTGGAAAAAGAGATAAAAGTAACCACTGCCTTCAGGTCACTGATGGTTCAGCACTATAAGATACTCGTACAAAAAGAACTACAAATAGGACTGGATGTAACGTCTGGTCAGACAATCCAAAAGACTATAGATCCAAGGCAGAGAGACCTCACTTCTGACTGGAAGACTGGGGCAGCCCTCTGAGAGCAGGTCACTCCCAAGTTGGGCCTTGGGAGACTGTTTAACTACAACATGAACAACGGGGTAAAAGACATTGTAGGAATTGGAACCGTGCATAAGAACCCATAAAACAGAGAAAAAAACCTTCCATATAGTAAGCAGGAAAAAATTTATTTTGCAAGGGCCAGATTGTGTTTGTATAGAGTAATGAGTGAGTTTAAAGGTCTTGACTGCAAAATATTTTCCATGTAAACAAGTAAGAGTGCAAGAATGTTTACGTTTAAAGAGAACTGGGTTTTCCTAGGATACTGTATTCCCTTTCCTGAGACTGACTATATGATATTGCATAGCAATAGTGGTGATTGATATAAACTAAAATAAGTTTGGTTGAAATTATTAAAGCGCGATTGGTAGACTGACTAAAATCAGTCAGTTACAAAGCATTTGAAAAACAGTATTGTAGTGTTTGACCTTGAAGTCACTTTCTAGCTCTATGAGTCCATCCGTGCATCTCTGTACAATGAGTGCAGAGCTGATGGGACTAGGGTTATGGGTTCTGAAACAACGTGACCCAAATAATTTTTATAGAATTCTGAAACTGACCCTTAAATAGGTCCCCTTTAAAATTCTTTAATGAATAGCTCACTCCTATCCACAGGCAGTATTCAAATAAAAGTATCCTATTGGTTATTAGTAGTAAGAGAGTACCAAAATTCACTCATCATTAGCCTAGAAAAACAATAGTGCCTACATTATTGACGGTGGACTGAAGCTTCACATTGATAAGAAAAGATAAGCATGCTGAGAATTTAAAACTTACATTCTTCTCCATTTGAAGCATAAGGCTAATGCAATGTTATATACAATGGTGCATGCAAGAAAATATAATCTGAAAATTAAATAACACATAGATTTTCAAGCATTTTAAATTTAGTGTTCTCAAAAAATTTAAAGACCAACATCACCATATTGTGGGTGAAAATGCAAAAGTTTAATTTCTTGTTGTTGCTGTTTAGTCGGTAAGTTGTGTCTGACTTTTGCTACCCCAAGGACTGCAGCATGCCAGGTTTCCCTGTCCATCTCCCTGAGTTTGCTCAAGCTCATGTCAACTGAGTCGGTGATGCTATCCAATAATCAAATCCTCTGTTGTCCCCTTCTCCTGCCCTCAGTCTTTCCCAGTATAAGGATCTTTTCTATAAGTCAGCATCTGATGGCAAAAAACTGGAGCTTCAGCTTTGTATGTCTTTCCAGTGAATATTCAGGGTTGATTTCCTTTAAGATTAACTAGTTTGGTCTCCTTGCTGTCCAAGGGACTCTCAAGAGTCTTCTGCAGCACAACAGTTTGAAAGCATCAATTCATTGTTACTCAGCATTCTTTATGGTACAAATTTCACATCTGTTCATGACTACTGGGAAAACCATAGCTTTGACAACGTGGACCTTCATTGGCAAAGTGATGTCTGCTTTTTAATACAATGTCTTAAGCCTGGCATGCTGCAGTCCTTGGGGTTGCAAAAGTCAGACACAACTTAGCGACTGAACAGCAACAACAAGGACAAGAAATTAGATTCACCTTTTGCATTTTTACCCACAATATGAAGATGTTGGCCTTTAAATTTTTTGAGAACACTAAATTTACAATGCTTGAAAATCTTTGTTATTTAACTTTCAGTTTATATTTTCTTGCATACACCATTGTATGAAACATTGCATTAGCCTCATGCCTCAAATGGAGAAGAATGTAAGTTTTAAACCTAATATGATGTCTAGGTTTGTCATCATATTAAATGTGAAATGGGAAAGACTAAAAATTTCTTCAGGAAAATTAGAGCTATCAAGAGAACATTTCATGCAAAGATGGGCACAATTAAAGATACAAATGGCAAGGACCAAACAGAAGTAGAAAATATTAAGAAAAGGTGGCAAGAATACACAAAAGAACTGTACAAAAAAGATCTTAATGATCCAGATAACCACAATGGTGTGATCACTCACCTATAGCCAGACATCATGGAGAGTGAAGTCAAGTAGGCCTTAGGAAGCATCACTATGAACAAAGCTAGTGGAGGTGACGAAATTCCATTTGAACTATTTCAAATCCTAAAAGATAATGCTGTGGAAGTGCTGCACTCAATATGCCAGCAAATTTGGAAAACTCAGCAATGGCCACGGGACTGGAAAAGGTCAGTTTTCATTCCAATCCCAAAGACAGGCAATGTCAAAGAATGTTCAAACTACCCCACAACTGCACTCATCTCACACATTAGCAAAGTAATATTGAAAATTCTCTAAGCTAGGCTTCAACAGTACATGAACCAAGAACTGCCAGATGTTCAAGTTGGATTTAGAAAAGGCAGAGAAACCAGAGATCAAATTGCCAACATCCATTGGATCATTGAAACAGCAAAAGAGTTCCAGAAAAATATCTTCTTCTGCTTCATTGACTATGCTAAAGCCTTTAACTGTGTGGATCACAACAAACTGTGGAAAATTCTTCAAGAGTTGGGAATACCAGACCAACTGATCTGCCTCCTGAGAAATCTGTATGCAGGTCAAGAAGCAAAAGTTAGAACTGGACATGGAAAAACAGACTGGTTCCAAATCGGAAAAGGAGTACATCAAGTCTGTATATTGTCACCCTGCTTATTTAACTTATATGCTTAGTACATCTTGAGAAATGCTGGGCTTGATGAAACACAACTGGAATCAAGACTGCTGGGAGAAATACCAATAAACTCAGATATGCAGATGACACCACCATTAGGCAGAAAGTGAAGAAGAACTATAGACCTCTTGATGCAGGTGAAAAAGGAGAGTGAAAACCTGTATTAAAATGCAACATTCAAGAAATGAAGACTGCCGAGGTCCAGCCTCGGCAGGATCCAGGGGTACCCTCAGGATGAATGGCATCAGCGAGAGAGAGAGAGAAAGAGAGAAAGAGAGAGAGACCAGACTGGGGGTGTGCAGCAGAGTCTGGCAATGCTTTATTCTTTACTGTAGCTTTTATACCCTAAGTTAGTACATTTCTGAGGGGAAGATAGTTTAACATTACATCAGCTTGTCTGTCATGAAACCAGGTTGTTTTCTGCATTCTATTTCTATAATAAATTTTTGCACAGTATCTTCTGACCTTGGGGCCTATTAACATTTTATGCAAGTCAGGTGAATGTAAACCTATTTTCCGTTTCTGTGGTGATCTTAACAGATCTGTTGCCCTGTGAGACTGCAACGTTAACCCAATAACCACTTTTAGAATAATTTTTCTTGTGTTTTCTAATAGGGCTTCCTCATCCCCCCAAAGGGCTCTATGTCTATTAGAGCCTTTATATGATCAGGTTCTTTATGCTGTTTTATGATCAGGAAGGCCTTCTTCCCCAATCTATTAAGTAGTCTATTAAAGCAAACATCAGAAAGACAGATGTCATCTTTAAGGTGAGGGCTGGGGGCAGCTTTTCGAAATCCCTGGGATCCTGATCTGCCTTGCTCGTCAGGTTTTCTCCTCATGACCTTGTCATGGGTGGGATCTTGTGTGCTGGCTCCCAGCAGAAGACCATGGCATTCAGTCCCATCACTTCATGGCAAATAGTTGGGGGGGAATGGAAACAGTGACAAATTTTATTTTCTTGAGCTCCAAAATCACTGCAAGTGGTGACCACAGCCATGAAATTAAAAGATGCTTATTCCTTGGAAGAAAAACTATGACAAACCCAGACAGCATATTAAGAAGCAGAGGCATTACTTTCCTGACAAAAGTCCATCTAGTCAAAGCTATGGTTTTTCTAGTAGTCATGTATGGATGTGAGGGTTGGACCATAAGGAAAGCTAAGTGCTGAAGAATTGATGCTTTTGAACTATGGTGTTGGGGAAGACTCTTGAGAGTCTCTTGGACCTCAAGGAGATTAAACCAGACAATCCTAAAGGAAATCAGTCCTGAACATCCACTGGAAAGACTGATGCTGAAGCTGAAGATCCAATATTTTGGCCCCCTGATGTAAACAACTGACTCATTAGAGAAGACTCTGATGCTGGGAAAGACTGAAGGCATAAGGAAAAGGGGATGATAGAGGATGAGATGGTTGGATTGCATCACCGACTCAATGGACATGAGTTTGAGAAAGCTCTGGGATTTGATGATGGACAGGGAAGCCTGGCATGCCTGTTGATGGGATCGCAAAGAGTCAGACACGACTGAACATCTCAACTGAACAGAACTGAGTTTTGTCATAGCTTTTCTTTCAAGGAGCAAGTGTCCTTTAATTTTGTGGCTGCAGTCACCATCCACAGTGATTTTGGAGCCCAAGAAAATAAAATTTACCATTGTGTCCATTTTTTCCCCATCTATTTGCCATGAAGAGATAGGACCAAGTGCCATGATCTTCTTTTTTTGAATGTTGAGTTTTAAGCCATCTTTTTCATTCTCCTCTTTCACCTTCACCAAGAGGTCTTTAGTTTCTCTTCCCTTTCTGCCATTAGTGTGGTATCATCTGCATATCTGAGGTGGTTGCTATTTCTCCTGGCCTCTTGGTTCCAGCTTGTAATTCATCCAGCCTGGCGTTTTGCATTATCTACTCCACATATAAGATAAATAAACAGGGTAACAATATACAACCATGATGAACTCTTTTCCCAATTTGGAACCATTCCACTGTTCCATGTTCAGTTCTAACTGTTGCTTCTTGACCTGCATCCAGGTTTCTCAGGAGGCAGGTAAGGTGGCCTGTTATTCCCATCTCTTGAAGAATTTTCCACAGCCTGTTGTGATCCACACAGTCAAAGGGTTTAGAGCAGACAATGAAGCAGAAGTAGATGTTTTTCTGGAATTATATTGTTTTTTCTATGATCCAACAGATGTTGGCAATTTGATCTCTGGTTCTTCTGCCTTCTCTAAATCAAGCTTGTATGTCTGGCAGTTCTTGGTTCATGTACTGTTGAAGCCTAACTTGAAAGATTTTGAGCATTATCTTCCTAGCATATGCTGTTGCTGCTGCTAAGTCACTTCAACCGTGTCCGACTCTGTGCAACCCCATAGACGGCAGCCCACCAGGCTTCCCCTTCCCTGGGATTCTCCAGGCAAGAACAGTGAAGTGGGTTGCCATTTCCTTCTCCAATGCATGAAAGTAAAAAGTGAAAATGAAGTCGCTCTGTCGTGTCCGACTCTAAGTGACCCCACTGACTGCAGCCTACCAGGCTCCTCCATCCACGGGATTCTCCAGACAAGAGTACTGGAGTGGCTTGCCATTGCCTTCTCCTCCTAGCATATGAAATGAGTGCAATTGTCTGGTCGTTTGAACATTCTTTGTCATTGCTCTTCTTTGCAATTGGAATGAAGGCTGACCTTTTCCAGTCCTGTGGCCATTGCTGAATTTTCCATATTTGCTGGTATATTGAGTGCAGCACTTTCACAGCATTATCTTTTAGGATTTGAAATAGCTCAAATGGAATTTTGTCACCTCCACTAGCTTTGCTTGTAGTAAGGCTTCCTAAGGCCCACTTGACTTCACATTCCATAATGTCTAGCTCTAGGTGAGTGATCCCATCATCATGGTTATCAGGTCATTAAGACTTTTTTATATAGTTCTTCTGTGTATTCTTGCCACCTTTTCTTTATCTCTTCTGCTTCTGTTAGGTCCTTACCATTTCTCTCCTTTATTGTGCCCATCTTTGCATGAAATGTTCCCTTGATATGTCTAATTTTCTTGAAGAGGTCTCTAGTCATTCCCATTCTATTGTTTTCCTCTTTTTCTTTGAACTGTTGACTTAAGAAGACTTTCTTATCTCTCCTTACTATTCTTTGGAACTCTGCATTCAGATGGATATATCTTTCCTTTTCTCTTTTGCCTTTCACTTCTCTTCTTTTGTCAGCTATTTGTAAGGCCTCCTCAGACAACCATTTTGTCTTCTTGCATTTCTTTTTCTTTGGGGTGGTTTTGATCCTTGCCTCCTATACAATGTTATGAACCTCCATCCATAGATCTTAAGGTAGTCTGTCTAACAGATCTAACCCCTTGAATCTATTTGTCACTTTTACTGTATAATTATAAGGGATTTGATTTAGGTTATACTGAACTACCTAGAGGTTTTCCCTCATTTCTTCAGTTTAAGCCTGAATTTTGCAAAGACGAGTTCATGATCTGAGCCACAGTCAGCTTCCTGGTCTTATTTTTGCTGACTGTATAGAGTTTCTCTACCTTTAGCTGAAAAGAACAGAATCAGTCTGATTTCGGTACTGACCATCTAGGATGTCCATTTATAGAGTCATCTCTTGTGTTGTTGGAAGCCATTTGTAGAACCTTTCTGCAAAGGGACCTATTGGACTTAGCTTTGTTGGGGTGTGGGCAGAGGTAATTTCTGAGATTATTTGGCAGTCACCTTCATTTTATGGGGAAGAAAATCAAGACCAAGGGAAGCTCAGTGTAGAGACTTACCAGAATCCCATAGCCAATTATCAGCTGAGTAAATTTGGCATTCTCACCACTCCTTTCTCTACATGAATCTTCCATGATATCCTCACATCTTTCATTTCATTCTTTGTGCCTCAATTACATTGAACTTCTTTCAGTCTTCCCCTAGTTCCTGTCCTTCAAAAGATACCAGAGTCCTTGTCTGTGAGCCTTCACACATGTAGTTCTCTGTTCTGGAACTCATCCATGCCCAAACCCCATCCCCACCAAACTCTATGTTCCTAACTCCCAGCCATTGTCCAAATCACATTATAGCAAGACTCTTGGGCTCCCAGAAATATAGGTTACATATACTTCCTCTCTGTTTCTATTGCACCCTCTACTCCCCCCATTATACCATGTCAAACATTGTATTGTAACTGTCTGATTATTGTTCACACTATGAGACTGTGGACTCTGAATACCACGTTCATCATCATTAGCCCAGCATCAGATGAATGCCTGAAATATAAGAGTGGCTTCCGACAAAGGAAAAGAGAAAAAAGACACAAATTATCAATAATAAGGAATCAAACAGAGTATATTATTACAGACACTGCAAACATCAAAAGAGTAATAAGGGAATACTATTAACAGTTCTGTGGCTCAGCTGTTTATACATTCTTGCCTGGAAAATCCTATGGACAGAGGAACCTGGTGGGCTAGAGTCCATGGAGTTGCAAAAGTCGGACACGACTTAGAGACTAAACCAAACCAACCAACCAACAAATACAAAGGTAATTGAATTCACAATTTTAAACAGCCCAAAATAGAAATCTCTAGACCCAGATGGTTTCATTAAAGAATTCAACCAAACATTTAAGGAATTAATATCAATTCTACACAATCTCTCCCAGAAAATAGAAGAGGAGGAAATAATTTTATGAAATTATTTTTACTATGAAACCAAAATCAGACAGACAGTGCAAAGAAAGAAAACTAATACACCAAGTAGAATTTGTTCCAGATATGTAAAGCTGGTTCAATATTTGAAAACCAATCAATATAATCCACTGTAATCTCACAGGCTAAGGAAGGAAATCATATGCTCATATCATGACACAGAAAGAGCATTTAATCTTTTCTTGCCTTCTAGCTAAAACCTGCCTACTGGTGTTGTCTTTCATTGGGAATGTATTTCCTTTTCCTCATGTTCATCAGGGTCCTGGTCAAGTCTCTTAATCCACATACAGAGATTTGCTCAACTTCAAATCCTGATTGCTAGGCTTCTTACCCAAATTGGTTTCAATTTCTCTGAGTAACCAGCTCAGCACACCAAGAGATGAGTTTATGCTAAACTACCAGATAAAACTAGCTAGTAACATCCTAACTCCTCAACAATGGGACACAAGCTTGGAAAACCAATAGATTACTCAAATTTAGACTCATAGATACCATATCTGCATTAGAAAAACAACACAGACACAATTTTATACATGTTATTAGAAATTTTAAACTTGGACATTTAGAAGACCAAATTTAAAATTCAACAGAATAGATACTAAGAGGGGAACCTCATGACTAAGAGAAAAAAAGCTTTGCACAATTTCACCTTTTGTGCTTTTGCACTGAGCTAAATCTTTTTCATATTATAATTAGGAAATTCAGTCAAGGAACAGGAAAATCTGTTTACAGCTATGAGGTCTATTAATTACCTGATTAATACACATAGGACAGGACTCAGCCTCTTGATCAAACAGTAACCTCTACTCTCTTGGACTTTGAAAGTTGTAACCAGAATCTCCTTTTCTCAGTATATTCATCTGTGGCCAGAAGAACACAGAGAAAATCAGCATGAGTACTACAGGGAAAGTAAGTATAGCATTCTTTTTTATGTCATATCATAAATGTGTCAACCTGGGTGCTTGTCTATTTACCAATACCTCATCACTCAGCTACTCTCTATACTCCTAAAGGTGGAAGACAATCTTAATCTTAATATCTTTCCTCCTTCCCCTTTTCTTTTTTTCCTTTTATGTGCCTTGCCTTTCTTCAGTTTTTTTTTTCAGTCCTTTAATAGGCAATATATCAAGCCATATATCAAACTTTCCAAAGTTAAAGATAGATCCCCTCCTTAAAGGATCTCATAGAGAGACATAGTAACTATGAAGAGAGTCCAAGGGTAGTAAAAAAGAGAGAGAGGCATCGCCCCCAATCTTGCCTGGCTTCCCAGAGAAAGTGACATCTAAGAAAATTTACAGATGTAAGAATTTACCAGGGAAAGGAGGAGACAGTTGTGCAGGTAGACAAAATATGAGGAAAAACAGGAGAAAATTATCCAGAATTTTTCTGTTGCTCCTGAGGGCAGGAAATGATGAGAAATAATGTTGGAAAGACTGACAGGAAGATCATGGAAATCTTTGTAGACCATGTCAACAGATCCTGACAAACAATTGGTGACAATATCATTTTTAGGTAGGGAATTAGCATGAAAAGGATTATAGTTCAGGGCTTCCCTGTGGCTCAGACAGTAAAGAAACTGCCTGCAATTGGGAGACCTGGGTTCAATTCAGGTCTGGGTTAGGAAGATCCCCTAGAGGGGGGCATGGTAACCCACTCCAGTATTCTTGTCTGGAGAATCCCCATGGACAGAGGAGCCTAGCGGGCTACAGTCCATGGGGTCACAAAGAGTCAGACACAGCTGAGCAGCTAAGCACAGCCATGCTATAAAAGATGGACTTCAAGGTGATGAACCAAGCCAGGTGAAAGACAACGAGGACTGGACCACACAGTGGCAGCAGAAATGGAGAAGAGGGGTCAGATCACAGAAATTTTCACATTGTGGAGGTTGAGGGAAAGAGACAAATCAAGGTTCTTTCCAGGTTTCTTTCTTGTATTATTGAATAGATTCCATGGCAACTCATTGAAACAGAGAAAGCAAAGAACAAATTGTGTGCTGTGTCCACCACCGGTCAAAGGAAGTGGTGGGGGGCAGGGTGAGGGGGGTGGAAGAAAGAAATAACAGTGTCTTCATGTTTTATCATGTTGAATTTGAGATACCTGTAGGACAGTCCAAAGGATCACAAACAGTTGGACATAACTGAGAAAATAAACACAGTACATTTGAATAGCCAATGAATAGAATCTAAAGTTTAGTAACAAGTCTGTTATTAAGATCATCTACATAAAAGTAATAGTTGATTTTATAAAAGCTAGGTGAAATCACATAGGATAATAATTTATAGTGAGAACAATGATGGGCTGAAATCAGAACCCTTGAAGGACTACCTTACCACCAACAACCTTTCCAATCTCAGTCTGCCAGTGACCACCACCATTGGATGAAATGCCACAACTAGATGGTCTCCATTCCTGCCTGCACCCCAAAACTGATTCTCTCCCATACCTAGGACCACAAATAACTCTCATGTTGCAAAGTCATTTCTACCCTGAAACTGAACAACCTCATTCATCATAAGATCAAAAGTATGACATCTATCCTCTCGGTTGTGTAGCAGTATGTAAATACAGTTAGAATTGCAAGACTGTTGTAAATACAGACACTGATAGTACAAGAAAAGTTGAATTGAGGTCAAGAGGCTACATTCTGAGTATATTTAAGCAAAGATTTCTTCCTTTTTTTTTTTTTAATCTAGGCTTGAGTGTGAAAGAATTGGCTTCAACCTTCTAATAATCATTAATATAGGAATTCTCTAACTCCCAAGCTTAAGGAGTCTCCCTTTCTGCCTCCACATTCTTCTTCCCAGGTTATCAGGTGCAGAGCAGCCATAGTCTGGAAGCCTGGTGGATCATTTTCCATTGAGGAGGTAGAAGTGGCTCCACCAAAGGCAAAAGAAGTTCGCATAAAGGTAAAAAAAAAAAAAAAATCCACGATATTTCCACACCAAAACTCAGAGCTGTTCACTGTAGGTTATAGATTCTTTTCACAATGTTCAATTCAGAAAGAAAACTGCACACTCTCCTATTTCTTTTTTATTAAACATTTCCATTAGTCTTCAAATCCAGCCAGAGAAACAGTTAGGAAGGTATAGCATAGACTACATACCCAATGGACACTTATTTTTAACTATTACTAATTAAAAGAAGTTTCTACCCACAAACCATACTTTAATCCGTACTTTCGATTTTCTTTATGATATTCTTCATGATATTTAAGTTACCTTGAAATACAGTCCTCCCCCTATATCTGCAGGGGTTTGGTACTAAGACTCCCCCACTCCATAGCAAATCCTAGGAGGCTCAAGTTCCTTATATAAAATGGTGTGGTATTTGCATATAACTTACACACATTCTCCTGTATACTTTAAATCATCTCTGCTAAGTCACTTCAGTTGTGTCTGACTCTTTGCGACCCTATGGACTGTAGTCCACCAGTCTCCTCTGTCCAGAGGATTCTCTGGGCAAGAATACTGGAATAGGTTGTTGTGCCCTCCTCCAGGGGATCTTCCTCACCCAGGGGTCGAACCCACGTCTCTTACATCTCCTGCATTGGCAGAAGTGTTCTTTACCGCTAGCACCTAGGTTACTTAAAATACCTAATACATGATAAATGCTATACAAATTGTTGTAAATACAATGTAAATGACATGTAAATAGTTGCCAGCATGCAGCAAATTCAAGTTTTGTTTGGGAGACTTTCTGGATTTTTTAAAATAATTTCAATCCCTTATTGGTTGAATCCATGGATGAAAAACCCATGGAAAAGAAGGACTGACTGTATGTTTTATGTAATCTTGTTTGATTATAGATAAATCAAGAGTCAGTCTTTGGAATTCAGGTTAGAGCTGGAAGGGGCTTACGGATACCTGTTATTTTAAAAATAAGATTGAAATCAATAATGTACAGGACTGTTCAAGCAGTTAAATAAGAACAGAGACTTCAGCTGCTTTTCTCAACCTTGCTTATATGTCTGGAATCATTTGGGAGCTCTGAAAAATGCTGAAAACTGAATCCCACCCTTACACATTTTGAATTTGTGATTTATCTGGTGTGGAGTGCAGTCTGATCAGGCTTCCCAAGGGGCACTAGTGGTAAAGATCCCTCCTGCCAAGCAGGAGACCTGGGTTTGATCCCTGGGTTGGGAAGATTCCCTGGAGGAGGGCATGGCAATCCACTCAGTATTCTTGCCTGGAGAATCCCCTGGACAGAGGAGTTTGGCAGGCTACAGTCTATAGGGTTGCAAAGTATCGGACACGACTGAAGCAGCTTAGCATGCATGCAGTCTGATCATGAGAGTTTTTAAATCTCCGCTAGGTGATTCTAATAAGAGGCTACCAGGCCAGAAGGTAGTTCACCTGACGTCTAGTTCAATTTCTTTTGAATTTTCACCATTTAATGTTAATAATGATGAATAGGTATTGTTTATTAATGGATCACAGAGTGATCATCATTTTCTAAGTTACCTTGCCTGTGCAATCCATGCCCTCTTTTCAAAAAGTTTTCTCTGGCCTATATGATCCATGGAGTGCACAGAAGGTCATTTGGCTATCTCTAGTCACTCTCCACCCACAGGATCACAACTCATACAGAGAGATGTGAACGGATATGACCTCAAGGACATCCAGCCATTATCTGATAAGCTACAAATCTGAATCTCTCACTCAAGAATTTGAACAAGATACAGAGTCTGAGCAAGACAGGCGATGGACAGACCTAGAGAGGCTGGAGGGGCTCAGGGCTGGCAGTCATTTTTAACCAGGTGATCATGATAAATAAGAAAAAGCCTGTCTGCATAGAATGATAGGAAAATGCAGCCATACACACACTGAGTCAAAGTAGACAGATGAAGACAAAGGCTGCTTGATGGATTTCTAGATCCATTAGTTCTAACTGCACTGCTTACAGTAAGGTTACAAGCAATTTTATTATAGCCTTCAAATTATCCCCCTTTTGCATGGTCAAATTTCAATAGATTTCAATTCTTGAGTTAGCCATGTGTGTGTATGTGTGTGTGCGTGTGCACATACAGTCCAACCCCATACCCATTTTAGAGGTGAAGAAACTGAGACTCAGAAGGACAATTTATCCCCTGATCACACAGTTAAACAGGGGTGCAGAGCCAAGATTTCAGCTCTGAACTCTTTAGTAACCACTGCTCTGAGTGCCTCCACTTTATCTGGCTGATTTACAACAAAAAGTGGAATTACAACTTGTACCAACAACACAACTGTAAGGCCCTCCTGTGAAATAAATTAAAGCCTCAATTATAATAGGAGGCATTATCCCTCTCCTTCCTGTATTCCAATTCCTTCATTTCTATAATTGGTCTTGCTCCTCCACACTCCCACCTACAAGCTCCAGTGAAGCACATGTGGTTTTACAACGATCTCTTCTGAACCCACCCTACCCTCTGCAGTAAGTTTTAAAATCATCATTTGATTCCAAAACTAGCTAGTGAAAAACATTGCATCGATTGAAACACATTACTGGCCCTTGTCCAGAATTAAAACTAAGAAATGAATGCATTAATATTAATGCAGCATATCAAACTACCAAATCAGTTTACAACGTTAATAATTCTAGAACATCTCTGAGACAGAGAAAACTATATTACTCTTTGCCTTCCATACAGATGGTGGCCACGGCGCTCTGTGGGACCGAGATGAAAATGTTGAAGACTAAAAATCTTCAGCATCAACACTACCCTATCATTATGGGCCATGAAGGAGCTGGAATAGTCGAGAGTGTGGGAGAAGGAGTGAGCACAGTGAAAGCAGGTATGAACTGGTACCTGGAAAAAATAGCAGCAACTTGGAACCCACCTCAAGAATAAAAAGCATCCCTTAAATTTTGTTAAGATTAAGCAAAATAAACGGTAAAATACTGCTCATTTCTTAGAAAAGGAGGGTTAAGTATAAATTACAAAAAAATACTAAATGTATTCTTTATACTTATATTTTGATATTAATAAAAATAAAAAATAGAATGCACTGAAATTGAACCTGAAAGAAGGTGCAAATGAGACAAAAAATTTCCCCAAAAAAATCAACTGAGAGAAACCGTTGAACAACTGTTTAAATGAAGGATATGATAAATAGTTCAACCATGATAAACAGTTGAACACATTAGTGAACAAAACAGGGAAGAAGTTCAGAACTGGATCAAATATATATAGGAATTTAATATAGGATTAAGTTTGCCTTTCACATTTGAGGGGGACACATGGATTTCAATATATGATACTGAAACAACTGGATAGTTTTCTGGAGAATAAAAGTAACTTGAGTTGCTATTACATTCTTTATAGAAAGAAACCTGTTATATGAATCCAAGAATTAAATGTGAAAAAACAATAGAAGTACTATAAATTATTATAACAGAACATTTTGAAATACCTCAGAGAAGGGAAGGAAATTTTAACCAACACAAAAAATTCAGATGTAAAATAACATATCGATAAATTTGAAAATAAAGTTTAAAATTCTGTGTTAAAAAAAATACCCTCCCCCCAAATCAACAAGCCAATATGACAGTCGGCAAATTTCTTTAATTTATAAAGAATTCTTTAACACTAACTTATGAAAATTGGCAAAGGAAATATACATCTAGTTTGGAGGGAAATATATAGAGAGATATAGATATATACACATATACACACAAATGCTTTTTAAGCATGTGAGAAGATGTCTATTCTCAAACCCTAAATAAATTAAAATTTTAAAAACAACAGAAAAACACTGTTTATCTAAAAAATTAGCAGACTTGAAAGTGTAATATTTAGGGCTGACAACCTCTAAGGTTCTAAGACCAAAGTTCTCAGCCTCAGTTGATGGGCTGTCAGCTGGGGCTACAGACCTCAGCTCCTTGAAGCCGCTCACATTCCTTCTCATGGGGCCCCTTCACCCACTTCTAGCCTCAAAGCAGCAATGTCACATCAAGTCCTCATGCTTTGAATCACTTTTTCTTCCTCTTCTGCTTTCCTCTTGTCTCCTTTCATGGATCTTTCGTCCACCTAAATAACCCAGGATAATCTCCCATTTTAATGTCAATTGCTTAGTAATCTTAATTACATCTGCAAAGCCTCTCTTCTTTCCATGTAACATTCACAGGCATGATAACTTGACATGTTTAGTTTCTGGGAATTAGGATAAGACATCTTTGGTGAGCCATTTTAGAAATTCTGCCTACCACAGACCATGTGTGCCCAAAATATTTATTGCATTATTCTCTTTCATGTCAGGGAGGAAGAAATAATAAAAATAGAAAACAACCTAAATGTCTGTCAGTATACAGACAGGGGGCTGCTTAAATAAATTATGATATATTTATATAACAGAATACTATGTAAATATTAAATAAATGATAGAATGCTGTATATACTAAGATAAGAAATCTCCAAGATCAACTGTTAAGTAAAAAAGCAAGGCCTATGATAGGGAACATAGTATGCTAGTTTGGTTTTTTTTTTTCCATTTATTTTTATTAGTTGGAGGCTAAATACTTTACAATATTGTAGTGGTTTTTGCCATACATTGACATGAATCAGCTAGTTTTTGTATTTCTAAAGGGATTATGTCTCTGAAAAATACCTTGGATATTGATAAACATAATTGTCTTTAGGGTGGGATAAGGAAGCCTGGAGACTTGGATGTCAATTTTCACTTGTGCTGTTTAAATTTTACCATGAGTATGTATTACTTTTTTAAAAACCTGAAAATAAATGAAATTCTACAAATTACTTTTACAGAAAATATGAAATTGCTCTGGTTTACAAGGATAGACAATGGGGCAGTCAGTAAGTCCCTTACAGACAGGTTATTCTAACATTCTTCTTATACTTTGAACATTAGTAGAGAAAACTGCCTACCTCTGGAGAAAGGATTGATGTAAAACACAGAAAGTAGCATGGAGACGATCCTTTCTCCCTGATCCAGAAGCTTATTCTGTGAGTTTGTGGTATCCATACAATTTTAAATCCAATTCCTGACTGCAGAAGTTATATAGAAAATGTAAGAAAAGACCTGGCTCGGTGGCTACATGACAAAGTCTTCTGGTGCCTCAAGAGGAACTTGGAAAGGAGGCAAATCTGAGGCCAGCTCCTTGGGAGTCAGACATTGAGCCCAGGGCTAGACACACATGCCAAAGATATCCCCTTTTTTGTTAAGTATTCTCCACAATAGCAAGCACAATTAAATGTTGAACTAATTCTTAGTTATATTTTCTTGAGTGCCTTGTTGTTGAGTTCCTGAGATACAGCTATCTCTTTACTTTAAAAATAATGCCTTCATAAACGATTTTGCTCTTTTAGGAGATAAAGTTATCGCACTCTTTCTACCACAGTGTGGAGAATGCACCTCTTGCCTTAATTCTGCAGGCAATTTTTGTATAAAATTCAAGTAAGTTTTTACAAACAGTTTTTTGAAAAATTAACTCAATTTCCTTAAGAGGAATCTAAACTTTCTAATTCCAAATAAATGTTTCTTGCTTGCTTTTGTCTATAAAAGACAGGGAGAAACCCACCTGATGTCTGATGGTACCAGTAGGTTTACCTGCAAGGGAAAACCAGTATACCACTTTGCGAATACAAGCACTTTCTCTGAATACACTGTAATGAATGAAATCTCAGTCACCAAGATTGATGCAGCTGCACCCCTGGAGAAAGTATTCCTAGTTAGCTGTGGTTTTTCTACTGGTTATGGTGGTGCAATCAATACTGCCAAGGTGAGAAGCATTTATATCCATTATGAATGTAATTGTTGACACATGGAGTTGGAAGGCCTTAGGTATCTGGGCCATGTCTGATCATATAGCCTGGGAGAGACTCGCAAACCTGCCTCAAAACATCCTTGAGTTCTTTATTATTGTTTAGTCACCTATACTCCCTTGCACATATTTTCCATTCCCTCTTGGTCAGTAGTATGTGGTAAATTAAGTCTAGATGCCATTCACAAGTGGAGACATCAGGAATTCCTGGGAGTTAAACATAATACTGTTTAAAAATGACTATGTATCCTTCCACATTCCAGTTAATTCTTTTTTTCTTTCAACATACATTTATGGGGCCATTCACTGCTCCAGGTGCTGGGATTCAACAGCTAAAAGTGCCCATTGAGCTTCTATTCTGTTGCATCAAATAACAGATGGTGATAAGTTCCTATAAAAACAAAAGGGAAGTAAAAAGACCAATTGATGGAGAAAGATGTTGGTATATAAAACAGACTAGTCACGTAATCCCACTCTGGTTGAGTGGGTTACTGCTTTGTTTGATTTTTTTTTTTTTTTTTTCTTTTTGGTGGTGCCACGTTGACTTGCAGGATCTCAGTTTCCGAGCAAGGGACTGAATACAAGCCATAGCAGGGAAAGCCTGGACTCCTAACCACTAGTCCACTGGAGAACTCTAGAGTAGGTTACTGTTAAATGACAGTCTCTGGAATATCACCCAAACCTGCCTAGCTTCTTTATTTAAGTGGCTAATAAATTTCCTGTTTAATTTTTTTTTCTTTTGGTATTTCTTATTTTGTATTGGAGTATAGCCGGTTGACAATGTTGTGATAGTTTTAGGTGAACAGCAAAGGCCCTCGGCCATGTATCCACTCTCCCCAAGGCCCTCTCCCATCCAGGCTGAAGCACCAAGTGAATCTTAGTTCTTTATTTTTTCCAATCTCCATTAGTCCCCATACTATCCAGAGACTTAGGATGGGGTTCAATTTAAATTAGTCTCATTTTAGATGCAATAAAAAATAAGCCTTTACCTTTGTGTGACACTGACACTGTAAGTGAAGCAAAGTTTATGGATATCCAAAAGAAAAGAGAAAGGAAATGTTGCAAGAAGGTGGAAAACTAAAAAATATATGAAATTAAATACTCTGTTAAATAAGTCTTAAGAGTCCATGAAAGTTCATTAAACTTCTTCTACTTACCCTAATTCCTGAGACTTAAAATTCTTTTTACAGGTTAGTTTTTGCTCCTCTGTGAAAAAGTATCCCATATCTAGAAATATGTTGAGAAGCTAAAACTCTTTTGTCACATGTTTTATTTGAAAATGGCCTTAGTTTATGTCTCATGAAAAAGTACATTCAGATCTTGTCTGTCCAACTAAGTAACAATATAAGTTCCCTTTGCTCTTTTTTCTGCCTTTGGGTTTGCAGGTGACCCCAGGCTCCACCTGTGCAGTGTTTGGCCTGGGAGGGGTTGGCCTGTCTGTTATCATGGGCTGCAAAGCAGCCGGAGCAGCCAGGATCATCGCAGTGGACATCAACAAAGACAAATTTGAGAAGGCAAAAGAAGTGGGTGCCACGGAGTGCATCAACCCACAGGACTATGAGAAACCCATCCAAGAGGTTTTATTTGACCTGACAGGTGATGGTGTGGACTTTAGCTTTGAGGTCATTGGAAATCCAGAAACTGTGGTATGTGATTCCCAATTGTGAAAATTACCAATATTTCTACCAGTCTTTTTTTTTTAGACTTTATTTATTTATTGGCTGTGGTGGGTCTTCATGGCTGCACATAGGGCTTCCTCTAGTTGTGGTGAGTGAGGGCTACTCTTTATTGTGGTGCATGGGCTTCTCATTTCCATGGATTTTTTCTTGTGGAACACAGGCTCTAGGCTCCCGGGCTTCAGTAGTTGCAGTACATGGGCTGAAATTGTGGCACATGGGCTTAGTCGTGCCACAGCATGTGGGATCTTCCCTGCCCAGGTATCGAATCTGTGCTCCCTGCATTGGAAGGCAGATTCTTATCGATTGGACCATGAGGGAAGCCCCCAGTGTTTATTTTAGATTTTTAACTGAGTGAAAATTCTAAAATTCCCTCCACAATCTTCTGTTTAATTCTCTTTGTGCCCCTGACATCCCACCTGGTCCCTTCTGCCTACTCATAAATCTATTCACTATCCCAAGCACTGAACTCCCATACTGAGTTTTCTTCTCCCTCTGTTCCATTATATCAATACTATTCCTGCAAATAAGCAGACAGCCTACAATAGACAGGGGAAAAAAAGCTTTGTAAGGAATTGTAACTGAATTATTTCATAATAAGGAGCTGCTTAGTAACTATAACTTCCAAGCCAGAAGATCTAAGTGTGATAAGAATAATTAATGACCCTGCAAAGCTCTACACTTTCAGCAGTCTTTCATGTTGGATCTGAGATAATCGTCCAAGAAACATTATTTGCCAACCTTGATTAAAAGAGTTCATTTCAAGAATGAAGGAAAAAACTGGTAATTTTTCTGGCTGAATACGGTTTATGTAAGAATATAAATGGGTAGGAAATTATTTCACAATTTGAGACTGTATTTCTTTGGGACTGTAGAAATAGCATACTATTGGGTTGCATGTCTCCATCTTCTAATCAGCTCCATGAAAACCCTAGATCTGTCTCTTCCAACTGAGGCCCTTTCCTCAGCTTACAAAATGCTTCCATTCCTCACTACACATAAATCCCCTCTTCTGTAAAATGATATAACAAAATCTTTGTCACAGGTTTTCCTGCAGATAGTCTTGCTCCAAAAAATAGCATTTGAAAATAAATAATGGGAACATGTTTATATATGACTTTGCTAATATATGATGCTATACAAATAGCCAACTATATTTTTCAGTATCTGAAAGAATATGCTAAGTCACTTCACTCATGTCTGACTCTTTGCAACCCCACAGACTATAGCCTGCCAGGCTCCTCTGTGCATGGAATTCTCCAGGCAAAAATACTGGGGTGGGTTGCCATTCCCTTCTCCAGGGGATCTTCCCAACCCAGGGATTGAACCCTCATCTCTAACATCTCCTGCATTGGCAGAAGGGTTCTTTATCACTAGGACTACCTGGGAAGCCCTATGAATATGTCAGCTCTAACTAACCACCAGTGTCAGTAATGGTTCTTATAAAAATTATTACTATCATTATTATTATTACTACTACCATGGGTGCCTTTATTTTCATTTTTTGATTTTCATCTATTACACCAGATATGTCTTATTTATGTTTCAGCGCATTCTTAAAAGATAAATGTTATTTCAAATGAGGACAAGGAGCATCAGAAAAGCAAGTCACAGACCACAGAGAACAGTCAAGCTGAGATTCAGACTTAGGTCCAGCTCTCCAGTACCCCTTTTAACCTCCTCGTTGTTTACATTGCTTTACAACAGGCAGCTGCCCTGGCATCCTGCCATGAGAGCCATGGGGTCTGCGTGATTATCGGGTTGGTCATTGGTGTCCAACTCAACATCAGTGGCCACTTGTTCTTCTCAGGACGTACTTTAAAGGGATCTGTTTATGGAGGTATGAATGATTCAGGGAAGAATGGAAATGTGTGGGATTATAGAGGAGGGAAGTAGAGAAATGTGTAATGAATGCTTGAATGAGAGCTTTAGATTATAGTTTTTGTTTTGACACACAAGTATCTAAGATAAGGGGATGAATATTGATGTATGCAGTTGCTTCTTAGTAATTTTTTTCTCATGCAAAGGAAGAGTTTTTTTTAATTGATTAGTGTCCAAAGTTTAATGCAAATTCTAAATCAAAAAGGAAAGGCAATACTGTGATCAATAACTGTATTCAATTCAGTTATATGACGGCCAACTGGAATTCTTTGGAGAATATACTGAATTATTAGTAAATGGTTCAACTAATGTTGAATCTTACCCAAAACAATTGAGTTGGCATTGTACAATTCAAAGACATTAAACATAATGAACTCATGATTGAAAAGAGAAATGACCAATAAAAGTGAAAAAAAAATTTTCATAGAATCCCTTGGTTTTCCATTCTTTAAACCTGTCTTAGAACTTATATATTTTAAAGACTTTAGAAGAGTTTTCTTACTGAGGAAGTAGAAAACAAACTAAAATAAATCTGTGTAGGATTGTAGGCTCATAAGCAAGAAAACTGATACTTAAGAGAAATATGCTTATCCAGAGATTTGGGAGAAATTTGAATTCTTGGGCAAAAGAGATGAGAACCAGGAGCTACCTGAATTTTGGGGACTGGTGATCCACTTGTGTTCTCCCAACTACTTATGGCAGTGTACTATAGATATCAGGAATCTTACCAAATTCATGGGCGTAGAGTAGATAAATGGCATGGCCAGTCAAAAAAAAAGAAATAAATCAGTTTAATTATCAGTTCCCCCATTTGGGATAATTAGACATACCCATTGCTATTTTCCTCTAGAGACAATATTTCCCTCAGAGACAATAATTGTTGATTCCAAATACACATACTCAGTTAACTCTTGTAAAATAGGATCACTAATATTTCAAACAAAACTCACAAGGAAACTATTTTGCTCAATACCTATGCATTCATATAATGGTCATGAACATAAGTTAATTCCTTATATAGATAGTATAATCCACTGGTTTCAGAGATTTTCAGTTAAAGGATAGCCTCTAATGACAGGACTGCTAAACCTTCTATAACATACACAGTGAAAAAATTCACCTCCCTAAAATTAGTGGCCTTGTTCAGAAACACTATCTAGCCTAGTTCTATGTTCCTGGACCCATCTTTTTTGTTTGTTTGTTTTTTTGGTTAAAAGAAGAAACAAAGAACAAGTGAAAGTGTTCTTTACATAGATATAAAAATGCTTTATCAGATCACCAATCAACAGGTAGAACAGACATCAAAAGTTATCACAAGAAAAAATGGTAACTGTGTGGTGATGGATGTTAACTAAACTTAGTTTAATAGTAATCATTTCATAATCATTATATTATACATATAAAACAAATATGTTACATATTAATTACACTTCAACTTTTTAAATGATAAAGACAAATAGAAAAACACACCATGCCTCATGTCATAACACAGAGCATCAGTTAGAATTCTTGATTACAAATAATTAAAACCAAATTAAACAGAAAATAAATGTATTGGAAGTGTTTTAGATTGTGCTGAGAATAGTTTTGGGAAGGCTGGAGAAACTGGCTGGGGCTGGAACCAAGAAAAGCAAGTAACTGCCAAGACCCTGTCACAGAACCAGCTGCTTAGGACACTATTGCCTCCTTGCAAAATCACACACTCACCCTTTGCAGAAATGAGCAGACCACCAAATTCTGTGCGGTGGCTCACTGGGCATGTCGCTCAGCACAGTGCTAAACATGAAGACAACGTTTCTTGAGAATCACAAATAAAATAAATAAATTAATTAATTTAAAAAAAAAGAATCACAAGAACAGAGAAAATACAATGCTAAGTTTTATATTAACTGATCCCATCTTTTCCTGTGCAATGTTACTTCCTGAAGGCACATTTTATTCTTATCTCGCTTTATAAACATTCATTTTCCAAAAGCTGTCACTGAGCACTGCCATGGTGAAAGTTCTTCTCTTCCCTTAAAATATTTGGCTCTTTCATGAAGCTGCAGATCAACACACACGCACACACACACACACACACACACACACACGCACACACACACACACACACACACACACAAAGCGTCTCTAAGAAGAGGTCCACGTTCTAGCTGCTGTAAACAAATACTCTTCTGCAGGCCCAGAGGTCTCCTCCAGAATAATAGCCTTCCACACAAAGTTTATGGCTGGGACAGACATTCATTCTCCTGATGGTCCAGACAAGTTAGCAGGAAATCTTTGTATTTCCTCAAAGCTAACACCTCCAGCAACAAATTGTAGGGCCTTTCTTGTATACTGGCTCACATGTATAAAATCTATTGTTAATCTGTGTATTTCCAGGCTGGAAAGGCAGAGATGGTGCCTCTAAACTGGTTTCTGATTATATGGCAAAGAAGATTAACCTAGATGCACTAATTACCCATACTCTGAATTTTGACAAAATCAATGAAGCAGTTGAATTAATGAAAACTGGAAAATGGCAAGTGACTCACATAATTTTTATGTCTGAGTATTTGGGGCCAAGAGAAAGGGTGTGTGGAGGTGGAGGAGGCAAGGGGAGGGACGTCATGGCTGGAGAAGTCACATACAGGCAACTGAAGGAGGTTTCAGGAATTTGCAAATAATCTCCTTCCTTTATGTATTTTGTTTTATTACCACTTTATAAAATACATAATTCTTAAAATACTTAAATGATCACCTACCCTTACCACTAGAATTTTATTTCCAATTTGGTATTGCTTTAAATGCACATTAACTTACTGAAGTTAGCTCATAAAATTCTAGCCCAAATTTAAGTTCATAATTTATAAAAAGACAATTATTATTTTTGTTGTTCTATTTCAAAGGAGAAATTATCTCTGGAATTCTAAATTCTAGCACCTATCTTTGGCCCACAAACTAGACACTAGCCAAAAACTGGGCATTAGTATTCCCCAAGAGAGTATAAGCCTACTTAGATATTCCTTACTCGGGGTGTCACATCATTTTGAAAAATCTCATAACTGATTTAATCTGCCTATTTTCACCTAAACTTAAGGAAAGGGAATCCAATTTATTCATTGGTATACAAAGTGAAAATTTGAAATTCAAATCACAAATGTTGCTTTAGAAACATTTCAACTTTTTTTTTCCTTTCCTTTCTTTTCAGTGTCCGCTGTGTCCTGTTACTTTAAGTATGATGCTCACCAACTAAATACCATTTGCAGAATTTCACAATGTGGAAGAATTATCCACACAACGTTGTTTCTACCTGCTTGCCTCTGACTCGTTTAGCAATGGGCTCATATACAGCTTCTGCTGTCACTGCTTCATCACCATTGTTCTTATGTGACCAAGAGTCACCCAGGAACATCCTCGCTTTTAGAGCTAGATTAAGGTTGATTTGAATCACCCAATCCCAGACCCTTCAAATAAACAAGACTCACCCAGGATACTCCCATTTCATAGTTTTCTCTATGTCTGAGCCCATGTTTCCTTGCACGCTGTCTTTCTTCCACATCGAGTTCTGCCTCATTTCACACCAAAGAAACAAAACTCACCATTCATGAGTTTATTGTACATTCAATAAGCCACAAGTTCCAGGAAATCTGTACCTCCCAAGAAGCCCTCAGCCAATGACTGACAAAAGTTGCTAGCGCCAAATAAATAACCTAACTCTACACCTAAAGCAATTAGAGAAGGAAGAAATGAAGAAAAGTTGCTAGAAAACACACAGTCCACAGAGTATCCCTGTAAGATTAAACTCCAATTGTCCACTTTGATAGTCGGTTTTAAAAACACACTCTTACATCCATATGCATAGCAGTATTATTCATAATAGCCAAAAAGTGGAGGCAATCCAAGTGTCCATCAACAGATGATGGATAAAAAAAAATTGTGCACATACACATAATGGAATTATATTCACCCCTAAAAGGAAGGAAACTCTGACACATGGGTGATAACATGGATAAAAGACATTATGCTAAGTGAAAAAAAATCAGTTATGCAAGTACAATTGTGAGCTGGACCCCATTGTAAGATGGACCCCAATGATCCCCACCTTCTGGTATTCATGCCCCTGTGTGATCCCCTCTCCTTAAATGTGGGTTGGACTTAATGACTCAATTTTCACAGCAGAAATGATGAGATATCATTTCTGAAATGGAGTTCTATTCCATCTGGGGAGTGTCTCTCTTCGATTGCTTGTTCTGGGAGAAGTCAGCAGGTACATCAAGAAGCAGCCTGAGGAGAGGGCCTGAGCTTAGAAATGGATCTTCTGAGGCCTGTGAACAACTATGTAAGTGAAACTGGAAGAACATTCTTTCTGAGCCAAGCTTTGAGATAGATGACCAGCCCTGGCCAATACCTCAATTACAGCTTTGTGAGAAACCCTGAACCAAACCACTCAGCTCAGCTGTTCCCTGATTCCTGACTAATAGACACTTTGAGAACACAAATACTTGTTTTAAAGCACTAAGCAACAGATAACTAATATACTGGTAGTAAGTGAGACAGATGGAGAAGGCAATGGCACCCCACTCCAGTACTCTTGCCTGGAAAATCCCATGAATGGAGGAGCCTGGTAGGCTGTGGTCCATGGGGTCACGAAGCGTCAGACACGACTGAGCGACTTCACTTTCACTTTTCACTTTCATGCATTGGAGAAGGAAATGGCAACCCACTCCACTGTTCTTGCCTGGAGAATCCCAGGGATGGGGGAGCCTGGTGGGCTGCCATCTATGGGGTCGCATAGAGTCGGACATGACGGAAGCGACTTAGCAGCAGCAGCAAGTGAGATAGAGTCTCTTGGCATGCTCTTGGGATAAAATTACTGTGAGTCTCCTATGATTAATTTGGATGGGATACAGATTATAGGATATGTGCTGCCTTGTGCAGTATGATTAGCACTTGAGAGATAAGATGGTAATGGTAATTATGAGGACTGTGGATCTGGTTATTAAGTGTCATCAATACATTGAAGGAAAAAAATGATAGGCTTGAGTCAGACAACAATCAACCAAGAGTATGACTAACAACCACAAGACTTCTATAGCAGCATTTAAATGTCCCCTTATCTCCTACAACTAGAAGACAAATTGGGCTGAAAAATCAGGCCAATGATTTAATTATGATATTAGCAAAATTGCAGAGAAGTTTTCATCTATAAATCTGTCACTAAAACCAGGGCAATGATAGGAAAGGGATGATATCTTAAAACTGAATGGGACTATCTTAACTTTGAACTGCAGATTCTCATAAATGCTATAGGCCTAAAGAAGGGTGCCACTCCCCCTTGCCACAGGTAGTAGCCTCTCCTTGCCTGGAGACCACAAGGAGCCTTACTAAGGTGAATGCCTCGTAAAATGATGCTTGCCTCCTTAAAGGTATACCTTTACTTCTCCTCAAGATTTCTAGGCCAATAAATGCATTCAAATCTCAGTTTGACTAGGGAAATAGTTTATTTTTTTTAAAAAACTGCAAAATCTGGCTCACGTGTACTAGCAAGAATTAGAAAAACATGTTTAAATCAATCATAAGCATTCTAAACCAGAGACTATAAGGGAGAGATTGTTGGAATAGGAGCAGTCTCTTATAACTCATGATTTAATCCCTGAGAAGGACATCTGGAGTCAGTTCTGTGCTAGTGGAATGGCTCCTCAAAGCTTGGAGGAAAAATAAAGCCTTACAATAAATGAAATGAAGATACCATAAACGCTTTGGAAGAAGCCAACAGGTTTAGAAAGGAGTGATGTCAGCATCACGTGAGCATCCCTTTGTCTCTCCCCTTCAGTCTACAACCAGTAAAACATCCATAACTCAACAAAAGTCCCTCTGCCCAACTCACGAGGATGTCAGAGATTTCCACATCTGTACATCTAAAAGTCAGTAGACTGGAACACACAGAGGAGGCGGAACTGAAGAAACTGTGGAGGCAGTCCCTGTGACCCCAGCTCACCAGCTGTGGCGGCTCAGCCTGCAGCCGCAGGGAACCTGATAGCAGCAGGAGAGGTGACACAGACGTCCCCAGTCTTCTGGCTATGCATCAGTGGGGCCCGCGACTCTGTCCCTGAAAGCACCCGTGACTCCAGCTCACCATCATCCACGATGGCAGCTCCTGGGAACTCCAAAAGCACAGATGCAGCAGAGGGACCTCAAACCTTAGCTCTTCCTCCCACCCTCCTTCTCTCCCTATGGTGGCGACTCAGGTGATCCCAGATGTGGTGGAGGCCCCAAACAATCCAGTGCCCCAGGCAGTGATGCCAGTGACACCAGCAACCCCAAAGGCATAAGCAGTATCAACAAGGGTACTGGGCAACACCTCTGGCAGGGACAATGCAGAGTGGGAATCTCTCAAATATAGCCAGAGGCAGCTTATGTAAGAAAAATCAAAAAGTTGGACTATATTGCCACCCATAGAGTTATATTTCATAAACATAAACCTGTTTTGTTGGTTAAAAAAAAAGGCCTTTAATTACAATTTATCAAATTATTAGATTCAAGTTAAAAAAATTAAAATGCTTAAAGATGTTTGCTACTTCATATGCACCCACGGAGGGACATCCCATCAAGCACCATGAAAAACCATGATAACATGAAATCACAGAAAGAAATTAATAAGTCTCCAAAAATCAAACTTAGAGTCAGCAAATACTGTGATCTTACTGAGAGAAATTTCAAAATAGCTGTCATGAAAAAACTCAATTAGCTATAAGAAAACTCAGAAAGGAAGTTCAGTAATCTCAGGAATAAAATTAATAAACAGAAGGAATACTTTTCCAAAGAGATTCGAGCTGTCAAATAAAGAATCAAATAAATTCTGGAACCAAAGAACTCAATAAATGAGATGAAGTCTGCATTAGAAAGCACTAAACTAAAGAGAGAATCAGCGGCCATGAAGACAGAAACCTAGAAGTGATTCAGGTAAAAGAGGAGCGGGAACAAACATCTTTTCAAAATGAAAAAATAATATGAGAGCTATCTGGCTCCATTAGGAAGGGCAATGTAATAATAATGGGCATCCAAGGAGGAAAAGAGAGGGAGAGTTTATTTAAAGAAACAGTAGTTGTAACTTCCCAAAGTTCCTGAGCAAGGAACTAGGTAAACAAATCCACAGAGCTAAGAGAACACCGCATTACCCCAATGCAAAAAGAAATTCTCCAAAACACAATATATTAAAACTGTCAAAATTTAATGACAGGAAAGAAGTTTAAAGGCAGTCAAGGAGAAAAGGACAGTGACTTATAAAGAAACCTCTGTAGGCTACAACAGATGTCTCCACAGCAACTCTATAGGCCAGCAGAGAGTAGAATGAGACACTCAAAATATTGATAGATAAAATATCAGCCAAGAACACTCTATTCAGCAAAGTCACCTTCAACATATGAAAGAGAAATAAAGACTTCCTCAGATAGACAAAAGCTGAGGGATTTCATTACCACTAAAACTGCCTTATAGGAAATGTTGTGCCTGAAATGAAAAGGCAAGTATAGCAAACTTTGTGTAAGGTGCTAAATAGACAAAAGGAAACAGAAAATTGCAACTCTATATCAGAATAAGTTGTTAAACAATTACAGTATAAATGTTAAAGGGGGGAAAGCCGTAAAGATAACTGTAACTACTTCAATCTGGTAACCAACTCATACTATAAAAAAGGATAATTTGAGACAACCTAAACATAAAAGGGAAAGAAGGAAAGGATGGAGCCTGTATAGACAAGTGAAGATAAGATGTTATCAGCAGAAAAAGGACTATTTTCTCTGTGAGATGTTTTGTACAAACCTCATGGTAACCACAAAACGTAAATCTACAACAGAGACATGAAACATTTAAAAAAAGAGGAAACCAAGAAAAATATCATAGGAAAGCACCAAACTAAAAGATCAAGACAGAAACACAAGGAAATAGAGATATAGAACAGCTAGAAAACAAAAGATAAAATGGCAGTACCAAGTCCCCATTTATTAATAATCACCCTAAATGTAAAATGATTGAATTCATTAATCAAAAGATACAGAGTGGCCGGATTGTTTGTTCTTGCTTTTATTTCTTGTGCCTTGGAAGACTAATCTAGGAAAATATTGCTACAATTTATGTCAGAGAATGTTTTGCCTATGTTCTCTTCTAGGAGTTTTATGATGTCATGTCTTACACTTAGGTGTTTAGACCATTTTGAACTTATTTTTGTATATGGGTGAATGAATGTTCTAATTTCACTGATCTATATGTAGCTGTCTAGCTTTTCTAACACCTCTTGCTGAAGACTGTCTTTTCTCCATTGTATATTCTTGTCTCCTTCATTGTAGATTGGCTGTAGGTGTCTGGGCTCCCCGTTCTGTTCCAGTGATCACAGTATGTCTGTTTTTGTGCCAATACCATGCTGCTTTGATTACAATACTTTGTAGTATTATCCCAAGTAGCATTTTCAAGTGTTTGGCCATAATTTGCCATGAACAACCTGGTGACCTCAAAAACCAGCAATATTTGTTTCTGTAAAGTGTTCCCTTTCCAGTATCTTAGATATTTTTCATATTTTGATGGCTAGAGTAGCAAATATAAACCAAGAGACAATATACATATCAGAAAAAGAAGATTCAAAGAATGTAAAGGCCTTCTGGTCATTGTTAAAAGGTAAATCATACATAGCAAATTATTGGTGAAAGATGGATTAAAACAACCCCAACTTAAGTCTACAAAAAACATGTGTGATTTGGTAATTTTTTTAAACAATTTAAAATGTAGATCTTTAAAACTCTATAACAACATGCTCTTCTTAACTAATTCCAGTAGTCATGTACAGATGTAAGAGTTGGGCCATAAAGAAGGCTGAGTGCCAAAAAATTAATGTTTTTGAACTGTGGTGCTGGAGATCTTGAGAGTCTCTTGAACAGCGAGGAGATCAAACGGGTCAATCCTAAAGGACATCAATCCTGGGTATTCATTGGAAGGACTAATCTTGAAGCTGAAGCTCCAGTACTTTGGCCACCTGATGGGAAGAGCTGACTCTTTGAAAAAGACCCTGATGTTGGGAAAGATTGAGGGCAAGAGGAGAAGGGGGCAACAGAGGATGAGGTGGTCGGATGGCATGAGTGACTAAATGAATATGAGTTTGAGAAAACTCAGGGAGATAGTGAAGGACAGGGAAGCCTGGCCATGCTGCCGTTCATGAGCTCACAACGAGTCAGAAACGACTTAGCAACTGAACAAGAACAAGTCTTGAGGTACCTCCGTGGTGTTTTCCAGACAGAATTCAAATCCCCTGAACCAAAGCACCCCTCAGTGAGTACGATGCTTTCAGCAGCAGCTGTCGTCAGCAATCCAGTAGGCATTCCCTCAATAACCGCGCTTAATGCATGGACCCAGCCTTTGGGAGTTTCTTGCAACCTCACAAATTACATTTATACCCATAATTTCCCATGAATCTGTAAAATGCATAATGACCAAGATTAATTTAACAAGAAAGAATTTTTAACAAGATATCTTTTTAACAACGTTAATATTCATAGAGATGTCAAATGTGACACTTTCTTATTTAAAGATGGCCCAGGACAGGGTTAATAATCAGCTGCCTGTTGCTCTGGCTAAGCCATGAGAAAAACACCATGGGCAAAGAATAAAAGCAAAATATAGCAATACAGTATAATCTAAACAAAAGTATATCGGGTTATTAGTTGGGATTGTCATGCTCTGCTAAGCTAAGGAAAAACATAGTGTGGACCTTGGAAAGCTGGGTCAGCACAAGTTTACAACACTGCTTGTGCACACACCAAGATGTTTTCCCAAGTCATATGTGGGGGTATGACCTCCAACTGGGTGATACCCCTTATACAAGAAAATAGCAAAGGTAGCTCAAAGTGATCAATAAAATGAGAGATGTGACCAGGGACACAGGAGTCTGATTTTATCACAGCACACAGATATTTTCTGGTTACCAAGACACTAAATAAGAGTGATGTGGCTCCATGGAACAGGGCTCTTGATCCAAGAAGTCTTGAGTCCCCCAGTCCCATCTCTAAAACTTTAATTCTGTCTCTAGTTTCTTTTTCCCAAACTGTATGTTGACCACTTTCGATCCCTACCCGCAGAGCTGGCAGCAGCAGCCCTGTATGCAAAAATCGCTGATCTTAGTTATTCATCATTCAATAAACAAATCGTGTGTGTAACAACTGTCTGCCAGGCTTGGTTGGCAGCCACCATGTGCGTGGTTTGAACAAGAGAGATGTAGTCTTGCCTTTCTAGAGTTTGTAGTCATGAGACTATAGGAAAGACATAAGGAAAGACAGACATTAAACAATGTAAACACACAAATAAATAGAAAATTATAAACTGTGACAAATATCAGAAAAAGAAGGTAATTGGCTGCTATGAATCAGAATGAAAAGATGGGCCTATTTTAGATGAAAGTCAGGTTTTAAATACTGAGGGAACCTGTACGTACTAATACAGCAATGTGTGTTTAATAGACCTAGATAAAAGGTTTGTATTTGCACTGAGTGTTTTTACTGTCTTTTGGGATCTGTTCTCTGATTTTTAGGTTTTCATTATTTGTTTGACAGGCATGCTTTGCTTCTAATATTAGGAGGATGTGAAAATGTTTGAACTGTAATTACATATTTTGGTGTTCTGTAATATTTAATAAAACATGTGTGATGCTTAATAACTCACTAATGGGCTTCCCTGGAAGCTCTGGCAAAGAATTCACCTGCCAATGCAGGGGACACAGGTTTGATTCAAGATCCGGGAAGATCCCACCTGCCGCAGAGCAACTCAGCCCCTGCACAACCATTGAGCCTGTGCTCTAGAGCTGAGGTACTGCAACTACTAACGCCCGTGTGCCCTAGAGCCCATGCTCCTCATCAGGAGAAGCCACCGCAATGAGAAACCCGCACACTGCAATGAAGAGTAGCCCCAGCTTGCTACAACTGGAGAAAAACCCGCCCAGCAGCAAAGAGCCAGTGGAGCCAAAATAATAATAATAATAATAACTCAGTATCTTTTCCCATAGTCCCCCCACCTTTGTTTTCTCCTGAGGAAAAACATTATGTTGACTCTGTTTCAGAGCAGCTTATGTTCATCCCAAGAAAGATCCCCCACTATAGCCTGTGATGTACCTAGAGTTTGCATTCTAAGCCAATGATAAAGAATTACTATAAATCCATTTAAATCCTGTGTACTATTCACCCTAGAGATACAACTGAGTAACACCAAATTTGAAAGTGAATGCTAAAAGTGCTATGAATAAAAAGTATGGGTGGGGGGGGGTGGCATTGAGAGAGTAACATAGGGGCCCTGACCTGGTTTGAGAGATTTGAGGAGGCCTACCTTGAATAGGTGAGGTTTATGCTAAAATCTGAAAAGTAAGTTATATTTGTCTGACATCCTAATGCTAAAACAACTACCTTAATATGAATTATCACTTTACAGACACTCATCTAAAGATGGGGGGGAAAAAATAACCTTCTTTTCTAACTAGGACTTAGAGAAGCAATTCATTACAGTTTTATTAACAACAAAAATAAAAGTAAATGCAAATTTAATTTAAATTTATAAAAACATTTTACAGTAAAAGTAAGATGAGCAAGATCCAAGAATTCAAAATTCTACCTACAGGTAATGTCACGAGTAGGGAAATTACAAAGTTCAAATTTTACAACTTTCTAGACCAGCAGCTTAACTGGAAAAAAACATGAACTTTGTAAGCAAACATTTCAAATCATATCCCCACTCCTCTAACTAACAACTGACTGGCATCAAACAAGGTGGCTATGCTGTTTTATCTGTTAATAAGAAACAGAATATCAACCTCACAGACTGTAATAACGGTTAAATCAATAATGTGCATAAAGGTGCCTGATTTCTAACTAGGCACTTTAGTTTGTTTCCACTAAATAAAACCAAACAGCAGTTTTATCTTGGTTAATAATATGAATTGCAAACAAGAATTGTAACAGGACAAACTCCTATTATAGAAATCCATCTCTCAGTGAAAATAAGCCTTCTCTTTACCCTTCCCAAGATAGAGATTGTGGGGATCAAAGGACTTTTGGTCAGTGATTTACCAGCATGGACATTTCAAAGTTTCTTTTCTGGAAATCAAAGAACTTCCACTGGAGTTTGCCAAGGACCCAGTCCTATCCCGGATCTTGAACCCCAAAGCTACTAGCCCAAAATTGTCTGCTACTAATTCTCAAATTAGGGCTTCCCTGGTGGATCAGTGGTAAAGAATCCACCTGCCAATGCAGGAGACACAGGTTTGATTCTTGAGTTGGGAAGATCCCCTGGATCAGGAAATGGCAATCCACTCCCGTATCCTTGCCTGGGAAATCCCACAAACACAGGAGCCTGGTGGGCTGCAGTCAGATACAACTTAGCAACTAAACAACAACAACTTCACAAATTAAACACAAATTGATATCAGACTCTACTCCCTCAGTCCTGAAGCTATTTCAGCTGGAGCTTTGGGAATTTCTCCATAACTCTAAACCAAGTGACATGGATTTGTGCATGTTCAGTCACTCAGTCATGTCCGACTCTTTGCGACTCCATGGACTGTAGCCCACCAGTTTCCTCTATCCACAGAATTCTCCAGGCAAGAATACTGGAGTAGGTAGCCATTCCTTTCTCTAGGGGATCTTCCCAAACCAGGGATTGAACCTGCATCTCCTGCATTGGAGGCACATTCTTTGCTATCTGAGCCATCAGGGAAGCCCAACAATGATTCTATGTTAACAAAGCAAAAAGAGAACTCTAGCAAACAGCAGAACCCATGGAGCACTGCCTTCTTTATATTGCTTAAAATCATGACAAGATTTAACTTAAAAATAAACTTCTTTGCTAGAAAAAGAAACCTCAGATTTTAGTTGTGTAATTCACATATTTGTTGTGCATGTGTTCCCCCACCTTTCATTCCCCACTCCAAAAAAAAAAAAAAAAAATGGTTGTGGTCCCCATGACAATTACTAAAGTACATACTTCCTTCAAGCTTTCTGAGCATCTCCAGGGGCTAACATTCATGTGGTCTGAATTCCTGCTCTTGCTGAGTTATTTTTTAATCATCCCACTGGTCAATTGTCCTCCCGGAGCTACCGCTATCTGGGGTACTTCACTATATGCTGCACTTTGCCTCTTCCTGTAGTTCCCAAAGCACCACCAACACAAAGATCTGGTGGATAGCAGGCTTGGCTGATGATCTGGGGAAGACAGATTACAGTACAGTGTGACGAGAACAGACAACATTAAATTTTATGCCACTCTGCTGCCTTCATGTCCCCACTCATGGAATTTTACATGAGGTGTCTCTTTTCTCACATTCAGGCCTATTCTTGCCCTTCTCTCTACTCTGTCTCCAAAAACCAGCACTTCTATTGTAACCACCCACAAGCGAAAGATGAAAAATTCCTCTGATTTTATTACTTACACGAACATAATTCTTATTTGTCTATACCTCTTCCACCTAAGTTCTGACCAGAAACCTTGCCCTACATTACCACCACAACCATTAAGGTTTTCCCAAACCAATCTGAACCATTTGCTTTTCCTTGGTCGATTGTCATAAACTATAGCCAGATTCAAAAATAACACTTTTTCAGGAGATGGGTCAACATGGCAGAGTAGGAGGACATGGACAAACACATCAAACACACCAAAAATACATCTACATATGTAGCAATTCTCACTGAAAACAAACTGGAGACTGACAGAAAGACTCTTATCCTGCCAAGGCTGTAAGAAAGACCCACACACAGTCAGCTAAGAAGGGAAGGGAAGTGATCAGGTTGGGACCTGTGCCTCTAGAAGGGGACACAGAGAGGAGGGGGATTACATGGGCTCAGATATCCTCCTTGTGGAGTGAGCAGTCTGAACTATATATTGAGCACCTCAGTCCTGGGGTCCAACACTGGGAAGGCAAGTCCACTTAGCTGGTTTGAAAACCAGTGGGACTGACGGCAGGACCGTGAGAAACCTAGACTCCACTCACAAAGAATGTGTGCACACACCTTGCTCTCTCCCAAAACAAGGTAGAGGAAGCAAAATGAAATCTTCTGGGACTCTGAGCAGTTTTCTGCAGTTGCCTCAGTGTATGTCCCAGCCTGTGCCCCAGCCTGAACCAAGTGTCTGCCCTGGCCCTCTTGTTCCATGGCACAGCTCCACACTAGGGCAAGGGAAGATGCAGCCAGGGTGAGTGAGCAGTTGTGCAGGATGGAGCCAACTCAGACCCTACATGGCATCTTAACAGGGTGAGGGTAGCCACTGCTAGTGCCCATGGAGTCAACAGATCCAGAGCTCTGATTGGGACCAGGACTGCCACAGCCCATGCCCTGCCTCTGGCTTAAAACCTACACCAGCCTCTCTTGCTCAAGCACCACTTCCCTCTGGGTGGAGGGAGCAGGTAGTTGCTGGGAAGATGGAGAGCACACACTTAGAGGAATTAGAACCAGCTCAGACCCAACCCTCAGGGCTTTTTCTCCAGCAACTAGGGACCTGACCCTGCTCCCAATAGGGTCCTGCTGGACACTGATCAAAGGAAAAGACCCCAACACACACCTGAAGAAGGAAACAGATATCCAGGTACAGAGAGTCCCAAGCAAGACGAACCCAAACAGACCCACACTAAGACATATCACACTCAAAATGGAAAAAGTTCAGTAATGAGAGAGTTCTAAAGGTAGCAAGAGAAAAACAATCATATACAAGAGAACCCCCATACGGTTATCAGTTGAGGAATGACAGGATCCAAAGCAAGTTGTAACAGTCCACAGAAGAGTAACAGGGCAAGTAGGGAGACTGGTGGAAGTGACTGTAGTAACACAGACGGCAGGGTTAAGAAGGACTTAATGCAAGATAGTGGAGTAGAAAGACGTGCGCTCGTCTTCTCCTGTGAGGACTCCAAAATCACAACCTATTGCCAAACAGCCATCAACAGGAAAATGCTGGATACCACCAAAAAAAAGATACCCCACATCCAAAGACAAAGATGAAGCCCCAAGAAGATGGTAGGAGGGGCAAAATAGAGACACTGGGAGGGCTCAAACAAAACCTTGTGTGCACCAGGACCCAGAGGCCCCACAGAGACTGAGCCAGACCTGCCTTTGAGTGTTTGAGTGACTCCTGTGGAGGCACAGGTCAGCAGGGGCCTGCCAGGGGGCCAGGGGCTCTGGCTGTAGCAGAACTGGATCACAAAGAGTGTGGCATAAGCCCTCTTGGAGGAGGTTGCCATTAGCCCCACCATAGAGCTGTCGAGCAGACAACCCACAAACTGCAGAACAATTATACCAAAGAAATTCTCACACTGTTAAGAAAGTTCTAGGACCCACAACAGATTTCCCAACCTGGGGATCCAGCAAAGGGACTGAGATACACCACCTAATTTGACTTTGGAGGCCAGTGGGATTTGATCACAGAACTTCCACAGAACTGGGGAAACAGACTCTTGGAGGGCACAAACAAAACCCTGTGTGCACTAGGAGCCAGGAGAAAGAGCAGTGTCCCCACAAGAGACTGAGTCACACTTGCCTGTAAGTGTCCAGAGTCTCTGGTGGAGGTTTGGCCTCAGGCCAAACAACAGGGAGTGAACAAACACCCATCAACAGAAAATTGAATTAAAGATTTACTGAGCTTGACCCACCCATCAGATAAGACCCAGTTTCCCCCACACTCAGTATATCCCATCAAGAAGGTTTCAGAAGCCTCTTATCCTTATTCATCAGAGGGTAGAAAGAATGAAAACCACAATCACAGAAAACTAATCAAGCTGATCACATGGACCACAGTCTTGTCTAACTCAATGAAACTATGAGCCATGCCATGTAGGGCCACCCAAGATGGACAGGTCATGGTGGAGAGTTCTGACAAAACGTGGTCCACTGGAGAAGGGAATGGCAAACCACTTCAGTATTCTTGCCTTTAGAACCCCATGAACAGTGTAAAATGGCAAAAAGATAGGACACTGAAAGATGAACTCCCCAGGTCAGTAGGTGCCCAATATGCTACTGGAGATCAGCAGAGAAATAACTCCAGAAAGAATGAAGAGATGGAGCCAAAGCAAAAACAATGCCAAGTTGTGGTTGCAATGAGTGATGGAAGCAAAGTCCGATGCTTTAAAGAACAATATTGCATAGGAACCTGGAATGTTAAGTCCATGAATAAAGGCAAATTGGAAGTGGTCAAATAGAAGATGGCAAGAGTGAACAATGACATTTTAGGAATCAGTGAACTAAAATGTACTGGAATGGGCAATTTTATTCTGATGACCATTATATCTACTACTGTGGGCAAGAATCCCTTATAAGAAATGGAGTAGCCCTCATAGTCAACAGAATTCCAAAATGCAGTACTTGGATGCAGTTTCAAAAATGACAGAGTGATTTCTGTTTGTTTCCAAGGCAAACCATTCAGTATCACAGTAATCCAAATCTATGACCCAACCAGCAATGCTGAAGAAGCTGAAGTTGAATGGTTCGATGATGACCTACAAGACCTTCTAGAACTAATACCAAAAAAAGGTTGTGCTTTTCATCATAGGGGACTGAAATGCAAAAGTAGGAAGTAAAGAGATACCTGGAGCAACATGCAAATTTGGCCTTGGAGTACAAAATGAAGCAGGGCAAAAGCTAACACTGTTTTGCCAAGAGAGCACACTGGTCACAGCAAACACCCTCTTCCAACAACACAAGAGATGACTCTTAGAATGCATGCATTCTAAGTCATTTCAGTCATGTCTGACTCTTTGCGACCCCATGGACTGTAGACCACCAGGCTCCTCTGTCCATGAAGATTCTCCAGGCAAGAATACTGGAGTCAGTTGCCAAGCACTCTTCCAGGGGATCTTCCAGACCCAGAGGTCAAACGTGTGTCTCTCATGTCTCCTGCATTGGCAGGCATGTTCTTTACCACTAGTATCACCTGGGAAGCCTTTATGGCCTTGGTACTTTTCTGTTACCTTAAAAAAATGTCGTTTAAATAAAGAGGTTTTCTTTTTTTAAAAAAGAATCAATGGCATTACTAGAAATTTTGTGACTCTATTACTTAATATTAATATTTATGTATGTATAAGTTGGGCTTCCCAGGTAACACAGTGGTAAAGAATCCACTTGCCAATACAGGAGACACAAGAGACACAGGTTCAACCCCTGGTCAGGAAGATCCTGGAGAAGGCAATGGCAACCCACTCCAGTATTCTTTCCTAGAGAATCCCACAGACAGAGGAGCCTGGCAGGCTACAGTCCATGAAGTCACAAAGAGTTGGACATGACTGAGCTACAGGGCACACACCACAATGTGTTGTATGTGTTTTCAAGCTTCCAAGCAAGTCTCAAGATTGAGAGAATATTGCTAAAGCAGTAATTACCATGTAATCATAGTGTTCTTGGAACCACTGAGAGTTCTATAATAATCTATAAAAAGTAGATTAGGTGTGAAATTTTTGTTTTATAGTGACCCTTACTGATTAACCCGGATCTTGCATAGGTGGTCCCTATTAGATGTAATCTCCATTCTGGGATTTCTAAAGTGATTACTTAGGACTGGTTTATGAGCTCCATGCAGGCTTGGGGTTCAGAAACCAGTCCTAAGAAATCAATTTATATGCTACAGCTAAGACACAAATGAGACTAACTCCGTAATAGACAACAATGAAGAAAACCCAAGGATAATAAAAATAAGATTTCTAATTAGGGACACTAGTGGTACACACTTGGGGATTTCAAAGCAAAATTATAAAAGGAATGAAATACAAATATCAAAAATATGCCAAGAGCAGAAAAATTAAAATGAAAAAAACCTCCATAGTTGGATATGTTAACTATATTAGAGTATGTAAATGCTCTTTCCAGCTTCAAATGGTTGAAATAACAAAAGATCAGGAAGTAGGGATTCTTATAGTAGCAACCCAAGAATTTGGGATTTCACTTTGTTGGTCCTACCAAATGAAACATTTCTTCTTCCAACATAATTTCTTAAATTTCACGACTTTAGAACTGGAAGGAATTTATAAAAGACAAGATCTAGTTCAAGTCTTTCACTTTTAAGATGATGAAATCTAGGCACATGGATGACCATTCACTCTCAAGATTAAATGGCCAAGTCAGCTCTTGATTCAAGGTCTCCTGATTCTTAGTCCAGTACTTTACCCCTACATAGAAAAAGTCATTGATTTTGTGAAGGATAGGGAGATCCTATCCACATGTAACTATAGGAATGACAATTTCCTGAGCAATTTACCACAGATGAATGTAAAAGTTTGAAAACCTATAAGGTAATCTATCTAGCTCATCTCTTCATAGATTCTGCCTCTTCTTTAAATTTATGAGAAGCTAGGAGTCATCTTTGTTGATGGGATCAGGTAGGTTCATTAAACTCCCTGGAAATTTAGAATCTAGACCAAATAAAGTGTGTTGATTCAACCTCTTCCTAAGAATCTGGCTTAGGAATATGTGACCTGGGGAAATAGTAATCACAATTTCAATCAAACGAACAGAGATCAAAAGAAAGCCCATCTGCAGCAAGAGGAATGAAGATGCACAAAGAGAAATGGAGACGTTCCCATGGAGGTCTACTGCCTAGTTCCAGTTCCTGCCTGAGGCTGATTTGACTCTGCTTTGGGATTCCATGATACATCCCCATATATTTATAAATAAATATCTGGCCAAAAGCCAGGTCAAGTGAGATGCTGCAACCAAACAATCCCAAGTAATTTTATAAACTTTGCAATACAAAACTAAGTACTTTTCAAGCAGTCCTTTATTTGTGTAAGGTGATATTCACCAAAATGGCACATCTTTTTTTTTCTCGTTAGCCATAATATATTTATACTGATCCATTAATATTTCCTCACACAATCCTCTTTGTAATGCTTCAACACAAACATTAGCAATTTAACAATTTGATCTAAAATCCTGGAACAGAGAAAATTTAACTCATAAGAGTTAAACCAATGACACTGACATAGCACACTTAACCTACTGGCTGACAGAGAGAAGCATGTGGTGACTGATACACGCATGAAACACACACAAATGGAACAGGGAAATCATAAAAGTAGGTGTCAATATTTTTCCATGTCACTTCATGGGAGGTATTGTTCTGACTTTGAGCCATTAATTTTCTTTAAGTAAACATATGTCTAGAGTAGACAGTAAAGAGCATTTATCCAGGTTTATTGTGATACTGTTTGATTCCCCAATATAATTCTTCTCCCAGATGATGAAATTAAGCCAAACAGCACTTTTTAATATATTTTGTTGCAATTATTATTATTATTGCCTAGAGAAGAGCATGTGATTTGAGTTGGCCTAATTAGTTTACAATCTCCCATGAGTTTAACTGGGTTATACCTGGCTTTATTTCTTTGTTTTTCAGAACCCCTCATCCTGGGTGATATAACTTTTTTCCTTTTTTTTTTTTTTTTAAGATTTTTTTTAATGTGGACCATTTTTAAAGTTTTTATTGAATTTGTTACAATATTGCTTCTGTTTTACGTTTTGGTTTTTTTGGCACATGGAATCTTAGCTCCGTGGCCAGGGATCAAACCTTCACCCCCTGCAGAGGAAAGTGAAGTCTCAACCACTGGATCTCCAGGGAAGTCCTTGATGTTTTTTTTCTTTTCTGGAACTGCAAATCTAGTCATCAAATTCAAACCAGTTTCTTCTCTCTCCTTCTGTCTTCCCTCTCCCCATCTTTCAATTTCACACAAACAAGGAAGCATGTAGTACCAATCAAGGATTGTAATCAAAAGGAAAAACAGCTTTTGGTGAATTCCACAGTGACAGTAAAGCAGAGAAAAAGACAAAGTCGGGGTTCTTACTGACATCACCGAACCACTAAATCAACCAACTCCAGAGCCAGTCCTGCCCCTGGAAATCTAATTAAAGTCATAATGATCTTAGGAAGCTAGTTTGAGTCAGAGATTTCTATCATTTTTTTGCACAAAATATCTTGAATAATTTAAGCCCTGCTTACTCTAAACAAAATAACCCAACTTTCTTTTGATATCTCAAAAGCCAACTGACTTGTCTGAATTCTGAATTCTAATTTGAGTTTCATAAATGTATGTACTGATCAGCAAGGATATGGCCTTTGCCGAGATCAGCAATGCATTTCTGACAGGCCCTGTATATCTCCGATTATAAATTAGGACTAACCGGCATCACAGTGTGCAGTCACCTATGAGGTTTTTGTGGGTTTTCTTGGTCGCACTCTGCAGCATTCAGGATCTTAGTTCCCTGACTGTGTCCCCTGTATTGGGAGTACAGAGATTTAACCACTGGACTACCAGAGAAGCCCCACCTATGAGTTTAATTTTATGCCTCTTTTCTCAGAACTACCTTATCCCTAGATGAAAAAACATCCTGTTTTTTTAAGACTTTAAAATTAGTAGGATAATCATGGGCCAGATGTTTACTTAATGAAATGTGAATATATTAATCTGTATTCAAAAATGTACTTTAAAAAGATGAATCACATAAACTTATTTAAAGTGTAAGAGTAATCATCTCCAAAAATACATAAATAGCTAATTTTCTCTGTAATTTTTACTGACTTCCAATTATTCCATCCCACCACTACCCCTCCCATCAATCAAGAAAAAAATGCAACAGTTAATATGCATTTAAAAAATACCTCCAAAAGTAACTGTTCTGTCTTAGCCCAAACCATCTCAGATTAGAAATATCTTTCTTTTTATTAAACAGCCTTGACTGCAAAATTATGAAAAAAAAAAAAAAAAATGCAGCAGTGCAGAGCAACAGTGGTCTGGGACTGGTAGAGTGCCACTACTCCTGCTGAGGAGTGTCCTAATCTCCTCTTGGGAAAAGAATCAGAAACAAACAGCCACACACCTGCATCTTGCTTGCCAGATTTACTGCCCAAAGATAAAATCACCATTTCACTCAAAACTGCTTTCACCACCAGCAAATGCTCTGTCGTTTGGTTATTACTACTTTAGTATCTTCTCACTGGCATAAATTAAACTATAAAATCACGACCCATGACCTCAGACCTGTTTGCTCTATAAAACCTTTATAGGAAAACAAAACATGTTAACAACATGGGTCTCTTAACAACATGGGTCATTGAACTTCTAAGCCACTTAACAGATGACATTAGGAACACAGGTGAAAATAATTAAAATCAACAAACACGATATTGTTAAACCTGAAACTTAAGTTACTAGGTTTACTGAACAAACTATGCCTTTTTTCTACTGTGCTCCAGCTCTCCCAAATAATACTGTCTTTTATGGTTTCAAGTCAACTTCCAGCAATCTGTCTTATTTCACCCACCACTTTTCCAATTCATCAGCATGATTCCTCCCCTTCAAGACAGGTTTAAAGTTATTATATTTATGGATACATATTTCTGTAGGTTTCATATGTCAGTCCTGTTTCTCTGATTAGATTGAAGACAGGGTGTTTTCCTTTTACCTAATAAATAAGCCAAGTACACAGTACTATAGCAAAAGTGAAATCTGGCTGCTTGCTGCTCTAAAGCCAACAAACAGGTAAGGTTAGTGGAAAGGAAAGTTTGCCTTATTTTGGATGCTGGCAACTGGTGGTGGGGTGGGGAGGGCTGGGAACTCCTGTCCAAAGGCCAACTTCCCCCAACCCAGGTCACTGACAATCAGTTGGCAAGAGCTTTTATAGATGAAGGGAAGGAACTATATGCAGAAACAGCACTGTCAACTCTGACATTCATCTTTTTCTTTTAACATATGGAAGAATTTAATATCAGATTGTAAAACACCATAAAAGGAGATTGTAAAACACCATAAAAGGAAGGATTGAAAAATTTTACTGCATAAAAGTACAAAATAAAATTTTCTTAAAGTGATTTTGAAATTTAGCCTTAGGTCATACTCGTGGGTCTAGATCTCCAACAATCATCTTGAAATTGGTCAGAAGTGGTCTGACCAGTGTCACCTTGGTTATCTTAAGTATAGCTAATCTTCAGTTCCAGGTTGGTTTGTTCCCATTTCCTTGAGGCCAGTTCTTGGAATTGTGACAGCTTAGGTCATGGCCACAGTCTGTCATTAGTAGTTAACTTCTACCTGATGGGGGTTTCAGTATCTGTAAAACAGCTCACAGGATATGGCTCAGAATATTATCTGTAGCCCTTGAGGAGGAACTAAAGATCCTTAACTATGGTTAATGACAGCTATTATCATTTCGTCTTTTAAACCTCTTTTTTTCATTTCTTTATTAACTTTTTAAAAATTAATTTATTTTTTATTGAAAGATAATTGCTTTACAGAATTTTGTTTTCTGTCAAACCTCAGTCTTAATCAGCCATAGGTATGCATATAACCCCTCCCTTTTGAACCACCCTCCCATCTCCCTCCCCACCCCGCCCCTCTAGATTGATACAGAGCCCCTGTTTGAGTTTCCTGAGCCTCACAGCACATTCCCATTGGCTCTCTATTTTACATATGGTACTGTAAGTTTCCATGTTACTCTTTCCATACATCTCACCCTCTCCTCCCCTCTCCCCATGTCCATAAGTCTATTCTCTGTGTATTTCTCCACTGTTGCCCTGGAAATAAATTCTTCAGTACCATTTTTCTAGATTGTGTACATATGTGTTAGAATATGATATTTATCTTTCTCTTTCTGACTCACTTCACTCTGTATAATAGGTTGTAGATTCATCCACCTCATTGGAACTGACTCAAATCAGGGGCAGTGACCTAGAGCGCCAGGCTGCAATGGCACAGGAGCGGCCGAGAGGAGCTACCCCACGCCCGAGATCTGGGGCGGTGGCTGAGAGGAGCAACCCCATGTCCAAGGAGCCACGGCTGCATGGGTGCAGGAGGGCCGAGAGGAGCTACTCCATGTTCAAGGTCAGAAGGGGCGGCAGTGAGAAGATACCCCTCATCCAAGGAAAGGAGCAGCAGCTGCGCTTTGCTGGAGCAGCCATGAAGAGATACCTCATGTCCAAAGTAAGAGAAACCCAAGTAAGACGGTAGGTGTTGCGAGAGGGCATCAGAGGGCAGACACACTGAAACCATCATCACAGAAAACTAGCCAATCTGATCACAGGACCACAGTCTTGTCTAACTCAATGAAACTAAGCCATGCCGTGTGGGGTCACCCAAGAGGGACAGGTCATGGTGGACAGGTCTGAGAGAATGTGGTCCACTGGAGAAGGGAATGGCAAACCACTTCAGTATTCTTGCCTTGAGAACCCCATGAACAGTATGAGAAGGCAAAATGATAGGCACTGAAAGATGAACTCCCCAGGTCGGTAGGTGCCCAATATGCTACTGGAGATCAGTGGAGAAATAACTCCAGAAAGAATGAAGGGATGGAGCCAAAACAAAAACAATACCCAGTTGTGGATGTGACTGGTGATAGAAGCAAGGTCCAATGCTATAAAGAGCAATATTGCATAGGAACCTGAAATGTTAGGTCCATGAATCAAGGCAAATTAGAAGTGATCAAACAGGAGATGGCAAGAGTGAATGTTGACATTCTAGGAATCAGCGAACTAAAATGGACTGGAATGGGTGAATTTAACTCAGATGACCATTATATCTACTACTGTGGGCAGGAATCCCTTAGAAGAAATGGTGTAGCCATCATGGTCAACAAAAGAGTTGGAAATGCAGTACTTGGATGCAATCTCAAAAACGACAGAATGATCTCTGTTTGTTTCCAAGGCAAACCATTCAATATCACGGCAATCCAAGCCTATGCCCCAACCAGTCATGCTGAAGAAGCTGAAGTTGAACGGCTCTATGAAGACCTACAAGACCTTTTAGAACTAACACCCAAAAAGGATGTCCTTCCTTTTCATTATATGAGACTGGAATGCAAAAGTAGGAAGTCAAGAAACACCAGAAGAAACAGGCAAATTTGGCCTTGGAGTATGGAATGAAGCAGGGCAAAGGCTAATAGAGTTTTGCCAAGAGAACACACTGGTCATAGCAAACACCCTCTTCCAACAACATAAGAGAAGACTGTACACACGGACATCACCAGATGGTCAGCACTGAAATCAGATTGATTATATTCTTTGCAGCCAAAGAAGGAGAAGTTCTATACAGTCAGCAAAAACAAGACCGGGAGCTGACTGTGGCTCAGATCATGAACTTCTTATTGCCAAATTTAGACTTAAATTGAAGAAAGTAGGGAAAAACACTAGACCATTCAGGTGTGACCTAAATCAAATCCCTTATGACTATACAGTGGAAGTGAGAAATACATTTACGGGGCTAGTTTCATAGACAGAGCACCTGATGAACTATGGACGGAGGTTCGTGACACTGTACAGGAGACAGGGATTAAGACCATCGCCATGGAAAAGAAATGCAAAAATGCAAAATCGCTGTCTGAGGAGGCCTTACATATAGCTGTGAAAAGAAGAGAAATGAAAAGCAAAGGAGAAAAGGAAAGATATTCCCATTTGAATGCAGAATTCCAAAGAATAGCAAGGAGAGATAAGAAAGCCTTCCTCAGCAATCAGTGCAAAGAAATAGAGGAAAACAACAGAATGGGAAAGACTAGAGATCTCTTCAAGAAAATTAGAGATACCAAGTGAACATTTCATGCAAAGATGGGCACAATAAAGGACAGAAATGGTATGGACCTAACAGAAGCAGAAGATATTAAGAAGAGGTGGCAAGAATACACAGAAGAACTGTACAAAAAAGATCTTCATGACCCAGATAATCACAATGGTGTGATCACTCACCTAGAGCCAGACATGCTGGAATGTGAAGTCAAGTGGGTCTTAGAAAGCATCACTACAAACAAAGGTAGTGGAGGTGATGGAATTCCAGTTGAGCTCTTTCAAATCCTGAAAGATGATGCTATAAAAGTGCTGCACTCAATATGCCAGCAAATTTGGAAAACTCAGCAGTGGCCACAGGACTGGAAAAGGTCAGTTTTCATTCCTATCCCAAAGAAAGGCAATCCCAAAGAATGCTCCAACTACTGCACAATTGCACTCATCTCACACGCTAGTAAAGGAATGCTCAAAATTCTCCAAGCCACACTTCAGCAAAATTCGAACTGTGAACTTCCAGATGTTCAAGATGGTTTTAGAAAAGGCAGAGGAACCAGAGATCAAATTGCCAACATCTGCTGGATCATTGAAAAAGCAAGAGAGTTCCAGAAAAACATCTACTTCTGCTTTATTGACTATGCCAAAGCCTTTGACTGTTTGGATCACAATAAACTGTGGAAAATTCTGAAAGAGATGGGAATACCAGACCACCTGACCTGCCTTTTGAGAAAACTATATGCAGGTCAGGAAGCAACAGTTAGAACTGGACATGGAACAACAGACTGGTTCCAAATAGAAAAAGGAGCACGTCAAGGCTGTATATTGTCACCCTGCTTACTTAACTTATATGCAGAGTACATCATGAGAAACGCTGGGCTGGAGGAAGCACAAGCTGGAATCAAGATTGCTGGGAGAAATATCAACAACCTCAGATATGCAGATAACACCACCCTAACGGCAGAAAGTGAAAAGGAACTAAAAAGCCTCTTGATGAAAGTGAAAGAGGAGAGTGAAAAAGATGGCTTAAGGTTCAACATTCAGACAACTAACATCATGGCATCTGGTCCCATCACTTCATGGCAAATAGATGGGGAAATAGTGGAAACAGTGGCTGATTTTATTTTGGGGGGCTCCAAAATCACTGCAGATGGTGATTGCAGCTATGAAATTAAAAGATGCTTACTCCTTGGAAGGATAGTTTTGACCAACATAGATAGCATACTAAAAAGCAGAGACATTACTTTGCCAACAAAGGTCTGTCTAGTCAAGGCTATGGTTTTTCCAGTGGTCATGTATGGATGTGAGAGTTGGACTGTGAAGAAAGCTGAGTGCCGAAAAATTGATGCTTTTGAACTGTGGTGTTGGAGAAGACTATTGAGGGTCGCTCGGAATGCAAGGAGATCCAACCAGTCCATCCTAAAGGAGATCAGTCCTGGGTGTTCATTGGAAGGACTGATGTTGAAGCTGAAACTACAATACTTTGGCCACCTGATGTGAAGAGTTGACTCACTGGAAAAACCCTGATGCTGGGAGGGAGTGGGGGCAGGAGGAGAAGGGGACGACAGAGGATGAGACGGCTGGATGGCATCACCAATTCGATGGACATGAGTCTGAGTAAACTCTGGGAGTTGGTGATGGACAGGGAGGCCTGGCATGCTGCGATTCATGGGGTCGCAAAGAATCGGACACGACTGAGCGACTGAACTGACTGAATATTCCATTGTGTACATGTACCACACTTCTTTATCCATTCTTCTTTGTTGATGGACATCTAGGTTGCTTCCATGTTTTAGCTATTGTAAATAGTGTTACAATGAACAATGGAATACATGTGCCTTTTTCAACTTTGGTTTCCTCAAGGTATATGCATAGGGAGTGGGGTTGCTGGGTCATAAGGTGGTTTTGTTCCTCGTTTTTTAAGGAATCTCAATACCATCTTTCATAGTGGCTGTACCAATTTACATTCCCTCCAAAAGTGTAAAAGCGTTCCCTTTTCTCCACACCCTCTCCAGTATTTACTGTTTGCAGACTTTAATGATGGCCATTCTGACCAGTATGAGGTGATATCTCATTGTAGTTTTTATTTGCATTTCTCTAATAATGAACGATGTTGAGCATCTTTTCATGTGTTTGTTAGCCATCTGTATGTCTTCTTTGGAGAATGTCTGTTTAGGTCTTTTCCCCACTTTTTGATTGGGTTGTTTGTTTTTCTGGTATTGAGTTGTATGAGCTGCTTGTATATTTTGGAAATTAATCCTTTGTCAGTAGTTTCATTTGCTATTATCTTCTCCCATTCTGAGGGTTGTTTTTTCCCTTACTTATAGTTCCCTTTGCTGTGCAAAAGCTTTTAAGTTTAACCAGGTCTCACTTGTTTACTTTTGTTTTTATTTCCATTACTCTAGGAGGTAGGTCATAGAGGATCTTGTTTTGATTTATATCAAGAGTTCCGCCTATGTTTTCCTCTAAGAGTTTTATAGTTTCTGTTCTTACAAGTATGTCTTTAATCCATTCTGAGTTTATCTCTGTGTATGGTGTTAGGAAGTGTTCTAATTTCATTCTTTTATATGTACCTGTCCAGTTTTCCCAGCACCATTTATTGAAGAGGTTGTCTTTGCCCCCATTGTATACTCTTGCCTCTCTTGTCAAAAATAAGGTACCCATAGGTGCATGGGTTTATTTCTGGGCTTTCTATCTTATTCCGTTGGTCTGTATTTCTGTTTCTGTGCCAGTACCATACTATCTTGATGACTGTAGCTTTGTAGTATAATCTGAAGTCAGGAAGGTTGATTCCTCCACCTCCATTCTTCTTTCTCAAGACTGCTTTGGCTATTCAGGGTCTTTGTGTTTCCATATGAATTGTGAGATTTTTTGTTCTAATTCTGTGAAAAATGCCATTGGTAATTTGATAGGGATCACATTGAATCTGTAGACTGTGTTTGGTAGTAGAACCATTTCCACAGTATTGATTCTTCCTACCCAGGAACATGGAATATCTCTCCATCTGTTTATGTCATCATTGATTTCTTTCATTAGTGTCTTATAATTTTCTGGATACCATTCTTTTGTCTCCTTAGGTAAGTTTATTCCTAGATGTTTAATTCTTTTTGTTGCAATTGTGAAGGGGATTTATTCTTTACTTTCTCTGATTTTTCATTGTTAGTATATAGAAATGCAAGTGATTTCTGTGTATTGATTTTGTATCCTGCAACTTTGCTAAACTCACTGATTAGCTCTGGTAATTTTCTGATACTATCTTTAGGGTTTTCTGTGTACAGTATCATGTCATCTGCAGTGAGAGCTTTACTTCTTTTCCAATCTTGATTCCTTTTATTTGTTTTTCTTCTCTGATTGCTGTAGCTAGGACTTCCAGAACTATGTTGAATAATAGTGGTGAAAGTGGACACCCTTGTCTTGTTCCTGATCTTAGGGGGAATGCTTTCAGTTTTTCACCATTGAGAATGTTTGCCCTAGGCTATCATATATGCCTTCACTATGTTGAGATAGGTTCCTTCTATGCCCATTTTTGAAGAGTTTTAATCATAAATGGGTTCTGAATTTTGCCAAAGGCTTTTTCTGCATCTATTGAGAGTATCATATGGTTTTTATCTTTCAATTTGTTAATATGGTGTATCACACTGATTGATTTGTGTATATTGAAGAATCCTTGCATCTCTGGAATAAACCCAACTTGATCATGGTGTATGAGCTTTTTGATGTGTTGCTGAATTCTGTTTGCTAAAATTTTTTTGAGAATTTTTGCATCTATGTTCATCAGTGATATTGGCCTGTAGTTTTCTTTTTGTGTGTTGTCTTTGTCTAGTTTTGATATCAGGGTGATGGTGGCCTCATACAATGAGTTTGGAAGTGTTTCTTCCTCTGCAATTTTTTGAAAGAGCTTTAGAAGGATAGGCATTAGCTCTTCTCTAGATTAGAGAATTCTCCTGTGAAGCCATCTGGTCTTGGGCTTTTGTTTTTTGGGAAACTGTTGATCACAGCTTCAACTTCAGTGCTTATATCTGGGTTGTTCATGATTTCTATTTCTTCCTGGTTCAGTCTTGGAAGATTGAACTTTTCCAAGAATCTGTCCATTTCTTCCAGGTTATCTATTTTATTGCCATATAGTTTTTCATAATAGTCTCTTATAATCCTTTGTATTTCTCCATTGTCTGCTGTGACCTCTCCTTTTTCATTTCTAATTTTGTTGATTTGATTCTTCTCTCTTTTTTTCTTGATGAGTCTGGCTAAAAGTTTGTCAATTTTGTTTATCTTCTAAAAGAACCAGCTTTTAGTTTTATTAATCTTTACTATTGTCTTTTTATTTCTTTTTCATTTATTTCTGCTTGGATCTTCATGATTTCTTTCCTTTTACTAATATTGGGGTTTTTCTGTTCTTCTTTTTCCTGTTGTTTTAGGTGTAAAGTTAGGTTGTCTATTCAATGGTTTTCTTATTTCTTGAGATTGGATTGGATTGCTATAATCTTCACTCTTAAAATTGCTTTTGCCGTATCCCATAGGTTTTGAGTTGTCGTGTTTTCACTGTCATCTGTTTCTAGAAATTTTTTTATTTCCCTTTTGATTTCTTCAGTAACCTGTTGGTTATTTAGAAACATGTTGTTTAATCTCCATGTGTCTGTGTTTCTTAGTTTTCTTCTTATAATTGATCTCTAGTCTCACAGCATTGTGGTCAGAGGAGATGCTTGATTTGATTTCAATTTTCTTAAATTTACTGAGGTTTGATTTGTGACCCAAGATGCGGTCTATCCTGCAGAATGTTCCATGTACACTTGAGAAGAAGGTGTATTCTTCTGCATTTGGATGGAATGTCCAGAAGATATCAATGAGATCCATCTCATCTAATGTATAATTTAAGACTTGTGTTTCCTTATTAATTTTCTCTTTTGATGATCTGTCCATTGGTGTGAGTGAGGTGTTAAAATCTCCTACTACTATTGTGTTACTGTCAACTTCCCCTTTTATGTCTGTTAGTGTTTGCCTTATGTATTGAGGTGCTCCTATACTGGGTGCATAAATATTTACAATTGTTATGTCTTCCTCTTGGATTGATTCCTTGATCATTATGTAGTGTCCTTCCTTATCTCTTGTAATATTCTTTATTTTAAGGTCTATTTTGTCTGATATGAGGATTGCTACTCCAGCTTTATTTCGCTTCCCATTTGCATAGAATATATTTTTCCATCCTCTCAGTTTCAGTCTATATGCATCTTTAGGTCTGAAGTGGGTTTCTTGTAGACAGCATATATATGGGTCTTGTTTTTGTATCCATTCAGCTAGTCTGTGTCTTTGGTCGGAGCATTTAATCCATTTACATTTAAAGTAATTATTGATATATATGTTCCTATTGCCATTTTCTTAATTGTTTGGGGTTGATTTTGTAGATCTTTTCTTCTCTTGTATTTCTTGACTATATAAGTCCCTTTAACATTGGTTGTAAAGCTGATTTTGTGGTACTGAATTCTTTTAACTTTTGGTTGTCTTAAGAGCTTTTGACTTCTCCATCAATTTTGAATGAAATCCTTTCCAGGCACAGTAATCTTGGTTGTAGATTTTCCTCTTTCAGTACTTTAAGTATATCCTGCCATTCTCTTCTGGCCTGTAGAGTTTCTGCTGAAAGATCAGCTGTTAAGCATATGGGATTTCCCTTGTATGTTACTTGTTGCTTCTCCCTGGCTGCATTTAATATCCTTTCATTGTGTTTAGACTTTGTTAGTTTGATTACTGTGTGTCTTGGCATGTTTCTCCTTGCATTTATCCTGTATGGGACTCTTGGACTTGACTATTTCCTTTTCCATGTTGGGGAAATTTTCAACTATAACCTCTTCAAAAATTTTCTCATACCCTTTCTTTTTCTCTTCTTCTTCTGGGACACCTGTAATTAGAATGTTGGTGTATTTTATATTGTCCCAGAGGTCTCTGAGACTATCCTCCATTCTTTTCATTTTTTTTACTTTATTCTGCTCTTCAGAAGTTATTTCCACCATTTTATCTTCCAGCTCACTTATTCATTCTTCTGCCTCAGATATTCTGCTATTGACTCCTTCTAGAGTATTTTTAATTTCAGTAATTGTGTTGTTTGTCTCTGTATGTTTATTCTTGAATTCTTCTAGGTCATTGTTATTTAATTCTTGCATTTTCTCCATTTTATTTTCAAGGTTTTTTTATCATCTTTACTATCATTATTCTGAAATTTTTTTTCAGGTAGTTTGCCTATTTCCTCTTCATTTACTTGGACTTCTGTGTTTTTAGTTTATTCCTTCATTTGTGTAGTATTTCTCTGCCTTTTCATTTTTTTTTAACTTATTGTTCTTGAGGTCTCCTTTTCCCAGGCTTCAAGGAAAGTTGAATTCTTTCCTTGAAGAAGGTTGAATTCTTTCCTCCTTTTGGTTTCTGCCCTCCTAAGATTGGTTCAGTGGTTTGTGTAAGCTTCACATATGAGATTTGTGCTGAGTTTTTGTTTGTTTTTTTTTGTTTTGCCTCTGATGGGCAAGGCTGAGTAAGGTGGTAATCCTGTCTACTGATGATTGGGTTTGTATTTTTGTTTTGTTTGTTGTGTAGATGAGACTTCCTGCACAGGGTGCTACTGGTGGTTGGGTGATATTGGGTCTTGTATTCAAGAGGTTTCCTTTGTGTGAGTTCTCACTACTTGATACACCCTAGGGTTAGTTCTGTGGAGAAGGCAATGGCAACCCACTCCAGTACTCTTGCCTGGGAAATCCCATGGACGGAGGAGCCTGGTACGCTGCAGTCCAATGGGTCGCTAGGAGTCGGACACGCTGAGCAACTTCACTTTCACTTTTCACTTTCATGCATTGGAGAAGGAAATGGCAACCTACTCCAGTGTTCTTGCCTGGAGAATCCCAGGCACGGGGGAGCCTGGTGGGCTGCTGTCTATGGGGTCCCACAGAGTCGGACAGGACTGAAGTGACTTAGATTAGGGTTAGTTCTCTGGTAGTCTAAGGTCTTTGAGTCAGTGCTCCCACTCCAAAGACTCAGGGCTTGATCTCTGGTCAGGAACAAAGATTCCACAAGTGGTTTGTTATGGCATTGAGATTAAACCAAAATCCAAAAATGAGAAACTAAAGATGAACTCCAGACAAATGGCAGTTACAAAATAATGAAATAATAATTAAAATAATGGAATATACACATATACATATACACCCATGAGCAAAGTAAAAACAGCCCAACAAAAATAAAGTACAGTAGACTGATCTGATGAACAAAGGAAATAAAAAAATATATTCACCAGTTAAGAACAAAACTAACTAAAGTACAAACTGGAAAACAAAACTAAAGCAAGGTGCCAAGGGGGAATAGAGCAATGAAAACAAAGCTAACATATATGTTGAGAGGAAAGAAAGAAAGAATAGATAAGCAAAGTTAAACAGAGGTAGATGAAGATTAACTACAAGATTAACTGCAAGGGGAAAAGAACAGTAGGAAAGGCAAACAAAGGAATAAATGTAGAAAAAATATAGGTTTAAAAGAATTAAAATTAAAATTATAAAAAATAGAAAATTTTAAAATGGAAGAAGAAAGAAAAAAGGAAAAAAAGAAAGAAAGAAAGAAAGAAAACATCACAGAATTGCAAAAGCCCAAAGTAGAGGTAGAGGTTTATAACAACAAAAAAAGTGTGAGTGAATATACACACATATATATACACCCATAAGCAAAATCAAAACAGTTCAACAAAAATAAGGTACAATAGATTTACCCAGAAGGAAACCAAAAATTATATCTACTAGAACAAAACTAACTAAAGCACAAACTAGAAAATAAAATTAAAGCAAGGTGCCAATTGGGGAATAAAGCAATGAAAATAAAACTAACAAATATGTTGAGAGGAAAGGAGAGAAAGAAAAGAAAGAAAGAAAGAATGGATATGAAAGTTAAATAGAGGTAAAGAATATTTATATACATTAAAGATTAACTGCAAGGGAAAAGAACAGTAGGAAAAGCAAACAAAGGAATAAATGTAGAAAAAATAATAATAGATTTTTATAAATTGAAAATTAAAATTAAAAAAAAGAGAGAAAAACTCCACAGAACTACAAAAGCCCAACATAGAGGCAGAGGTTTATAACAACAATAAAAAATGTGGCTGAGAAAAAAAAATAGCTGAGAAGCTTAATTGGATTCCATATGGTCAATAAAATCGACAACTACAACAGAGGGGAGGAAAAAAAAAAAATCCAAAAGAATCTGCAGAACAAGTCAAAACATAAGAATAATAAGTGTTTTTTTTAAGCCAGTGCTGTCAGAGTCCTTTCCCTCGCTGGGAGTCAGAGTCCACCTCAC